>NC_139223.1:176679436-177279436 GCF_055691185.1 Crinia signifera | reverse complement strand
CAAAAAATACCAGTTGGGTGCATGGCAGGACTCAGAAGGGAAGGAGTGATTTTTGGATTTTGCAGCTCAGATTCTGGTGGAATTTTGGTGGGTGCTATGTCGCATTAGCAAGACCCCCAAAGCACCAATACAGTGGAACCCCCCCACAAGTGACCCCATTTTGCAAACTACACCCCTCAGGGAATTCATCTAGGGGTATAGTGTACATTTCAAACCCCCAGGGGTTTCACCAATTTTGATACAAGTGGGCAGTGAACATGAAAAATTACATTTTTTTACACAAAAATGCAGTTCTGGCTCAAAATTTTTCATTTTCAGAAGGTATGAAGGAGAAAAAGCACCCCAAAAATCTGTGCCCCAATTTCTCCCGAGTACGGCAATGCCTCACATGTGAACAAAAAATACCAGTTGGGTGCATGGCAGGACTCAGAAGGGAAGGAGTGATTTTTGGATTTTGCAGCTCAGATTCTGGTGGAATTTTGGTGGGTGCTATGTCGCATTAGCAAGACCCCCCAAGCACCAAGACAGTGGAACCCCCCCACAAGTGACCCCATTTTGCAAACTACACCCCTCAGGGAATTCATCTAGGGGTATAGTGTACATTTCAAACCCCCAGGGGTTTCACCAATTTTGATACAAGTGGGCAGTGAACATGAAAAATTACATTTTTTTACACAAAAATGCAGTTCTGGCTCAAAATTTTTCATTTTCAGAAGGTATGAAGGAGAAAAAGCACCCCAAAATCTGTGCCCCAATTTCTCCCGAGTACGGCAATGCCTCACATGTGACCAAAAAATACCAGTTGGGTGCATGGCAGGACTCAGAAGGGAAGGAGTGATTTTTGGATTTTGCAGCACAGATTTTGGTGGAATGAATGGTGGGTGCTATGTTGCACCAATACAGTGGAACCCCCCCACAAGTCACCCCATTTTGCGAAGTACACCCCTCAGGGAATTCATCTAGGGGTATAGTGTACATTTCAAACCCCCAGGGGTTTCACCAATTTTGATACAAGTGGGCAGTGAAAATGAAAAATTACATTTTTTTACACAAAAATGCAGTTCTGGCTCAAAATTTTTCATTTTCAGAAGGAATGAAGGAGACAAAGCACCCCAAAATCTGTGCCCCAATTTCTCCCGAGTACGGCAATGCCTCATGTGTGACCAAAAAGTGGCAGGACTCAGAAGGGAAGGAGTGATATTTGGAGTTTGCAGCACAAATTCTGGTGGAATGATGGTGGGTGCTATGTCGCATTAGCAAGACCCCCAAAGCACCAATACAGTGGAACCCCCCCACAAGTGACCCCATTTTGCAAACTACACCCCTCAGGGAATTCATCTAGGGGTATAGTGTACATTTCAAACCCCCAGGGGTTTCACCAATTTTGATAAAACTGGGCAGTGAACATGAAAAATTAAATTTTTTTACACAAAAATGCAGTTCTGGCTCAAAATTTTTCATTTTCACAAGGAATGAAGGAGAAAAAGCACCCCAAAATCTGTGCCCCAATATCTCCCAAGTACGGCAATGCCTCACATGTGACCAAAAAATACCAGTTGGGTGCATGGCAGGACTCAGAAGGGAAGGAGTGATTTTTGGATTTTGCGGCTCAGATTCTGGTGGAATGAATGGTGGGTGCTATGTGGCATTAGCAAGACCCCCGAAGCACGGTGAAATTATGAACCTAATATTCCATAGATGTGTGGTATATTTTAAAACACTCCTTTATACATAGGCCGGGTTTGTCGGGGCAAGTGTCACACTGGAAAATAGTTTGCTTTCTTATTCCCTTTTTATAGCAAACTTTGCACCTTTTTTGTGTCCTGCCCTTTTTTCCAGTGGAGGGGATTTCATCAGGAAAATGCTGCCCTGGTACAATACGGGGGCCAGTACTAGAAGTACTGGGGCCCTCTGCCTGCTGGTTCCCAAATATTAGGCCCTTTATGACTTCCTCTTGAAAGTGCATAAATGTCCCCCTCTGGCCGGTAGAACGGAATAGCACGTAAGCGTTATACAGTGCCATCTGGATGATATACACGGCCACCTTCTTGTACCAGATTTTTGTTTTCCGCAGGGCACTGTACGGCTTCAGTACCTGATCTGAAAGATCCACTCCGCCCATGTACCTATTGTAATCCAGGATACAATTAGGTTTTGAGGTGTGGGTACTGGTACCTCGTACAGGGACGGAGGTGGTACTGTCTCCGTGAATTGTTGTCAGTATAAGGACATCCCTCTTGTCCTTATATTTGACCAACAACATATTTTCGTTGCATATTCCCCTGCTTTCACCCCTTCTCATTACTTGGGCAATGTGCGTTTTTGGGAGGCCTCTTTGGTTCTTGCGCACAGTACCGCAAGCTGCTGTACCTCTTGAACCAAGGGCCTTAAACAGGGGGATGCTAGTGTAAAAGTTATCCACATAGAGGTGATAACCTTTATCCAGGAAGGGGTGCACTAAATCCCAGACAATTTTCCCACTAACACCTACGAGGGAGGGGGGGCATTCTGGCGGTTCAATTCTTGAATCCTTCCCTTCATAAACCCTAAACCTGTGGGTGTACCCTGAGGTGCTTTCACACAGTTTATACATTTTTATGCCATACCTTGCCCTCTTACTGGGAAGGTACTGGCGGAATTTAACCCTTCCTTTAAAATGTATAAGGGACTCGTCGATACAAATAAATTTTTCAGGGATGTACACCTCTTCAAATTTGGCACTGAAATGATCAATGACCGGCCTGACTTTGAATAGCCGGTCAAAGGTGGGATCATCTCTGGGTGGGCACTGTGCATTATCGGTGTAATGTATAAATTTAAGAATTGTCTCAAATCGAGTCCGGGTCATGGCCATACGGTAAAATGGAGTACTGTACAGAACATCTGTACTCCAATATTGCCTAATTTCTGGCTTTTTTACTATGCCCATATGAAACACCAGACCCCAAAACGTCATCATCTCTACTGCATCTACAGGGGTCCACCTAGCAAATGATGACGTGGGGTTTTGAGCAATAAACTGCTGGGCATATAAATTAGTTTGGTCCACCATTAAATTTATAAAATCATCAGAGAAAAATAATTTGAAAAAGTCAATTTCTCTGAGACCTGTGGAATCAAATTGGATTCCTGGCATGGCCAAAAACTTAGGAACCTGGGGCTCAAAATTGTCTGGTGGTGGGGTCCATACGAGATCAATTATTTGGGGGGGGGTCTCAGCTGCTCTACGGGGGCGTCTTTGAGGGGGTCCCTCATCACCAGAGGAGGAAGAGGAGCTTAAGACGAATCCTCAAATTCCCCGCTTGCATCACTGGCTGTGTCAGAGTCAGAGGCAAGCATGGCATATGCCTCCTCCACTGAATACATTCTCCTGGATGACTGGGAGGACATTTGGGAGGACATTTGGGAGGACATTTGGGATGCCATTTTTATTTTTGTGTTACTGGTAGTGAAATGTTTCAACACGTGTATAGTGTAGGGGGGGGTACAAACTTTATTTCAACCCGGGGGGTATGTAGTGTCTAGTGTGTATGTAGTGCAGAAAAAAAAAAATACTTTATACCAATAAAAAAAAAAAAAAAATGAAGGGGTTAAAAATAAAAAATTGAAGGGGTTAAAAAAAAAAAAAAAAAAAAAAAAAAGGTCCTGCGCCAAAAATTGAGCACAGATGTTGGTCAGTAACGTCTGTCACTGAACAGCGCTCAAAGGCAACAGGAATTTGATCAAAAAAAAAAAAAAATAGATCAACCCTGTGCCGAAAAAGCTGATCAGTGATGTACGTCACTGATCAGCGCACAGTGGCCACAGGACACCCACAAAATCACAGTGTGTGTAAAAAAAAAATAAAAAAAAGACCCCACAGCACAAAAAAAAAAAGGTGATCAGTGATGCGACACTGATTACCAGTGAGGTGCAGCAGGTGCACAACCTTTGGTGCAACTGACAGTGCAACTGACAGGTATATATAAAAAAAAAAAAACCTCTGTACCCCCAAAAAAGTTGCTGATCACCTCAGATATAGTGATCAGCACAAAAGGCGGGGGCAGCAGACACAAAATTTAGCACTCTCTATCACTCTCTGTCACTATCTCTCTCTATCTCTCTATCTCTCACTATCTATCACTCTATGACACTGCAGCAGCAGCACTGACAGGTATATCTATATATAAAAAAAAACCTGCGCCCCCAAAAAGTTGCTGATCAGTTAATTTATACTGATCAGCACAAAAGGAGGGGGCAGCAGTCAGTTATATAAAAAATATATAGCACAATCTGTCACTATCTCTCTCTATCTCTCTCTCTCTATCTCTCTCTATCTCTCTATAACTATCACACTGCAGCAGCACAAAATATAGCACTCTGTCACTAGGCCTCTCTATCTCTCTCTCTCTCTCTATCTCTCTCTATCTCTCTATCTCTCTCTCTCTATCTATAACTATATCACACTGCAGCAGCACAAAATATAGCACTCTCTGACACTATCTCTCTCTCTATCTCTATCTCTCTCTATCTCTCTATCTCTCTCTATCTATCTCTCTATCTAGCTAGTACACTGCAGCAGCACAATTTCACAGCACAGGAAGGCACAAGTAGCAACAGGATCCAGGAAGCATCCAGCACACTACAAGCACAGATCAAGCAGTGATCAAGCAGTGATGAAGCAGTGATCAGGTAAGTATGGAGCAAGGTTCTGGTCAGTATATGGCGGCAGGTGGGCACGGTGACCGCACTGCACGCTATTCCAGACCGGAATGGCGTCTGCAGTGCAGTCACCGTTAGTTTAAACCCCCCTCCATGGCTGTGATTGGTCCGTCGGTCCGACGGACCAATCACGGCCTTTGGGGGCGGGCGGGGTGAGGTGGGGTGACACCAGTGTCACCCTTACACCCCGCGGTGATTGGTGCTGTACTTTACAGCACCAATCACCTCCGATCCCGTGTCACCGGCTAACGTTATTCGCCGGTGACACAGGAAAACGCTGTGAATGGCTGTTCACACTGAACAGCCAATCACAGCGATCGCCGACGGGGGGGCGGCATCGCAGCCCCCCCTGGGCATGCACGGACATGTCTGCTGTCAGGGACAGCAGACATGTTGAAACTGTCACCGCGTCTATAGACGCGGTGACAGTTTAAATCCATGACGTACATTTACGCCATGTGTCGGGAAGTGCTTCCCGACCATGACGTAAATGTACGTCAAATGTCGGGAAGGGGTTAAAAGGCTAAAAAAAATGGCAATTTACCGTTTAAGAAAAGCAGTATAAAAGGGGTATTACATCAATGGCCAGTCCAGGGTTCCACACCATTGTGCCATGTAGGAGGATACACCTCCTCCCTTCTTTATACTACTTCCTTCTCCATTTTTCTGTATCCTCCAGCTTCTTTATCTGTACTCTGTGATTGTCCAAACTCCTCTGTCTTTATGCTGCTCCCTAGTTCTATCCTCCACCCTTCTCCTCCTCTATTATTTTTTCCTTCATCACACATCACTAAGATCAGAGAATTGTGTTCATAGCCCCAATAGGAGAAGCACAGCATCCATAGTCAGTGGGTGCCATGACGGTATGGCACTTGAACCTATTGCCTCATCTACCTGACAACTTTATAGTGCAAGGTAGCAGAGGATTGGAGGGGAACTGGAGGAGTGCAACCACTTTGCTATTGTATTTTTGAAATGAGTAACTTTTTGACTTGAGAACACATATCCTGTAAGTGTGAGTCAAAATGGAATTTCTTTTCACACTCCAATCATTGCTCAATTGAATACACAGGAACAATTTTTGTACAGCCATTCTTTCTCTATCATTTGACAATTGAGATTCTCAGTTTCATTATTATGGGAACCACTGTTCTAGAACGTCTGAAAAAAACAACATACTGTAGCTAAGATGCTCTGGTTGTGTTTCTCCCTTCTAATACATCAATGATAGCTCTGGGCCTCATCCTGCAAGACAAATCAGTTGTTTGCCGCAAAATTAAAAGTAACTGTTAATTCAGACTTTTTTTTTAGGGTTTCTATAACATGTTTGTTCGTTCACAAGTACAGTAAAAAATCAAGCAATGGGCCAAAACATGTTACGCTGCCTGTGGGGCAGATGTAACGTGCATTTGGGTATGTTTTATTTTTCCTGTGTAGGGTAAATAATGGCTGCTTTTGCATGTACTACACAAATACTGGCTGCTTTATTTTTACACAACCAATTTAGATTTCAGTTTAACACTTCCCACCCAAATCTAACTCTCTCTGCAGGTTACATCGGCCCCAACTGCAGGCAACATGGTTTTGCCCTGTTTCTTGCTTTTTTGCTTTTCTTACAAACAAGAATCAGGCTGGATGTCATTGTACATAATACAAATCAAAGGGATTGTTTAAGGAGATAAATAAAACTAATGATCAGGCCCAGATAGTTCACATTATCATTATTTTAACAAAAAGTCCAAAGTTAAATCACTTGTAGCAGATGATCCAGCCATGATCTCAAAATGACATTTGAATAAAGTCATTTTTATTAAGCAATAAAGTTGTCACAGAATAATGCACCATGACATAAATATAGTACAATCTCTACAGACATATGAAAGTCTATTGAGACACACACATTTCATTCCTGTTACTACTGTATCACGAATGTGAAGAGACAAATAAAATATATATCAACAGCCAGAGGCGGATTGGCCAACCAGGAAACCGGGCCATTTCCCGGTGGGCCGGACCAGATTTCCCTCTGGCTGTGCCGCCTACCTTGGTTCCAAGTGGCCGCAGCCCAGCCTGGTCACAAATGTGTGCCGAGGGTCGGCGGTTGACATCACATGATCTCAGAGCCCGCCCTATCTTTGGATGTGTTCACGTACATCCCCTCGCATGGTAGCGAGGAGATTCCGGCTTGTTCAGCCAGGCGGCAGGCGGCGTTAAGCTGCTTGCTAGTGAGCAGTCCTGAATCACCCCCTTTTGTGTTATCACAATATAGAAAAGACGGAAGACTGTGTTCACCGCATAGTGGCCTTTATCCATCTAATCAATGCATTAAATCATCGGAAAATGTATATTTCTAGTTTAACATTTTTCCAGTATAAGAGCTATTTAACAAGGAGATAATATATAATGTACAGTATAATAGTAGAAAAAAAGTAGCAAAGAACAAAAACTAAATCCAATTATTACTATCTTGTCCCATTGTTATTATACAGAAGGACAGAACTCGGGCAGCTAAAGCTGGTCCCTGTATAACACGGGAAGGAAGAGAAAATACCAAATTCTTACTTTCACTTGTGGGGTTTACTGTGAGTATTTTCTGTTTTACAGCAGTTTCCATTAAATGGGTGAAATGACAAAGCTCTGTTGTCTGTACTGATTGCTGTCTATGTAGAAGCCTAACGACCCATTGTCATGGTGTCAGATAGTTTTCAACCCACGACCTCTAAAAAAAATTATTCAATTGAAAAGTGACTCAATTCTCCCTCACGTACGTAGTTCAAACCAGGTATCTGCAGTTTTTATGTTCCTGGTTTGTCTAGTAGCGGAATTACTGGTTCGGCCGAGATGAATAAGCAGTAATATATGAAGATAAAAGGACATTATAAACTGATGAATCAGGATAATATTTATCAATTGCATTCCATACTGATATTTAATTGTGGAAAGCCGGGCACATCGATGGTCTACGTACGATGTCAAATACTTTTGCCATCACAGGAGAGAACTTTGCCAGGGGGCCCCCAGCTGTAACACACTAACATCACTAGCTGTCCCTCTTATGCAGCAGTAAAACCAGGCAGTCAGTCAAGGACAGTATGGAGTGCAGGCAGAGACACAAGAGTATCAGGTTTCAGGAGATGGAACTGGAATGGGTCATGTTAGAAGATATGCATAATCTAATATAAACCACCATAAACACTTCTGCCTTCTTCCACTGGGGCCCCAGGGCTGGCGCCACCACTAGGCAGATCTAGGCATTTGCCTAGGGTGCCGGCCACTGGAGGGCGGCAGTTTGCATCCATCCCCCTACGGATGGAGGTGAGCGGCACCGGCCGCAAACCCCCCTCCGGAGTGACTAGACGGCCACCTCCGCATCCGTTCCCCCTCCCTGCCCCTGGAGTTAGTTAGTGGCTCTCGCCACATCACCCGCCCCCCCCCCCCCCCCCGTGTAATGATGCGGCAGCCTGCTGCATCACCTAGTACACTTAGCGGCACCGCATCACCCCCGACACCCCCTGCCAAACCACCACCCCCCTCCGTTGTAATGCCGCAGCAGCCTGCCGTCACAATTACCGGCAACCCCCCCCCCACCGCCTTGCACCAGCACTGTGGGGCCCCCATGTCATTTCCATGGCTAAATCCGGCCCTGCCTCCGACACCCGCAAAGCCCTGCCCCCGGCCTGTGGACCTAAAGCCATATTGACCTTTTTCAGTGTGTCGACCTAAGGACTGTCGACTTTCAGTTGTTGACCTAATGTGGTCGACCCAATGAAACACACCCGTCCATAGCAGGACGCTATGGAAAGCTGTCCACCCCTGATAATCCCAGCGGAGGCTGGCGATGATGCGAAGCACGCATGAGCTGAAAGTAGCTCAAATGGCAAAACTGAGCTGCTTTCAGCTCCAAATCCCCAGTGTGCATGGAGGTTCCACAGCCGCCACCTGTCTTAGGTACAACAAGGATGCCTTCCTCATAGACATCACTCATTTTGGGATAGGCAGACTCAGGGGTGCTTGCCCAGGCTCCGCCGCTCTAGGAAGCAACCTAAAGCTGCCTTATGGTAGAGCTAACCTTGGGTGGTGACACTCAAATCAACACATGAACCTAAAAAAAGATCTATGGCTTTGATTGACATATTCTTGCGCATTAAGGGAACATTGCGAAAGTCTCCCGTGGCCCGCTGCCCTCGATAATGATAATTTGACCTATTTTGTTATAGAAACAAATCATACTCACACGTTAATTAAAAAAATGATTACAACTTATTTTGACAATAAACTGCTCATAAACTGCCAAACAATATAAATAAACTTCAGTATGTCCTTGGGAGAAATCTTTTGAGAGGGCCACTAGAGGGCGCTGTGTGAAATGTTCTCTGACTGATGCTGCTCCTGCTTGTGACGTTAGTCTGAGATCCATCTTATTTATGTTTATTATTTATTTATTACCAGTTATTAATATAACACTTTACATCTTCATACTCCACGTTCATTATAACTGAAAACCTGTTTCAGCTACTTCAGTATAATACAGTATATATATATCAGTAATTAATTATTTCAAAACAGCAAAATTCCTTTACAGTGATGTTAATTAGTGTCATTACTATTATTACACTATTGCACCACTGACAGCAAATACATCTTTAATAACTTTATTATTATTATTGATATTTTGGTACTTGTTTCCTAGCACGGCGCCAGCGATTTCAATTGCATCCATCGGGACCCAAAAAATTGCGTCGATCGCATCGCATGCAACCAAATTGGAACCAATGTAAAAATGGTCCCTGAGATCCGATTTTACATTGGCCCCAATGTAAAATGCCCCCCAGACCCCAATTTTCATTGTATACCCACCCTCATGGGTGAAATGCCCCCCCATTGTTAACGCCACCCCACGATCAACGCCAACCCGAAGCGTGGCGAGTGCAGCAAGCCCGCGAGGGGCGTCGGTACGCGTCCTCCGACCTTTTTATACCCCCCCTATCCACGTCGCCGTGGAGTTGAGAATAGAAAGTGTGGCGAGCGCAGCGAGCCACCGAGCCTGAAGCGTGGCGAGCGCAGCGAGCCCCGCGACGGGATGTGCATTACTTCACAGGTATTACGCGTCCCCTCGCGGGGCTCGCTGTGCTCGCCACACTATATAAAATCAACTCCACGCTGACGTGGATAAAAATGCCCCTTGCAACACATTATGCCACAACTAAAATTGCCCCTACAACACGTTATGCCACAAATAAAAATGTTCCTTACAACACATTATGCCACAGATAAAAGTGCCCCTTACAACACATTATGCCACAAATAAAAATGCCCCCTACAACACATTATGCCACACATAAAAATGCCCCTTACAACACGTTATTCCAAAAACGAAATGGCCCCTTACGACATGTAATACCTCACAGAAAAATGCCCGCTATGTTATTCTACACACAATAATGCCCCGTAGCAGCCCCTGCTCCTTCTTTCCACCTTGGAAGTTGGTCCCAGCTCACTCTAGCCACACTCAGTCACAAGCAGGCATGCACCAGGCTGCTAGCCTCTCACTACGGTGCAGAGGATGCTCTCTATAGTGCCCACTCCTCCCTGGCATCCTGGCTGGTCTTAATAACAGCATGGTCTCCTACTGTGACATCATGACTTTAAAATTAACCTGTGTCATTGTGCAGGGCCCAGTGGTGCCTGGGATATTTATGCGTACCGTGTTGGATGTCCAATAGAGACTTTTTTTCATGTTTCCACCGAGGTGTTGCGTCTCTGGGAAACCCGGTAGCCCTTCTATTTTTAGTACACTGTACTTTATTTGGGACAGATTTTAACTTGATACAGTACATACTAATTATGCATTTCTCATACGCAGGGACATCAAAAGGGGGTGCAATCCATCTAGAAATGCTTAAGCGCACCCCCAAAACGGTTTGGCCACACCCCGATTCATCACAAGTACCGCCTCTGCTCAAAACTCACAAAGTCTTCACAAATTTGCACTTACACCCCTAGCACCATTACCTGACAAGTGTCATGGCCTCTAAATGCTTACAAAGTACCACTGCCCCAATCCTCTCTCGCCCATTGGCAAATTCCTCTCGGCAGGAAATACTGCCATATAGCTGATGTATTAATTTACAAATTTTTGCGAGCCCGAAAGGAGCAATACCTGAACTGCTTTGTTGAGCTGATCTGGGGAGCAGTGAAATACTTTTTTAGTATATAGGGCGGTATTTAATCCGACAGGGAAAATATCAGCGTTCACCTATTCAATGCTGTCATTTTTTTTTTAAGCCAGATCTGTTTTGTCGGAAACGGTTGTGGATTGTCGAGTTCACGGCTGTTATCCAACAATTCGTGGCTGTTTTCGCCTATTTTAGGACTTTTCAATACTTCGCTGTTGTTTCTTTAAATACCAGCAGTTGAATTACTGATGTAGGCCTGCGAAAAACGTCCGGGATTCCGACTGTCGGGACATTCCGACAATCCTGGAAGGAATACCCCCCCCATTACCCCCCCCCCCCCCCCCCCACCCATAGGATTGTACTCAGATCAGTGTTTAAATAAAATATATTGATTAGAATACAAACATAACAAGCATCAATGTTCTGTGGGAACGGATTGGAATTCCCTATATAAGTACCTCTGCACCTATGCCCGTAGGACACTCCTTATCCCTGCAGGAGTGTTGAAAATCTTGTTTTGGGTGCGTCCTCTTCATTATGAGCATTGCGTAGGTGTCAGGTTTTCTAGACTTGGCTGGCCCTAGGGGCAAAAGGGTGTTCTCCTTGTTATGCCTAAAACACAATAAGGCTGAATTACATGATAACTTTCATTTGAACTGTTTGTGACACCCGTTGTGTACTTCTGGCTTTTATACAACGGTAACAATGTGCGCTGCTCATTTCAGACATTACAATGTGATCCAAAGAGCTTGCAATCGGAAAATTCGGAAATAATAGGCGCAGAGCACCTGTCATAGAGGATCTAACAGGCTTTAATTGTATACCAACGACACTATATAACACTGTCCAATATTTATGTGACAATGACGGCATAATTCTAAGTACCAAACAATCCGATCCAAACATTCTACAGGCTAAACAAATGACAAGAGCTGATTGGTTGGTACTTTGGGCCTTATTCTAGTTCACTCTTTCTGACAAAATCCTTAGGGGCTGCAGGGGGACAGATGGAAAATGTGCAGAGATAGTTAGATTTGGGTGAGTTTTTTGTTTCTGTGCAGGGTAAATACTGACTGCTTTATTTACACTGCAATATAGATCTCACTTTGAAGTAAAACCCCACCCAAGTCTAATTCTCTCTGCACATTTTACATCTGCCCCACCTGCAGTGCACATGGTTTTGTCCATCTAAGACACAGTTACCCCCCCTCCTGCATTCTGCAGGAGACTCCCTGACAGAGAAGCAATCTCCCTCATTAGTCTAGCAATCTCCCTCATGTCACCTAGCCCACGTTACACTGTTAAATTTTTGGGGGAAAAAAGAATGAGAGATAGATACATTTACATTGAATCATCAGCACCATTTCCCAGCACGTTACCAAGTATAGTATCTCTTACTAACTGCTTTGTGGCTCATCTACATTTGGATTAAAAGA
Organism: Crinia signifera; assembly: GCF_055691185.1. NCBI lineage: Eukaryota > Metazoa > Chordata > Amphibia > Anura > Myobatrachidae > Crinia > Crinia signifera. Next base: position 177,267,123 of record NC_139223.1, on the reverse strand, counting down.
TCCCTCTCAGATGTAGCAGTACACACCCACGCTTCTAGGTGCCACATTCATAATCTGTTTTCACAATCTCTCCATATATGGAACTAGACACGCCCTGTGGGAGGAGTATGACACGCCCCCTCAATGGGGCGCTGTGCAAAATTCTACTACCAGCTATAATCTCCCTGAAACTAGTTTTCAAAAGTATGCAATTATGATCTAAGAAGGATTTTTGTCAGAAAGAGTGAACTAGAATAAGGCCCTTTATCTCTTTCCAAATTTTGCTACATCTCCCCCAATGTGAGATCGCAACGAACGGCTAAATACATCACCCGGGGGCCAGTGACAACTGTATTGATGGTCGTAAGATGTCAGAGAAACGATCGGAACGCTGGCGCCTGAGGCTGTCGCTGCTAATGGAACCCCCCCCCCCCAGATGTCTGCAATGTGAGGACAGCAGAATGGATGTGAGGAACTGCATCCAGACTCTGGGCCTGATTCATTTTTGTCCGGAAGGCACCAAATTCCCGTTGCGATGGTGGTGTGTGTGTAGTGTGGCGCTCGCCATGCTTCCGGACGGGTGCCTTGCTGCGCTCGGAACACTTTACCGTTCCCAATCGGAGCCCATGTGGTGGTTAATGTATGAAAGAGTCAAAAAATTAAACAAACCTTTATGTCGACCTATTCACGTGTCGACCATTGTCATGTGAAACTTTTACATGCATCAACCTTTGACCAATGTCAACCTAGTGCATGTTGACATTTTGTCTGTCGACCTTGTGCATGTCAACCCTTAAGCATGTCCATGTCTACGTCGGACAGTGCAGCGGGACGTGCGGTGATGCTTAAATTACAGTGTGGTGTGCAGAACGGTGCAAGTTGGTAGCAGTGGTAGATCCAGGGGTGGGACTTCAAAATTCAAAGAGGGTAGCCAGACCAACTGCCACCCCAAACACTGCCAACCATAGCTGGCTGGGACTCACTGGCAGTTGGTGTAGCTCCCCTATTTGAATTTTGGAATGTGCTGCAGCCTCACCACTGAAGTCGACACTGGTTGGTAGTTATAAGTGGGTGGGTGAAAATGTGGGCAGTGGGTGTCCCTATCGGGTGGTGGGAGTTGTGGTGTTGCGGTAAATGACAGTAATGGTGAGTGGGGGAGCTTGTCAGTCATTAAATGTACAAGGGTGTGTGAGGTAGTTGTATCGGCAGTGTGGGGGCTGGTGCGGGGAGTAGGAGTGTCGTGAAAAGAACAAGGAGGACACAAATGTATACCGCTGTGACTCCACCTAGTTTCACCTGCCACCAATGTGTCTAGAGCTAATAATGTGCTAACCCCACCTACTCTTTTGGGAGTCCCGCCCATAGTCCAATTTGTTCCGCCCACATTAGGATGCATTATGCATCAGGAAGTAAATCTATATTGGAATTTTTAGGCGCCTCTTTAAAGTTCTCCCACAGTGTTGTGCTGCCTGGTGCTTCCTCAGAAGACATAGATGGCTGGCAGTTAACTGGCAGGATGAACCACAGCTGGGTTCCTACAAATCAGCGGCAATAGAAATGAATCATAACTTGAAAGCGGTCTTAACAAAAATACATATTTGACAGTGATTCGGAGCTGAGGTACAGTGTGGCCTTATCATGGTGGCCAATATTTACGGGGCTTGGTATAATTCTGCTCCTCTGAGGACATAAAGGAGATAAATAAAGGCCTAATCCGTGGCATTGATCTTGAATGTTATGTGTCAATATCCTCGCATCTCTTATATATTTATCCAGATCTGTCACTCATCCCCTGTGTGTATAACATTCCCGCCCAGCGGGATACACAAACCCGCCCACCCTAGGGAAAAGACACTCATCCCCTGTGAGTATAACGTTCCCACCCAGCGGGATACACAAACCCGCCCACCCTAGGGAAGACACTCATCCCCTGTGTATAACGTTCCCGCCCAGCGGGATACACAAACCCGCCCACCCTAGGGAAGACACTCATCCCCTGTGAGTATAACATTCCCGCCCAGCGGGATACACAAACCCGCCCCCCCTAGGGAAAACACTCATCCCCTGTGTGTATAACGTTCCCACCCAGCGGGATACACAAACCCGCCTACCCTAGGGAAGACACTTATCCCCTGTGTGTATAACGTTCCCACCCAGCGGGATACACAAACCCGGCCACCCTAGGGAAGACACTCATCCCCTGTGTGTATAACGTTCCCACCCAGCGGGATACTCAAACCCGCCCACCCTAGGGAAGACACTCATCCCCTGTGTGTATAACGTTCCCGCCCAGCGTTCTACACAAACCCGCCCACCCTAGGGAAGACACTCATCCCCTGTGTGTATAACGTTCCCACCCAGCGTTCTACACAAACCCGCCCACCCTAGGGAAGACACTCATCCCCTGTGTGTATAACGTTCCCACCCAGCGGGATACACAAACCCGCCCACCCTAGGGAAGACACTCATCCCCTGTGTGTATAACGTTCCCGCCAAGCGGGATACACAAACCCGCCCACCCTACGGAAGACACTCATCCCCTGTGTGTATAACGTTCCCGCCCAGCGTTCTACACAAAACCCGCCCACCCTAGGGAAGACACTCATCCCCTGTGTGTATAACGTTCCCACCCAGCGGGATACACAAACCCGCCCACCCTAGGGAAGACACTCATCCCCTGTGTGTATAACGTTCCCACCCAGCGGGATACACAAACCTGCCCACCCTAGGGAAGACACTCATCCCCTGTGTGTATAACGTTCCCACCCAGCGGGATACACAAACCCGCCCACCCTAGGGAAGACACTCATCCCCTGGGAGTATAACGTTCCCGCCCAGCGTTCTACACAAACCCGCCCACCCTAGGGAAGACACTCATCCCCTGTGTGTATAACGTTCCCACCCAGCGTTCTACACAAACCCGCCCACCCTAGGGAAGACACTCATCCCCTGTGTGTATAACGTTCCCGCCCAGCGTTCTACACAAACCCGCCCACCCTAGGGAACACACTCATCCGGTGTGTGTGTATAACGTTCCCACCCAGCGGGATACACAAACCCGCCCACCCTAGGGAAGACACTCATCCCCTGTGTGTATAACGTTCCCACCCAGCGGGATACACAAACCCGCCCACCCTAGGGAAGACACTCATCCCCTGTGTGTATAACATTCCCGCCCAGCGTTCTACACAAACCCGCCCACCCTAGGGAAGACACTCATCCCCTGTGTGTATAACGTTCCCACCCAGCGGGATACACAAACCCGCCCACCCTAGGGAAGACACTCATCCCCTGTGTGTATAACGTTCCCACCCAGCGGGATACACAAACCCGCCCTCCCTAGGGAAAAGACCAGTGTTCTATGTGTATAATGTTCCCACCCAGCGGGATACACAAACCTGCCCACCCTAGGGAAGACACTTATCCCCTGTGAGTATAACGTTCCCGCCCAGCGTTCTACACAAACCCGCCCCCCCTAGGGAAAAGACCAGTGTGATACACACCACCACCCCCTTGACATCACCTCCCCCCGCCCAGCCAGGGCTACAGTACACGCCCACCATCCACCATTACTCCACAGCCACCAGGTGACACACACACACCCACACCCACACCCCCCCACCTCCCGCAATTCGCGGACCCCCGCGACCCCCTCCCGCGATTTGCGGCTCCCCCTGCACCCCCCCTCCCATGATTCAGGCACCCCCGCACCTCCCCTCCCGCGATTCGCGGACCCCCGCCCCCCCTCCTGCGATTCACGCGCCCCCTTCCCGTTATTCACAGACCCCCACAACCCCCCCTCCCGCAATTTGCAGATCCCCGTCTCACGATTAACGCCCCCCCCCCCGCCCCCCCCCCCGCCCCTCCTCCCGCGATTTGCGGCCCTCCCCCCCCTGCGATTCCCGGCCCCCCCGCGCCCTCCCCTCCTGCAATTTGCAGACCCACCCGTCCCCCTTCCCGCAATCCCCCCCCCCCAGTGGATCACCTAGTTAATCATACCTTACCAACATGACCCATTCCAGGAGGGAAAAAAATGTTCTGTTCCTGGACTTCAAATTCAAACAGGGAAGACTCACCAACTGCCACTGAGTCCTGAATGGCTATGATGGGTAGTGTTTGAGGTGGCAGTTGGTGTAGCTCACCTATTTGGATATTGGACTGGGCTGCAGCCCCACTTCTGCAAGGAAGTCCAGGAACAGAGCATTTTGTCCCTCCTGGAATGGGTCATGTTGGGAGACATGCTTAATGTGTGTGTGCAGGCAGGAGGCATCCGGTGGTGTTATGAGGCATTCCGTGGGCAGCCGGCTTGCCTCCTCCTAGACTTGTCAGTGTGCGGGTAATATGTGTTTCTGGCAGTGAGGAGTCTGCCTGGGGCGAGAGAGGATAACAGAACCTGTTACAGTACAGACGCATTATTCTAATCACTAGCCTAATTACCTGTTTATTACTAATTGAACTTTGTTTGACTTCTCCTGCCTTTGTTCACGCCTGTATGTGAGTACATCTTAATTATAGCATCTTCCTTTGTGAGATGTTCTTTAATTATCCTCATAACCATACTCCAAGGTACTGGCTTGCGTTACTGGATTTATTTACTGCCTGGCAAAGCCGGCCAATGGCAGCGGAATACAATTCATATACAGAACTCTAGTTGTTGCTGTTGTACGGAATTCATTTACTGGGAAGACATTTTCTTATACAGTGTTTATTATATTTATGGGTTTCATAATGGTTAACGTTCTCTCCCCCTAATGCTTGTAAGATTTGAGAAATAGCTGATAAGGAAAATGGGTGAGCTTTCCCCCGCACTGCTCCCTGCCGTGCCAACATGGCCGCCCTCTCCCGGAGGAGGAGCCAGAAACTTGGCAACTGTCAGTTAAACTCTGCTCACCATTTTGCATACGAATCCGCTGCTGTTGTGACCACCACAGCCTTATAGATCTATGAGCACTTTCCTCCTTCACAGACACCTCTATTGCTATCTCTTGTACCCTATTGCTCACTTCTTTTCAGAGGCCCTGCAGCATTTGATTCTAAATGCATGGAGCTGGGATGAGTGCATAGTGCAGGGCTGTCAAGAGCAGCTGCGGGCCTGTGTATTAAAGGGGGCATGGGAAAATGAGTAGAGTGGTGGCCACACTCCCTCAAAAATTGAAGGAATTTCTGCAGTGCAGCGCTGAAGAATGCGTGGAAAGATAACTCCTCCCTTAGCAGGGGTTCCCGACGGCCGTCGGCTATTTTCCCTCTTGGGGGTCCACGACCCCCAAAGAGGGCAGCGAGAATCAGTGGCTTGCGTATCGAGACATCGTGCCCACAGAGTGGCGAGTGCAGCAAGCCCGCAAGGGGCTTTGTTGCGCATGCCATGCTGTCTCGGTCCGGCCAGTTGGGATTCCGACATCGGGATAATGACTGTCGGACCCCTACCACACCCCTTAGCAGCTGGCTTGGACCCAGGCTGGGCCTCTCCAACATGCTCGGTACTCAGCCCCCCATCTTCGGCAGCCCTTGGGTAGAGAGGAGAAGTAGAGTAGACGAGAGTGACTGATGAGAGTTGAATAATAGGCTGAAAAGGAAATTAGCCACTTGTACCAGCCACCCAGAATCATTCCTATTGTGAGTCTGAACCCATTAGGTTTGGGACGACCCCTATAGTCTCAGATAACCAGGGCCCCACTCACCCAGGGCACCGACAAGATATAAAAACAATGACCCTGAAAACTATCAAACCCCAGCCAAGAGCTTACATACCAGCCTTTCCCCATTTTCCAAGTGAATGGGGTACGCTATATTTCTGGCTACTTTTCAATTTACACCTCTTGGGGAAATGCCCTGAACATTTTGAATAATCCCGTTGTCGTGGAATTTACTACGCAATGTGGTCTCCACTGCTTTTGTTCTTGTCTCTTATATGTGACGATGACAGACGATCGGAGAATCTCGGGGTGACAGAAGGTACAGAAGAAAGAAAATCATTCAGATAAAGAGCATAGGGCCAAATGTATTAAGACTTAACAAGTGATAAAGTGGAGAGTGATAAATTACCAGCCAATCAGCTCCTAGGCTGATTTGAGAAATTGCTTTGAGAAATTGAAAGTTAGAGGCTGATTGGCTGGTATATTATTACTCTCCACTCCGCTCTGGGCTTTCTAGCTTATGCTAGTTTTTTGGGGTGCCGCACCCTGCACCTAGATATAGCGCTAGGGACCCCCAATATACAGAGAAGCCTTGACGTGGCTTGGGTGGATATCAGACACCTGCACAGGTATATGTAACCAATATCTCTGAATACTATTATCATGTAGTGTTTAAGATTGGTTACTAATACCATTCAGTGTGCTGGGGGAACCAATGTATTTTTTTACTTACTCAGTATTAACCCCTCCCTTGCATGCACCTGAGTTATTTTTTAACTTACTCAGTATTAACCCCTCCCTTGCATGCACCTGAGTAGTATTACTGAACTAATTGAGCATCTACCACTATTTGTATGTATGTTGTTAGAGGCAGAAAGGAGCTGGTATGAGGAAGAGATGTGGGTCCTCATAGGCCACATGGAGTAGTCTGGGGTTGCTCCAAGGTAGGTAGCTCTTAGTTTAGATATACAGAAAGAGCGCCTCTGATCTTTGGTCGGGGATCGCCAACATGCCTGCGCTGGTGATCGCTGGCGCAGAGGCGCTCCATCTGACTGGGACACGCGTGTGTCTCACACGCACGCATGTCCCAGTTTCAGGACCGCGCCGCGGCGGCATCCTGCCCGTCTCCTCTTCCGGGAGATGAGCAGGGATAGGGGGGACGGCGGGGCGGCGAGGGGCACCGAGGGAGGGGGCGGGCGGCGGAGTCCGGCTACATCTGTATCAAGTAAGGAGCCATTACCATTCAGTGAGCTGGGGGAACCAATGTCTTGCTTTACTTACTCAGTATTAACCCCTCCCTCATGCACCTGAATGATATTACTCCTGTTACCTATAGCCCTCTTCCTGTTACATATAACCCTCTTCCTGTTACATATATTCCTCTTCCTCTTACATATAGCCCTCTTCCTGTTACATGTAGCCCTCTTCCTGTTACATGTAGCCCTCTTCCTCTTACATATAGCCCTCTTCCTGTTACATATATTCCTCTTCCTCTTACATATAGCCCTCTTCCTGTTACATATAACCCTCTTCCTCTTACATATAGCCCTCTTCCTGTTACATATATTCCTCTTCCTGTTACATGTACATACCTCCCAACTGTCACGATTTTAGAGGGACAGTCCCGATTTTCGGGTCCTGTCCCGCTGTCCCACCCGCGGCAGGCATTGTCCCGCTGCGGGGGTGGCAGTTGGGAGACCCCCCAATCTAGTAGAATAGACGCTGTGCGCATGCGCACAGCGTCTATTCTCGTATGAAAATGAGGTTGCGGCTAATTAGCATAAGCCGCACCCTCATTTGCATACACCCTCATTTGCATACACCCGCCCCCTTTTCGGGCGCTCGCGCGGCCAACAGGCGCTTATAAGGTAAGATCCCCCTAAACTCGCCCCCCCCCCCCCCCCTCCTGCAGCCTAACCACTTAGTGCCTAACCACCAGGTGGACCTCACCCAGCAGTCGTACGATCATGGTGTTGACTGTAAGGATTCCGGCGCCGGTGTCCCGATTCTGGTGTGGGGATTCTGGATGGTATCAGGATTCCTGCGTCGGAATTGATCACAGGAATTTTACCTGCATCCCATGTAGTCTAATGAAGCGAAAGACAAATGAACAAGGTGAGGACAAATAAACAAAAAGAAGATATTAGCGCTAGGGATGTTCACCGGCCACTTTTCGGGTTTTGGGTTTTGGGTTTTGGGTTCTGATTACCTTGAGGTTTTGGGTTCTAATGGGTTTTGGCAAAACACCTCCTAAGTGTTTTGTGTTTGGATTTATTTGGGTTTTGGGTTCTGATTTTTTTGTTAAAAAAAGCCTAAAAACAGCTAAAATGGCAGAATTTGGTGGTTTTTTTGCTCCTACGCTATATTGACCACAATAACATTCATTTACACTCATTTCCAGTGTATTCTGAACACCTCACACCTCACAATATTGTTTTTATTGCCAAAGTTTGCACTGAGGTAGCTGGATAACTATGCTAAGCCACACAAGTGTGCGGCACAAACACGTGGCTCATGTAAGAGTGGCACTGCAGCGGCAGACATGATGGCAGTTTAAAAAAATAGGCCCATAAAAGATACCTATCTGGCTTGATCATGCACTGTTTACCATGTGCAGCCAAGGAGCGGTGGGCATTTTGTGCAGCACAGAGTTTGTCTGCAAGTGTGTAACTGTTTCGATCACTTTAACATCCAACAAGACCCCTATCTGGCTTGATTGTGATTATGATTATTTATAATTAATTTCATCTGATTTTTAATTTGGTGATTAGTAATATTATTCATTTATTATTTATTATTACCATTCGTCTCGTCAATCATTGCCTAATGGGTGGAGGGGAGGGGGCTAATCAATGACTAGGTGGCAGCTGGAAGAGTTCTATCTGGCTGCGACTTCTGTAACTCTATTGATCGCTAGGGTGGATTCAGGTGATCTGGCTCGCTAGGCGGGTGTTCCCTTTGCTCACTGCTTCACATGCGTCCCTCGTGAAGCTGTGCGCTCTGTCGAGGAGGATGTCCTTTGCCGGTAGAGAAGTACTGATCTTCTCTCAAGGTGTTACGACTCGTAGCTGCACTCCCCTGCTACAACCTCAAAACAAGCACCAAGACCCCTATCTGGCTTGATTGTGCACTGTTTACACAGTGCAGCCGAGGAGCAGTGGGCGATTGGTGCAGCAATCAATTACTCTCATTAGTGGAATGCAATCAGTTGTATGCATTTAAAAGACAAGTCCCTCATACGAATGACTCTCAGCAGTGGGCACCAGACCAGACAGGTAGATGAAGCAGTACTAGACACCACACGGTAGATAAGTCAGTACTAGGCACAAGACCGGTAGATAAGGCAGTACTAGGAAGTACTAGGCACCAGACGGTAGATACGGTAGTACTAGGCAGTGGGCACTAGACCAGACAGGTAGATGAGGCAGTATTAGTTGTGTGTGTATCTGTTTTGGTCAGTTTAATATTTAACAAGACCCCTATCTGGCTTGATTGTGATTATGATTGATTGATTATTAATTAATTTTTTGATGTGATTGATTCATGGTCGAAACCCCGTTTAACAACCTGGTTGATCCTGACCCTGATGTGCAGTTTGTCTCTGTGCTGAAAGATCCCAATCTCAAATGGCAGACTGAACAACCTGTGGATAGCCATATTTCAAAAAATGTGAATGGGCTTGTGTGGCAGCCCACTACAGGATACCCCCTGTGCCCCTGGAGTGCCCCCAAAGAAGTTTAATTGCAGCCAATGCTGCTCAGAGGAAAACTGCAGGGATGTGAGGGGTTAAACAGCCCCAGCTCAGTCCACGTGCAGGGAGCCTGACACCCCCGATTGGCTGCCCAGGGATTGTGGCAGTCCACCCCTGGTGTACTCTTGTGCCCCCAAAGAGATTTTAATTGCAGCCAATGCTGCTCAGAGGAAAACCTCCTTTGCTTGTGGAAGCTGCAGGTCTGTGAGGGGTTAACAGACTCAGCTAGTGTCCTAGTGTCCCAGCTCCCCTGCACATGAGACAGGAAGCTGGGAGGTCAGAGGTGATCCCAGCAGCAGTGTGTGAGAGAGAGAGAAAGTGTGCAGAGGGGTGAAGAGCTTGTATCCTGAGCCAGGAAGCATGCAGACAGAGATGCTGTGCAGAGAGAAGCACACATCTGAGACCAGGCACTGGGAGCAAGGACCCAGCAGTTAATGACAGCCAGCACTGCTGACCAGAAGAAGGGGTGAGCAGCATGTGAAGGGAGATAGAGCCCAGTAGGAGTGACTGCAGAGACCTACAGCACGGAACTAGGCAGAGAGGGACATTGCCGCCCATCTGGGAGTCACCCAGAGGACCACACAGCACCCAAGACAGGCAGTGGCCAGCCAGGAGTCGTGACCAGCAGGAGCTGGCAACTGCAGCTGATTGTTCAGGTACTGGGGTGTTGGATACCCCCACTAACAGGACTGCCTGTTTGCCTCTGATACAGGAGATTGCCCTAAGGGATGGGAATCTGCCTGCCCCTCTTAGAGAGGATTTTTGATCACTTTTGTTATACATAAAAGTAGTGTGCACACTAAGTTATGGCCTAATCACCTTGTGAGGATTTCCTTCGCGGGACCGTTATTCAAATTCAGGAACTGTGTTGTTTTGCACCAGGGACTACCGCGCAGTGTATATAGGGTGCATAGCGCCACTTGGCGGACATGTTGTGACGTAATATTATTCTGTCATATTGTTATTGTTGTGATGTAATTTTTTGCGTAATCGTTCTCTCTTTAATCTGGTCATTGATTAGTTATAGCTTTAATTACTGAATGATATAAAGTGACTGTTTTGCATAAGTACGTGAGTGTATTGCAGCAACCCATTTACATATCTCCTTTAAATAAATATTTGTTGCTGCTAGCCGTAGTAGCCTTGTCTTTTGTGGGTTCTCCTTGGGTTGTGCCATTCCCTGCCACAGGTTCTCCGGAAGAAGCCGTGAGGAATCCAGAAGCTGCCGCCGTAATCAGCTCCAGATTCAGGTACTATTTTGCACCACACTGTTACAGGGGCACTGGCACAGGAGCGCAAAAGGAGAGGTCAGAGGTGAAATGAAACTGTGCCGGAGGAGGGTTTGCAGCAGCGTGAGAGAGGATGACACGTGCTTAGAGAGAGAAGACAGGCTGGGCACCCTAAAGATCCACAGAGAGGAGAGCAGCAGAGTGCGCAGCCTGGAAGCGTGCAGAAGTGAGACCCGCTAGAGAGGAGAGAGCCGGGCAGCGTTTCCGGGCAGGAGACCCGGCGGTGATGGACAGCAGCGCACACAGAGAGAGCCAGCAGCCAGCATCATGAGGGAGGCAAGAGGGAAGCCGTGAGGAATCCAGAAGCTGCCGCCGTAATCAGCTCCAGATTCAGGTACTATTTTGCACCACACCGTTACAGGGGCACTGGCACAGGAGCGCAAAAGGAGAGGTCAGAGGTGAAATGAAACTGTGCCGGAGGAGGGTTTGCAGCAGCGTGAGAGAGGATGACACGTGCTTAGAGAGAGAAGACAGGCTGGGCACCCTAAAGATCCACAGAGAGGAGAGCAGCAGAGTGCGCAGCCTGGAAGCGTGCAGAAGTGAGACCCGCTAGAGAGGAGAGAGCCGGGCAGCGTTTCCGTGCAGGAGACCCGGCGGTGATGGACAGCAGCGCACACAGAGAGAGCCAGCAGCCAGCATCATGAGGGAGGCAAGAGGGAAGCCGTGAGGAATCCAGAAGCTGCCGCCGTAATCAGCTCCAGATTCAGGTACTATTTTGCACCACACCGTTACAGGGGCACTGGCACAGGAGCGCAAAAGGAGAGGTCAGAGGTGAAATGAAACTGTGCCGGAGGAGGGTTTGCAGCAGCGTGAGAGAGGATGACACGTGCTTAGAGAGAGAAGACAGGCTGGGCACCCTAAAGATCCACAGAGAGGAGAGCAGCAGAGTGCGCAGCCTGGAAGCGTGCAGAAGTGAGACCCGCTAGAGAGGAGAGAGCCGGGCAGCGTTTCCGTGCAGGAGACCCGGCGGTGATGGACAGCAGCGCACACAGAGAGAGCCAGCAGCCAGCATCATGAGGGAGGCAAGAGGGAAGCCGTGAGGAATCCAGAAGCTGCCGCCGTAATCAGCTCCAGATTCAGGTACTATTTTGCACCACACAGTTACAGGGGCACTGGCACAGGAGCGCAAAAGGAGAGGTCAGAGGTGAAATGAAACTGTGCCGGAGGAGACACCAGGGACACCAGGGAGACACCAGGGAGACGCTACCGGCCGGAGCCGGCAAAAGCAGCAGAGTACAAGGGTGCCCTACCCCCACTCAGCCTGTACCCTTCCTGCCCCAGCCCTGACTCCCCCAAGTCAGGGAGATCACATTCTCACCCATAAAGATGGTGACACAATTTTAAAAGAGGACAGAGAACAATCTCATGCACATGAGACCACTGTGCTTGATACAAGACAGACCAGAGTCCACCTAAAGGTGTCGGCTAGTACAGCATCCCTAAAAGTCTCAAGGCTCCAAAAAAAATTAGGCAGTGAGCCCCTGACCAGACAGGTACAGCAGTATTAGGCAGTGAGCCCCAGATCAGACAGGTAGATACGGCAGTATTAGGCAGTGAGCCCCAGACCAGACGGTAGATATGGCAGTACTAGGCACCAGACAGGTAGATAAGACAGTAGTACTAGGCACAAGACAGGTAGATACGTCAGCAATACTAGTATTGTGCACCAGCAGAATTTATAATAATTAATTTTCTTATTAGGTACTGTTCGGCCGTGGCACTCAGTGGCAGACGTCAGTGCACAAGCAGCATGGAATTCTTTTTTACAGTCCCACACAGCACAAGTATTATTTTTATTTTTATCAAATTAGATATAGCAGCTGTGTGGTTGGAGGAATATGGCCGACGTGTCGCTGGATGAACTGATCAGGAAACGGGGAATGTCCGTGGGCACCGGGATGTACCGCAGGGTCAGTAACAGGGGAGGTATAGGAAACGTGAGATCCAGACTCCAACCATCTGTGAACAATCGTCCACTTGCCACCAGTTTTCAGAGAACATTTGATGCTCGTCAGAAAATTGGTGTGACTGATGCACGCCAAAAACTAGGGATAAAAGATGCCCGTGAAAAGTTGGTGGCCAAAGATGCTCGCTTCCGCATAAGGGGTAAAGTGCAGGACGCCCGTGAAATGCTGAATTCGAATAAGCAACAGATCATGGCAGGAGACAAGCCTATCAAAGTGATGGACGCTCGTGAAAAGATTACTTTAAGAGGAGTGCTCCAACAGTGGTCGAAACCCCGTTTAACAACCTGGCTGATCCTGACCCTGATGTGCAGTTTGTCTCTGTGCTGAAAGATCCATATTTAAAAAAATGTGTGGCAGCCCACTACAGGATACCCCCTGTGCCCCTGTGCCCCAAAGAAGTTTAATTGCAGCCGCCCCCAAAGAAGTTTAAATGCAGCCTCCCCCAAAAAAGTTTAGCCGCCCAAAAAGATGTGTAACTAATTGTACCCAACTGGTCATCAAAAATAAATCAATCTTTATTGTGAAAACAAGGTATCAAGTGGCAAAGAAAAGGAAGCCAGTGATGAGAATTTTGTGAGCTGTGAAAGTATTATCAAGGAAACATAACTTTACTTAAGTTTTGAGGAAAGGCTTTATCGGACCATTTCATGAATAAAGAACAGTTGATGAAGAAATTAAAGAAGTATTCATCGTTCTTGTCATTAAATAAAAAGGAGAGAGATGCGAAGGTCAAATCATTACAAAGGTTATCTGATGAGGAAAAAGCAGTTCTCTCTAAAAGGCTATGCACATATGACAAATACTACAAAATGTTTGCAAATCAATTAAAAATTGAAAAGGGGGGCCAGAAGGTTTGTACAGCTTTATCTCCTAAAAAATTTCCAACAACTTGTTCCGAAGCAACTGTGTCTGTTAGTAGGTCAGCCTGTACAACTAACGGCAAAGAAAGTGACTATCTTCAAAACAAAAGGATTTTTGCCGCTTCAGAAACTGATCATGCTCAAGGTGAAGGCAGTCAGTGTACACCTCAGAATGCTAACCAAATACACAAAGTCCATGCAAAGATAAAGGATATTGTAAAAGAAAATTGCACTGACAAGTCTTCAACTTACAAAAACCAAGCTATGTATAAAACTGCAGTAACTGGAAAACTAAAAAAAACTTTAGCCGCCCACAAAGAACTTTAATTGCAGCCGCCCAGGCTTGATTCTGATTATGATTGATTGATTATGATAGATTGATTGATTATGATTGATTGATTATGATTGATTGATTATTAATTATGATGTGCCTGATCCTGACCCTGATGTGCATTAAAAATGACTCTCAGCAGTGGGCACCAGACCAGACAGGTAAAAAAAGGTTAGCCGCCCAAAAAAAGAAGTGTAATTGAGCCTTCCTGCCCCAGCCCTGAGTCCCCCAGGTCAGGGAGATCACATTCTCACCCATGAAGGTGCAGCAATCAAGTGGAATGCAAACAGTTGTATGCATTGAAAAGACAAGTCCCACATATGAATGACTCTCAGCAGTAGGAATAATGAATGGTGATGCAAGATGGAATTGTCCTTGGGCCCTCCCACCCACCCTTATGTTGCGAAAATAGGACATGCACACTTTAACAAACCAAACATTTCAGCGACAGGGCCTACAAAACTGTGGCTGAAATGATTGGTTTGTTTGGGCCCCCACAAAAAAATAAAACAATTCATAATATCTCCCTGTATAAACTGGCTCTACAGTAACAAGATGTCATCGTCACTCATCATCATCATCATCATCCTCCTCCTCCTCCTCCTCTGATTCCTCGCCCCCTTCAGTGTGTACTTCCTCATTCTCAGAGATTATCAATTCGTCCCCACTGGACTCCACAATCACAGGTCCCGTTATAATCTCTGGAGGCAATTCCTGCTCTTCATTGAATAAGTGATAATTCATTTTTATAAACATCATTTTCTCAACATTTTTCGGGAGCAACCTCCTTCGCCGCTCACTGACCAGGTTCCCCGCTGCACTGAATACTCTTTCGGAGTACACACTGGAGGGGGGACAACTCAGGTAAAATAGAGCCAGTTTGTACAGGGGTTTCCAAACTGCCTTTTTTTCCTGCCAGTACAGGTAAGGACTGTCTGACATGTCTACTTGGATGCTGTCACCAAAGTAATCATCCACCATTTTTTCAATGTTGACAGCATCCAATGCACCGACAGTAGACATGTCAGCAATCGTTGGCAGGTCCTTGAGTCCAGACCAGATGTCCAAACTCCCTCCTGCCTGCCCTGCATCCCCGCCAGCGGGTTGTGTGGGAAATCGCAGCTGTTTCCTCACAGGCACAGGTGGGGGAGAAAATGAAGGAGGAGCTGGGGCCATGTCACGGTCCCCTTCAGATGACAATCTCCTGACCAGCAGGTCTTTGCACCTTTGTAGACTTGTGTCCGCCGGAAACAGAGACACAACATACGCTTTAAACCGAGGATCGAGCACTGTGGCCAAAATGTATTCCTCTGACTTTAACAGACTGACCACCCTCGTATCCTGGCAAAGCGTATGGAGGGCTTCATCCACAATAGCGACATGCTTTGCGGAATCGCTCCGCTTTAGCTCCTCCTTCACTTTCTCCAGCTGCTTTTGTAACAGCCTGATCAGGGGAATCACCTGACTAATGCAGGCAGTGTCGGAACTGACTTCACGTGTGGCTACTTCAAACGGCTGTAGAACCTTGCACAACACGGAAATCAGCCTCCACTGCGCTTGAGTCAGGTGCAGCCCCGCTCCTCTGCCTATGTCGTAGGTGGCTGTGTAGGCTTGAATGGCCTTTTGCTGCTCCTCCATCCTCTGCAGCATATAGAGGGTGGAGTTCCAGCGCGTCACCACCTCTTGTTTCAGCTGATGGCAGGGCAGGTTGCGGAGTTTTTGCTCCCGCTCCAGCCTTCGGCAGGCTGTGGCAGAATGCCGAAAGTGTCCGCAAATTTTGCGTGCCACCGCAAGCATCTCCTGCACACTCCTGTCATTTTTTATGAAATGCTGCACCACCAAATTTATTGTGTGGGCAAAACATGGCACGTGCTGGAAATTGCCCATGTTTAATGCCCGCACAATGTTACTGGCGTTGTCCGACACCACAAATCCCCAGGAGAGTCTAAGGGGGGTAAGCCACAGGGAGATGATTTCCCTCAGTTTCTCTAAGAGGTTGTCGGCGTTGTGCCTCTTCTTGAAACCGGTGATACACAGCGTAGCCTGCCTAAGAAGGAGCTGACATGCAGGAGATGCTGCTGCTGCGGAAGGCGATGCATCTACCCAGTGGGCTGTCACAGTCATATAGTCCTTAGTTTGCCCTGATCCACTTGTCCACATGTCTGTAGTTAAGTGTACAGTGGGTACAGCCGCATTTTTCAGGGCACTGAGGACACTTTTTCTGACCTCCCTGTACATCGCGGGTATCGCCTGCCTAGTGAAGTGGAATCTAGACGGGATTTGGTACCGGGGACACAATACCTGCATCAACCGTTTAAATCCCACTCCATTGATGGCGGACACCGGACGTACGTCTAACACCAACATAGCTGTCAAGGCCGCAGTTATCCGCTTTGCCATAGGATGACTGCTGTCGTATTTCATCCTCATGGAAAATGACTGTTGGACGGTCAATTGCTTAGTGAAAGACGTAGCGGTCTTACGACTTCCCCTCTGGGATGATGACTGACTTCCCCTCTGACTTCCAGGAGCAGCAGCAGCAGCGGCAGTAGTAGTAGTAGTAGGCGTAGTGCTGCAGGATCCTCCGGAGGAATCTATGGAGTCATTCATGCAGGTGAGATGGACTGCAGGACTCCCCCCTATCCGGATCGAGGAGGAATTTGTCGAGGAGGGAGTTGGTGGTGTGCTTTTCAGGCATTTGGCTCCAAAAGGAGGACCAAGTGATTTAGGTGTCGCTGGACTGCTAGCCGCACTTTCTGGACTAAACACTGAACCATGACGCTTCTTTAGGTGACGTTGAAGGGAGGTTGTCCCTAGGTGGGCAAGATCCTTACCCCTGCTTATTGGAGTTTTACATAAGCTACAAATGGCAATACTTTTGTTGTCCGGATGCGGATAAAAAAAATTCCAGACCGCAGAGGTGGATTTATTGGTCCTTTGTCCAGGCATGACGATGGGCTTTTTCATCCCATGGACAACAACTTTTTCCACCACAGGTGCCTCATTCCCCCCTGGTGCGTCATTTAAGCAAACCAAGTCTCCATCCTCCTCGACAACTTCCTCCTCAGTGACAGCTACATCAATATCCTCCTCCTGGTGTACAACATCATCTTCACTAATAAAATCTGGAACTAGACTGTGGGTCATCCTTCCAGCATATGCAGAGGGCATACTGCAAATGGTGGAAGGAGCCACCTCTTCACGTACAGTGATAGGAAGGTCCGGCATCACAACCACCGCCACCCTCGGACTCTCTGTGGGGATTTGGGATATGTCTTTAGAAGGATGAGTTATTTCCAGATTTATTTTCTGAATTTTTTTCTGTTTCTTTTTCAGAAATTTTGTCAGACTTTTTTGAGTCGGTGTCAGCCTAACTCTCTTTGATTTCCTATTGGGCGGGGAGAGAGGAGGAGGAGGACTTTCCTCGTCATCTGAAGCTGCACCACTAGTCATGAAGTTAGGCCATGGCCTTAGACGTTCCTTGCCACTCCGTGTCGTAAATGGCATATTGCCAAGTTTAAGTTTCTCTTCCAACGATTTACATTTCATAGTTTTATTCCTTTTACGGAAGTTTGGTTTCAATTGTACATGCCCTCTGCCTTCACACTGGGCATCGGCCGTGGCAGACGACGTTGTTGGCATTTCATCGCCTATGTCATGACTAGTGGCAGCAGCTTCAGAACTATGAGGAAGTGCATCTTCATCTTTCCTTTGTTTGTTAACCTCCATATTTTGGATCTCCATTATTATTGTGGAGTTATGTCACAGAACAGCGCCACTGGTGTGCAATTATATATGTCAGTGAGTATGCACCAGCAGGCAGTTATACAGATACAGCAGTATTAGGCAGTGAGCCACACACCAGACAGGTACGTCAGTATTAGGCAGAGAGCCCCAGACCAGACAGGTAGATAATGATATACGGCAGTATTTAGGCAGTGAGCCCCAGACCACAAAGGTAGAGATATACGGCAGTATTTAATTATTTATTAGGCAGGCAGTATTTAATTATTTATTAGCCGGTGAGCCCCAGACCAGACGGTACATACGGCAGTATAGCCAGTGAGCCCCAGACCACAAAGGTAGAGATATACGGCAGTATTTAATTATTTATTAGCCAGTGAGCCCCAGACCAGACGGTACATACGGCAGTATAGCCAGTCAGCCCCAGACCACAAAGGTAGAGATATATGGCAGTATTTAATTATTTATTAGGCAGGCAGTATTTAATTATTTATTAGCCGGTGAGCCACAGACCAGACGGTACATACGGCAGTATAGCCAGTGAGCCCCAGACCACAAAGGTAGAGATATACGGTAGTATTTAATTATTTATTAGCCAGTGAGCCCCAGACCAGACGGTACATACGGCAGTATAGCCAGTGAGCCCCAGACCACAAAGGTAGAGATATACGGCAGTATTTAATTATTTATTAGCCAGTGAGCCCCAGACCAGACGGTACATACGGCAGTATAGGCAGTGAGCCCCAGACCACAAAGGTAGAGATATACGGCAGTATTTAATTATTTATTAGGCAGGCAGTATTTAATTATTTATTAACCAGTGAGCCCCAGACCAGACGGTACATACGGCAGTATAGCCAGTGACCCCCAGACCACAAAGGTAGAGATATACGGCAGTATTTAATTATTTATTAGGCAGGCAGTATTTAATTATTTATTAGCCAGTGAGCCCCAGACCAGACGGTACATACGGCAGTATAGCCAGTGAGCCCCAGACCACAAAGGTAGAGATATACGGCAGTATTTAATTATTTATTAGCCAGTGAGCCCCAGACCAGACGGTACATACGGCAGTATAGGCAGTGAGCCCCAGACCACAAAGGTAGAGATATACGGCAGTATTTAATTATTTATTAGGCAGGCAGTATTTAATTATTTATTAACCAGTGAGCCCCAGACCAGACGGTACATACGGCAGTATAGCCAGTGACCCCCAGACCACAAAGGTAGAGATATACGGCAGTATTTAATTATTTATTAGGCAGGCAGTATTTAATTATTTATTAGCCAGTGAGCCCCAGACCAGACGGTACATACGGCAGTATAGCCAGTGAGCCCCAGACCACAAAGGTAGAGATATACAGCAGTATTTAATTATTTATTAGCCAGTGAGCCCCAGACCAGACGGTACATACGGCAGTATAGGCAGTGAGCCCCAGACCACAAAGGTAGAGATATACGGCAGTATTTAATTATTTATTAGGCAGGCAGTATTTAATTATTTATTAGCCAGTGAGCCCCAGACCACAGACCGCCAGACTGGCAGATTCAGTGCAGGCAGCAGTGCAGCACCAGTGGACTATATATATATTTATATTTAATATAATTAATTAATAATTATATATATAATAAATGGCACAGCACAGCACCAGAGGTATGCCCCAGCACAGAGGAGACAGTACTACAGGCAGGTACACAGTTAGACTGTTCTCCTAAGCAGAGGAGAACATAGTACACAGCAGCACTGAGGGAGACAGCCCTAGCAAATAAAATAATTAATTACAGCACAGTTCACCAGAGGTAGACCGCACAGAGGAGACAGTAGTACTACAAGTACACAGTTAGACTGTTGTCCTAAGCTGAGAACAGAGTACACAGCAGCACTGAGGGAGACAGCCCCAGCAAATAAAATAATCAATTACAGGCAGCACAGCACACCAGAGGTAGACCGCACAGAGGAGACAGTAGTACTACAAGTACACAGTTAGACTACTACACAGCAGCACTGAGAGACAGCACCAGCGATTGCAAAAGCTCAAGGACAAGCTCAAGTTTAAGCCCCAGCAGCAGCACCAACACACCCTCTCCCAACCCACTACTTAACTGGAGTGAAGATGGCGGGGGCGCGGCAGCTGCTTATAAAGCCTCGCGAAATCCGACGCCGGGAGATGACGTTCTAATCACGCGGACGGACCGAGTCAGGCGGGAATCTCCGAGCGCTGCTCGGAATCGGGCTCGGAATGATGACGTCCGTGGGGGCTCGGATCTCTGATATCCGAGCCCGCACATCTCTAATTAGCGCACACCAGGAAGGCTTAGCTGCTGAACTATGTATGCAAATGTAAAACATTGGCTCATATTGTCTTATAAGTTAATGACTGGCATTGTCTCTGCCCACTCATCGTGCAATCTCCTCCATTATGCTGATGCCAAAGCGAGGTGCCCTCTACAGTTGGAGTAACGCTGTAGCTCTCAGCTCCAAAAATTCCAACAATTCCAACATAATGTACTGGGAGCTCTGCAAAGTTGTACCTGCATGTGCAGCCTTAGTAACGTGCAGTTTGTAGGAGAAAGAACGGGTGTACTGGCACAAGCACCAAAATTCTACTGTGATGGTTATTACTATTTGCACATAGGGAGTTGTGAAGAGAGAGGGGTTTTACTAATTGGCCTCAGCTCCACCAAGTCCCATAATAGGCCGTTAAACATTGTCAGCTCCAGGCCCGTGAGTCCCTTATTCTGGTCCTGATGCTAGGTGCAGAGTGGTTAAAATTGAAACCGTGCAGCCTGGACCCTATCAAGCCGCTGCCGCAGGGGTGTGTGATCAGCCCTGGTGCAGTGTTTATGTGCCCCAGGAGTTGCTGCAGCCGGGTGTTCAGTCCCGGGGGTGCAGGGCTATGCGCTGGTCCCTGGGGTCCGGGGGCTTACTTGATTGTGTAAAGACAACAGGGCAGGTCCCGGTGATATTAAGGATTATTCTGGTTGATTTGCAAGGCTGCGAATTCACAGCCTTGCAAGTCCACCAACCCCCACCTTGCGAATGGTTGGCTGGCGCCACCCATTTGCAAAAGCAACTTCGCCGACCATTGAAAGATGGGGAAGGTGCACTCATATAAAAGGGACTATCAAGTCACTTACATATGCGTGCATGCTGGGAAGGAAATGGGCGGGCAGCTGACATCTGGTCATGTCAGCTGCCTGCCCCCCGCGTCATGGCCTCATTAGCATAATAATGCGTTCCGCCCATGAAACTCACGAAAAGGGGAGGAGTCTTTTTTAAAGACTATTTGAGCAATAAACATCTTACATCCACGACAACTGCTTTTCATCTTGCGATCAACCGGATCGTGACACCTACTCATTCCCTGCAGGGCCCGGTCGCAGTTCAGTGACCATGGGGGTCAACCAATGCCAGTCAAATGTGTGTCAGCAGCATATAAAACCATACATAGCAGCGAGCAGCTCCAGATACAGATGGAGCCGGCCTCAGCTTTGCGAGGGCTAGTGATAGAATCCACCAGGCCCCATTCCGACGGAGCTCACCACTGCCGTCCGCTGCTTCCCAGTCGCCGGTCCCCGCTGCCTGCCCGCACCCCTCCTAACCCTGCCCATCTCCCTGAAGCAGAGACGGGTTGGGTTTCTGCCACCTAGCCGCCGAGTGACTGGGACGCTCGCGTGTGAGACGCTCGCCTGTTCCAGTCTGATGGAGTCAATCTCAGCCAGCGCTTGCCATCAGGGACATTCTGGCGGGCGCTGGGGGTGAATGAGAGGGGCTTCATCTGTACCAGTGGTAGGAGCCTGGTGGTGGCAGCAAAATATTTACCTCCTGCGTAGTACAGAGAATTACTAGCAGGCGGTTACTGAAAATAACAGGGATTCCGCTATTGGCCCAGGACCCGTGAGGCCCAAAACCAATCTGTGATTGCCGACCTAACAATCCCCAATCCAGGTTCTAATGTCCTGTACCTTGGCAGTAATCTTCCAGTCGGCATTTCCCCATAGTCCAAGACACTTCCAGTCATGCATGCAGTCAATCAATTTTAATTAATTTCAATTGGAATAAGATTCCAAACCTCGTTGTCATCCCAATTAGGTGCCATTAAGACTCTATTGTGTGAAAGAATTTCTCAGGGACCTCCCTAAGTAAATATTAAAGATTAAGAAAAAAAAAATCACACCTTTATTCACATGAGCAGGTTTCTAAGGCTAAGGCTGAATAACTATCCGCCTGTTGGGATAAAATTAGCTTGGGAGCCAAACCAGTTTGGTTACCTGCTGGAAAAGCAGGTGCTTGTCAGTCTCCAACCCTGCCCCAAAGTTGTTGGAATGTGAAAACTATGGGGAGGGGAGGCAGGAGATGAGAACAGAAGACATATTTCGATATTCTGGAAAGGCCTCGCCCCGCCATCCTCACTTTTTCTGCTTCACGCCTGAGGAGTTGTTTGAAGTAATTGCTCACGTTGCCCAGCCCAGGCTATTACCGTCAGGAGGCATAAGGTACAACTCCTTATGAGAAAATGCCGCTGCTCAAGGCCATGTGTCATTACTGGTCACGGAATATGAAATGGAATGGAAAGCTCCTGGGGGCAGGAATTCAGTCATTGTCACATGTACTCTTACACTGTCCTTGAATTTATTTACTCCTACAAAAACAGAAGAACAGCTTGGGCCAGACCTGGGGCAGGAACCTGTTTACCAGTCTAAAGTGCAGATAATGCAATTCCTAACAGTCACTGTATATCTTTTTATAAGTATGATGGATTTGAAATGTAACTTTAGGAGGGCCTTTGAAGTTGTCCTTAAGGAGATGACCCTGGTCTGCAGTAGTCTGGTGGTTGATGGGCATACTCTCCAACATTTTATCCATGCAAATTGGTACAGGGAGCATGGTCACAGATATAGGGGCGTGGCCACATGTAGAGGGGTGTGGCAACACATCGTATATCTGTGGCCACCTGAGGACGGACAATTTTAAAATTGTAAGGTATTCCCTTGAGCTGCTCCGTCGTCCGAGTCCAGCGGCGACAGTCAGATCAACGGGTGTGCAGGAAGCGTGCGGGATGGGTGCTCAGGCAGGGCGCAGGACCCATGCGCAGGTAGCTTGCTGATGTCATGCCAGGCTTGAAGGGACTATGTAAAAACCGGACCGGACTACACTCCGGACCGCCAGACAGGACATCAAAATCTGCAGTCCGGAGCTTGTAGGGTCCGGTCCGGGGGGTGTCCTGTCCGGGGGGTGTCTTGTCCGGGGGAGGGGGTCCCTGTGATAGCTATCACCAGGGACATGGGGGAGTGGAGATTACAGCCTCCCCGTGTGGTCCGGACCGTCCGGCTTTTGCTACATGCCCGGACCATACAGGGAGGCTTTATTCTCCCCCTCCTCCACTACCTGGTGACAGGTGTGACAGGCAGCCACCCCAGACAGGACACCCCCGGACAGGACACCCTCCGGACCGGAGGCTACAAGCTCCAAAATGCAGAGTTTGATGTCCGGTCCGGCGGTCCGGGGGTTTTGTCCTGGTCCGGTTTTCACCCATACCCAGGCTTGAACGCTGGCTGCCCGGATGCCGCGCAAGGCACCACTGGGAACGGGAGCAGCCGCACTGGGACACAATTGCCCCTACTGGGCTCGATCAGATCCGTCCAGGATCCATTGCAGCCCGGAGCCATCACCTGCGAAAATCGGTACATATGGTTTTTAGCCGGTACAGTCCATTAAAAAAAACGGTACTGTACCGGCTAAAATGGTACAGTTGGAGGGTATGTATGGGTGGTACCCACTGAATATATTTCATGGGGATTGTTCATAAACAGTGGCGGACCACAGCACAGTCCCAAATTTATATAGAGTAGTAAAACCAACTGCCAGTGAGTCCCGGACTTTGATGTTTGAAAGCGTTTGGAGTGGCAGTTGGTGCTGCGTTCTTCTATTTGGCCCCACCTCTGGAGGCCCCACACTGACTTCCCTCTGAAATGCGATAAAGATTATATGGCTCATTTACAAATCACAAAAAGTACAATTTAGGTCTTAAATAGATCATAAGAGAGAGGGGAAATCAACCCTGGCTTTATTATGTCACTAGTTAAAAGCCGGTCAAAACGACAGATTCTGCAATGTACTTTCACTTTGAGCTGTGACAGTTTTTAGCCCACAATCTCTCCACCCTGTCCCCAGTCCCTATCTGCTCCTCCCTCAAATCTCTGTCTTCACAGCTCCCTCTCTCCATATCCAGCAAGTTTGAAACAGTGTCCCTGCAAAAATTGCTTTCACTTTCTGTCATGACATCTTTTAGCACACAAAGGAGTAATTTTGCACATTGCATGGCCTCTAGTGGTTAGTGTCGGTACCTCAACTCACTTTAATCCTGGATGGAGATGGCTGTCCCAAACAGGCATGGATATGACTGCGTTTGCATGGGTACACCCAGCGTCTGCTCCCGGCCCGCCACCTGTCTGCCCACAGGTGAGTGGACGGCCCAGCGAGTGTGAACTCGACGAAGGAATACCGCTCTGGGAGTTTGTACAAGCGCATATTCGCGCTTGCGCAAACCCCAACTATCGGCCGGAGGAGCGAATTAGGCCCGCACCGAGCTGGTCTGAATTGCCCCCATTACACAGGCCAGTCGCTGGCTCCCTCTGTTTGCCTCTGCCCTTTAAACTACTGCAGGGGCACAGGCAAGGTGGGTAGATAAATTGGGCACTTGAGATTCAAGAGGGGTGCCTATCCGTCCCACGGCCCATATAAGTGTTCCCATTGTATACCCCTGTTACTGGGACTGACCTTTATAGCAGCCCCAGACAGGTTTTATAAGGGCCCTTAGAGGTTCTTCTGTCAATTCAAAACCAGCAGTTTAATGTCTAAAGCGGGAGTTCTCAAACTCGGTCCTCAGGACCCCACAAAGTTCACGTTTTCACCCAGCAGGTGCACTCATTACTGACTGACACATTTGAAAAGATCACAGGTGGAGCTAATTACTACACTTGTGATTCTGTGAGCAGACCCGCAAATCATGCACCGTGTGGGGTCCTGAGCACCGAGTTTGAGAACCAGTGGTATAAAGTAATAGTATTTACTAAGCATCAACCAGCAGCCCAGGGCTATCCTAGGGAAGTGCAGGACCCCCCCCCCCCCCTCCAAATGGAATCCCCCTCTCTATAGGACATTTATCAATCCCGCTGCACCTGGGACGGGGGGAATAGCTAGTTCTTCCTAGGTAGGACCACATTTTATTTGCCACCTGATTTCCATGGGATTCCAGGTCCATGCTGGTTGGCACTATAGCCGAGGGATGCCGCACCGCATACCCTCCCTACAATAGAGACCCCAGCAATGGTTAGTAAAACTTAGTGCTGGTTAGTGGAAAATTTGAGGAGGGGCGCCCGAATACTCCCCTGCATTTAACTACAGCTGTTCAGATGCGTCTTTGCTCATACTGTACGTACACAGCCCAACCTTACATCCAACAGTCATTAAGGCCTTGACTGTATATGTTATTGTTTAATAATCTGTTACCTATATGGTCGGCTTTTCATTTCACACAGCAATGTGTCAGGTTACATTTATATATGATGTACAGAGAGTCAAGATGTGGATTGATGTGAGTTTGTATACAGAAGATAAAACACAGCAATGTCTTGCTGTAGCATTTACTATAGATGACACTACCAGTATTTACATTTATAGGACATTGTATAACATATACAATCTTTTTATTGTCAGTGAAATCGTGTAGGGTAATAGAGATATTGAGCATCAAGGTTTACTGGACTGTATAACTTCACTGTGGCTTTATTACTACACCAGTTACCGTAGCAACCACATTATACTAAGGTTCCTTATATTCTCTGTGGCTGAGGTATAAATAGGTCGACAGGGTCTTGGATGATCTTAAACGGTCAACATAGACAAAAGGTCATAAGAAAATAGACGACATGGACATTCTTGACATGTGTAAAAGGTCTGCTTGTTTGTTTCTTCAAGATTGAAGAAGGGCCCAGAGAGGCGTAAGTGACTTGGACAGTAGAGGAACATGGGGACCTTTTTCATGTTGACCTTTTGCCTGTTGACCTTTTGACTCTATCGACCTTTTGACTGTGGACCTAGACATTGTACATCTAAAATACCATAACCTGGAGCCTACCCATTTACCAGAACTGGCTCCAACACCAGGGTCAGGGTAAGGACATTCCTAGAGACTCCCTTGCATTGGGACGTTTGTAACCAGGGTGGGATATTTTTGTAGAGTTATCTGTTTACAAATCATCACAGGACTCTCTAGAAAGCTTTAGAAATGTAAATTTACACACTGCAATCGTGTTAAATAATGGCTGCAGAGGCACTTCCTGTATGACAAACACTTCCTGTATAAAAACCACTTCCGGTATAACAAACACTTCCTGTATTATAAACACTTCCTGTATAACAAACACTTCCTGTATAACAAACACTTCCTGTATAACAAACACTTCCTGTATGACAAACACTTCCTGTATGACAAACACTTTCAGTATAACAAAATGGATGGCATGAACCACTTCTGTATCGTAAATATAAGTCAGTGGAGACTGACTTATATTTGCCGCCAGCAGAATGAAAACAGGGCAGGCGGCTGACATCCTGTGACGTCAGCCGCCTGCCCCGACACAGCTCGCCCCGTCCACAATCCCATGGGAAAACGACCAGAGTTTTCATGGGGGCACCAATAAAACGCTGGGTTTTCCCCATGGGCGACACTCGAGCCTGCCAACACACGCCCCAGCTCGCAACGCTCCATACAAACGCAACATCGTAAATCGCTGCGGCCGTTCGCAGTTGCGGTGTGCATAGGGTGACCAACTCATCCCTTTAATCCGGGGCACATATTAATTACACAGGTTCTGTGGCTGGCTTTCACCTGGTTTTAAACTGCCACACCTCAAGACTCCATTTCACCTGGATTTAAACTGCCACAGAACCTGTGTAATTAATATGTGTCCCGGATTAAAGGGATGAGTTGGTCACCCTAGGTGTGCACCTATGCAAAAATGTGAATGCTCAAACAGACCATCGGGGCAGGGTCCGAATTCGGTTCACTCTGCGTGTTGGGTAATAATGTTATGTGGGAGGACACTATATGGGTGCTGGTGTGTGTTGGGTATTAGTGTTATGTGGGAGGTCACTATATGGGTGCTGGTGTGTGTTGGGTATTAGTGTTATGTGGGAGGTCACTATATGGGTGCTGGGGTGTGTTGGGTAATAATGGTATGTGGGCGGTCACTATATGGGTGCTGGTGTGTGTTGGGTAATAATTTTATGTGGGCGGTCACTATATGGGTCCTGGGGTGTGTTGGGTAATAATGTTATGTGGGAGGACACTATATGGGTGCTGGTGTGTGTTGGGTATTAGTGTTATGTGGGAGGTCACTATATGGGTGCTGGTGTGTGTTGGGTAATAATGTTATGTGGGCGGTCACTATATGGGTCCTGGGGTGTGTTGGGTAATAATGTTATGTGGGCGGTCACTATATGGGTCCTGGGGTGTGTTGGGTAATAATGTTATGTGGGCGGTCACTATATGGGTGCTGGTGTGTGTTGGGTAATAATGTTATGTGGGAGGTCACTATATGGGTGCTGGGGTGTGTTGGGTAATAATGTTATGTGGGAGGTCACTATATGGGTGCTGGTGTGTGTTGGGTAATAATGTTATGTGGGCGGTCACTATATGGGTGCTGGTGTGTGTTGGGTAATAATGTTATGTGGGAGGTCACTATATGGATGCTGGTGTGTGTTGGGTAATAATGTTACGTGGGAGGTCACTATATGGGTGCTGGTGTGTGTTGGGTAATAATGTTATGTGGGCGGTCACTATATGGGTGCTGGTGTGTGTTGGGTAATAATGTTATGTGGGAGGTCACTATATGGGTGCTGGTGTGTGTTGGGTAATAATGTTATGTGGGAGGTCACTATATGGGTGCTGGTGTGTGTTGGGTAATAATGTTATGTGGGAGGTCACTATATGGGTGCTGGGGTGTGTTGGGTAATAATGTTATGTGGGAGGTCACTATATGGGTGCTGGTGTGTGTTGGGTATTAGTGTTATGTGGGAGGTCACTATATGGGTGCTGGTGTGTGCTCGGTAATAATGTTATGTGGGAGGTCACTATATGGGTGCTGGTGTGTGGTGGGTATTAGTGTTATGTGGGCGGTCACTATATGGGTGCTGGTGTGTATTGGGTAATAATGTTATGTGGGAGGTCACTATATGGGTGCTGGTGTGTGTTGGGTATTAGTATTATGTGGGAGGTCACTATATGGGTGCTGGGGTGTGTTGGGTATTAGTGTTATGTGGGAGGTCACTATATGGGTGCTGGGGTGTGTTGGGTAATAATGTTATGTGGGAGGTCACTATATGGGTACTGCTGTGTGTTGGGTAATAATGTTATGTGGGAGGTCACTATATGGGTACTGCTGTGTGTTGGGTAATAATGTTATGTGGGAGGTCACTATATGGGTGCTGGTGTGTGTTGGGTAATAATGTTATGTGGGAGGTCACTATATGGGTGCTGGTGTGTGTTGGGTAATAATGTTATGTGGGAGGTCACTATATGGGTGCTGGTGTGTGTTGGGTAATAATGTTATGTGGGAGGTCACTATATGGGTGCTGGTGTGTGTTGGGTAATAATGTTATGTGGGAGGTCACTATATGGGTGCTGGTGTGTGTTGGGTAATAATGTTATGTGGGAGGTCACTATATGGGTGCTGGTGTGTGTTGGGTAATAATGTTATGTGGGAGGTCACTATATTGGTGCTGGGGTGTGTTGGGTAATAATGTTATGTGGGAGGTCACTATATGGGTGCTGGTGTGTGTTGGGTATTAGTGTTATGTGGGAGGTCACTATATGGGTGCTGGTGTGTGCTCGGTTATAATGTTATGTGGGAGGTCACTATATGGGTGCTGGTGTGTGTTGGGTAATAATGTTATGTGGGAGGTCACTATATGGGTGCTGGTGTGTGTTGGGTAATAATGTTATGTGGGAGGTCACTATATGGGTGCTGGTGTGTGTTGGCTAATAATGTTATGTGGGAGGTCACTATATGAGTGCTGGTGTGTGTTGGGTAATAATGTTATGTGGGAGGTCACTATTTGGATGCTGGTGTGTGTTGGGTAACAATGTTATGTGGGAGGTCACTATATGGGTGCTGGGGTGTGTTGGGTAATAATGTTATGTGGGAGGTCACTATATGGGTGCTGGTGTGTGTTGGGTAATAATGTTATGTGGAAGGTCACTATATGGGTGCTGGTGTGTGTTGGGTAATAATGTTATGTGGGCGGTCACTATTTGGATGCTGGTGTGTGTTGGGTAATAATGTTATGTGGGAGGTCACTATATGGGTGCTGGGGTGTGTTGGGTAATAATGTTATGTGGGAGGTCACTATATGGGTGCTGGTGTGTGTTGGGTAATAATGTTATGTGGGAGGTCACTATATGGGTGCTGGGGTGTGTTGGGTAATAATGTTATGTGGGAGGTCACTATATGGGTGCTGGTGTGTGTTCGGTTATAATGTTATGTGGGAGGTCACTATATGGGTGCTGGTGTGTGTTGGGTAATAATGTTATGTTGGAGGTCACTATATGGGTGCTGGTGTGTGTTCGGTTATAATGTTATGTGGGAGGTCACTATATGGGTGCTGGTGTGTGTTGGGTATTAGTGTTATGTGGGAGGTCACTATATGGGTGCTGGTGTGTGTTGGGTAATAATGTTATGTGAGTGGTCACTATATGGGTCCTGGGGTGTGTTGGGTAATAATGTTATGTGGGAGGTCACTATATGGGTGCTGGTGTGTGTTGGGTAATAATGTTATGTGGGAGGTCACTATATGGGTGCTGGTGTGTGTTCGGTTATAATGTTATGTGGGAGGTCACTATATGGGTGCTGGTGTGTGGTGGGTATTAGTGTTATGTGGGAGGTCACTATATGGATGCTGGTGTGTGTTGGGTAATAATGTTATGTGGGAGGTCACTATATGGATGCTGGTGTGTGTTAGGTAATAATGTTATGTGGGAGGTCACTATATGGGTGCTGGTGTGTGTTGGGTAATAATGTTATGTGGGAGGTCACTATATGGGTGCTGGGGTGTGTTGGGTATTAGTGTTATGTGGGAGGTCACTATATGGGTGCTGGTGTGTGGTGGGTATTAGTGTTATGTGGGAGGTCACTATATGGGTGCTGGGGTGTGTTGGGTAATAATGTTATGTGGGAGGTCACTATATGGGTGCTGGTGTGTGTTGGGTAATAATGTTATGTGGGAGGTCACTATATGGGTGCTGGTGTGTGTTGGGTAATAATGTTATGTGAGAGGTCACTATATGGGTGCTGGTGTGTGTTGGGTAATAATGTTATGTGGGAGGTCACTATACGGGTGCTTGTGTGTTGGCTAATAATGTTATGTGGGAGGTCACTATATGAGTGCTGGTGTGTGTTGGGTAATAATGTTATGTGGGAGGTCACTATATGGGTGCTGGTGTGTGTTGGGTAATAATGTTATGTGGGAGGTCACTATATGGGTGCTGGTGTGTGTTGGGTATTAGTGTTATGTGGGAGGTCACTATATGGGTGCTGGTGTGTGTTGGGTATTAGTGTTATGTGGGAGGTCACTATATGGGTGCTGGTGTGTGTTGGGTATTAGTGTTATGTGGGCGGTCACTATATGATTGCTGGTGTGTGTTGGGTAATAATGTTATGTGGGCGGTCACTATATGGGTGCTGGTGTGTGTTGGGTAATAATGTTATGTGGGAGGTCACTATATGGGTGCTGGGGTGTGTTGGGTAATAATGTTATATGGGAGGTCACTATATGGGTGCTGGTGTGTGTTGGGTAATAATGTTATGTGGGAGGTCACTATATGGGTGCTGGTGTGTGTTGGGTAATAATGTTATGTGGGAGGTCACTATATGGGTGCTGGGGTGTGTTGGGTAATAATGTTATGTGGGCGGTCACTATATGGGTGCTGGTGTGTGTTGGGTAATAATGTTATGTGGGAGGTCACTATATGGGTGCTGGGGTGTGTTGGGTGATAATGTTATGTGGGCGGTCACTATATGGGTCCTGGGGTGTGTTGGGTAATAATGGTATGTGGGTGGTCACTATATGGGTGCTGGTGTGTGTTGGGTAATAATGTTATATGGGAGGTCACTATATGGGTGCTGGTGTGTGTTGGGTAATAATGTTATGTGGGAGGTCACTATATGGGTGCTGGGGTGTGTTGGGTAATAATGTTATGTGGGCGGTCACTATATGGGTGCTGGGGTGTGTTGGGTGATAATGTTATGTGGGCGGTCACTATATGGGTCCTGGGGTGTGTTGGGTAATAATGTTATGTGGGAGGTCACTATATGGGTACTGCTGTGTGTTGGGTAATAATGTTATGTGGGAGGTCACTATATGGGTACTGCTGTGTGTTGGGTATTAGTGTTCTGTGGGAGGTCACTATATGGGTGCTGGGGTGTGTTGGGTATTAGTGTTATGTGGGAGGTCACTATATGGGTGCTGGTGTGTGTTGGGTAATAATGTTATGTGAGTGGTCACTATATGGGTCCTGGGGTGTGTTGGGTAATAATGTTATGTGGGAGGTCACTATATGGGTGCTGGTGTGTGTTGGGTAATAATGTTATGTGGGAGGTCACTATATGGGTCCTGGGGTGTGTTGGGTAATAATGTTATGTGGGAGGTCACTATATGGGTCCTGGGGTGTGTTGGGTAATAATGTTATGTGGGCGGTCACTATATGGATGCTGATGTGTGTTCGGTTATAATGTTATGTGGGAGGTCACTATATGGGTGCTGGTGTGTGTTGGGTAATAATGTTATGTGGGAGGTCACTATATGGGTGCTGGTGTGTGTTGGGTATTAGTGTTATGTGGGAGGTCACTATATGGGTGCTGGGGTGTGTTGGGTATTAGTGTTATGTGGGAGGTCACTATATGGGTGCTGGTGTGTGTTGGGTATTAGTGTTATGTGGGAGATCACTATACGGATGCTGGTGTGTGTTGGGTATTAGTGTTATGTGAGAGGTCACTATATGGGTGCTGGGGTGTGTTGGGTATTAGTGTTATGTGGGAGGTCACTATATTGGTGCTGGGGTGTGTTGGGTAATAATGTTATGTGGGAGGTCACTATATGGGTGCTGGGGTGTGTTGGGTAATAATGTTTTGTGGGAGGTCACTATATGGGTCCTGGGGTGTGTTGGGTAATAATGTTATGTGGGAGGTCACTATATGGATGCTGGTGTGTATTCGGTTCTAATGTTATGTGGGAGGTCACTATATGGGTGCTGGTGTGTGTTGGGTAATAATGTTATGTGGGAGGTCACTATATGGGTGCTGGTGAGTGTTGGGTATTAGTGTTATGTGGGAGGTCACTATATGGGTGCTGGGGTGTGTTGGGTATTAGTGTTATGTGGGAGGTCACTATATGGGTGCTGGTGTGTGTTGGGTATTAGTGTTATGTGGGAGATCACTATACGGATGCTGGTGTGTGTTGGGTATTAGTGTTATGTGAGAGGTCACTATATGGGTGCTGATGTGTGTTGGGTATCAGTGTTACTTGGATATGGATTATTAGTGCTATGTAGTGACTTTTTAAATGTGTGGATAATGGGGCACTTAATATGAACTCCTAATCTTCCATCCCCCGAACATCCCCTCTTCTCCCACTATCTCCATCAGCATTGGTGAAACCGAGATAACCTCCACCGACCAAACGCGCTGCCTCGGTGTCATCATTGACTCCTCCCTCTCTTTCACCCCCCCACATTCGTGCTCTCTCAGTCTTGCCGCTTTCACCTCCGCAACATCTCGCGCATAAGACCATTCCTCTCCACTGACGCGACCAAAATTCTCTTTCACTCTCTTGTCATCTCCCGCCTTGACTACTGCAACATCCTTCTCTCTGGGCTACCTCTCACCCACCTTGCACCTCTCCAATCCATTCTTAACACCGCTGCTAGGCTCATCTTCCTCTCGTGCTGCTCTACCTCTGCCTCCCCCCTCTGTCTATCTCTTCACTGGCTCCCCATTCCTTTCCGAGTTCTCTTTAAACTCCTCACCACCACCTACAAGGCTCTCTCCTCCTCCACCGCTCCTTACCTCTCTTCACTGATCTCTATCCACACTCCCTCCCGTCTTCTTCGCTCCGCCGCCGACTGACCTCTCACCTAATCACCTCCTCCCACTCCCGTGTCCAAGACTTCTCTCGCGCTGCCCCCCTGCACTGGAACAACCTCCCGCCACCCATCAGGCTTTCTGATTCTCTTACCTCCTTCAAGCGCTCCCTCAAAACCCACTTCTTCCGTTTAGCCTATCCCTCCTCCTCCTCCTAACCTCATTTTCTCCTCCTATCCTGCCTACCCTACCCCTCCATCCTTTCCTACTTATCCTATTGTTTTTCGTTTGTCCACCCACCTCCTTTTAGTCTGTTAACTTTTATGAGTAGGGCCCCCTTCCTCACGTACTCACCCCACCTCTTTACCTCACCAGCGCTCCTGCCCTGTTCTTCCCTTCCTCTACTTCATCTTCGGTCTCGACAATTTCCACACCTACTTCAGAACTGATGCTGATTTTAGTTCTACCAGCTATACCCCTACTTATGCTGTATTTTATCACCACACCCTGTACGTTACCTTGTAATTAGTTTTTTGTTTGCTATGTACGGCGCTGCGGACACCTTGTGGCGCCTTATAAATAAACGTACTACTACTACTTAATATATTGCTGGGGTTTGTTACAATATCCAGGGCTACAATTGGAATTTTTAGGGGAACTATATCTAATCTTTTAATGTGCTATAATTATATTTCATTCATAATTTGGAATACAAGGAGGAAAAAAAATAATAATATAGTGGTCACGTATAGGCCATGTACTGTATACAGCTTGGTACGGTGGAAAGGTTTTGATGAATGCTCTCAGAAAGGGTCCGGGTCCTATATTATTTCTCTCTTCTTCTTCCTTCCTGTTATTTTTCTCTCTCCAAAACAATTTGGAGATTGTCCGCCGTCCCCACATCCTCAATACGCGGACTCTGCTACATAAGTCCTATAACTCTTTACTTTCTCACCATCTGAGAGGCTTCTGTGTTATGTATCTATTTGGGATAATAAAATCTGCCACTTCCTCCCTTCTGAAACGGGATCTACTGATGAGTTTATGTTCCTTAGATACTTTTAAAGAACTTTGTACTCTGTTCTAGATGTCACCCAGTCTGTAACGTATAACGTGAGCCGATCAGTCATCCAGATACTTGAAGGATAGATACTGTAGCTGGACAAGATGATTCCGCTGTGAAGATATTTCATTGTCACCTCATAGAGATATCAAATATATGGCATGACTCAGGAGTAGCTGAGAAATTCCCGTGAATCCTCCTCCCCCTGCAGGCCAGAACGAAGCACTATAAATACAGGAGATAAGACTGTGATATGCGTAACCTGATTAATGAATAATGTCGCAGCCTACAGAATTCTTAGCTGTAGGGAAAGTCCCAAAAGCCGGCTAATGTCAGCTATCAGCTGGACGTCTTATATTAGTTGTAATAAATGTTCAATTGGTGATATAAAACATAGGGCCTTATTCAGAGTGACTTGTGCCTAATTGGTAAAATCCAAGGCAGTGGCGGATTAGCCACAGGGTGACAGGGGTGGTCTCCCTGGGGCCCCCACACATCCGGGGCCCCCACACCTGCCACCCCACTGCTGCGGTGGCGGGTGGGTGGGTGGCAGGCAGCGGGGTCGGTCAGTGCAGGGTCAGGTAGCGCGGGGCAGGCAGGGGTCCCTGCGGTGGATGGCAAGTCAGCGGAGGGGTCCCTGCGGCAGATGGGAACTAGTAGTGCTACTAGTTCCCAACTACCGCAGGGACCCCGCTGCCTCCCCAGCACTGCACGGACCCCGCTGCCCAGGTACTGGGGGGGGGGGGGCCTGCTACTGTCAGGAGGTTGGGGCAGGGGGGTTGCACAGACCTTTTGTTGTCCAGGCCCCCCACAGGCCCTTATCCAAGGACAACAATACTAATAAGAAGATTGCTATTTCCGTCTCTGCATCCATTTTACAGACTGCCCGCCTTAACAGCCTTGAAGGACACGGGTAATGCAATAAACCCAGCCCTTCATGGGAATAATTAATAATAAAGAAATTATTTACCCCTTCTGCAGTCTTGTACCATTTTTCGGGAAGCGGTCATCTATTAGAATGAACTTAGGTCTACAGTCATTAGGTCGACCCCACTAGGTCGACTGGCAGGAAGGTCGACCTGACTTAAGGTCGACATGGGCCAAGGTCGACATGACTTAAGGTCGAATTTGCATAAAGGTCGACATGAGGAAGGTCGACTGGTCATAAGGTCGACATGGGTTTTTCACTGTTTTTTGAGCCGACATGTGCCGACAGGCGGTATTTCATGCCCTACCATCCACTAGGGCGTGGTGGGAGAATAAAATAGTGTGCCGAGCGCAGCGAGGCACCGTGCCCGAAGCATTGCGAGCGAAGCGAGCGATGCGAGGGTCCGATTCTCATTGCCAACTGTGTCCATGTCGACTGTGTCGACATTCGGATCAAAAAACAGTGAAAAACCCATGTCGACCTTATGACCAGTCGACCTTCCTCATGTCGACCTTTATGCAAATTCGACCTTAAGTCATGTCGACCTTGGCCCATGTCGACCTTAAGTCAGGTCGACCTTCCTGCCAGTCGACCTAGTGGGGTCGACCTAATGACTGTAGACCTAAATGCAGTCTGACGAATGATCCCATTCCCATTTTTCTATATGGCTCCATACAGTGACTGGCTGTCAGCACTCTGATTGCTGGATAGCTCCAACCATCTACCAATCAGCAAGCTTACAGCCATTCACTGCCTGCCCGCACTCTGATTGCTGGATAGCTGCAAGCATCCACCCATCAGCAAGCTTACAGCCATTCACTGCCTGCCCACACTCTGATTGCTGGATAGCTCCAACCATCCACCCATCAGCAAGCTTACAACCATTCACTGCCTGCCCGCACTCTGATTGCTGGATAGCTCCAAGCAGCCACCCATCAGCAAGCTTACAGCCATTTACTGCCTGCCCGCACTCTGATTGCTGGATAGCTCCAAGCATCCACCCATCAGCAAGCTTACAACCATTCACTGCCTGCCCGCACTCTGATTGCTGGATAGCTCCAACCATCTACCAATCAGCAAGCTTTCAGCCGTTCACTGCCTGCCCGCACTCTGATTGCTGGATAGCTCCAACCATCCACCAATCAGCAAGCTTACAACCGTTCACTGCCTGCCCGCACTCTGATTGCTGGATAGCTCCAACCATCCACCCATCAGCAAGCTTACAGCCGTTCACTGCCTGCCCGCACTCTGATTGCTGGATAGCTCCAAGCATTCACCCATCAGCAAGCTTACAGCCGTTCACTGCCTGCCCGCACTCTGATTGCTGGATAGCTCCAACCATCCACCCATCAGCAAGCTTACAGCCGTTCACTGCCTGCCCGCACTCTGATTGCTGGATAGCTCCAAGCATCCACCCATCAGCAAGCTTACAGCCGTTCACTGCCTGCCCGCACTATGATTGCTGGATAGCTCCAAGCATCCACCCATCAGCAAGCTTACAGCCGTTCACTGCCTGCCCGCACTCTGATTGCTGGATAGCTCCAAGCATCCACCAATCAGCAAGCTTACAGCAGTTCACTGCCTGCCCGCACTCTGATTGCTGGATAGCTCCAAGCAGTGGCATAACTATCGTCCCGCAGCCCCCGCGGTGGCGGGGAGGCGCTGAGGGTATGTGGGCGCCGGGGGGGCTGCGGGACTATAGTTACTCACTGGTTGCCTTCTGCCGCCGGTGGTTTTATTTGCACCGGGACCCAGCTCTCCCGAGTCCCGGCAGCCGCAGCGCTTCTAATACAAAAAGGTGACACTTGGAAAATGGCTGCCCCCATACCGCAGACAGTTTTTCGTCTGCAGTATGGGGGCAGCCATTTTCCAAGTGGCACTTTTTTTCATTAGCACCAGTAAACGGGAGAGCCGCCCGGGACCCAGCGCAGACGGATGCGGCCACGCCGGCCAGAGGTAACACACACAAACACATACACACAAACACGTCACACATACATACAAACACACACACAAACACAACCCCCCCCCCGCCGTACCCCGGCTCCCCTCCGCTCCGTTTTTTCTTACCGGGGGGGCGCCTCCTGCATTGTCGGCAGGGGGGCGCAGAAAATCTAGTTACGCCGCTGGCTCCAAGCATCCACCAATCAGCAAGCTTACAGCCGTTCACTGCCTGCCCGCACTGCTTTGCTGGATAGCTCCAACTGTTAAGTTACAGGTTTGGTTTTAAAAATGACAGTTAGGAGCTGATTGGCCGGTGCAAAAACCAGACACTTTATCACTTCACCGAGCTTAATAAATCTGCCTCTATGGCCCTTATTCTGCTCTGTGCGGATTTTTCCGCATGCGGTCGGACCGCCGATGGTTTCCGACTGCGCATGTGCAGAGGTCACTCTGCGCATGTGCAGGCGATTTCGCCGCACGGATTCTTTATACGCCGCACAGGGGGCGTAGAGGGGCGTGAGGGGCTACTTAGCCTCATTACCCTATGCATACGCCCCCCGTTTCATGGGCGTTCCCATGCAAACGCGGGGCGTATGCATGGTAATGAGGCCGTGACGCGTGGGTACGGGGCGGGCATCTGACATCGCCGGATGTCAGCTGCCCGCCCCCATACATGTTTTCACACGGACAAGTGTCCGTGTGGTCTTGTGTTGCGGGACCTGGTGGAGCGTGCGGCCCTGCATTCGATGTTCGGCAACCATCGAATGCAGGGGCAGCTCCCAAGACGGAGGAGGCGTATCCCCGTCACAGGAGCATCATACCCCTGAAGCCACGCCCCATTTTGGGTAGGCCACACCCCATTGCCAGGAGTCCCGCTACCCTGCTTTAGAAAGTTGGCAGGTATGCTGCCAGAAAGTCGGCAACCCTTCACCTAGGGCACAGCAGCTGCATGTGGCAATACAGAGATGATACAGCAGGACTAAGGAAATGCAAAGAGGAACAATCATGGGTGTAACCCAAAAGATACATAATCGAATTAGCAAAATGTATTAGAGGCCTAAAACTCCATAACCTACTGTGTCCCTATAGATCACAGTGTCACATTCCTAAACGTGTGTAAAAGCAGTGACTCTTCTGCCCAATAAACCTGAAGGAAGGAAGGCACCCGGCAGTTTATCTAATACCCCATTCTCACTGCCGCAAAAACCCGGGAATTTGCCAGGGCAAGCACAAATTTTCCGTGTCCTGTCTCAGTGTGAAAGGGTCTTTGTGAAATTCCCGGGTGTTATGGCCTGGGATTACATACGGGTTTTTTGCAGGGTTTTTCCTGGGTAATACACGGGTGTACGGCAGTGTAAACAGCACAGACCCTGGTTTTTCACACATGATGCCAAAAAACAAGCTCATTGGGGGATGTAATCATGTGATATGTGACAGCCAGCCAATAAAAGCTGTTTTTTAAACAGCCAATCACAGCAATTTGTAACAAGTTCCCAACACCCAATCAAATTCCACACACTGGAAGGCAGACCATGGAAAGCAGTGTGAAAGGGGCAGACATGGGAAATTCGCGGGTCTGAGGTGCAGTATGAAGTGCTAGCAGATTTAGTCAGTGGGTAATGCCTCACTTCAGTGCATCCTCACCTATCCTCCTGGAATGCCTGAGAGGCTCCTAGAAATTGGGTCACCCTCCCGGCCCCTTGCACCCCCCCACCCCACTTACAGAAAACATATGCGCAGACCAAGGGGGGACCCAATAGCGCGATTCACCATACAGTGCCTTATATTTGCAGTGAAGTATAACAGGGGATGAGCCACATTGGTGCAATCACCCTTGATCCACCCACCTTCCCTCCAGTCATGCCCCTAATACAATGACCAGTAGAAGATGGCCTTAGACACAGACAGAGGGTGGAATGTACTAAACAATAAATGACAGCACCGGCCCATGTGCCGCTAGGGTTACCACCTTTTTATTTTAGATTCACAGCGATGAGGTGACACTGGGACATCATGCCAGCCCGCAGCACTGCCACCCGGTGCCGGAAACAGACCTTCGGTAAAGTACTGTCCAACTCGCAGGTAAACCGCTCGTGCAAGTGCCGCGTTACCTTACAATGTGGTTGCGACTCAAAGTTGCTGACGGTCAGGCTGATGACTTCGTGGATCTCTCAGTCCGTAATCCAAGGAGTCTGAAAAATCAGTAGAATTGTCTGTTACAGACTCCTCACATCGCTGCTGTAGAAGTCTGAGGAGTCATCTTGCAGGCTACCTACCATCCTCTGCCTCCCCCTGTCACCCGCTGCTTCCCCCTACCATCCTCTGCCTCCCCCTGTCACCCGCTGCTTCCCCCTGTCATCCCTCAGAGCCCTCATAGCAGGTATAAGCTTAAAACGTTCCCATGTACATATTAAATAGCACATGCAGGGTAGGGACTCCGAACGGAATTAAGGGTACTTGTGTATTATCTGGGCTCCCAATTTTTTCATTGCATGCCACTACTTAAGGCATGCAATGCAATGTGATTTTTCATTGTAAAGACCTGATTTTTAATTGTATAATCAACCATGGGTGATTTCATACCCCCACTATCCAACTACGCATGGAGTTGATTTTATATAGTGCGCGAGCCACCGAGCCCGAAGTGTGGCGAGCGGACGCGTATAACTTCACAGGTATATGCGTCCGCTCGCCACGCTTCGGGCTCGGTGGCTCGCTGCGCTCGCCACACTTTATATTCTCAACTCCACGCCGACGTGGATAGTAGGGGTATGAAAAGGTCGGAGGACGCGCACCGCCGCCACGCTTCGGGTTGGCGTCAATCGTGGGGTGACGCTCACAATGGGGTTGGGTAACTTTTTGACCATGACGGGTGGTCATATTGGCCCATTTCACATTGTTTGCTATGTAAAATGGACTTAATCAAGTCCATCTCATCTTGTGCCATTATAATGGCACAAGACCGACGCGATGCTCCCGATTTCAATGTTAAAAATATTTTAACATTGAAGCCTATGGCAAAATCGCGTCCATCGCGTTGGTCGCGTCGCGGGCCATGTTAATGCCCGTGACCGACGCGATGCTCCCGATTTTGCCTTTGCCGGCAAAATGGACCTGATTTCAAAGGACATCGGGTCCATCGCGTCCATCGTGTACCTTAACTTTAAGGTACACGATGGACAAGACTGTGGCCGTTCTAGGAAACAAGTACCAAAATCACATTGCATGAATTGTATGCCACTATATTGCATGCAATGCGATGCAATGCAATACAATGAAAAAATCGGAAGCCCAGATATTACACAAGTACCGAATTAAGAAATGAAGTGATCACTTTAACAATCACTTCACTTCCGTTTTGCGCATGTGTGGCGGACATTCTGCGGATAATTGCTGAGGTCCTATAATTAGTTTTATAGGACCCAGAGCAAAATCATTTCAGAACCCCTGGTCTACTACCTTGTTTTATTAGCCAATTACAGCTCATTGTTGTGTACATCGAAGGCGATAGTACAAACAGTCATCGATGGCAGCATAATATGTAATGGATGACCACTGATGGTTTTAACTATCAATAATCATCCATTTTCTTTGACTGACAGTCATGTGGGCCAATCAGAACCGGGGGTTGGGGTTTCATGGGTTTCAGGGGCGGAGCTCGGCACCTTCAGGAAAATGTAAAAGAAAACTATTCTGGGACGCTGTACCATCGATGGAGGGGGGATCATCTGGTTCTCCCCCATCGATGGCAAAACTATTCTACATCAGCCATAAACCATCGATGATTATAAATCATCGACGGTTGATGGCCTTGAAATTATATGCTTTTTTAATTTGTTTGTTATGTAACTTAACATTATTATGCTGTAAAAATTAACAATGATAATAATAATAATAATAATAATAATAATAATAATAATAATAGTCTACTGAGTGCATTGTTCTACAGTGAAATACTTGCCAGTATACATATGTCTGTACTTTTACGGTCAATTATCGGATTATTATAAATCACTAATTTACAATAACTAACACGTGCATATTTATTACTTGAAGCACTTTAGGTATATGTAAATGCCGCTTTTATAAACACATTACCATACGTAATTGAAGTTTCTCTGCAAATTGCTAATTTTCCACTAGGAGCTAGGAATCGAAGCCCTTTAATATTCCCACAGTGCCACTTTCAGGATGAGTGAAGATTTCCTAAACTATCTGCTTTACCAGAGCTGTTAGCCTTGCATTGCTATTTACATGAATTACAAAGCACATGAGATTAATTCCTCATGTCCTGTGGCAGGTACAATACCAAGTCCTGCCACACGGGGTCAGCACTACACTGATAAAGGAACTTGCTGCAAATACTGTGGGAACATTGCAGTCATCAGTAAATAAGGTGATAATGCATTACATTACATCCAGTAGGACCCTTGTGCACGGCCCAGCCGAGTGCTCATGGAAATGGGGTGTGGCCTCTGGAAAGGGGGCGTGGCTTCACAACAATGCTGTGGTCATGAGGCCACACCCCTGTTTTAATCACTGCTGGGGTATGGCCAGCGCACTGTGAGGTGCGAGCTATTCCCCCTGTCTCTGGGCATAGACCCTGTGCACCTCTTTTTCCCACTGCTTTAGTACTGACGGGGGGGGACTCCCTGCTACCCCCACCCCTATCGTGGGACATTACTGGCGCAAGTGGGATGCAGGACATTCCCCGAAAAATCGGGACTGTCTCACAAAAATCAGGACAGTTGGGAGGTTTGAAAGAAGATTAAAAACTGCGCTATTTGAGGAACGATTACAATCTCCTATATATTTGGCTACATCTGTCACTCAAAGTGGGTGTCTGTGTCTATAACGCTCTGTTCCTGGACTTTCCTCTTAATGTGTGATTGCCTTCATCTGTGCTGAACACCTTTCTGAGAAATTAACCTGTTTAAAACAGGTGATGGCAATCATACATTAAGGGGAAGTCTAGAAACAGAGCATTGTGTCCCTCCTGGAGAGGGTCATGTTGGGAGGTATGTGACAGAGAACCAGCCCAGTGAGCCCACAAACAGTGCCAGACACCCACTGCCTTCCCATGTTGCCCAGCACTGCTACTCCACAGCCACCAGGTGAGCGCCCCCCTCCCGCGATTTGCGTCAAACCTCCCCCCCCCGCGCGCCCCCCCTCCCGCGATTCGCGGCAAAAACACCCGCTCCCCCGCGACCCCCCCTACCGCAATTCGCAGCAAAAACACCCCCGCGACCCCCCCTCCCGCGATTCGCTGCAAAAAGAACCCCCCCACGACCCCTCCCGCAATTCGCGGCATAACCACCACCCCGCGACCCCCCCCTCCCGCGAATCGCGGCAAACCCTCCCCCGTGACCCCCCCCCGATTCACGGAAAAAAACACCCCCCCCCGCGACCTCCCTTCCGCGATTCGCGGCAAAAAGAACCCCCCGCGACCCCCCCTTGCACGATTGGCGGCACCCCCCCTGCGACCCCCCCTCCCGCGATTCGCGGCAAACCCCCCCCCCCCCCCGCAATTCGCAGCAGCCCCAGGATTAAATGGCACATGCAAAACACTGACATGGCTATGGTCGACAATGAAAAAGGTTGACATGAGTTTTTGATGATTTATTTTAAATTTTTTTAATTTTTTCATATTCATTGTCATGTGTCGACATGGACACCAATGAAGTGGCACACTTATGTCAACATTTACATGTGTTGACCTTTCTGTGTTGATTTTTTCTTGTGGCGATTCGCGTCACACCCCCCCGCAACCCCCCTCCCGCGATTTGCGGCACCCCCCGTGACCCCCCACCTCCCGCAATTCGCGGCAACCCCCACCGGAACCCCTGTGAACCCCGCCCTCCCGCGATTCGCGGCACCCACCCCCGCGACCCCCCCTCCCGCAATTCGCGGCACCCCCCCGTGATTCGCGGCAGCTCCAGAATTAAATTGCACATGGAAAACACTGACATGGCTATGGTCGACAATGAAAAAGGTTGACATGAGTTTTTGAAGTTTTTTTGTCATTTTTTGAATATTTTCATATTCATTCTCATGTGTCGACATGGACACCAATGAAGTGCCACACTTATGTCAACATTTACATGTGTTGACCTTTCTGTGTTGATTTTTTTCTTGTGGCGATTCGCGTCACACCCCCCGCAACCCCCCCTCCGGCGATTCGCGGCACCCCCCCGCGACCCCCCCCTCCCGCAATTTGCGGCAACCCCCCGCCGGAACCCCCATGAACCCCGCTCTCCCGCGATTCGCGGCACCCACCCCCCGCAACCCCCCCTCCCGCAAATCGCGGCACCCCCCGCGATTCGCGGCAGCCCCAGGATTAAATGGCACATGCAAAACACTGGCACGGCTATGGTCGACAATGAAAAAGGTTGACATGAGTTTCTGAAGATTTATTTCATTTTTTGAATGTTTTCATATTCATTGTCATGTGTCAACATGGACACCAATGAAGTGGCACACTTATGTCAACATTTACATGTGTTGACCTTTCTGTGTTGATTTTTTCTTGTGGCGATTCGCGTCACACCCCCCGCAACCCCTCCCCACGCGATTCGCGGCACCCCCCGTGACCCCCCACCTCCCGCAATTCGCGGCAACCCCCCACCGGAACCCCTGTGAACCCCGCCCTCCCGCGATTCGCGGCACCCAACCCCGCGACCCCCCCTCCCGCAATTCGCGGCACCCCCCGTGATTCGCGGCAGCTCCAGAATTAAATTGCACATGGAAAACACTGACATGGCTATGGTCGACAATGAAAAAGGTTGACATGGGTTTTTGAAGGTTTTTTTTTCATTTTTTGAATATTTTCATATTCATTCTCATGTGTCGACATGGACACCAATGAAGTGCCACACTTATGTCAACATTTACATGTGTTGACCTTTCTGTGTTGATTTTTTCTTGTGGCGATTTGCGTCACACCCCCCCCCCCACCCCCCCCCCACAACCCCCACTCCCGCGATTCACGGCACACACACACACACCTCCCCCGCGATTCTCGGCACCCCACCCCGTGACCCCCCTCCCCGTGATTCACGGCACACCCCCGCGACCCCCCCTCCCATGATTCGCCGCAACCCCTTCCCCGTAACCCCCCCTCCCGCGATTCGCGGCACCCACCCCCGCGACCCCCCCTCCCGCAATTCGCGGCACCCCCCCCCGCGATTCGCGGCAGCTCCAGAATTAAATTGCACATGGAAAACACTGACATGGCTATGGTCGACAATGAAAAAGGTTGACATGGGTTTTTGAAGTTTTTTTTTTCAATTTTTTTAATGTTTTCATATTCATTCTCATGTGTCGACATGGACACCAATGAAGTGCCACACTTATGTCAACATTT
This sequence comes from Crinia signifera, assembly GCF_055691185.1. Lineage (NCBI taxonomy): Eukaryota > Metazoa > Chordata > Amphibia > Anura > Myobatrachidae > Crinia > Crinia signifera. Next base: position 177,223,130 of record NC_139223.1, on the reverse strand, counting down.
ACATGTGTTGACCTTTCTGTGTTGATTTTTTCTTGTGGCGATTTCGCGTCACACCCCCCCCACCCCCCGCAACCCCCACTCCCGCGATTCACGGCACACACACACCCCCCCGCGATTCTCGGCACCCCACCCCGTGACCCCCCCTCCCGTGATTCACGGCACACCCCCTGCGGACCCCCCCTACCATGATTCGCCGCAACCCCCGCCCCCGTAACCCCCCTCCCGCGATTTGCGGCAACCCACCCCGCGACCCCCCTCCCGCAATTCTCTGCAATCCCTCCCTCCCGCGATTCGCAGCATCCACCCCCCCACAAACCCCCCCCCTCCTGCAATTCGCGGCACCCCCCGCGACCCCCCCTCCTGCAATTCGCGGCACCCTCCGCGACCCCCCCTCCCGCGATTCGCGGACACCTAAGTTGCAATACAGGCATCTTTCATACAATTCTAACCATATTTCTCATATACAAACGTTCACAAATTAAGGGGGCGCAGCCACTTACGACGGTGTGAAGAGTGCCCGTAGGGCGCGATGAATCACCTAGTCTCTTATATATTTGGCTACATCTGTCACTCAAAGTGTGTCTGAAGCTGTAACGCTGGGTGGAGCCTCTGACTCACATGACAGAGAACCAGCCCAGTGAGCCCACAGTCATAGGAGGGACACAATGCTCTGCTCCTGCACTTTCCTTTTAATGTATGATTGCCATCACCTGTGTTGAAGCACCTTTCCTATCAATTAACCTGTTCAACACAGATGGAGGTAATCATACATTAGGAATAAAGTCCAACGGCAGAGCACTATGTCCCTCCTGGCATGGGTCATGTTGGGAGGTATGCACAGTGCCAGACACCCTCTGCCTCCCCATGTTACCCAGCAAAGACACAGCTACTCACCAGACACACCAGGTGAGCGCCCCAGATACCTCCCAACATGACCCTCTCCAGGAGGGACAGAATGCTCTGTTTGTGGACTTCCATCTTAATTTAGGATTGTCATCACCTGTTTAAAACAGGGTAATTGATAAAGAAAGGTGTTTAAGCACAGGTGATGGCAATCCATAAATTAAGAAGAAAGTCCAGAAACAGAGCAGGGTCATGTTGGGTATGCACCTCCCTCCCCCCCCCCCCCCCATTCACGGCATCCCCACGATTAAATGGCACATGCAAAACACTGACATGGCTATGGTCGACAATGAAAAAGGTTGACAAGATTTATTTTTCACTTTTTCAATGTTTTCATATTCATGTGTCGACATGGACACCAATGAAGTGCCACACTTATGTCAACATTTACATGTGTTGATTTTTTCTTGTGGCGATTCGCGGCACCCCCCGCAACCCCCCTCCCGCGATTTGCAGCACACCCCCCGCAATTCGCAGCACCCCCGCTGACTCCCGCGATTCGCGGCCCCACCCCGTGACCCCCCCCCCTCCTGCGATATGCGGCACCCCCGCGACCCCCCTCCCGCGATTCGCGCCAACCCCTGGGCCCCCCTCGTGAGGTTCACGGTGCCCCCCACGACCCCCCCCAACCGCGATTCCCCACCCCTGACCCCCCCTCCTATCATTGCGCCAACCACCCGCCCCGGCAACCCACCCTCCCGCGATTCACTGCAACACCCCGCGCCCCTCCCACGATTCGCGGCACCCACCCCCCCCGTGACCCCACCCCTCCCGCAATTCATGGCATCCCCACGATTAAATGGCACATGCAAAACACTGACATGGCTATGGTCGACAATAAAAAAGGTTGACAAGATTTATTTTTCACTTTTTCAATGTTTGCATATTAATTCTCATGTGTCGACATGGACACCAATGAAGTGCCACACTTATGTCAACAATTACATGTGTTGACCTTTCTTGTGGCGATTCGCGGCACCCCCCGCAACCCCCCTCCCGCGATTTGCAGCACACCCCCCGCAATTCGCAGCACCCCCGCTGACTCCCGCGATTCGCGGCCCCACCCCGTGACCCCCCCCTCCTGCGATACGCGGCACCCCGCGACCCCCCTCCCACGATTCGCGCCAACCCCCTGGGCCCCCCCTCGTGAGGTTCACGGTGCCCCCCACGACCCCCCCCAACCGCGATTCCCCACCCCTAACCCCCCCTCCTATCATTGCGCCAACCACCCGCCCCGGCGACCCACCCTCCCGCGATTCACTGCAACACCCCGCGCCCCTCCCACGATTCGCGGCACCCACCCCCCCCGTGACCCCACCCCTCCCGCAATTCATGGCATCCCCACGATTAAATGGCACATGCAAAACACTGACATGGCTATGGTCGACAATAAAAAAGGTTGACAAGATTTATTTTTCACTTTTTCAATGTTTGCATATTAATTCTCATGTGTCGACATGGACACCAATGAAGTGCCACACTTATGTCAACAATTACATGTGTTGACCTTTCTTGTGGCGATTCGCGGCACCCCCCGCAACCCCCCTCCCGCGATTTGCAGCACACCCCCCGCAATTCGCGGCACCCTCGGTGACTCCCGCGATTCGCGGCCCCACCCCGTGACACCCCCCTCTTGCGATTCGTGGCACCCCGCGACCCCCCCTCCCGCAATTCGCGCCATCCCCCTGGGCCCCCCTCGCGAGGTTCACGGTACCCCCCACGACCCACCCTACCGCGATTCACTGCAACCCCCCGCGCCCCCCCCTCCCACGATTCGCGGCACACCCCCCCCCCGCGACCCCCCCTCCCGCAATTCACGGCATCCACCCACGACCCCTCCTCCCGTGATATTCGCGGACACCCCTCACCTCCTCCCTCTCCCCCCCACCCTATGGTCGACAATGAAAAAGGTTGACATGAGTTTTTGAAGATTTATTTTTCTTTTTTTCAATGTTTTCATATTCATTCTCATGTGTCGACATGGACACCGATGAAGTGCCACACTTATGTCAACATTTACATGTGTAGAACTTTCTGTGTTGATTTTTTCGTGTAGCAATTTTTTTCCTGTGACAACTATGAACTATGGGAATGGGATCATTCGTCAGACTGCATTTAGGTCTACAGTCATTAGGTCGACCCCACTAGGTGGACTGGCAGGAAGGTCGACCTGACTTAAGGTCGACATGGGCCAAGGTCGACATGACTTAAGGTCGAATTTGCATAAAGGTCGACATGAGGAATGTCGACTGGTCATAAGGTCGACATGGGTTTTTCACTGTTTTTTTTGTATCCGAATGTCGACACAGTCGACATGGACACAGTTGGCAATGAGAATCGGACCCTCGCATCGCTCGCTTCGCTCGCAATGCTTCGGGCACGGTGCCTCGCTGCGCTCGGCACACTATTTTATTCTCCCACCACGCCCTAGTGGATGGTAGGGCATGAAATACCGCCTGTCGGCACATGTCGGCTCAAAAAACAGTGAAAAACCCATGTCGACCTTATGACCAGTCGACCTTCCTCATGTCGACCTTTATGCAAATTCGACCTTAAGTCATGTCGACCTTAAGTCAGGTCGACCTTCCTGCCAGTCGACCTAGTGGGGTCGACCTAATGACTGTAGACCTAAATGCAGTCTGACGAATGACCGCATCCCGAACTATGTGCACGTCAACCTACACATCATCAACCAATTCTTTGTATAATATATAACACCTGTTCTGTTTTACTGTAGGTGTTTTAAGTCAGATATTTTACTGCTACTATTACTGTTTATGTAAATGCATTCTGAATGACAGCAACATCCTACCATCCTTCTACAAGAATATATAACCAACTAGGTGATTCATCGCGCCCCGTGCCCCCCCCTCCCGCAATTCACGGACCCCCGCGCACCCCCTCCCGCGATTCGCAACCCCCCCTCGCGCAATTCACGCCCCTCCCACGCTTTGCGGACCCCCGCCCTCTCCCGCGATTCGCCGACACCTGCGCCCCCTCACTCCCTTGATTCACGGCACCCCCCCGCGCCCCTCCCGCAATTCACGGCACCCCTAAGCCCCTCTTTAGTCCCCCGTATACTCACACACCCCTATCACTACCCAGCTTCCTGCTCTCCTGAACCGTAACTTCCACCACTGGGGAGTCGCTGACGCTGTTTTGCCCACATGCCCCTATCATGCCTCATAGCCCAGCCTCCTGCCCTCATGCCCGAACTCCCACCCAGTAGGAGGAGACACTGACTAAGGGCCACCATCCTGTACTGCCACGCTGGACCCTCACCCACTGGCAGAAGCTGCACAGTATCTCCCACACTCCTCTTTAGTCCCCCTTATGCCCACACACCCCTATCACTACCCAGCCTCCTGTTTTCCTGTGTCGTGGCCTCCGCCAGTGGGGAGCCGCTGACTTAGAAACACCCTACTATACTATTGCACACACACACACACCTAAACAACATGCACACACATCCCCCCCCACACCCACAAATGTCACTGTACCCTCCACACTATCAATGTACATCTTACTCTGTAACCGCTTTTTAATTAAACAAAACAATACACACCCCCTTCCACATCATATGCTCTCTATTTAACACATTTCACCTATAACTCAAGTTGCAATACAGGCATCTTTCATACAATTCTAACCATATTTCTCATATACAAACGTTCACAAATTAAGGGTGCGCAGCCCCTTACGACGGTGTGAAGAGCGCCCGTAGGGCGCGATGAATCACCTAGTCAAAATTATAAATGGTATAAATTTAATAGCATGAATTGTTATACATAAAAATGGTACTGTATCCGGGACTCCTAAATTATCGGATCAAGAACCATCATTGGGACCTATAAAGGAGACCCAGCAGCAACTACCGACTCACGGGGACCACACAAAGCTTAATTCGAACAAGTGGACAACATCCCAGATATGTGAGTGACTTTTTTGACTGCATTTTCTCCATTTCCCATGAACATTGTCCGAGGAGTAAGCCAATCGTATCCACCTATAGGTAGAAAAAGCGGGGACACTCTTTCAGAGAAACAAGGGCCCACCACACAAGTGGAGCCGCCAAGTGCCACCTATGCACAGATCCAACCTCCCAACTGGTTATTAAGTGTACACTTCATGTGATTTCATTTAATTTTTATTTATTAATACAGTACCATTTTTATGTATAACAATTCATGCTATAAAATTTATACCATTTATAATTTTGATTGTAATCGTTCCTCAAATAGCGCAGTTTTTAATCTTCTTTCTTGCTTTTCACATTGGGACTGACAATCCCATAAACATAACTGCTGCTTGATTTGTAGGGGGAGGACATACGCAGCGCCTGACTATTGCCTAGGGGCAATCTATCGCTATTTAGTTGGGAGGTTTGGCCTATAATGGTGACAGTGCAGAAATAAGGGGATGTGCTTTAGCATTTACCACTCAAGATGCATCTCAGCAATATGTGTATTATACCCACCAGGACGGCCTGACATATAGCACCCCCGGGACCCCCTGTACACATAAGGATTTTACTAAGCCTAAACTGTTCAGGAATATGCATAATTTGGTTTCAAATGTGCGACCCTGCAGCAGCTAGAAAAAGCTACAGCCCTTGGCAGAGAATTGGAGCAATTTAACTCTTTCGGGGTTATTCTGGTTCACTCGAAAAGGCAAATTCCTTCTCAAATGGATACTGCAGGTGGGACACATGTCATTTGTGCAGAGAGAATTAGATTTTGGTGGAGTTTTACTTAAAAGTGAGATCTATTTTGCAATGTAAAAATAAAGCAGTCAGTATTTTCCCTGCACAGAAACAAATTAACTCACCCAAATCTAATTCTCTCTGCACATATTACATCTGCCCCCCTGCAGTGCACATGGTTTTGTACATTTTAAAAGGAATTTACACTTGCGAGTGAACCAGAATAAAGGTCTTTAAGTGCCAATGTTGCTGTGAGAGAACCTCAAAATATCCGTCAAAAATGCCAGTGCCACTCACAGCGACTGATCTTTTTTTGGGTGCAATATTTACCTAAACTTCAATCAATTCTGCATTCTGCGCCTTCCCAGGAACCTCCTCCCCGCTGCATTCTGCGCCTTCCCAGGAACCTCCTGCCCGCTGCATTCTGCGCCTTCCCAGGAACCTCCTCCCCACTGCATTCTGCGCCTTTCCAGGAACCTCCTCCCCGCTGCATTCTGCCCCTTCCCAGGATCCTCATCCCCGCTGCATTCTGCCCCTTCCCAGGATCCTCCTCCCCGCTGCATTCTGCACCTTCCCAGGATCCTCATCCCCGCTGCATTCTGCACCTTCCCAGGATCCTCCACCCTGCTGCATTCTGCCCCTTCCCAGGATCCTCATCCCTGCTGCATTCTGCCCCTTCCCAGGAACCTCATCCCTGCTGCATTCTGCGCCTGTCCAGGAACCTCATCCCCGCTGCATTCTGCGCCTTCCCGGGAACCTCATCCCTGCTGCATTCTGCCCCTTCCCAGGATCCTCATTCCCGCGGCATTCTGCGCCTTCCCAGGATCCTCATCCCAGCTGCATTCTGCCCCTTCGCAGGATCCTCCTCCCCGCTGCATTCTGCGCCTTCCCAGGAACCTCCTCCATGCTGCATTCTGCGCCTTCCCAGGAACCTCCTCCCCGCTTCATTCTGCCCCTTCCCAGGATCCTCATCCCCGCGGCATTCTGCGCCTTCCCAGGATCCTCATCCCCGCTGCATTCTGCGCCTTCTCAGGATCCTCCTCCCTGCTGCATTCTGCCCCTTCCCAGGATCCTCATCCCCACTGCATTCTGCGCCTTCCCAAGATCCTCATCCCCGCTGCATTCTGCGCCTGTCCAGGAACCTCCTCCCCGCTGCATTCTGCGCCTTCCCAGGAACCTCCTCCCTGCTGCATTCTGCCCCTTCCCAGGATCCTCATCCCCGCTGCATTCTGCGCCTTCCCAGGAACCTCCTCCCCGCTGCATTCTGCGCCTTCCCAGGAACCTCCTCCCCGCTGCATTCTGCACCTTCCCAGGAACCTCATCCCCGCTGCATTCTGCGCCTTCCCAGGAACCTCATCCCCGATGCATTCTGCCCCTTCCCAGGATCCTCATCCCCGCTGAATTCTGCCCCTTCCCAGGATCCTCCTCCCGCTGCATTCTGCACCTTCCCAGGATCCTCATCCCCGCTGCATTCGGCACCTTCCCAGGAACCTCCTCCCTGCTGCATTCTGCCCCTTCCCAGGATCCTCCTCCCCGCTGCATTCTGCGCCTTCCCAGGAACCTCCTCCCCGCTGCATTCTGCGCCTTCCCAGGAACCTCCTCCCTGCTGCATTCTGCCCCTTCCCAGGATCCTCATCCCCGCTGCATTCTGCCCCTTCCCAGGATCCTCATCCCTGCTGCATTCTGCGCCTGTCCAGGAACCTCCTCCCCGCTGCAATCTGCACCTTCCCGGGAACCTCATCCCTGCTGCATTCTGCCCCTTCCCAGGATCCTCATCCCGCTGCATTCTGCGCCTTCCCAGGAACCTCCTCCCTGCTGCATTCTGCCCCTTCCCAGGATCCTCATCCCCGCTGCATTCTGCGCCTTCCCAAGATCCTCATCCCCGCTGCATTCTGCGCCTTCCCAGGAACCTCCTCCCCGCTGCATTCTGCGCCTTCCCAAGAACCTCATCCCCGCTGCTTTCTGCGCCTTCCCAGGAACCTCCTCCCCGATGCATTCTGCCCCTTCCCAGGATCCTCATCCCCGCTGCATTCTGCCCCTTCCCAGGATCCTCCTCCCCGCTGCATTCTGCGCCTTCCCAAGATCCTCATCCCCGCTGCATTCTGCACCTTCCCAGGAACCTCCTCCCTGCTGCATTCTGCCCCTTCCCAGGATCCTCATCCCCGCTGCATTCTGCACCTTCCCAGGAACCTCCTCCCCGCTGCATTGTGCGCCTTCCAGGAACCTCCTCCTGCTGCATTCTGCCCCTTCCCAGGATCCTCCTCCCCGCTGCATTCTGCGCCTTCCCAGGAACCTCCTCCCCGCTGCATTCTGCACCTTCCCAAGAACCTCATCCCCGCTGCATTCTGCGCCTTCCCAGGAACCTCCTCCCCGATGCATTCTGCCCCTTCCCAGGATCCTCATCCCCGCTGCATTCTGCCCCTTCCCAGGATCCTCCTCCCCGCTGCATTCTGCACCTTCCGAGGATCCTCATCCCCGCTGCATTCTGCACCTTCCCAGGATTCTCATCCCCGCTGCATTCTGCGCCTTCCCAGGAACCTCCTCCCCGCGGCATTCTGCGCCTTCCCGGGAACCTCCTCCCCGCTGCATTCTGCGCCCTCCCAGGATCCTCATCCCCGCTGCGTTCTGCACCTTCCCTGAACCTCCTCCTCGCTGCATTCTGCACCTTCCAGGAACCTCCTCCCCGCTGCATTCTGCACCTTCCCAGGAACCTCATCCCCGCTGCATTCTGTGCCTTCCCAGGAACCTCCTCCCCGCTGCATTCTGCGCCTTCCCAGGAACCTCATCCCCGCTGCATTCTGCGCCTTCCCAGGAACCTCCTCCCCGCTGCATTCTGCACCTTCCCAGGAACCTCCTCTCCGCTGCATTCTGCACCTTCCCAGGAACCTCAACCCCGCTGCATTCTGCACCTTCCCAGGATCCTCATCCCCGCTGCATTCTGCGCCTTCCCAGGATCCTCATCCCCGCTGCATTCTGCGCCTTCCCAGGAACCTCATCCCCACTGCATTCTGCGCCTTCCCAGGAACCTCATCCCTGCTGCATTCTGCGCCTTCCCATGATCCTCTTCCCCGCTGCATTCTGCGCCTTCCCAGGAACCTCATCCCCGCTGCATTCTGCGCCTTCCCAGGAACCTCCTCCCCGCTTCATTCTGCACCTTCCCAGGAACCTCATCCCCGTTGCATTCTGCCCCTTCCCAGGAACCTCATCCCCGCTGCATTCTGCACCTTCCCAGGATCCTCATCCCCGCTGCATTCTGCGCCTTCCCAGGATCCTCCTCCCCGCGGCATTCTGCGCCTTCCCAGGATCCTCATCCCCGCTGCATTCTGTGCCTTCCCAGGATCCTCCTCCCCGCGTTATTCTGCGCCTTCCCAGGAACCTCATCCCCGCTGCATTCTGCGCCTTCCCAGGATCCTCATCCCTGCGGCATTCTGCGCCTTACCAGGAACCTCCTCCCCGCTGCATTCTGCGCCTTCCCAGGAACCTCATACCCGCTGCAATCTGCGCCTGTCCAGGATCCTCATCCCCGCTGCATTCTGCACCTTCCCAGGATCCTCATCCCCGCTGCATTTTGCGCCTTCCCTTAACCTCCTCCCCGCTGCATTGTGCGCCTTCCCAGGAACCTCATCCCTGCTGCATTCTGGGCCTGTCCAGGAACCTCATCCCCGCTGCATTCTGCACCTTCCCAGGATCCTCATCCCCGCTGCATTCTGCCCCTTCCCGGGAACCTCATCCCCGCTGCATTCTGCCCCTTCCCGGGATCCTCATCCCCGCTGCATTCTGCGCCTTCCCGGGATCCTCATCCCTGCTGCATTCTGCGCCTTCCCAGGAACCTTATCCCCGCTGCATTCTGCGCCTTCCCAGGAACCTCATCCCCGCTGCATTCTGCGCCTTCCCAGGAACCTCCTCCCCGCTGCATTCTGCACCTTCCCAGGAACCTCCTCCCCGCTGCATTCTGCGCCTTCCCAGGAACCTCATCCCCGCTGCATTCTGCTCCTTCCCAGGAACCTCCTCCCCGCTGCATTCTGCGCCTACCCAGGAACCTCCTCTCCGCTGCATTCTGCACCTTCTCAGGAACCTCATCCTCGCTGCATTCTGCCCCTTCCCAGGATCCTCATCTGGCACTAGAACAAGTCCATGATTTCTGAGAGTACTGGTACCTGGCAGACTTTCTTTAAAGAGAGTTGTGCAGGTATTTATCTCAGTAATTGGCATCGTTAATGGTGTGTTTCCAAAATAGCTCAATTGTTCTCCAACAGGAACGTTCAGCACTAACACATTTATTCTGCACCCAGTGTATGTGTTAGTGATTGTCTACTTCAGATTTAATTGCATACTTATGTAATGAAGTGATATCTATCTATCTAGATAGATAGATAGATAGATAGATAGATAGATAGATAGATAGATGCAGTAACTGTTGGATACAAGAAAGCTTTGTGGTTGCATTTTGCGTCAAATAAAGAAAGTGGCGACTGCACATGTGTTGGACCGGTCATCTTTATGGATTGAGCCACTGAATGGGCAGCAGCTGGATCTTGACCATATGCAGAACTTATCTGTCTCAAGTGCGGGTGTCAAGATCAAGTAGGCCGACTTCCTTGCGCCAGCGCGGCATGCAGACAGGGATGGCGCGGCTGTTTCTGACAGATCTTTAGTGGCATCACTTCATCCAACAGGAGCTGATTGGCTGGTTGTTCATCGCTGCACTTTATCACTTTTTGAAACTAGACACATCTGGCCGTTAATGAGCAGCCTGAATCTTGCAGCCATGCCGAATCAGGCCCCTTGTGAGGTGTGTACAGAGCTTTAGGCTGCAGGAAGGGAGTGTTAGGTTAAAGGGGGGCAGGTGAATACTGAAAACTGACATACAACCACTGCTTGGTAAATTTACCCCTCTGGTCTTACCCCGAAGGACAGAGCTGCAGCATATTCTGCACAAATATCTAATAATAAATTCATTTAAATAAAATGACCCTGTTCGGGCGACACTGTGCCATTTGCTCAAATATAAGTCAGTTAGCGCCGTAGCAGTTAGGGCGTTACGCCGGGTGATTGTTACATTTTGCATGCACTGTTGTGTCCTCCTCCTCCGAGAGAGAGAGAGAGAGAGAGGACGACGATAGAACACAGGATAGCCCTTGTTCTTGCTAATTCTCTCTGGCCCACACAGATCCTGTTTAGAAACAGGCAGCCCTGGGCTCCAGGGACCTCAGAGCTTGTGTTGTTCTTTTAATGTCGGCAAACGCAGCCAGCTAGAGACCGAGCTCCCACCTCCCACACTATACAGGAGCATAGTATTAGCATTTCATAAGCTGGCGGCTGCAGAATCCAGGGTAGAAACATCATGGCGACCTCAGTGACAATGTGTTTGCTGCAGCGCAGTGACGTGATACAGAATGTTGTGTCTCCGGAGTACAGTTGTTGGAAGGGATTCGGTATAAGATCTCAGCGGTCAAAATCCCTACGGTCAAAATACCGACAGCTATTGACCAACGGTCAAAATCCCGACAAGGTCAAAATACTGACATTTAAAATCCCGACATGGTCAAAATGCCGACATATAAAATGTAGATAGGTGAAAAAGTCAACATGACTTTCGGTCGACAGGTCACGAGTTCGACATGGGGTTTTCACTGTTTTAACCCGAATGTCGACACAGTCGACATGGACACAATTGGAAGTCAACGGCAGCCCCTCGGCACACTATTTTATTCTCCCACCATGCCCTAGTGGATGGTAGGGCATAAAATACCGCCTGACGGCACATGGGTCAAAAAACAAGGAAAAAAACCATGTCGACCCCGCGGCCTGTCGACTGAAAGTCATGTTGACTTTTTCACCTGTCTACATTCTATATTTCAGCATTTTTACCTTGTTGGGATTTTAAATTCAGTATTTTGGTATTACGGAAAGGGAGGGGGGTTCCCTGGTATACCTGCGCACGGAATCTATCCAGGTGTATACTCAGGACTAGCAGCTGCACTTGTAACGGATGACTGGGTCCGTTTTAGTATTACAGTATAGCGAGATAGGGTTTAGTGCCGCGCTCTGTCACTAATGCCCCTTTCAGACCGCACTTTTAAAACGGTAAATTGCCGTTTTTTTACCGTTTTAAAACGGTAATGTGTGCGGTCTGAAAGGTCCAGTCCCACTTAACCGGTTAGAAAATGCCGTTTTTTCTAACCGGTTAAAATGCAGGGTCCTACCCGTTTCTGAACCGGTATTTTAGCGCAAAAATCGGCTCAGAAACGGTATTTAGGACCCAGCCAATGAGCTGGGTCCTAAATTCAGCACAGTGAATACTTAATGAGCGCTCATTAAGTATTCACAGCACTGGAGCCCCCCCCCGCGCGTGTCGACACCCCCCGCGCGCGTGTCGACGCCCCCGCGCGTGTCGACGGCCCCCCCGCGTGTCGACCCCCCCGCGCGTGTCGGCGCCCCCCCCCCGTGTCGACTTACCCCGTGCCGGTATCTCCGTTGTGGTTCCCGGCACTGCAGCTCAGTATGCTCGGAAAGCACTTATGAAAAAAGTGTCTTTCAGAAAATGGCTGCCCCCCATACGGAAGATGGGGCAGCCATCTTCTGGAAGACACTTTTTTCATAAGTGCTTTCCGAGCATACTGAGCTGCAGTCCACAACGGAGGTACCGGCACGGGGTAAGTCGACACGGGGGGGGGGGGCGCCGACACGCGGGGTGGGGTGGGGGGGCGTCGACACGCGCGGGGGGCGTCGACATGCGCGGGGGGGGCGTCGACATGCTCTCGGTCGACACGCGAGGGGGGGGGGGAGCTGCACGGAGGGGAGGGCTGAAGGCTGCACTGGCTTTGACCCTGTATTTGGAAAGTTTCCAAAAACGGGTCTGCCAGTGTCAAAAAATCGGCACTTAAACGGTAATATACCGTTTAAGTGCTGCGGTGTGAAAGGGGTTTTATCTGGCAGACCCGTTTTTGGAAACGTTTCCAAATACAGGGTCAAAGCCAGTTATGCGGTCTGAAAGCAGCATAAGATTCTAACACTGGTTTGTTAAAATGAATGGGTGTTTTTATTAATGTATAAAACAAAAACAAAACAAAAACAAAAGTTGTGCAACAGGACACTTGCTCCCTTCAGTGCATTGTCCAGTCTGTTTGTGCTGGAGGAATGCACTCCTTCAAGAGCAAAGGTGCTTTGCAAAAAAGGAAAAAAATTGAAAGGAATGCATATACATATATATCAAAAATTGGATTGAAAATAACAAAAAATTCACTATGTTAAGTACCAAACCCCTTACCGCTCCCGAACACGAACTACGTGTGCACAGGTACCATTACAAAGAAACAATTACCACAAGGATTACAAATAGCGGGACGCCGCTAAACTTTTTCCATAAGACTATCACTGAATATTGATTTCCTAAAAGCCGGACAATATTGTACCTACACAACAAAAAAATCTTCAAGTGTACACACCACGCAACTTATTGGTTATACAATCCAACTCCAACATAATTGCGTGTAACCACCCCACATATATATCCTATCACATCGTGTTGTCGGTTCTAGACACACCATTTATGAACTACTTAACATAGTGAATTTTTTGTTATTTTCAATCCAATTTTTGATATATATGTATATGCATTCCTTTCAATTTTTTTCCTTTTTTGCAAAGCACCTTTGCTCTTGAAGGAGTGCATTCCTCCAGCACAAACAGACTGGACAATGCACTGAAGGGAGCAAGTGTCCTGTTGCACAACTTTTGTTTTTGTTTTGGTATTTTGACCATGTCGGGATTTTAAATGTCAGTATTTTGACCTTGTCGGGATTCTGACTGTCGGTCAATAGGTGTCTGTATTTTGACCGTCGGGATTTTGACCGTCGGGTTTTTGACCGGAGCCGTTGGCACGCCTGTGTTTTTGTCGCCACTCTGTAATTACCGTGACTGTCAGTTGTGCTATAACGCCTCTTTGTGACCACCACTGGCATCACTTGCTGCTTAGCCAGTAACCGGGTGTATCATGAAAACGGGACATGGCTTTGTGAGGTGGGTCGGGGTTGCACGGAGGTACCAAACCCCCTGTTTTTCCACATTCCTGGGGTTCAGGAAGTGCGGGCTGCCCCCATGGAGTGCTGTAGCTGCAGTGCTGCCTTTTACACAGTGACAGGAGCTGGGTGCTGCACAGAATGTTATAATGCAGCACCTGTCTCCTGTTACTGAGAAGGAGCCGGCATTTTGGTGTCACTACAAATCTTCCCTTTCAACTATAATTAAGACAATTAATTATTCTAACTGTTATTCAATAATTGTTTTCTATTAACGCAATTGTCTACCTTAATAAACACCCTAATAAACCAACATTTTAACCCTGACTACATGTATATTTATTATGTTCTAATGTTGCATTTTAATCACTATCTATGTGTCCACACATTGCTTTTACTTTTAAATAAAGTTATGTTGGTGTTAGAGTGAAAACGTTGACACATGTCGACTTCTGTGAATTGAGTGTCCTGCTTTTTAAAGTATACAAAAACACTTACTGAATGGGTGTAGATGGTTACAAAATACCTACCTTAGCATATATAAGCAGGTCTTAGAATGAATGTTACCTACACTTAAAGCAACCTTTACATGTAGAGAAGTGTAGAAAGATAAGCTTCCAATGTGTTTGAGTGCTGTGTGTGGCTTGCAGGTAGTGAAATAATGGTTGTGACTTAATAGACTGCAGCATTGCTTATTACATTCAGGTGTCTGTGTTTGAGTAGTAATCAGCGTTAATTAGCAGACCCAGGCGTCCGCTCTCATGCGGTATCTCTAGGGGTGGTCTGGAGCTATCTTTGGTGTCCACCTGTTTTTGGCCCAAAATGCACGGTGCGTTCGCCGATCGAGCGGTTGTAGCACCGTACATTTTTGGTGCACACCCCCGTGTACGCTCATGTTTATGCCCAGTTTTCCTCATTATTCCGGCCGCTCCCCTAAAAACGCCCACATGCCGCCCACAATAACCGTACTCTTGCGGACAGGTTTTTTCGCACGGAGAGACCCATCCGTGAGCGGTGTGAGGTCACCGCACTTGCACATACCGCACCGCATTGTGAAAGATACGCATGCGCAGATGAAAAAAAAACGTCCCACCGTATCGAGCAGAATAAGGCCCTAAATAACTCACCCAAATCTAATTCTCTCTGCACATTTTACATCTGCCCCCCTGCAGCGCACATGGTTTTGTCCATCTAAGAAGGATTTTGTCAGAAAGAGTGAACTAGAATAAGGCCCTGTGTGAGGATAGACATCCTGATGATATGGTGGACCTGGCGCAGGTATATAAATATGTATGCCGTCCTCTGTAATATACTGCTGTACACTGTGATTACAATATGGGCTTTGCACAGCAGAGATGACCTGAGATTAGGGGTATCATACATCTCCAGGCCCTCACAGGCTCCCTGCACATTGATTTATTCCAGCAGCGATAGTTCAGGTATCTGTGTCAGGTCTGTGAAGATGTAATTAGTGCTTTGCTTATTGATATTGTCACAGTACTGAGAGCTTTATTATTATAAATGCAGCAAGAAAAGCCGTAGATACGCGGACAGTGTCATATTCACAATGTAAGAGAACATGGGGAATTGGGAACAGCTGAGTTCAGCTCCGGTGCAGAACGGCATGGATGGAGTAAGAAGGATGGTGGCAAACACACGATTTTTAGAGGGGGGGGTTTACAAATGTAATCCAAAATCTCCCACTCTGGAGTAAGAACGGGAGCAGGGCCGGCGCTACCCACTCAGCAGCTCCTGCAAAGCAGGGTGGCGCCATGCTGAAAAGGCGCTGTCTCCCTCCTGCTAAAACTGCCTCAGCCCTCACTGTCTCTGCCTCTTGCACGCCGCCCACAGCACCTGTCTGACAGCGGGCGGGCAGCAGTATAAACAGCTGCTTCCTACACCACGAGTGCACACAGCCTGCACACTGCCCGCAGCGCCTGTCTGACAGCGGGCGGTCAGCAGTATAAACAGCTGCTTCCTACACCACGAGTGCACACAGCCTGCACACTGCCCGCAGCGCCTGTCTGACAGCGGGCGGCAGTGTGGAGAGGCTGAGCAGCTCCCTGCACCGCGCGCACACTGTCCTCCTCCTGCGACCTGCCCCCTCTTCCTCACAGACACTTGCGCTGAGGCATGTAGCGCTGTCTGTGAATGCCTGAATGACATGTCATGTCCGGATCCGCCCCCTACCCATTGCTCCGCCTCCCTCCCTCTTCTCAGTGTGCTGTGCCAGTGCCGCTGCCAGTCCTCAACACTCCACCCCCTCTATCTCCTTCCCTCTTCTTTTATCTCCTCCTTCTCTCCCCTCCTTTCCCCCTCAGTCACGAGTGCTGCACATACTTTTTGTACTGCTTTCGGATCGCATCGCACACACTTTGCATGCATGCCGTGCAATGCGATCTAGCCCATAACGTATGCGATTCTCGCAGCGTGAATGGGCACCTTTAGTGTCTGCAACATTTTGTGGACACAGCACTGAGATGGTGTATGCATACATGTACATGCACCCGAGATCCTCCATAGGATCGATTGTTTTATACACTCCCACAATCGGGCTGCAGCTTGTTGCAATGGCAATGTGAAAGGGTGCAAAATGTATGGTTTGCAGGAGGGCACCGGACACCCTAGCACCGGCCCTGAACGGGAGTCTGGGGGAGCGGTAACAGCCCTGAAAATTGATCTTTTTATACACTGGATACTGTATGCAATATTACAGTACAGATGGTCTATAGTATAAGCTGTTTTAAATAAGACAAAATTGTCAGGAAATGTTTAAAAATATCACAACATAATAGAGCCAGTGCTGGACTTTCTAAGCTCACAATCTCCCACTTCATGATAAGGCTCCTGTTTCTTCCTCCTGGCAGCTGCTCTCTGGTCCATTGCGATGTGTGAGGGCTCAGATCCACACATACAGTAAATGTGGTAGAAGAAGCTGGTACACTGGGCATGTGCAGCAGCTCCGCTCTGTCCCTTACACTGCATGATGTGGTGGCAGCTCTATTGATCATATTATATACCAGTGATATGGTTGTTGTCACCATTTAAGGCACTTGCCAAGAGGAGGAGGTTTCCAGGCAACCAGAACCCCCCCCCTGCATTTGCCTGTGAAGGAGGCACTAGTCAGAGAGGTCATATGGGGGGGGGGGGGGGGATTGGGTGAGAGCATTATGGGTAAGAGGATTTGGAATTTAATTCTGTAGGGGAAAGGGCCGGGTCAGATTTTAACCTCTTTGTGCTTAGGCAGTAGTGGATTTCCCACTAGGCACTTGCTGGGGGTGGGAGGGGGCATCATGCTCACTTTTTATTTTTGTCATTACAACTTTTTTAATTCTGTAACTGGTGTGGGAGGAGGGGCCTGCCAATTGTCAGTAACTTGTTTGGGGTGAAGGAGGGGTGGGGCTGCTTTGGCAGTCAGATGGCTGCGAAGCAGTGGTTTATCTATAATGAGTGCAGTGTGGGTCTCTGGGTCCAAGGGGGGCCCACACCACGCACACATTATGGTAACAGTTATCCTCGGAGTCCAGTAGAAATCGACGAAAAAATGGTGCGCCAGACAATTTTATGGTGATCTGCACATGTGCAGAGGAGTCGGAGTGCTCTAGTGCCCAGACTCCACAACGTAGCGGAAGTTTGCACATGTGCCCCTAACTGCCGTGTTACAGGCTGAGTTTGAAAAATGTCAGGCAGGAGCTGATTGGCTGGTTGTTTATCACTCTCCACTTGATCACTTTTTGAAACTTGATGCATCTGGTCCTATATAGGCTTTGGGCCAGATGCTCTAAGCTTCAAAAGTGATAAAATGGAGAGCGATAAACCACCAGCCAATCGGCTCCGGTCTGACATTTTTCAAAGAGATATTATGTGGGGGAGGGGGGAGGAGAATTGGAGTAGATCCGCACTGGTATTTATTAAGAGTTAATGAAGGAGGGTGATGGGAGATCAGTAATATAAACTGACTAAGTTCCTATTGGGAAGGAACAATAGGTCCCAGAGCACTCAGACAGTGTATGTCATGTGGTGCCTCTGTGCGGGACAGTCAGTGGTGCACCCCGGAGTAATGATTGTAATGAAACAATGCCAAGGGAGGAGGAGGAAAAAAGAAAACTCTGGGTGGGGGCACCCTGGTATTACAGATCAGAGAAGTTTAGTTCAACAATAAAATATAGCTTTTATTAGGTATGCTTTAAAATATATGGATCCTTGTACAGGAGAAAAATTATCATATAAAAAAGCGCAGCAAAAATATTAGAATCATATAGAGAACCTGGTCAGGCTCAGGACGACTGAAATCCTCATTAATCCCCTAATTAGCACCAGGTTATGGTCTGTTTGAAGTGGGGAAGGTGTTAAATCATAGGATTTTTCCTGAACCAGGTTTTTTGTCTCGCAGCAAGGCAGGGATATACAGCAGTGTGTAGTATGGTCTTATGACTACTAATATGCTTGCTAGTAAGAGCATGTATCATAGGTATGAGCGGTACAGCAGGCAGTGAAAGTAAACAATAGTAGAAGAGAGAAAAAAGGGAAAAAGATCCACTGGTTAATCCCAGTGGTTTACCTGGAGATACCCCACCGATGTGGTATCTGAGTACCGGAGTGAAGTGTGCTGCTGTGCTGGGTTGTGTGCGCTCGCTGCTAGCTGCTGGCGTCCCTGCCTGGGAGAAAAGCCGGTCACGTGAGTGCACCACGTGTCCTGGCAGTATCCTCTGACGTACGTTTCGCTACGCTTGGTCACAGCATGTGACATGACAGGTAGGAGCTGATTGGCTGGCTGGCTGTTTATCACTCTCCATTTTATCACTTTTGAAGCTTGATACATCTGGCCCTCAGTATGTAAAAAATAAGTGGTAATAGAGCGTACCCTTCCGTGGCCCAATTTTTTTGGCCACGCTTCGGGCCTTGTTTCGGGCTCCCAGCATACTTCACCCTTCCTGATCAGAGTCCATTAGGAATGTAAAGCATGAAAAAGTAAGGTTAAAAAACCGTGAAAAAAACATTGCCGTGTCGACCTTTTGTCAAACAGGTAAACGCCGCCCGGCTGAACGCTACCCCCCCCTTCCTCTGCCACGCAAATCCCTCATTACCTCGCATGTGGCCACATGAGTAAAAAAATCATTCGATGGTCGCCAACCGTCTGATGATTTTTTTCCTGTTCGCAAATAAAAGTTAATCTAGACTGACTTTTATGTCCGACGGAGATGTGACATCAGCCGCGGGTCCCGAGCAGACTTCGGCCCACCTGCATTCCCGGGGGAACGCCATAAGGAGGCCCATGAAACTCTGGGCGTTACCTGGCCCGCCCCGTTCCCTGACACTGGGAAGCCTTGGCGAGTGTGACACTCGCCAAAGGCGTTCACACAGGAGGTGCGAGCATATTCACCCATGAGCATGCGCAGACCTGAGTCTGAATCAGGCCCATAGTTGGTTTACTGTAGCTGCCTTCCCCGTGACCCTCAGTCTGACTCTGACTCTCTCCGTCCTCCTGATGCATGCTGGGAGCGGCTGGGGTGGGCTGGGTGGCGGGCCCTGGGAACACGGAAGCGAGGAAACAGGTGGAGAGAAACTTGAGCCGGCATACTATGATATTAATCTTTCACCCAATTTATCATAAAACTAGTTTCTACACTTTCAGATCACTTGGCATAGATATAGACCATTGGTGGATCCAGGTGGTGGGGAGATCGGAGCGATCGCCTCCACAAGCATTGTGCGGCTGCAATCACTATCCCCTGCTGTTTGTATTCTCTGTATGGCAGTTTTACCAGGTTCAAAGATCTTACATTGGCATTGCTGTCTGTTACAGTCTTGATTTATTAAGTGCTCTGAGACACATGTGAGTCAGGATGTTAAACCGCCGCGCCCGAAAAAAAGCCTAGATCCGCCCCTGATCGCTACTCTCAGGGAATATGGAGCCTTAGCAGCAAATGGTTAATCTTGTGTCCTAAAAGTATAAAAGCCATCCACAAGGAAAGGGTTACCCCCTAGAGGAGATTAGGGTAATATCTTTGTTTTACTTGACTAACTTTAGTATTTTCTCATCCGTTCTGCTGTTCGGCAAAAACTTTGAAGGCTTTCTTTTGTGCCATAAAACAGCCAGAACTATAACATTAATAAAAGGAGTGGAAACGGAGGGGGGGAACAAAGATTTATAGCGGAGCTAAAGTGGAATCGGCATGTAATCATTTTCCACAATCTGTCAGTGCTGTAAAGAGTGCTCCTTTTACTGTGCCAGAGATTGAACTGTTTATTAAGAATTTGGGGTTTTATTAAAAAAAAAATATGAAGAAAAGAAACGTGTCCCCCTTTTTAACAAAAAAATATTGCCGCAATAAAAAATTGAGATTATTCAAATTTATCATGTGTATTGGACGAGACAGCGACTTGTACTGTGTCCTCCACGTTCTGATTCTCTGAATATTTAATTCTGGTCTCCAGACATAAACAACCAGGACGCTTTAGATGGAGGGAGAATATGTTAAAAAAGGGGGGTGGGGGGGGGGGGTGCTTAAAAAAAAAAAAGACGAAAAAATGTAATTGTAAATCAGAATAAAAGCTAATCTGTCAGAGGTTATGGAAATGCTATTGCAGATATTTAACAGGCAAATATACACGGGACTAATCCAATTCCCAGTTCTCCCGCGCACGATTTTTGCATTGAAGAATGAAGTTTAAAAGGAACTGTGACAATGTACTTGTGTTTTACAGCGCCATTCCGTAAATGTGTAAATTGTACATTTCAGCATCCGCGGCAAAAAGAGGTCATTATTTTTAGTGCGCCGTTGGCACTGCAGCGCAATTGTCTTATTTGTTATAGCCGTACTGTTGTAAACCTGGGACACAGATTCATCTACCGAGCGTGTGCGTATTGAGACGATCGGTTGCAGAATATCGGCGCTGAACAGTTCTGGGGGTTTTTTTGTCTGTGCTTTTACCTTTTAATCCTTGGAATTTGTTTCATGTTGTAAAAGTTATTTTTTGAGATCTTGAAATTAAAAAACAAAACAAACCTGGTGCTTTTTTTAAAAAAAAAACACATTTGAATGATCATAGCAAAACTTGGTTAGGGGGAGGGGGGTGGGGGGTGGTCAAAAGGTTGATAATATCAATGTTGAAAATGATGATGTAAACATTGTTGAAATGTCGGCAAGAAACATGTCATCATTCCTAGGATGTCAATAGGTGAAATGTTGAATGGCAAAATTAGGAATAGAAAAAGTTCAACAAAAGAAAAAATTTGAAAAACTCATGTCGACCTTTGTAAGTGTTGACCATTGCAACGACGAAATTTTGTCTGTGTTGACCGATTTGTCATTGTCGATCTACTATAAGCCTATATACTGCATGTCAACCGTATTGTCTAACTATGGATTGTCGAAATAGTCATCGTTGACTTATCATCCGGATACCGAATAAAGTAAACATTGCTGTCTCTCTGTCAACTTCTTCCTCCTCAAGATTGTGTTCTGATTTTAAGACATCTCCGCCTGAAACGTTCCAGGAGATCTAAAGGCCTTCTGTACTGATCATTACAGGAACCATCTGTCCATTGTGTTCAGTTCCGGCCCTTCTGAAGACATGAAAGTGGGACTTATGGCGTCCTCTCATTTCTGGGGCTTTAATCTGATGGCAAGGAACACCCTTACAGAACTTTAAAGACTCATCCTTTCATTGGCGGTGTCTTACTAGGAGCCGGAGCAGTATCTTCTGTTGCTTTTGATTTGGTGCATTGATCTGCAACCCGACAGTAGTTGAGGACGAGTCTCTGATGTGGATATGGCTCAAGCTGTGGTTTTGTTCTACTTTCCAGCCATCCTAATCTGGCAGGACAGTTCCCAACTGTGCCGAGATTCTGTGATCGGCATAGTCGCCTAGATGTGTGGGTTTTTGGGAGGTAGTCGCCTGGGGGACTCAGTGGGGCCAATGTCACTACTGTATGGTGTTCCTAGTCTACACATGCCCATCGGTGTTGAGGTCTCACGTTCAGATGCTTTAATCACTCCAATGTTAACATGATCGCACCCCTTTCCTCATTCATTACTTCCAAAAATTGGGAGGTTCCATTACCTCAATCTTTCGGTCATCCAGACTTGCTCAAAGGCTAAAAGGCTGAAAGGCATTGATCCAAGGGGGTCAATTTTACCAAGATGGGAGTTCTATTGAAGATGTTGCCCAATGCATCCGATCAGATTCTACTTCTTATTTAGCACATCCGAGAAGATAATCAGATAGAATTTGATTGTTGCTACGGGCAACATCCCATCTTTAATAGAACTCTTATCTTAGTAAAAGCCAAAAAGTCAATAAATGATAAAATAGAGATGGGAATGAGGAGCTTCCACCCGTGAAATGTCCCTTTCCTCCAACTGCTTCCAGTTAAAGGCTGACGACAATGGGGGCTATTCAATCCTTGCCAAATTTTTAGGAAGATTTTACTTTTACTTACTCCCCGTAAAAGCTGGGTAACCGGTTGAACACCACTGCTTAGCAGGTAAATCTGGGAAACTGGTATGCACTACAGTATTTAACCTGGGAGTCCCCTACGCCTATATAACAACCCAGAAAATATTATTTGCATTATAACTTAAACAGATTTATTGCTTACTGTACCTAGGACTAGAACCTGTGACCTGTCTCACTGGAGGCAGTCACCTTAGTGATAGAGCGATTTGCTCCTGTGTAATAAATATGTAGATTCTGACTATGTATAATTGTTAGTTAACTGAATAAACTGGCTGAGAGCTGAATAAGCACGATCCCTATCTTTTGGGTCAATTAGTTAGAAGTAAGTGTAAGGCTAGTTTCAGGCGGATGAGGACTGAGGAGTCCTTGACATCCTAGGGGGTGTAGATTACTGGTCAGGTGGTTTCCTCTTCCTCTTGCCTTTCGGAAGCCTATCAATGCTCTGCTGTGCATAGTGTGGTTAAGTACACTCCTCCCCTTTACTTATTGCTGCGCTATTTAGGCTCTCCTAGCTTGGACCCTGTGCCTCCTGTCCCCTCCCTCTGTATTCCTTGCTATACCGCCGTCCCCAGGTGCTATGCCCCGTCCTAAGAGGCATCGACACCCCCTCGCGCTGTCTTGCCGCAGGGTATCGGTGCATTGTGTGCGGCTGCTCATGCACGCCGCCAATTGCTGTGACTCTCTCCCTGCTAGTGGTTGTTCCTGTCCCGTGCTCGTGGCCCCGTTTCCAGGGTGTGACTCCTCCGTTCCCCCTGCGGATGGCGAGGGATGGCTCACCGCGGGTGTCCTTCCTCTGCAGGGATCTGGCGCCTCACCGGGTGTGGCTGTTGCTGCGGAGCGGGTCCCCTAGTGTCTCTGGGTACGGGCTTGATGGTGGAAGTCACGAGGCTCTCATCTGATGGGGGCGAGGTGTCCTGTGGCCTAGCCGCGGCTGCCGCGGGGTGCGTTTCTACAGCACCGGGCGACGGGTGCAGGGATCCCATCCCCACTGGGTTCTAAGCCACCGGAAGTACCGGCTGCGACATTGCTGTCCCCGGGGGTGCTGACGAATGTCGAGGTGGGGGGTGCTGGGATCGCGGCCCCAGGGCTCGCTTCCATTTTTAGCTCTGCATCGCCACCTGCTGGTCCTACAGGACTACTGCAGGTGGTGTCCTCGCATAGGTCCAGGTCTGCTGCTCTACATTTGCAGGGTTCCCCCCCACCCCCCATGTACCCTTCCACTGGGTTCCCAGGGGGAGTGGTCTCGTAGATGTGGCAGGGCTCCCAATCTTTTCCTGTGCCCCCAGGGGCGGGGCATCATGACCTGCTGGTTTCTGTGGCTCCAAATTGTTTCCCCTATTTTCCCATTTCCTCCGCAGGTGTACAGACCACAGCCCTCGTTGTCCGCTCCGGTGTTACAGCGTCTTTATATACCAGTGTTTCCGGGGCACCTCCCCTTCAACACCCATTTTGGCATTCAGGGGCTCCTGCCCCGGCTGTCACAGGCCCTCTGATCTACCCATGGGTCCTGAGTTATATCTCCCCAGCCCCTTGGCATCCTGCTTACAGCATGGTGGGCTACAGGTCCAGCAGGATCCCCCACGCCTGTCCCACGCCCTAACCCCACCCTGCTGCTAACCCCCCCTCCCACAGGCCCTCCTCCGATGCCTAGAGGAAGGGCACCCCCCCCTTCATCCTTTTCCCCCAGCCACTGAGGCAGTAGTGGATGCGCATGTCGTTGTTCACCCTCCTGCTTTGTCCCTACAGGATTCGGCCAGTCTGTCTGGGTTGGGGTCCATGAGGAGAAGAAGTAATGAAACGAGGAGAGAATCAAGGTGGGTGTGGTTCCTCCAGAGTCCGGGTCAGCCATTGTGGCAGATGTAGTTCCGGGACCATCGGGTCCTGGTGAGCTGGCTGCCATTTATCATAGTTCTTCCAGTTCTTGAGATAGTAGCGCTAGTAGTGTTTCTTCCAGTTCCCCTCGGCGCTCGCGTAAGTTGGCTTGGCTCATTGCGTGGCACGTTGCTAAGGTTAACCGGAAGGTTGCTGTGGCACCTCCTGATCCCCCTCTTTTTACAGATATGGTGCATTGTGTCAATATGGGGTCTCCAGAAGAGGATGAGGGTGAAAATCAGGAAGAGCATATACATAGACATGTTCACCCTTATGGATGACTTGCACCAGGGTTTTGATAAGGCGAAAAAGACGGGTGGTATGGGGGAGAATGCATACCGCAATTTCCATAAATGGCTTCAGGGTTTTTGGTGTTTGCTGCATGTTACGCTAAATTGCGGCCCTTGGAATATCTTTGTTTTTGTTTCATGTACAGATGGGTCAGGTCCCATCTTGGCAGGGGATGGCGTTGGCGTCGCCAGCCGCAATCCCCCGCCAGCGCCATGGTGATGGTGAGAAGGGGACGCGCGCGCACGAGAGGCGCGCGCGTCCCCTTCCGACGGCGCTTCCATCCGTTCCCCTGGGTCCCCGCCAGCTTGCCGGCGGTAACCCGGGGTCCCCGCCGCCTGCCCGCATCCCCCCCTAACCCCCCCTAACCCTGTCCGTCTCCCTGAGGCGGAGACGGACAGGGTTTCCGTCGCGCTGGCAACGGAGACTGAGACGCGCGTGCGCGTGAGACGCACGCGCGTCTCAGTGTATTCGCTGGCGCGGCTGCTGGCGGGTCGCCAGCGCGGACGTTCTGGCGACCCGCCAGCCAGGATGGGACCTGACCCATCTGTACCTCAAATCTAAGGGTTACTCTTGGTAGGATTATGATGAGTAGGAAACAGGATGGCAACCTCATCTTGCACATGGGTTTCAAGGATGTGGAGCCTCCCGGCAAAGGGTTGGCTGCTTCAAGTACACCTGCTGCCCGCGCTGCAGGAAAGGGTAAATGTTTTGCTTACAAATAGGGTAAGTGTAGCAGGGGTTTCAACTGCCGCTTTCGTCACTCCTTTAAGGTTTGCGGGGCTAGTCACCCAGTAAAGATTGTACCTCGATTTCGGCCGGTAAGTCTTCCGATCCTGCCGAGGCCGGTGGAGGTCACAAGTAAGGTCCATACCCGAATGTCCTGTCAGAGCTGGGTAGGTGGCTTAGGTCATACCCTGAAAGGGCGAATGCCCAATTTTTGTTTGAGGGCTTCAGTATTGGTTTTTCGTTTGCCCATTCAGGACTCTGTACATGTAGTCTCTTCCAGGAATTTGAAATCGGCTCGGGATTTTCCCCTGGTGGTGATGCAGAAGGTGGACGCAGAGATTTGTATCCGGATCCTCCTCTTCCTGTTAGGGTGGTGCCCAAGAGTAAGCCAGAGAAGTTCCGCCTTTAACCAGCATTTGTGCCACCCCTAGGGGGGATCGGTGAACGATGCCATTCCCGCATCAGTGTGAGGGCTCGTTTTCAATCTTTTGATGAGGCACTATGTTTGGTTCGGGATTGTGGTCCAGGGGCCCTGCTGGTGAAGCTTGACCTAGAGTCTGCTTTCCGCCTTCTCCCTTTACACCCTGATTCTTTGCGGTTTGTGGGTTTTACGTGGGGAATTTTTTGTGGATAGGTGTTTGCTGATGGGCTGTTCTGTCTGCTGTGTCTATTTTGAGAAGTTTAGTATTTTCTTACATTGGTGCATCCAGGCCGCCTCCGGCCATAAGGGTGTTGCCCATTACTTGGATGACTTCCTGTTGATGGCCACCAGAGATGCCGTCTGCGGTGACATTCTTGGCCCTTGGCGTGCCGATTGCCACGGACAAAAACGAGGGTCCTACACACTTAGCTATTTGGGTATTGAAATTGACACAACTGTGGGTTGTTCTCGCCTTCCAGTAGCCAAGGTTCAGAAGCTCCTGGGTTTGATTGAGGAATGTTTGGGGAAGCGCAAAATTCGGCTCAGACAGGTCCAATCTTTGTTGGGGCACCTCAAATTTGCATGTAGAATAATCCCCATGGGGCAGGTTTTTTGACGCAATCTTGAACTGGCCACGGCATTGGTGGCCAGGCAGCATCACACAGTCTACCTTTCTCGTGAGATCAGGGATGATTTGTGGGTTTGGTCCTCGTTCCTGGTTTCTTTTAACCAGGAGGTTTTGTGGCCTGCTCCCCGTGTTACAACAGCTGCCTCCCAGCTGTTCACAGACGCGTCAGGTAGTGTCGGTTTTGGATCCTTTTTTAGAAATGAATGGTGTGCGGCTCCCTGACCTCCTTTATGAGTATCAAGCGTTCCTGATCATTGTCACTTTGGAATTGTGGGCCTTCCGTTTTGCGGATAAGCAAGTGGTTTTCCGGTGTGACAATATGGGGGTGGTCCACGCCATCAACAACCACGAGATGCGCGCGCGTCCCCTTCCGACGGCGCTTCCCCCGGGTTCCCGCCGGCTTGCTGGCGGTCACCCGGGGTCCCCACCGCCTCCCCGCTCTCCCACCTAACCCAGTCCGTCTCCCTGAAGCGGAGACGGACAGGGTTCCCGGCGCCCCGCCGTCCGGAAACTGAGACGTGCGTGCGTGTGAGACGCACGCGCGTCTCAGTCAGATGGAGCGCCTTGCCGCTGGCGAATCGCCAGCGGAGACAATCTGGTGTATGATGCTGCTTGGAGGGCCTTTTTGAGTAGGTATGGTCGAGAAGGTGAGTCTTTAGAAGATAAATTGTTGGCTTTTGTTTTGGAGTATTATACAGCGGGTAGGTCGAAGGGGGCCAAGTCCACTGCCCATGTGGGTATTGCATTTCATGCACAGCTGCTGGGTCAGGAGGATCCCACTAGGTTCTTTGTGCTGACTAAGGCGATGAAGGTGTGGGCCAGGGCGAATCCCGTTCCTGCGGATCCCGGTAGGTCTATCAATTTGAAGTTGCTGAAGGGCTTGTTGGGGGCTCTGGGTGCAGTGGCAGAGTCTGTGTATGAGACCACGCTGCTCAGGGTGGCATTCGTGTTAGCCTTTTTTGGGGCTTTTAGGGTTAGTGAGTTGGTTGCTAGCAGTAAGTCCTCCTTGGACACGGGGCTGTTGTTCAGTAATGTTTCTTGCGAGAAGATGTGTTGCTTTGCAAAAATGCGCATTCTAAAACAGACCAGACTGGGCGCAGTCATCGGTTATCACTCACAGCACAGGGCAATAGGGAGGTTTGCCCGGTCCAGTTGGCGTGGGCATATTTGCAGCTTCACCCTCCAGTAGCTCAGTTTTCTCTGAGCATGTATGGGCGGTGATGAGTGGTGAACACTGATGTGTGCTCCGCATCATTGCCGGCCGCCACCGGACGTCCGGCGGCTTGTTTTAGAGGCGGAGTGAACCACCTTCCACATATTTCTGTAAAGTGCCTAAAATCAGACAATGTGAAGACCAATTATATTTTACTTTATCCCTGTATGCCCTCAAGGCACAAAAGCAGTGCAGGTTTTCAGGATAGCCATAGTTGAGCAGAGTTGATAATTAGAAAAGTTATTTTGATTTCTTTCCATCACAGCCTAAATAGCCCCTTAGAAAACATTTTCCCTTATGTCCGTAAGAAATATGTTTTAAGACAAGGTCATTAAGCCATTGCTCATCTCTTCTCATTTTCTGATGATCCCGAACACATCTGCAATAGCTATTCGTCTATAATGGTGAATCCTTGCCAAGGCAGCATCGGTTACACCATTTCTATCTGTTTGCCTCTTCCTTTATCTGGCTCTCCTCTAAAATAGAACAGCATAATATCGCTTTTATATTCATCAATTTTGAATGCTGTCATGTTCACACAAATGATTAATCTTATTAAAATGGAACATATTTTATGCTGATACAAAAGATATTAAAAAATGTAATTTAATTTAATATTCTTGTCCTACCGCAGTCCTGCCTCTAGATGGCACTGCTGGTTAACGTTGAACAAAAACACCTATCTGCTACAGTATTAGGCAGAGGATAATAAGATAGATAGATAGATAGATAGATACCACTATGTGTGGCAAATGTATCAAATCTTGAAGATAAAGTCAAGAGATAAAATACTAGCCATGTTATGGGCCTGAAAGAGACCCATGCGCATATCTCCAAAAATCGCTGCTCGGGCAATTTCCGTAGATCTGCGCGTGCATAAGCGTCGTGGGCAGCGATAACGTGACGGGCAGGGACGGACTGTTGCGGTAGCGGTAACCCATGGTTTTGTGGAAGTGATGTCTGTAGCGCTCAAGGGTAGGGCGCACCACCGCTGCAACATGAAACATGGCAGCATGCGTCTGGCTTTGCAGCTAGTCTGCACAGCCACAGGGGTAACTGGTGACGCGCAGGCACTTTGCTGTGGCACAGGGGTAACTGGTGACGCGCAGGCACTTTGCTGTGCCGTTAAGTGCTCGCGATGTGCCTGCAAAATTTTGCACATCGTGGGTCATGATAGGCTGGTACTTTATCTCTCTAAAAGGACCAGATGCACTAAGTTTCAAAAGTGATCAAATGGAGAGTGCTAAACAACCAGTCAATCAGCTCCTACCTGCCATGTCACAGGCTGTGTTTGAAAAATGTCAGGCAGGAGCTGATTGGTTGGTTGTTTATCACTCTTCATTTTATCACTTTTGAAGCTAAAGGCCCCCATACATTAGGCCGACTTGTCCTAGGGACAAGTCGGACCCAATTTACCTGCGAGCCGCCCGGCAGCTCCCCGGGAGGCTCACATACAATTTGGCACTTGATGTGCCATTTTTTACATGGGATAAATCGCATGCGATTTATCCCATGTAAAAAAAAACCCCGGGGAGCTGCAGGGCGGTGAGGAGTAGTGGGGGCGGGCAGCGGCGGCGGGGGCGGGCGGCGGGTGCGGTGAGCGCTGCTGACCTGGCCGGGCAGTGTACTTACACATAGCAGCAGCGGGGACGGGCAGCGCAGTGGCGGCTATTATATTTTTAAAATACTTGTCAAATGACCGACCGCTCTCTGATTGGCTGAGAGCTCTCCGGCCAATCAGAGAGCGGCCGGTCATTTGACAAGTATTTTAAAAATATAATAGCCGCCACTGCGCTGCCCGTCCCCGCTGCTGCTATGTGTAAGTACACTGCCCGGCCAGGTCAGCAGCGCTCACCGCACCCGCCGCCCGCCCCCACCACCGCCCGGCCAGGTCAGTCAGCAGCACTCGCCGGTGCTCAGGGACCCGCTGCCCCCGTGTCTGCATGCATATGCCTGTCAGGTGGCAGGCATATGCATACAGGGAGGTCGGACGTGATCGTATGTACAGACCGTCCGACCTCCCTGATCCGGTCCGATGCGCACGGGACCGCGCATCGGATCGGATCAGATATCACACACCTACGATTTTGGGCCGATTTCACCCGATTATCGGCACAAAGTGCCGAAATCGGATGAAATCGTCCCAAAATCGCATAGTGTATGGGGGCCTTTAGTGCATCTGGCAACAAGAGAGATAAAACTTGTTTTGGTGGGTTTTATATAGACAAATTACATTTTAAAATACAATTTATATACTATGTCAATTTTTTTTTTTTTTTTAACATCAGATATAATAATGCTTTGACCTGGATTGTTGATGATTACAATTAAAATACTATTAAAACACTGGGGGCCAAATGTAATAGGGTGAGAGTTTCAGAAAGTGAGAGATTTTGGGACAGTTTTCCCATTTTTTTTAAAGCAGCAATCAATTACACTGCAAAACCAGGTTGATTTTGCCATGTAATTGATTGCTGCTTTAAATAAAATGGGATAACTCTCCCAAAATCTCTCACTTTCTGAAACTCTCACCCTATTACATTTGACCCTGGGTGACATTTAACAGGATGAGAGTTTTGGTAACGTTTTAAAATCGCCCAATATCGCACTTTTTAAAATCACATTTTTTAATGAGCTGCATATTCCGGGCAAAAAAATGCAATTAAGTGCGATAATGGGCGATTTTCAGTCATGAAAATGTGCGAATTTGAGGAAATGTGCGAATTTGTGTTAAAAAAAAACACCATAACCAGCCCCGGGCTCCCCCAAAAAATCTGGGGGTCCGCCATATTTTGAAAGCAGCACTGGGCTCCAACAGCCCGCGGTGTCATGCAACAGCCAGGGGACACTTTTTAAATAAGGTCCCCCAGCTGAACAATGAGCACCGTGGCTGGTCAGCCTTGGATGGGGACCCCGCAATAAAGGCCCCCCCAGGCTTCACCAGTCCAGGGCCGAAGCTCGGGGCGTGTCACAGACGCATATCTCAGCCAATATGGGCTGAGCTATGCGTCTCCATGGAGACACTAGCACAGCACTGGCACAGCGCTACAGAAGCTGTTATCTGCGCTGGAGGAAGCCAGATCAGCCCGCTGTCAGTGCGGGGTGAGCTGACTCTGGAGAAGGGAGGACAACACTGGACTCTGGTGCGGTAAGTATATTGGTGTAAAAGTGAGGTGTGTGTGTGTTTGTGTATTATAAAGTTCTACCTTCCTGTGTGTGTCTATTATTTTAACATTCTTTTTACAGGTGGACTACAAGTCCCAGCGAGCCCATTAAGTCCCCCTCATGCTGGGACTTGTGGTTTGCCAAGTCCCAGCATGCAGGGGAGGTCTGCTGGCACTTGTAGTTCACCTGTATAAAGCAATGTTATGAATGAGTGTTTTAACCCTATCAGGCCGGCGTCCAAAGCCCTGGGACACCTGTGACAGTCCCGGGCTTCAACCCTGGACGGGTGAAGCCTGGGGGGGGGAGACCCCTTTATTGGGGGGGTCCCCACTCCCCCAGGTACCCCGTCCAAGGCTGACGTGGTTCGGCCGGGGGACCTTATGTAAAAAGTGTCCCCCGGCTTATGTAAAAAGTGTCCCCCGGCAGTGGCATGACACTGCGGGCTGTTGGAGCCCGGTGCTGGTTTCAAAATATGGGGGACCCCAGATTTTTTTGTCCACAGTATTTTTTGAACCAGGACCGGTCCAAGAGTCCGGGGCTGGTTTCAGAAATACGGGGGACCCCTAAGCTTTTTGTCTCCTGTATTTTTGGAAACAGGGCTGGTTATGTTCAGG
The DNA here is from genome assembly GCF_055691185.1 of Crinia signifera. Lineage (NCBI taxonomy): Eukaryota > Metazoa > Chordata > Amphibia > Anura > Myobatrachidae > Crinia > Crinia signifera. The sequence goes on along the minus strand of NC_139223.1, from coordinate 177,192,111 downwards.
AAGGAAATAAAAAAAAAAAAAACCTTTTACACATCTCAATGATCTGTGCAGGGTTCTGGCCAATTGGCCTGTCAGTACCTAGTCTGCTTGTGTGGCGATTTTTGGACACATTTTCCCGAATTCGCCTCTCATTAAATATTCAAGTTGTATACTTTTCAATAGGAAAACATCTGGATGCGAGTTCCGGCGTTACAAAAAATTGCACCTTCAGAATGTGCGATTTTGCAGCAAAAACCACGGTTTTTGCCCTTTTTTGCACCTCATTAAATATGCGAATTCGGGAAATCGCACAAATCACATTTCACATCTCATTTAATGTCACCCAATGTTTCTTTTATTTTGATTCTTGATATCAAATTGTAAAACATTTCTTGATCGATGTTTGTCAGAAATAGCAGGCTCTATGTATGTATGTTGTTTGCACAGCACTCTGGGCACATATTCGGCTTATTTGCATTGTTAATTTCCCTGTTATAGAACCCATCTGCCCTAAGGGCTCAGAACATTTTGCTGTGTGTGCATGATTATATTCTAAGCGTTGTTGCTTACACCACAATACACAGGACGGCCCTGAGATTTCCCATCTGAATAAATGCAGCGCGAATGGTTTATTATATACACCCGCGTATCCTTATTGTTACAGGAAAGGGAATGAAACCTGCAGAGGATCTTATGGGGTGAGTATGGGGTACTGTCGTCTTCTCCCTGGAATCCAGGCTGAGGTCATAGATTACAATGATTATTCGTTGCACATTCCGGGCGCAATTTGTTCAGGGAACCTCAGTTCTGGGTGCGTTTGTCCAGGTGAATAATAACCATCAAACACACAAAAGTAAAAACGTAATAAAGACACTAATGTCCCATCACTTTCGTAATTGATGAGTGATAAATTAATTAGATCATTTGTGAAGTAATGGGGCTAAACCGCACAAATGCGTGCTGCAAAAGTGGTAACGTGGTGGGTTTTAACCCTTCGAGTGCTAACATCTCTGTGAGAGGTGCAAAATATCCGCTAAAAATACCAGCGGCGCTCACATTTGTTATATAAATTCAAATAAAAAATGTTGTGCTAAAAAAATTTTTTCTATATAAGGTAACATTACAGGTCACTATGGTGAATACAAATGTTTGATTGACAATTTTCACACCTATTTTGACACATACATTCGGCATTCAAAGGGTTAAAGTGGCATTTTTTACACATGAAGTGATTTCAGCTCTTCAGAATCTGGGATATACTGTAGCTGTACTCCTACAACTGTACTACAACTGTACTAGGGGGATAAAAGCCTAAAGTGCATAGGAAACCCCTGCACCTTCCACGCATTTCCCCTGCACCTTCCATGCGTTTCCCCTGTGCCTTCACGCATTTCCCCTCTGCTTCCACACATTTCCTCTGTATTTCTAAGTGTTTCCCCTGTGCTTCCACACATTTCCCCTACTCATTCCACGTATTTCCCCTGCACCTTCCAGGTGTTTCCCCTGTGCTCCCACGCATTTCCCCTGTGCTTCCACACATTTCCTCTGTACTTCTAAACGTTTCCCCTGTGCTTCCAAACATTTCCTCTGTACTTCTAAATGTTTCCCCTGTGCTTCCACACATTTCCCCTACTCATTCCACGTGTTTCATCTGCACCTTTCAGGTGTTTCCCCTGTGCCCCCACGCCTTTCCCCTGCTCCTTCCATGCGTTTCCTCTGTATATTTAAGCATTTTCTTTGTGCTTCCACATGTTTCCCCTGTACTTCTAAGCTTTTCCCCTGTGCTTCCATGCGTTTTTCCTGTGCTTCCATGCGTTTCCCCTGTACTTCTAAGCTTTTCCCCTATGCTTTGACACATTTCCCTTGCTCCTTCCTTGCGTTTCTCCTGCAACTTCCATGCGTTTCCCGTGTGCTTCCACGCATTTCCCCAGTGCTTCTAAGCGTTTCCACTGCTCCTTCCACGAGTTTCCCCTGCACCTTCCATGTGTTTCCCCTGTGTATCCATGCATTTCCCCTGTGCTTCCACCCGTTTCCTTTGTACTTCTAAGCGTTTCCCTTGTGCTTCCACATGTTTCCCCTGTATTTCTAAGAGTTTCCCCTGTGCTTCCACGTGTTTCCCCTGTGCTTCCACGTGTTTCCCCAGTGCTTCCGCGTGTTTTGATTTTCATGACCTTTACTGTGCTGTGATCACTTTGTCTGAAAAAGGTCACTTTGCAGTTCCGTGCGTCTGGTGCACATGTTTACAGACGTGTCCTTATTTTCCAAGCATTTTGTGACATATGGTGCAAGGTGGATAGCAGTGGCGGCTCGTACCTTCTTGGAGGACAGGGGCTGCCGCAGGGGTACCATGATGCAGGCACCCCACCGTCGTCACCACCGCCTCTCCTCCCGGTCCCCAGTGCCTGTGCTATGATGACAGGCGAGCGCAGCAAGGGTACAAGTTTGTACAGATGGTGGTGACATGAAATATGTCCAATTAAAAGGACAACTATCGACCATTTTTGTGTAGATTATTGTCATGTCAACCTTTTGAAATTGTTGTCCTTTTGTTCCTGTTGAACACTGTCAACCTTTCATCTTGTGACGGATCAGAACCTAGATATAGGAGATCTGTTATAATACACCCAGTCGACATACATACAGTCCAATATGGTTGACACATGAATAGGTCGACATGACTTTTTTTTGGGTGGTCCAAAATTTTTTACTTTTTCATGATTTACCATCCTCGTGGACTCTGCTTGGCCTGAAGCATAGTGAGCGTCTTTGGCGATTTGCGGAGGAAATAAAAGTCAGTAAAGGCTGACTCTTCTTTCTGAAGGCATGAGAAACCATTCAATGGTCTCTTGCTAGCAGCCACATGCGAGGGGAATTAGCAGTGGGGGGTGGGTTGGGGTGTTTGTTTGGCCGGGCGGCGGGTGGCATTTCAGGGCTCACTAAGCAGTGAATAACCGCTGCTTAGCGTGCCTTGCTGAATCAGTCCCCAACAGCGAGAACATCTCGTATCCAAGTGCATGTTCACAAGCGCAGCGATATCCACAAGTGATATAACCACAGGGGAATGTCAGCCAAAGCCTAAAAGCAGAAGTGGCCAAGGCACTGGTCTCCGGGTGGGCTCTGGGTGGGGTCACAATGGAGAGAATGTCACCCTGGCATTTCAGCCACTTCAGCAGTTTCCATACGGCAGTCAGCAGCAGCAGCCGGACAAATGTCTGTCGTGCCCATTACTAATGTTCTACAAATGACATCCATTATATCTGAGCAGATGCTGACACACTTATTATAAGCTGTTATGGGCTTTAGTAGTCTGGGTTACTTCAGCTGAGATAAAATTCAGATTCAGCGCTAATTATAGACCAGCGCTGGCTCGCTGCTCACTGGCGAGTGTCGGCGATATAATTAGAACATATGTATCACACATTGAGGTGTCAACATATTTACTATAGTGTGATAAGCGATGACACGTTATATGTATTTATTGTTGATTTATTTAATAACAGGTTTTATAGCGTACACATATTCCGCAGCGCTTCACAGAGTATATTCAGTCATCCACATCAGTCCCGTCAGAAGGGGGGTGTCACCCTAAGATGGAGTGACTCCAAAATGTCGGCTTCTCCACAGTGACAGGAGCAGGATGCCGCAGTGAGACTTCTTCCCGCAGCACCTGGCTCCTATAACATAGGAGGAGCGGACAGTGCAGTCTGCAGGAATGTTGGGCTGCCCCTCTCAGAGTGCTGTTATTCGGATTCATTTACAGGCCACACCCTATGAGATAAAATAACAGCCAATCAGCTCTTAAGTTAGGGGAGCTGATTGGTTGGTATTTTATATCTCTCTCCGCTCTAAAGGCTTAGAAACTAGGGCCTGATTCAGATCAGCTTGCTGGGCTGCGTATGTTCGGGGACTAGCAAGCAAGTTAATTAATGGATTCTGGAAGTAATGGAATCTGCCAAAAATGTCCCTCCAAAAATGGCTTGGAGTAGACAGATGCTAGAGGTCCTACTGAGGAGGGTATATCGCTAACCGTAAATGAGAGATTCCGGGTAGCGATATAAACATATATTGCCCCTGAACAAAAGAATACATATATTCTGTGTGTATATATATATATATATATATATATATATATATATAACCTCCTGGCAATGAGCATGTAACCCCTGGCAATGGGCATGTAATTCCCTGGCAACAAGCATGTAACCCACTGGTAACAAGCAATAAAACACTGGCAATGCATAAGAAACCCCTGGTTATGAGTATGTAACCCCTGGCAATGAGCATGCAACCCCTAGCAACAAGCATGTAACCCCTGGCAACAAGCATGAAACCTCTGGCAATGAGCATGTAAACCCCTGGCAATAAACATGGAACTCCTAGCAACAAGCTTTTAGATAAAAAAATATATATATGTATGGGGGGGGGAGGCAGAGTTTTTAGGGGATACACCATACTGTAGTCACCTGTCTGACACCGGCATCGCAGCGCCAAAAAATCACTGGGAAAAATTCACAACACAAACGATTTTTATTACAATTTTTTTCTACTAATTAAAAATGCGTGTATTAGTGACGCCAAAGCTGAATAGTATATTTATTATGACGGTGACCTTTCCCACAAGTGGACAACGTCCGCTTTCTCCGGTGTCCTCCCTGCAGGCCTTTAAAAGGCCATTATTGGGAGTTTTCAGGCAAAGCTGAATGAGACCCTATGTCCCGAAACATCTTATTCAGCATGCTCAAACCCTGCGAGGAAAGGAATGAGCACTGAAAACAAACAGGAGGCCAATATTGGAACAGCCAGTCACTTTGCATGATCAGATTTGCATAGCAAACAGCCCTGATTAATCTATTTGCAGAGAAGGTTGTGCGCGATGTGAGCGAGAGGTTAAGGTTTGGCTGAGTGGCGTTGCACTAGTAAGCACTGCAGTCCTGTGTATCTACCTGAGATTTCATACATGCCGGCTGTGCTTCTGCGGTAGTAGAACATCCCGGATTTTTAGACAGATTCAAATGTCACACAAAGAAATTCGCACAGACAATCCCGTCACGTCTCGCTGAGTTTTAGAGTTTATAGAGTTGTGTTGACAGGTGCTCATCTCTCTCATTTTTTAATGTGTATTATTTCCTCTACTTCGCTGTCACGCTTTCAGGCTCATTTTTATTCTAAACAAAATATCTAATTGCTTTCTTTAGCCCGGGTATAGAATTTTTTAATTTTTAATTTTATTTTACTATATAAGTAAATTGCGCCGGAAAAGTAACTTAATCGCATTAGGACTTGTTCTCGTACACAGCCGAATGAAGAAAAAAAGTCATAAACAATGCGCATATTTTCTCATTCGATTTTTAAACAGAATTTCTATTTTCTCTGCGTATTGGGAGCAATGCAAAAAAAAAAAAGGCCGGTATCTAGGTGCGGGTGTGGATCATTAGGTCAACAGCATTATGGTCGAAAAGCATTAGGTCAACATGCCTATAGGTCGGCATGACTTAAGGTCGACATGGGTTAGCCCGACAGGGTCATTAGGTCAACAGGGTCATTAGGTCGACATGGGTAAGGTTGACAGTGAAAACGTCGACATGGGGTTCTTTTTGTTTGTTTTTCCACCCGAATGTCGACACAGTCAACATAATGACTGGACACAGTCAACATAATGCTTCGGGCATGGTGCTTTGCTAGGCTCGGCACACTATTTTATTTTATATTTATTTTATCCCACCATGCCCTAGTGGATGGTAGGGCATGAAATACCGCCTGTCGGCACATGTTGGCTAAAAAAACTGTAAAAAAAAAACCATGTCGACCTCCCCCATGTTGACCTAATGACCCTGTCGACCTATCCCATGTCAACCTAAAGTCATGTGGACCTAGTGGTGTCGACCACTAGGTCGTATGGCGTATCTATAATAGGTGTGGGGTGTGCGGGGAAAACTTGCCATTGGGTCCAGGTGGTCCGCACTGTACACCCTGCATTGAGGGGGGAGTGGCATCAAGCATAGTCAGATTAAGGGGGAAGGGTCAGAGGGCATACTGTACTCTGGCCCCCTTTTGTCAGGGGCACCCCAGCCGGAGCACATTGATATCACTAGCTGTCCCTCTTGTGCAGCAGCAGACACAGGAAGTTATAATGTAAGCAGGACAGCATGCAGTGCAGACAAGGGAGCATCAGTTTTTATGAGCTACCAATGGCGCCAACATACTACGCGGCTGTGATGAATACAGGCATATCCGGCCTGAAACTGACGTCACACACCCTACCCTAAAACGCTTGGACATGCCTGCGTTTTCCTAGACACCTAGGGGGAAATTTACTAAAATGGATTCGTAGAAAAAAGGTGTATTCGTAGGGAGAAATACACCTTTTTTTTTTCGAATTTGTATTTTCGGGATTTACTATCCCGAAAATACAACAATTCGTAGTCCTAGGGATGGAACATTCGTATTTGTATTTACAAATACGAATGTCTACACCATCGATAGGATACGACAGGAATCACCATTCAAAAGAATGGTGGTTCCTGATTTACTAAGCAGCCGTATAGAAAATACGGCTGCTTTTGCCCACGAAAATACGGCAGAAAAATAGAACACCATTTTCCTGTCGTATTTGCGTTTTAGCCTGCACTGATCAGTCAGATCCGTGCAGGCTGCAGTGTAAAAATAAATAAAAATAAAAAAAGAAATAAAAAAATGGCATGGGGTCCCCCCCACAGCCGAAACCAGCACCAGGCTGACGGAGCCTGGAGCCGGTAATTAAATGCTGGGGAGGCTTGCTGGCACTTGTAGTGCCACAGTAAAAAACAATAGTTTTATCTTTCTTTTTACACCATAATCAGCCCGATGCCCACCGCCAGGCTGACTGGTCGGTAGGGATAAAAAGTCTCCCCCCCGGCTGTGGCATTACTCTGCTGGCTGGTTTTGCCTGGGGCTGGTTCTTAAAATACGGGGGACCCCCAGTCATTTTGTCCCCCGTATTTTGGGAACCAGCCCCAGAGCAGGAGCCTGGGGCTGGTTGTTAAAAGTCAGGGAACCCCTATTTGTCGGGTTCCCTGATTTTTAATTACCGGCTCCAGGCTCCGTCAGCCTGGTGCTGGTTTCGCCGTTTTTTTTTCCATTTATTTTTTTCTCCTCCGCTCTGCATGTTACGGGAGCAAGCTTCCCTCTTGCTGCCCCCCTCCCCAAGCACTGCTGTCACTGTGATTGTGGAGTAGGGTGGTATATGATTGCAGCAGCAGGGGTAGGACACCAAACACTTCTGACTGTGGCGGCCGGCACCTCCTCACTGTAGCAGACAGCAAGGTAACGGTGCGCTCGCCGGGGCTCCACCTTTAGTGTCCTGTGCTTCCCACATCTGATGCTCTGCCTGCTTCCAGCTGGAGGCTGCGGGCCGCTTGAAATGACAGCACGGGCCGCAATTGGCCCCCGGGCCTGACTTTGGACATGCCTGATTTAAGGGGTACGGTGTACTGGGGGAGGGGATGCACCATACTGTAGTCACCTGTCTGACACCGGCATCGCAGCGCCAAAAAATCACTGGGAAAAATTCACAACACAAACAATTTTTTATTACAAATCTTTTCTACTAATTAAAAATGCGTGTATTAGTGACGCCAAAGCTGAATAGTATATTTATTATGACAGTGACCTACCTCACAAGTGGACAACGTCCGCTTTCTCCGGTGTCCTCCGGAACACGACTTTGCATACGACTGAAACAGTCGTATGCAGTCGTAGGGAAAATACTAATACGAAAAACTCGGTTTTTCATATTAGTAAATTTCCCCCCTAGCGTTTTTACTGCCAATCATCTTGCGAACAGCTAGCGAAGGAAAAAAGTAGCAGTATTTCATCGCTAGCAAGCGTTGTGCATGCGTACTAGGGGTAGTACGCATGCGACTGAATAAGACCTTTTGATCCCAGCTTACACCTGGGTGTCTGGGCATTATTAAACTATTAGGTTAAAGCTAATACATGCCATGAGTTTAACATTTTCTATGCACAATCCATATATCCAATCCACACAATGCTCACTCTGCACATGTTACATCTGCCCCGCCTGCAGTGCAGCCTGGTTTTACACATTGGAGAAAACCCTGCGGAATCAGGCCCTATAACTGGTCAATCTAGGTAGGAAACAGGTGACTCTGGGGCCGATTCAGGCAAATTTGTCCCCAGCCCCGATGGCCGGGGTTTGAGCATGCGCAATCGAGCGGTGTTGAATCACCCCCTCTGTGTTCAGTAAGACAGGCCAAAAGTGTATTCTAGTCTTCATTCAGAAGAACAGAATTTATATAGTACATAATTGTTTTATGTTTGATTTTGTGTATTTTTTTATTAATCCTGTGGGGTTTGAATTCCATTAGTCAATGACACCTATAGGTGTAAAACAGAAGACAGCAGAGACGCAGAGGAAAACGGGTGCAAACGGAAAACATACAGTAGCGGAAAGTAAAGTGTTCTGCCCAATAGTCAATTTTTCCCTTTGCGCCAGTTTTCAGAAACGTGCCCCAAAGACCACGGCATCCAGCAGACAGAAAGCACTAAATGAAGCGGAAAGAAATTCCTCGACAGCTAAGGCGTGCAGCAACACCCACAAAGCATTCTACAATGTGAACATTTTATCACATACAGTATACACAATCTATACACAACATAAAAAATACTGGGAATGAGGTTAATGAGTTCAAATGCTGACATTAATGTGGCAAAACAAATTTGTTCTATTTATCATAATAATTAGAAGCAAACGATTAATCGGGTACTGATAGCCACACCCACTTCTGTGGCGTTTTAATTTGTTGCTGTCATTCCCTATTGACTTGGGGACAGCAATAACCCATGTTGACATAATGAATCACTGTTGAAGGATTTTTAATTGTTTTCCTTTCTAAATGCCTGCCCTGCACTTGTTGTCTTCTTGTGTTGTTGGCCTGTGTCAGTTCGGTTTTTTAACTATTTGTGTTTTCTCCATCTCTGTTACGGAACCAGTGTGCGCCTTGTTGGGGCTCTGGGGACATCGGGAATGAAGACTTGACAACAAGAATGTTCTGAAGATGTCTCCTGAAGATAAGGAAGGTTGTCAAACTCACAAATTCCCTGGTACGCCACTATTGGTGATTGTTGTCAGGCAAACCTTAATTTCCCTACTGCTTTTATTTTCTTCGTAACGCGTATATGGCCGCCATGTTCATTTTCTTCTTTGTGACTTCCTGTTTGCCAACTACATTGGTGAATGTGATATAACTGCGACGTCCTAGAATACCGACCTACCAATGTTTTTTAGCATGCAACGCTGGCGACCAGCAATGGAAAGAAACGCACCGGAACCATCGCAAACTCATTCGCAGCCTACATGCAAAAACAAGGAATATCAGAGCTAAGTGTTGGTCTACACATAGTGTACACAAAAAGGGGCTACATGCGTTATACAGTGCTACATGGATGTAGGATGTTACCTGACTAGGGGGTCGAACCCCGAAAGCTTGTGCTTTGAATACAGATCCTTTTTTTGCATCTAATATTGCCTCTGGAGTGCTGTTCGTTCTTGGATGGATGTACTATGTTTTGCTCGGGCACCGGGGCTAGTTGTCACAAGTTTCTGTAAAGTGTTGGCTGGTTTGGTTATATATATCCTACCATAGCCCACAACCCCGGCCTATCACCTGGGCGGCTATTCCACCATTCAAGAGCAACGACAGCCTGTCCTGGAAACACTTATATCAGAAAGTCACAGGTGCTGCTAATCAGCTAAACCGTGAACAGAGAGAGAGAGAGAGATTTGAATAATCCATGTGACCACAATAAAAAAAAGGAGGAAGAGTTAAGACCAGAAAGTGAAGGTGCCAAGACAGGAAAAGAGGAGGATTAATTATTAAATCACCCCCCTAAAATAAACAGTCTAGATTCATCCCTGGGTGGGCTTTGCCCCTACGATATTCCGTGGCTGCGATGTACCACTCTACCACTATCCAGCATAAAGAGCTGCACCCACTGGCCCCACGCAGACACCGTCTCCCACTGCAATGTACAGCAAGAAAGCAAAAGGCACCGGAACGGGGGACTCCATATCCGAAGAAATAGCTTTGCATGTGTAATAATGATGTTAATGGCAGGTAAGCTGTTAATACCGGCGGCATTAGCAATCACAAAGATTTCAATGAGACAAAGCAGATCTCCAAATGAATCAACCGCGCTTTCTTTTCATGAGCAACAATGACAGATAAATAAGACTCTCCTAATTAGTCGTGTTACCGTTTTCAAGACCTTTTGCAAAGTTTACCATTATTTCCTCCGGCTTTCAGCAGTTACATAATAATTGCAATTTGCATTTTTATGGCGCCTCCTATTCATAAAAGCATCGCGGCCTGTTGTACTGCCGTGGTATACAAATCATCTGAAGCGCCATATTGGAGAGAGAGTCGCTTTATAAAGCCCGCTGGTAATGAACACGGAGAAGTGATATATAGTATTGACAATTGGATTAATGTCACCCTAATTAATAGGATTAACAGAAGCAGACCCTTTAGCAGGCCATTGCACAGGATATTACTGTGATTGTGCGTTGTAAGCAGGGGAAATATGGAGCCCAGGAGAGTGCGATCCTGCAGACACGTACTAACATTCCTGCAGATTGGGCCTTATTCAGACCTGATCGCACCCCACACTTTGGGCCTAATTCAGACTCACTCGCTAAGCAGCATTCTTTCACTGCTTAGAAAGTGGGTAAAGCCTTCCCGAGGAAGCGCCCCCTCAGTAGCACATGCCCGCTAGCAGGAGAAATGATTCGATGGTCGCTCACCATCGCATGATTTCTCCTAGGGATGGCCATCGCTGCCTTTGCCATCGATGGTTGCCATCGATTGCAAAAGTGCATTTGGCCATCGATGGTATATAAGTATGCAATGGATGACCATCAATGTTTTCACATATCGATGGTCATCCATTTGCTTTGAAAGTTTGGCCTGTGGGCCAATCAAAATACGGGGGGGTGGGGGGGGCTGGGCTTCACAGGTGTTGGGGGCGGAGCTATGCTCTGTGTCCCGGCCCCTTGATGAAAAAATAAAAACGTAACTATTCAGTTAAGCTTGACATCGATGGTGGGAAACCATCTGGTTGTCCCCCATCGATGTCAAAACTATTTGACATCGGCCATAAACCATCGATGATTTCTAATCGTCGATGACCATCCCTAATTTCTCCTGCCTTCGGTAATCAAGGTCAGTCTCAACTGTCTTTTATTACAGCTGCTGATCGCCAAAGATGGGGCGGGTTCTGACGTCAGCCAATCCGAGCAGGGAACGCCATACCTGGGCGCTCCCCTGGTGCCGCCCCTTCACTCCCCTACCTGTGTGATGATCTTCTCAATAGATCTGAACTAGGGCCTTTGTTTGCAAATGGACAAAACCATGGTCCTGATTCAGACGTGCTTGCTGGGCTGCGAGTGTTCGGAGCCTGGCGAACAAGTAAACGCTGCCCCACTGATCTGCCCGCCCATATGCACAGCTGCAAACGTGGGCAAAATCACTCATCATCTAATTATTTTCCCCAGCTCGCAAGCGCTGAGTAAGTCATTGCTGCAAAGGGCGATGGGATATGGAGGCCGCTGATGGCTGGGGAACGACCTGCGTTTTCTAGGGCACTCCCAGAAAACACTGCGTTACCGCCCCAATAGCCTGCAGGGAGTCAATGAACCTGCGAGCAGTCAGCGAAGGCTAGCCTGCGCACTACGTACCATGCGTTGGATAATCACTTGGGCTGCGAACTGGCGGCCCAGCAAATTGTCCTGAATCAGGTCCCATGTTGCTCTGCAGGTGGGAAAGATGTAACATGTGCAGAGAGAGTTAAGGCCCATACACACTGGGCAACTTTGAGCTGAAAGTCACTAAAAACAGCAGGTTTGAGCGGCTTTCAGTCTAAAGCCGCCCAGTGTGTATGGCCTGGCGATGAGCGGTGAGCGCTGCTGCGCGCTCCAGCATCATCACCGGGAAAGCCGCTCATCTGCTGGTTATACCAGCGGATGAGCGGCTTTGAGGACGGCTTTGCACAGCGCTGCACTATACAATGCCGTGCTTTCCAGCGATGATAGTCGCCCAGGGTGTATGGACCTTTAGATTTGGGTGAGTTATTATGTTGCTGTGCAGTGTCAGCACTGGCTGATTTATTTTTACAGTGCAATTTAGATTTAATTTTGAACACACCCCACCCAAATATAACTCTCTCTCTGCACCTGTTACATCTGCCCCATCTGCAGTGCAGCATGGTTTTATCCATTTGCAAACAAAAGTGCCCTGCAACCAGATCTGAATTAGGCCTTATAACCGGTCGCCAGTTTTTACTATCAATGGGAGACATATAAGCATGCAAGGACGTAGACCCTATTAGTTTTTGCACGTGCAGACCTGAAACATCAATAGATTAACTATCGATGGTTTCCATTGAACGGCTGAATTTCCGCGAACAAGCTCTGAATCAGACCCCATGTTATAATGGAGGCTGTTAATAGTCGTACACCGACAGGATATTAGCAGAATTATTCAAATGGAAAATCTCTGACAATAAAATATTAGGTTTTTTTGTGACTTGCCGATGACACGAGGTCAGAGGGAACTGTTGTCTTTTCTTTTGCTTGTTCCGTACACTAGAGAACAGCTCAGCGGAGGGACAGAAACCAGCTGCACTCTGTATGATACTGAGCTGTACAACCTGTCATCATCTGGGTTATTGCACCATGATTCTGACAAGGATAAATGCGTAACTGCAAGGGGGAGCCCAGTCCTTAATAAAAGTATTGATTCAGCAACATACACGGTCACTCATGCAACTAGTTTAGCCACTGTCATGAATGACAAAAGCTTCCAAGAGCTCATTCACACTTAGGGCCTAATTCAGAGCTGTTCGATGTAAATTTGCGAATCGATTATCGAATGACTGCGCGTACATTCCCTGCGCATATCATGTCAGCAAGTCCGAATGATGACAGTAATTGCATATGGGTTGTAAACGCGAATCGGACGGAGGTTAAATGACAGACAGCCGGTGTTTGGGGGTGGACGGTAGTTTTCTAGGAGTGTCAGGAAAAACCCAAGTGTGCCCAGGCGTTTTAAGGGAGGGTCTGTGATGTCAGCGCCGGCCTTGATCTGCCAATGATCTGAGAATTGCGTATTGGATTTGGAGAGAGATTATCGATAGTTTCGCGATTCATTTGAAGATTTGCACGGGCGTTACCTCGTTCTGTCTGGGCGGCAGTATCAAGATGGCAGTGACTGTGAGGGGTGGGTAGGGAGGGCAAGAAGGGTCCATTGGGGCAATGTTGTAGGAGCCCAAGTTTAGGGGTGTGTCCAGTCTCCAGAGAGGGTGTGGCCAGTCACTACAGAGGTTGGTTAACCATTGTGTGGGGGAACCTGAGAAGCTCTCCGATCGCAATCACCGTGGCTACGGTTGACACCTGCAGGTGCACTGCCTTCATGTTTGTCTTAATGGCGTCTGCGTGTGACGTCAGAAAACGGTCCGGACATGCCTGTGTTGCTCAGACCTCCATTACAAAACGCTAAGTCTCCGCCCTCTTCTGGGATGTGATTGCACTTTGACACATGAGCAATCCAGACGCTCAGGGCCTGACTAACCAATAGGCTGATTAACCAATAGTCCTGGAGGGACACAACACCGGCACAATAGATTGCGTGGGAATGGGATCAGGATGAAGTTGGGGCTGGGCAGGTCTTGTGAGATCTCCCCTGGGAATTGTGGGTGCAGCGGTGCCTGCTGGGATTGTCGGCATCACCGAGGCAGAGAGACGCCGGGAAGAGGAGGTCATGTGAATGATGTGATTAATGTGGCTGGCTCCATTGGCCGCACTGCTAGATCGGCAAGTGACAACATAAATGGTGCTGTGTGTGTGTGTGTGTGGCATCTAGAACCCTTAATCAGGGCAGAAGTGTGAAAATCATCTGTATGTGATTCGTGCACCTCTGCGTTCTATACAGAATTATATTGATAAGCTAGAGTAACAGTAACACTGTAGGGAATAGTCCTGTGCACTATATGGTACCGCCACTGACCGCCAGAGACCACTCAACTGAACAAATTACTCCTTTGTGTGCTAACACTAAGATGTCATAACGGAAAGTGAAAGCTATTTTTGCAGGGACACTTGCTGGATATGGAGAGAGGGAGCTGTGAAGACAGAAAACAGAGATTGGAAGTAGGAGCAGATATCAGGGGTGGCCCTCCACCCTAATGGTTGCTATTGATGGAAATAGTGCAAATGGCCATCGATGGTAACATACTACGTGATGTATGACCATCGGCGGTTTTAACTATCGATGGCCATCCCTTTTATTTGACTGACAGGCCTGTGGGCTAATCAGAACCATGGAGCTGGGCATTTATGGATGTTGGGGGCGGAGCTATGCCCCTTAGGGAAAATGTAAAAAAAAACTATTCAGTTTTGCTGAGCCATCGATGAAGGGAAACCATCTGGTTTTCCCTCATCGATGGCAAAACTATTCTACATCCGTCATAAACCATCGATGATTACAAATCATCAATGGTCGATCGCCGAACCCAGCTATAATCCTTTATTTTACTGAGCACAATATATTATTCAGCTTCCTGTTGGAAGGTGGCAAAACAAATTTGTTAGTGATACTGGAACACAGAGACGGTGAAAGGATCCTGAATCACAGAACCTTATAATCTATCAGTCGTCCCATTACTGTATAGTGTTACATTATTATAAGAGGGTTAATATTAGCTGGAGAGAGAGACGCATATTGTGTATTATATGAATACGCTGCTCCTAGTCAGGATACTTATACTAGTCCGTAGCATCAAACACATCTAAAGGTGCTGCTAAAATTCAATTCCCACCTCACAATGGAATTCATTCCCCCCCTGGAGGTCTGAGGGGGGCATTTTTACATGTTTGGGCACAGCGGACAAAGGAGGGCGGAACGCAGTGCTGGCTGAGCCAGCCACGGGATATATACTGTATAACCAAGCCCAGGCACACAATCTCTGCCTCCCCAGGATTGCTACATGACCACAGTGTGAAGATATGTACAGCACAGAGGGCAGAGGGGGTCACGGCTCACACCAGCCACTGTGTAGGAGGAGAGAACCCAAGCCACGAAGAGATGTTTATTTTTAATACTATCCTCACATTGCCCTGCTGCAAATGCCACATTCTGCAGATAGAGGCCGCATTGTCCTCTCTTTTGCAACAACGTACATTGCTGCGTGCTTAGGGCAGGTTTAGAACTTCTTAAACGTTAAATAAGCATCGTTTGGAAGTTGGTCAATATTATCGCCCCGCTCGAAGATCTATGAAACCGTCAATAGATCCATCCATTCGTTTGTGCTGTGCACTATATATAAAGTACATTCAAATTTGTTTTACACGACTCGGTATTTCCATTTATATGTTGCTTTTTATTGTTTATTTTCCCCTTTTATTCACCGTCCGTATGTACTTTGGCAGGGCTCCTGTTTAATGCTGGATTGCAGGAAGAACAGGGGACTCCTGGGAGATCAACGCCAAGTCGCCCGGCCAATGGCAAGGCGGCATTTTCATTATGCCAATCTCACGTCGTTAATGATGTAAGTTGCTGGTAATAAATTACCAAACGGTGGAATAATGCCGTGTTGTGTTTATGATGCCAGAGCCCAGATGCCGGTTGGCACATTTGTGAAATACTGGCTGAGGACCTACTGTAGAGCCTCCTGGAATGTTAGATATTAATATATATATATATTTATACGGACATATATATACAGGCGTTTTCCAGTACCGTGTGTAAATCCAGACAGCAGGGTAATCACAAGGCCGCTGTTCTCCCACAGCACGGAGACTGAGTGAGCGCCAGCCTCATGTCTCTGGGAAGATAATCACAGGACATATTTCAGTCAGGTTCGCCCTGTTTTCAGAAACTTCATGTAGTTCTCTCCGTCCAGGTTCAGCGTGTGGCGTTTGTTCAGTGAACTAACCACAAATAAAACAGGCCCGTACTGTATATAACTTTTATGAGGTGTTATATATATAACGCAGGTGCAGAAGATGTTATTTTTTTATAAAGTTCTCCGCATTGGTATCCGTGTGGTAGGTTGACAGATTCTAGGTAGACAGTCACTAGATCGAGCACAAAACGCACAAGGTTGACACTGCCAAAAGGTTGACATAAGCAAAAGGTCAGTATGACAATTGTAGTCAACATGACAATTGTCGACACATGAAAACGTCGACTGGAGTCTTTCGAGATTTTTTCCCACAATATTTTGGGATTTTTTATATTTTAACATCCACATTGGGAACAGTAACGTGTGTGTAGCGCAACGAGGCACCGGACATGAAGCACACAAACCAAAGTGTGCCGTGCGAGGGTACGCCGCGCTACACCAATTGGGGGTTTACATTCGACTGACACCAAACAACCCCCCTGAAAAACTCATGTCAACCTTTTCTTATGTCAACATTTCCATTTCAACCTTGTTCGTGTCGACTTTGTTTTGTCAGTGTCGACTTTTTGCATGTTGACCTTTTGGTGTTGAACCTATTAACTATCTAGACACTGCAGACCTTCTTAATCTGACTCTCACTGCCGACCAGTCCAAAATTAAATTGGAGAGTCACCCCAACTGCCACCCCAACTGCTGCCGGACATTGACGGCCAGGACTCAGTAGCAGTTGAATTTGAATCTCTGTATTTGAATTTCAGACTGTGCTGCAGCCGCACCTCTGCAATGGTCAGCAGGTAGACAATAAATAAGTGGACAGGCGATAGGTGGTCCATGGGATCTGATCTCAATGTCATCAGGCCCTGCCCCTCCCCCCCAGTACAGCAAATATGGAGATTCGGTTATGTGCGAGGCTTGCCCACCTTTTATATGGGCTGGGAGGGGGGCCTGATTTTCGGGAGCCTCCCGGCCATTACGGGAGGGTTGGCATCAGATTCTATCTATTTTATTCTAGAAATTGGTAAATAAATAAGAAGTAGATTCTGGTTGGTTACCCATAGCAACATCACATGTGAAATACTCTCATCTTAGTAACTTCCCCCTGAGTCTCTAAAGCGGAGAAGGACAAGGGAGCAAGGGCACTGGTAACATGTATAGTGATGGGGGAGGACAGGACGGAAGAATATATAGAAAATATATTTAATATTCATTGCATTTGAATGATGGCCACTCATTTCCCTTTCCCCTTGACGCCCTGATGCTAAAGCTGTCTTGGCTCAAGGAGACTTTTTTGGAAACATACATTGCGGCTCAGAGAAAAAAAAAAACGGGCAAAAGAAAAAACATTTTAAGAATCTGTTTTTTTTGTTTGTTTCTTTTTTTTCCCACGGATCTACTGCCGAATAAATTGCAACACCACCTGACACATATTCAATACAGAGCCTGGTCTAGTGACAGATACACAATACAGAGAGCGTTATGGTGACTGATATCCTTTACAATACTAGCAGCTGACTGGTATTTTATTTTAAACCAATATATTTTCCATGGAAGTACCAGGATGCATTTGTAAAAAGCCCCTGCGCTACGATGATATAGGACAGAGCCTACGCTCAATAATGAATGCATCACTACTCATTATAGACAGTGATAGCACCAACATTTCCACTGCCGCGTCAGCATCCCGGAAGTGACGGCATCCCTCCGGGAGAGCTGGTCACCCCATGTTTAAGATAAAACTGCTGCCATGATGCCGATCTGGACTCTAGGGGAGATTTGTGTTTTCTTATTGGTTTATGAGGAGGAAGAAAGTACGGTGTACCCGGCAGTAACATATTACTTGCTGCACACTGTATGGTGGTGAGGGGCAGGCCAGGGGCAAACACTTAATGTAACAGACTGCAGATTGTCAATGAAAGTGGCTATTATGTTTGGCACTACTACTGTGGGCATTATGTGTAAGGGGCACTACTACTGTGGGCATTATGTGTAAGGGGCACTACTACTGTGGGCGTTATGTGTAAGGGGCATTACTACTGTGGGCGTTATGTGTAAGGGGCACTACTACTGTGGGCGTTATGTGTAAGGGGCATTACTACTGTGGGCGTTATGTGTAAGGGGCACTACTAAAAATGAATATACTAAAAATATACTTTTTTTATGGATTTCTGTTTTTTTATTGTATGTACGTATTCGGATGGATGCTAAATTGAATTTTGTTGCCCTAATTTAGGGTGATGACAATAAAGTGGTATCTATCTTTCTATCTACTAAAAGGTTGTTATGTATAAGGGGCACTACTACTGTGGGTGTTATTTGTTGCCCGTCCTTGGAAGGCGGGTGGCCATCTCTGTTTGCATGTAAGTAGTGTTTATGTAGGTACGCCCAGGAAACACAGGGCATTTGCATTAGAACACCCCCTGGCCTCCACTTGCATGCCCCCCCCCCCCCCCCCCCCCCCGTTGTGTGTGCCTCAGAGACTATGTGCATGCCCAGATCTTCAACATCGGTTCCCATTTGAAGTGGGGTGAATCAACTAGAATGAGGGCATTATGTGCAAGGGGCACTACTACTGAAGGCGTTATATATAACGGGCACCTGCAATGGGCACATTATGTGTAGGGGTACTACTGTGGGCATAATGTGTAAGGGGCACTTGTACTGTGGGCATTATGTGTATGGGGTACTACTACTGTGAGCATTACGTGTAAGGGTCAGTAGTACTGTGGGCCATATGCATTATACACCTTATGTGTATAACAGACACTACTGTGGACATTGTGTATAAGGGGCACTGCTACTGTGGACATTGTGTATAAGGGGCACCACTGTGTAGTGTAACTTCCTCTGCCCTGAGACATTCTTTCTATCTGGCTCAGCGAATCTTCATGAACCATAGCCAGAATCCTACACTCTGGTGAATGGACAATACTGGCAAACACCTGCCAGGGCTTCAGTGATTACTACCTCACACTATCCTCCAATCATAGATCTGTCTAATGGCCATGCTGGCTTCCACCAAGGATACTGTGGGTGACTTTTGGGCCCCCGTCTCCCAGTCTTACAGCATCAAGGAGATTAGGTGGTAAAATCATGACCGCTGCCAAATTCATAGAATGCGGTTATTTAACGTCTCCAGCACATGACGGAGGAGATCTTACTACAGGTACCGTCTAAAACACAACCATCACTGGCCTTTTATCAATGAGCAATTAAACAGATTTATTGTTCTTTTGGGAGAAACCGACAATATGAGTCAACTTCTTGGGACTGATGTTACGATTAACGTGCACTGCTTTATATCATGAAGCTGGCCTGGCCTGGTTCCTTGTACCCCGTACCTCTAACACATAATTAAACAAATACCGTTCATATATTTCACCTCTTCCTCCTGCTAGGACACTAAAACACATAGTTACACAGTGGTATCAGAGGAGATGATATGGGACCGGACATGTTTTCCAAAGCTTCATCACTTCACTGGCTGTGATTGTATATTTTAATAATTATACCCCTTGGGCAAAAATGCACATTTAAAAACATATTGCCCTCCCCCCAAATTAAACAGGTTTCTACATTGCATCCATTTCCTATTGTGCTCCGACAATTGAGCCCCTTTGCAAATTACCTATGACATGAATAAGAACATTGATTGATGGGTTCCGCTCTAAGCAGCAATTTCCCAACTGTTATAAACTACACATAAAAGAAGAGATAAAAACACCATTCCAAATTAACCCCTCGGTGAGACACAGCAAGGCAAGCAGATGCAGGGGATAAGAGATGCGGGTGTCGGCTTCTTGGACCACGAGACCAACGTCTGCTAAGGAGAGTTTACTATTGAAACGTTTGTTTAACCCCTTCCCGACATTTGACGTACATTTACGTCATGGCCGGGAGGTACTTCCCGACACATGGCATAAATGTACGTCATGAGTTTAAACTGTCACTGCGTCTCGAGACGCAGTGACAGAGGGACGATGTCTGCTGTCCCTGACAGCAGACATGTCCCTGCATGCCCAGGGGGGGCTGCGATGTCGCCCCCCCGTCGGCGATCGCTGTGATTGGCTGTTCAGTGTGAACAGCCATTCACAGCGTTTTCCTGTGTTACCAGCGAATCGGACGCTCGGTAACACAGGTGTCAATCACCGCCGGGCGTCAGGGGGCATGAGGGGGTCATCGGTGACGATGACACCTCACCCCACCCTCACCCCACCTGCCCCCAAGGCTGTGATTGGTCCGTGGGACCCACGGACCAATCACAGCCAAGGCGCGACATTTAAACTGACGGTGACTGCGCTGCAGACGCCATTCCGGTCTGGAATAGCGTGCAGAACGGTCACCGTGCCTGCCTGCCGTGAATACCGACCTGATCCTTGCTAATACTTACCTGATCCTTGCAAATACCTTACCTGATCACCTTATCACTGCTTGTAGCGTGCTGGACGCTTCCTGGATCTGACTTCCTGAGACTTCCTGCTGCTGCTGCAGTGTGATAGAGAGATAGAGAGAGAGATAGAGAGAGATAGAGAGAGATAGAGAGATAGTGACAGAGAGAGCTATATTTTGTGTCTGCTACCCCCCCTTTTTGGGGGTGCAGGGGTTTTCTATATATATATAACTGTCAGTGCTGCTGCTGCAGTGTCATACAGTGATAGATAGTGATAGATAGTGATAGATAGTGAGAGGTAGAGAGATAGAGAGATTTGTGTCTGCTACCCCCCCTTTTTGGGGGTGCAGGGGTTTTATTTTATATATATAACTGTCAGTGCTGCTGCTGCAGTGTCATAGAGTGATAGATAGTGATAGATAGTGAGAGATAGAGAGATAGAGAGAGATAGTGACAGAGAGTGATAGAGAGTGTATATTTTGTGTCTGCTACCCCCCCTTTTTGGGGGTGCAGTTTTTTTTTATACATATAACTGTCAGTGCTGCTGCTGCAGTGTCCTAGAGTGATAGATAGTGAGAGATAGTGAGAGATAGAGAGATAGAGAGAGATAGTGACAGAGAGTGATAGAGAGTGTATATTTTGTGTCTGCTACCCCCCCTTTTGTGCTGATCAGTATATCTGTGCTGATCAGCAACTTTTTGGGGGCGCAGAGGTTTTTTTTTTATATATATACCTGTCAGTTGCTGCCAGTTGCACTGTCAGTTGCACCAAAGGTTGTGCACCTGCTGTCCCTCACTGGTAATCAGTGTCGCATCACTGATCACCTTTTTTTTTTTTTGTGAGTGCTGTGGGGTCTTTTTTTAATTTTTTTTTTACACACACTGATTTTGTGGGTGTCCTGTGGCCACTGTGCGCCGATCAGTGACGTACATCACTGATCAGCTTTTTCGGCACAGGGTTGATCAATTTTTTTTTTTTTTTGATCAGATTCCTGTTGCCTTTGAGCGCTGTTCAGTGACAGACGTTACTGACCAACATCTGTGCTCAATTTTTGGCGCAGGACCTTTTTTTTTTTTTTTTAACCCCTTCAATTTTTTATTTTTAACCCCTTCATTTTTTTTTTTTTTATTGGTATAAAGTATTTTTTTTTTTCTGCACCACATACACACTACATACCCCCCGGATTGAAATAAAGTTTGTACCCCCCCCTACACTATACACGTGTTGAAACATTTCACTACCAGTAACACAAAAATAAAAATGGCATCCCAAATGTCCTCCCAAATGTCCTCCCAAATGTCCTCCCAGTCATCCAGGAGAATGTATTCAGTGGAGGAGGCATATGCCATGCTTGCCTCTGACTCTGACACAGGCAGTGATGCAAGCGGGGAATTTGAAGGATTCGTCTTAAGCTCCTCTTCCTCCTCTGGTGATGAGGGACCCCCTCAAAGACGCCCCCGTAGATCAGCTGAGATTCCCCCCCCAATAATTGATCTAGTATGGACCCCACCACCAGACAATTTTGAGCCCCAGGTTCCTGAGTTTTTGGCCATGCCAGGAATCCAATTTGATTCCACAGGTCTCAGAGAAATTGACTTTTTCAAATTATTTTTCTCTGATGATTTTATAAATTTAATGGTGGACCAAACTAATTTATATGCCCAGCAGTTTATTGCTCAAAACCCCACGTCATCATTTGCTAGGTGGACCCCTGTAGATGCAGTAGAGATGATGACGTTTTGGGGTCTGGTGTTTCATATGGGCATAGTAAAAAAGCCAGAAATTAGGCAATATTGGAGTACAGATGTTCTGTACAGTACTCCATTTTACCGTATGGCCATGCCCCGGACTCGATTTGAGACAATTCTTAAATTTATACATTACACCGATAATGCACAGTGCCCACCCAGAGATGATCCCACCTTTGACCGGCTATTCAAAGTCAGGCCGGTCATTGATCATTTCAGTGCCAAATTTGAAGAGGTGTACATCCCTGAAAAATTTATTTGTATCGACGAGTCCCTTATACATTTTAAAGGAAGGGTTAAATTCCGCCAGTACCTTCCCAGTAAGAGGGCAAGGTATGGCATAAAAATGTATAAACTGTGTGAAAGCACCTCAGGGTACACCCACAGGTTTAGGGTTTATGAAGGGAAGGATTCAAGAATTCAACCGCCAGAATGCCCCCCCTCCCTCGTAGGTGTTAGTGGGAAAATTGTCTGGGATTTAGTGCACCCCTTCCTGGATAAAGGTTATCACCTCTATGTGGATAACTTTTACACTAGCATCCCCCTGTTTAAGGCCCTTGGTTCAAGAGGTACAGCAGCTTGCGGTACTGTGCGCAAGAACCAAAGAGGCCTCCCAAAAACGCACATTGCCCAAGTAATGAGAAGGGGTGAAAGCAGGGGAATATGCAACGAAAATATGTTGTTGGTCAAATATAAGGACAAGAGGGATGTCCTTATACTGACAACAATTCACGGAGACAGTACCACCTCCGTCCCTGTACGAGGTACCAGTACCCACACCTCCAAACCTAATTGTATCCTGGATTACAATAGGTACATGGGCGGAGTGGATCTTTCAGATCAGGTACTGAAGCCGTACAGTGCCCTGCGGAAAACAAAAATCTGGTACAAGAAGGTGGCCGTGTATATCATCCAGATGGCACTGTATAACGCTTACGTGCTATTCCGTTCTACCGGCCAGAGGGGGACATTTATGCACTTTCAAGAGGAAGTCATAAAGGGCCTAATATTTGGGAACCAGCAGGCAGAGGGCCCCAGTACTTCTAGTACTGGCCCCCGTATTGTACCAGGGCAGCATTTTCCTGATGAAATCCCCTCCACTGGAAAAAAGGGCAGGACACAAAAAAGGTGCAAAGTTTGCTATAAAAAGGGAATAAGAAAGCAAACTATTTTCCAGTGTGACACTTGCCCCGACAAACCCGGCCTATGTATAAAGGAGTGTTTTAAAATATACCACACATCTATGGAATATTAGGTTCATAATTTCACCGTGCTTCGGGGGTCTTGCTAATGCCACATAGCACCCACCATTCATTCCACCAGAATCTGAGCCGCAAAATCCAAAAATCACTCCTTCCCTTCTGAGTCCTGCCATGCACCCAACTGGTATTTTTTGGTCACATGTGAGGCATTGCCGTACTCGGGAGAAATTGGGGCACAGATTTTGGGGTGCTTTGTCTCCTTCATTCCTTGTGAAAATGAAAAATTTTGAGCCAGAACTGCATTTTTGTGTAAAAAAATGTAATTTTTCATGTTCACTGCCCAGTTTTATCAAAATTGGTGAAACCCCTGGGGGTTTGAAATGTACACTATACCCCTAGATGAATTCCCTGAGGGGTGTAGTTTGCAAAATGGGGTCACTTGTGGGGGGGTTCCACTGTATTGGTGCTTTGGGGGTCTTGCTAATGCGACATAGCACCCACCATCATTCCACCAGAATTTGTGCTGCAAAATCCAAATATCACTCCTTCCCTTCTGAGTCCTGCCACTTTTTGGTCACACATGAGGCATTGCCGTACTCGGGAGAAATTGGGGCACAGATTTTGGGGTGCTTTGTCTCCTTCATTCCTTCTGAAAATGAAAAATTTTGAGCCAGAACTGCATTTTTGTGTAAAAAAATGTAATTTTTCATTTTCACTGCCCACTTGTATCAAAATTGGTGAAACCCCTGGGGGTTTGAAATGTACACTATACCCCTAGATGAATTCCCTGAGGGGTGTAGTTTGCAAAATGGGGTGACTTGTGGGGGGGTTCCACTGTATTGGTGCAACATAGCACCCACCATTCATTCCACCAGAATCTGTGCTGCAAAATCCAAAAATCACTCCTTCCCTTCTGAGTCCTGCCATGCACCCAACTGGTATTTTTTGGTCACATGTGAGGCATTGCCGTACTCGGGAGAAATTGGGGCACAGATTTTGGGGTGCTTTTTCTCCTTCATACCTTCTGAAAATGAAAAATTTTGAGCCAGAACTGCATTTTTGTGTAAAAAATGTAATTTTTCATGTTCACTGCCCACTTGTATCAAAATTGGTGAAACCCCTGGGGGTTTGAAATGTACACTATACCCCTAGATGAATTCCCTGAGGGGTGTAGTTTGCAAAATGGGGTCACTTGTGGGGGGGTTCCACTGTATTGGTGCTTGGGGGGTCTTGCTAATGCGACATAGCACCCACCAAAATTCCACCAGAATCTGAGCTGCAAAATCCAAAAATCACTCCTTCCCTTTTGAGTCCTGCCATGCACCCAACTGGTATTTTTTGGTCACATGTGAGGCATTGCCGTACTCGGGAGAAATTGGGGCACAGATTTTGGGGTGCTTTTTCTCCTTCATACCTTCTGAAAATGAAAAATTTTGAGCCAGAACTGCATTTTTGTGTAAAAAATGTAATTTTTCATGTTCACTGCCCACTTGTATCAAAATTGGTGAAACCCCTGGGGGTTTGAAATGTACACTATACCCCTAGATGAATTCCCTGAGGGGTGTAGTTTGCAAAATGGGGTGACTTGTGGGGGGGTTCCACTGTATTGGTGCTTGGGGGGTCTTGCTAATGCCACATAGCACCCACCAACATTCCACCAGAATCTGAGCTGCAAAATCCAAAAATCACTCCTTCCCTTCTGAGTCCTGCCATGCACCCAAATGG
The DNA here is from genome assembly GCF_055691185.1 of Crinia signifera. Taxonomy (NCBI): domain Eukaryota; kingdom Metazoa; phylum Chordata; class Amphibia; order Anura; family Myobatrachidae; genus Crinia; species Crinia signifera. The sequence goes on along the minus strand of NC_139223.1, from coordinate 177,167,113 downwards.
TATTTTTTGGTCACATGTGAGGCATTGCCGTACTCGGGAGAAATTGGGGCACAGATTTTGGGGTGCTTTGTCTCCTTCATACCTTCTGAAAATGAAAAATTTTGAGCCAGAACTGCATTTTTGTGTAAAAAAATGTAATTTTTCATTTTCACTGCCCACTTGTATCAAAATTGGTGAAACCCCTGGGGGTTTGAAATGTACACTATACCCCTAGATGAATTCCCTGAGGGGTGTACTTTGCAAAATGGGGTGACTTGTGGGGGGGTTCCACTGTATTGGTGCAACATAGCACCCACCATTCATTCCACCAAAATCTGTGCTGCAAAATCCAAAAATCACTCCTTCCGTTCTGAGTCCTGCCATGCACCCAACTGGTATTTTTTGGTCACATGTGAGGCATTTCCGTACTCGGGAGAAATTGGGGCACAGATTTTGGGGTGCTTTTTCTCCTTCATACCTTCTGAAAATGAAAAATTTTGAGCCAGAACTGCATTTTTGTGTAAAAAAATGTAATTTTTCATTTTCACTGCCCACTTGTATCAAAATTGGTGAAACCCCTGGGGGTTTGAAATGTACACTATACCCCTAGATGAATTCCCTGAGGGGTGTAGTTTTCAAAATGGGGTGACTTGTGGGGGGGGTTCCACTGTATTGGTGCTTGGGGGGTCTTGCTAATGCGACATAGCACCCACCAAAATTCCACCAGAATCTGAGCTGCAAAATCCAAAAATCACTCCTTCCGTTCTGAGTCCTGCCATGCACCCAACTGGTATTTTTTGGTCACATGTGAGGCATTGCCGTACTCGGGAGAAATTGGGGCACAGATTTTGGGGTGCTTTTTCTCCTTCATACCTTCTGAAAATGAAAAATTTCGAGCCAGAACTGCATTTTTGTGTAAAAAATGTAATTTTTCATTTTCACTGCCCACTTGTATCAAAATTGGTGAAACCCCTGGGGGTTTGAAATGTACACTATACCCCTAGATGAATTCCCTGAGGGGTGTAGTTTGCAAAATGGGGTCACTTGTGGGGGGGTTCCACTGTATTGGTGCTTGGGGGGTCTTGCTAATGCGACATAGCACCCACCAAAATTCCACCAGAATCTGAGCCGCAAAATCCAAAAATCACTCCTTCCGTTCTGAGTCCTGCCATGCACCCAACTGGTATTTTTTGGTCACATGTGAGGCATTTCCGTACTCGGGAGAAATTGGGGCACATATTTTGGGGTGCTTTTTCTCCTTCATACCTTCTGAAAATGAAAAATTTTGAGCCAGAACTGCATTTTTGTGTAAAAAAATGTAATTTTTCATTTTCACTGCCCACTTGTATCAAAATTGGTGAAACCCCTGGGGGTTTGAAATGTACACTATACCCCTAGATGAATTCCCTGAGGGGTGTACTTTGCAAAATGGGGTGACTTGTGGGGGGGTTCCACTGTATTGGTGCAACATAGCACCCACCATTCATTCCACCAGAATCTGTGCTGCAAAATCCAAAAATCACTCCTTCCCTTCTGAGTCCTGCCATGCACCCAACTGGTATTTTTTGGTCACATGTGAGGCATTGCCGTACTCGGGAGAAATTGGGGCACAGATTTTGGGGTGCTTTTTCTCCTTCATACCTTCTGAAAATGAAAAATTTTGAGCCAGAACTGCATTTTTGTGTAAAAAAATGTAATTTTTCATTTTCACTGCCCACTTGTATCAAAATTGGTGAAACCCCTGGGGGTTTGAAATGTACACTATACCCCTAGATGAATTCCCTGAGGGGTGTAGTTTTCAAAATGGGGTGACTTGTGGGGGGGTTCCACTGTATTGGTGCTTTGGGGGTCTTGCTAATGCGACATAGCACCCACCAAAATTCCACCAGAATCTGAGCTGCAAAATCCAAAAATCACTCCTTCCCTTCTGAGTCCTGCCATGCACCCAACTGGTATTTTTTGGTCACATGTGAGGCATTGCCGTACTCGGGAGAAATTGGGGCACAGATTTTGGGGTGCTTTGTCTCCTTCATACCTTCTGAAAATGACAAATTTGGAGCCAGAACTGTATTTTTGTGTAAAAAAAATAATTTTTCATTTTCACTGCCCAGTTGTACCACAATTGGTGAAACCCCTGGGGGTTTGAAATGTACACTATACCCCTAGATGAATTCCCTGAGGGGTGTAGTTTGCAAAATGGGGTCACTTGTGGGGGGGTTCCTAACTTTTAGCATCTTATGGTGCCTAGAAACCTACATGGTGCCTAAAAAATAATCTCATAAAAAGGAGGCTCCAAAATCAAGTAGGTGCTCCTTCTATTATGAAGCCTGTGGTTTGGTCACCGTGCACACTAGGGCCACATATAGGATATTTATGAAAACAAAAGAATTGGGGGAATCAATTTTCAGTCACATTTCTCTAGTAAAATGTACTGTGTTCCTTAGAAAAATGTATTAAAATTGCAAATCTGCAAAAAAAAAGAAATTTTGAAATTTCACCTACACTTTGTTTTAATTCCTGTGAAACACCTAAAGGGTTAACAAACTTCCAAAATGCTGTTTTGAATACTGTGAGGGGTGCAGTTTTTGAAATGGCATCATTTATGGGGGTGTCTCACATACAAGTCCCTCAAAGTCACATCAGAACTGAACTGGTCCCTAAAAAAATCAGTGTTTGAAATTTTCTTGAAAATTTGAGAATTTGCTATTCATATTGTAAGCCTCCTAGTGTCCCAAAAAATTAAAAGGAAGTTTAAATAATGATGTCAACATAAAGTAGACATATGGTCTATGTTAGTTATTCACTATTTTGAGTGGTAAGATTATTTGTCTCACAAGCAGAAAATTTAACATTTTGCAAATCGCTAAATTTTCCATTTTTTCACGATATTTTGGTATTTTTCACAAAAAAACACAGACTGTATCGACCCAAATTTACCACTAATTTGAAGTACAATGTGTCACGAAAAAACAATCTCAAAATCACTGGGATAAGTAAAAGCAAAAAAAAGTTATCCCCACTTAAGTGAGACATGTCAGATTTGAAAAAAAGGGCTCTGTCAGGAACGCAAAAACTGGCTCTGTCAGGAAGGGGTTAAAGTTTCCGCTACTTATATTATTTTTATGTTAATGGTGGCGTCAAAATTCTGGTGCCACAACCCCCCCCCCCCCATATTTATTATAATATTTTTTTCCTAAATGCTCGTTGCCAGGAATTACATGCTCGTTGCCTGGGGCAATATATATATTTTAGGGGCAATAGCTTCTGGGTAGCAATACAGTACCCAGTAGGACCTCCAGCACCTGTCTTCTCCAAGGCCGCGACCATTGTTGGAGGGACATTATCAGCAGATTTCATATGGACAGCCAGATCATGCGCCCCCACAGTGCCAGCTCCCCCAAGCCACCGATTGGGCTGCAGTACCATTGTTAAGCCACTGATTACACTCTGATTGGCTGGTTGTTTATCACTCTCCACTCTGTCACTGTTTGAAGCTTGATGCAACTGGCCCTTAGTCTTCTCCCACTGTTATCATATCTCTTTTTTCCCCTCTCCTCACCATCTTTTTTTTACTTTGGCCTCTCCCTTCCATCTTCACCCTCGCTCCCAATACCACACTCACAAAGCATAACTTGGGTGATCTTTACCATGCCCTCTAGTCACTGGGCACCTTCCTCTGCTGCCCTGAACAATTCCTGTCTTGCCAATACTTGCCAATTACGAAGACGGCTTTGTAACCCTAGCACACAAAACTCATTCGTTACCGTCAAAAACACTCTGCACTGCTGAAAGGTACAGGGGGAAACCATGCGATCACAAGGGCAATCTTCATTTCAAATAGGAAAATACAAACACATAAAGGGCCTGATTCAGTACCAATCGCTTTGCAGCGGTCATTCGCTGCTTAGCGGACAGCAGTAATGCCGCCCCCCTCCTCCCAGCCGCTGAATCCTCTCGGTACAATCCGAAAGGATGTGTCGCCACCCATCGAATCATTTCTCTTCCCTTTGGAAATAAAATCACTTTTTTTTAGGTTGGCGTCCGCCGAAGAGGGGGCAGGCACTGACATCAGCCACCCGTCCCAGCAGGCATCGACCCGCCTGCGTGTCCCCTGCTACTGCTCCTGGCCCTTGCCCCCCGCAGCAAACGGCCTGGCGAGTGGAATCCCGACTGCTAAAAGCCCGACACACGGGCAGCGGCTACGACCCCCATAGAGGGAGAATAAAATAGGTGGCGAGCGTAGAGAGCCACTGTGCCCGTAGCGTGGCGAGTGCAGCCCACAAGGGGCATCCTTGCCCTTGCCAGTCGGGATTCCGACATTGGGCTAATGAGTGTCGGAATCCTGACTGTTGGGGTGTTATACCACACCCGTTGTCACTGCGGAAGTAGAAAAGAACATATGTGCATATGTACTGTAACCAAAAATGTAAAAAATAAAAGGAATGAAGGCAAAACAGCATAACAATCCAAGGCTGGTAGATGAATGATGTTGTTCTCACCGAAAGCCACACCTGTACCTGTATCGAAAAAAAAGGCAATGATCATTTCAGTGCAACATGGTATCTGTATCTGCAGATAGTGTGCCCGTAACTGTCACTGTTACACCGGATGATTGCTTAGATGTTCCACACTGTAACTGCTGATCTTTCAGACTCTTGATTGGCAGAGGCTGGCTGGTCATCCTTTACTTCCCATAAGGAGATACAGCTGCTTGTATCAAACGATCACTTTCTAGTGCAGGGCCCATACATTACCCGAGGTATATGATCTGTCGTTTTATTTATGGTTTTAAATATAATGTCACAAAGATATCTCCACCTGCAGACATAGCGCTGATTAAATATGGGCGCCATTATATCAAGCTGTAAAATCACTCACAAGAATGGTTGGGGCGTTGAATGACCGCAGCTGGTCTGCTCCAGAAATCCGAAGTAAACTTACTATATGTGCTACCTCAAAGCTGTCAGATTCTATACTGCCTCCCCAGTCACCCACTTTCTCCTCGTCACTCCTGCCTCTCCCTTTTACCCACTGCTTTTCTCTGCTACCTCTGCCTCTCTCACCTTTTGCCTTTAATGTCACTTTGATGGTGTGTTGCGCTGTAGGCCAGATGGAAACTGTTCTATCTCCATGTTATACACTCACATTAAACGCTCTATTCAGACTGGTATGGCTAAGTGGGCTTAGATATTCCGCGCACTCCCCTTATAATATTCTTACCGCTTTCGTACGTTTAATAAAACCTTTATTTCTGCCTCCTATGAAGAAACACACGTTAAGTAATAACACTATGCTCGCTATTCCCAGAAATTATGTAGCATAACAGGTGTTTCTACTACCAATTGTATCAAATCTGGTGAGGTCCAAAAGTTCTTTGGGTATAAATATTACTATTTTTCCTGAATGGGTTGTTTTTACAATCTGGTTATCATATGTATATATGTTCCATTCTCTATACTCCAAAAAAACTGCCCTCACCAAAGACGCCAATGACCTATTCACGGCCAAATCCAAAGTTCGATTCTCCCTTCTCATCCTTCCTGATCTGTCTGCGGCTTTCAACACTGACGACCACCCTTTCCTCTTCATTTCCATTCGGTTGGACTCTTTGCGATTCTGTCCGATCTTGGTTGAGCTCCTACCAACAACTGCTTTTCTGTCTCTTTTCTGTCTTTTCCTTTGACTCCTCTATTGAGACTGGTCTGCGCCCTGGCCATACCCAGAATGGCTGGCAAATGTAGCTTGTTCGGCACTTGGAACATCTATCTAAGGTGTTCTGCACCCAGTTCTAGAAACCAGAATTACTAGCTAAGGTGGTGTTTGCCCTGTTCTGGGAGCCTAATTGGTCTGTGCACTGGTTCGGCATATGGAATGGCGGGTTTGGAATGAGTACTGTTCTGGCACCCTGAATGGCTGGTCAATGTAACCTGCACTCTGTTCTTGCACCCGACATGGATAACAAATGTGCGCTCTGTACCAAGACCTGGAAGTCCTGGCTACATGCGCCCAATTTGTCACCTAGAACAACAATCTATGGTGTTAATAATAGCAACATTCCAGAAAGTGGAATGGCTAGCTATGGTCATCCGACAATGGCTATTCCAGGTGGCAAGAGCACCATTTCAGCACCAAGAACGGCTATACCCGGCAGGGCTGATATGGCTTTCAAAGAGGGTAAGCGCCCCATTCCGGCACCGTGAAATGCTTGCCATAGTCTTCTGCGCCTCATCTGGCACCTGCAATGGCTATCCAAGGTGTCTGTGCCATGTTCCGGCACCTGGAATACCTAGTTAAGCTGGTCTGTGCCCTGTATCTCGATCCGACACATCTATCTACGGAGGTCTGCACCACATTGCGGAACCGGGAATGGACAGTTAACACCCGATATGGCTACCTAATGTCACGGGTAGGTTTTGTGTGATCCGTTCCAAGTGGTTGTTCTGAGACAGGTTGGTCAGTAGGTGTACATTTATCAGGACAAATATAATGCCTTCACATAGAGGGAACCACAAAGATGTTGGCTAGAATCCCAAATGTCTAACTGAGTATCGGATTTCACCAGGGACCCCCGCAAGGAGATTTGACTTCGCAGCGTCTACTCAGCAGGTCGTGGCTCTCCGAGGGGAGTACCTTTGAGACCCTTGGTTAGGTAACAGTGACAGGTGAATTCATAGTGGTGGATTACTGACCACTGGTTGGTCCGAGGTTCGGATACTAGGTAGGACTAGAATGAAGTCTGCCTGTGGAGAACATGCAGATTCCACAGACAAACTAATAGTTCTAGGCAGGTATAGGAGGAATTGGGGTTACCAAGGAGTGCCTAACCGGCAACTGGACAAAGTAACTGAACATAGACTTGATAACTAGGCTCCAAAATAGCTCATTTTGGCGAAGTAACTGAACATAGACTTGAGTGAAGATCCAAAGGTTCAACGCCGGCGAAGTGAGACCATCGGAGAATGAGTCACACGGAGAAATCAGAACAAGCAGCTGGAAGAAAGGCATGACCCAAGCAGCGAAAACCTGGAGCAAACGCCAGCAGGATTTCAGGAAGTTGCACCAGCAACAGGAAATCCCAGTCAGTGGACTTTAACCCCCCAGGAGCGCAGCAGAGGTCAGAAATCACCCGGAACAGAATGTCCCCCAGATGGCAGCACCCATACCCAGCGGTAAATGTTCACCAGACCCATCAGGAAACTGCCGCCAATGGCCGACACCCTCCAGAGAAGCAGAGGGACTGAAGACGCCAGATTGGTGAGCATGCAGGAACCACTTTCCTATGGCGGACCGTAACACCTTAGGTAGTCTGTGCCTATTCTGGGGCACGAAACAGCTAGCGAAGTTCTTCTGCGCCCCATCCTGATTGCCAATCTAAGGCGGTCTGTGGCCTGTTCTGGCACCCTGAATAGCTAAGGTGGTAAGAGCACCCAGAATGGCTATATAAGGTGGTAAGAGTACTATTCCAACCAGTCGCAGAACTTATGGGTGGTGAGCTCAGGTGAACAAATATCATTTGGGCCCACCACCTCCACCCCAACCCAAATTCACAATATGCATACAACACAGCAGTTGGTGATGAGCGTCCGACAGTGCAGCTGGGCCCCAGTGAAAAATGGCATGGCCAATGGGATGGGGAGTGGTCTCCCCCTGTAAAAAACCCTTTGCAGGGGTGCGGTCAACCGGGGGGTGGGACATTCGATCAGGGAGGGAGAGGACAGGCTGCCGCTGCCTCTCTCTGTGCTGGGGAGAGAGGCTGTGCTGCAGTGGCAGCCTGTCCTCTCTACTCCCACTGCCCAGCTCTCTGCATCAGGGGGAACCCAGGCCCCTCCATCTTGGGGACCTGGGCCCTTCCATCAGACACGGGCAAAAAGTACCCCCCTCCACTCTCGGTGCCACTCATTTTTGACAGAGCAGAGGCAGCGTGTCACAAGGAAAGACAGTGGGTGACAGACAGATACCAGCAGAAATAGGGCCCCTTAGTCCTCAGGGGCCCTGGTGCATTGCACCTGCTACACTGATGGTAGTTCCGCCTCTGGTTCCAGTACCCAGGTTATCTAAGGTAGTAAGCACACAGAACGGTTATCTAAAGTAGTCTTCATTCCGGCACCAAATAAGGCCAACGTTGGTATTAAAGGTGTTAATGGCCCCGTTTCGGCAAATTAAACAGATGTCCATAGTCTTCTGCGCCAATCCAAGGTGGTCTGCGCCTTGTTCTGGCACACAAAACATCTGCCTAAGGTGGTAAGAGCACATGTTCTGACCCCAGGAACACATATCTACGGTGGTCTGCACCTGTTTCGGCCACCGTAGCAGGCTAGCAGCTACTGTATCCCAAGGTGGTCTGTATTCGGTTGAGACTAGTTCCCCTTCACCGTAAGGACCTGGGGAGGAGATGGGGCAGGGAGAGGAGGAGCAAGTTCAGAAGAAGGGACCCAAATGGACCCTCGCATAGCTCGCTTCGCTCGCAATGCTTCGGGCACGGTGGCTCGCTTCGCTCGCCACAGCTTTAATAACCTCCTCCACGCCCTAGTGGATGGTAGGGCATGAAATACCGCCTGTCGGCACATGTCGGCTCAAAAAAAAGTTGTCTTGTTCTGACCTTGCTCCTCCTCTCCCGCCCCCTCTCCTCCCCAGGTCCTTACGGCGAAGGGGAACTAGCTGCTACCGTCTGTATTCAGTGACATTCCCAATCACTCAGCCCAGTGTTCTTTTCCTAGCCTCCCAGCAATGCGGGTGAGTGGTAAATTATAATTAATTTAATTATCTGCCCCCCATCCTGGATGCAGCAAGACCCCGGAACGCCGTACCGAACACTACAAGGTCCGGAATTCAGAGTTTGATGTCCGGTCCGGCATTCCGGAGTCTTGCTGCATCCAGGATGGGGGACGTCCGGTTCCGGTTATTACCCATACCCCAAGAATGAATACTGAATTGGTCACAGTGCTGCTCCCTAATAATATCCGAGAGGAGCAGGGGGTCAACCTCTTCCTCTCCGGCTGCTACAGCCACAACTCCCGGAAGGGGGCGCGCACAGTAAGCGCTAGTGAAGGAGGGGGTGCCACAGGGAGCAGGTCCGTTCCGGCGATCCGGTTCCGGTTCTCGCATGTGCAATGCATTACTTGCCTTCTGTCCAATGCATGCACAGTCAGCAACCAGCCGCTGCTGCTACAGCCCTGCTCTGACCTCCCTCTCCCGATGCAGTTAAATAATCACTGGTGGTCACTTGGCACCAGTTGTGCCACCCACTGCCCTGTCCCAGCTGCTGTGCCCCGCTATCCCTCCTCCTGGCATGTGCTGCCGGCGCCGGGCTGCACGGAGTGACAGGTGCATGTGGATTTGAAGTCCGAGGGAGGGCGCGAATGAGCCAATCCGCTGCAGAAATCCCCCCGGAGTGGGCGGGGCCAGTGCCCGGGGTGGGCGGGGCCTGTGCGGGAGCTCCTGTTGTCCGCTGCTGCCCGTACACAGCTTCCCATATGATTGCATGGAGCCAGGCAGCAGCCTGCACTGAGCCCCATAGACCGGCACCTAGGACCGAGGAGCAAGCGCAGGGAGAGCCAAGTGCCAGGAGGGCACACAGCTGACCGAGGAGTAACTTTTCCCCTGCAGGGGGAGCCTGGTGCCAGCCTGGCAGTGCCAGCCACTGGGGCACACACAGTTTTGGAATACAGGAGATGCCCCTGGGACATGTAATTTTGCAGAGGATTTGAGATGACCTGCATCATGGGAATGTGTGGAACTAGGAGACCGGTCTGCTTTGGATGGCTGAGCCTGCTGTGGGTAATGGGCACACTTCAAACAGCTTGCTGCCAGTCAGGTAAGGGGCACATGTCTGCCAGTACAGTGTGTGTGCGCTTGTCAGGTGGAACCAGTTCTGTGACAGTCTGTAATAATTTGCATGTCAGTGACACAGAAGAACGCTGTGCCCCCCAACATGTGCCCAGGCTGGTACCCTGCAGGGTGGCAGAGCATGGGTACTGAGTATGGGGGGCAGAACTGTGCTCTGCTCTCCCAGAATGCTATCAGCACTCTCCTGCACACACATGTGTATAGCAACACTTCCGATATCTGCTGCTTTCTACTTACCACTCTGCTACCCTGCTGCTCTTATTCAGGGGGTTAATGGAGAAATGCCGTACACTTACCAGGTCTCTAAACTCCAAACCATTACCTGTTATATTAATTATATTATTATTGTGATTATTATTAGTTATGTTTATTATTAGTACATATGCCAGTTCCAGCACTGTCAATGCAGTGCCAACACTTGCCCTGGCACCCACATTACTAGATACTATCATGTCATGCCCTGCCTTGCCAATGGCAGCGCTACTCCTGGTTACTATGAGCTCCACAGGTAGTGGTGGCATTCCTGGAGAACTCTCCTGTGGCACAGCAGGACCTGCCAATAAGGTGGCACCACTCACACCCACCACATACCCCACCAGTACTGTGGTCCTCACTGATATCCCTAAGCAGAGGGCATTAACCCTTTGTAGTGATTACAACTGGCCATGAAACATTGTCCATTGATTTGCTGGGTTATTATTATACTCTGTAAATCTCTGCTACTACTACACAAAGCAAACAGTTCCCATAGAAGCCTCAGCATTGTGTCCCTCTGCAGCCACAGTCAGCGGGCACTGCATTGTATTACCCTAATACAGGGGCATTAGAGACCAATGCAGCATACAGATGTTATATGGTCTGGGGCAGGTACATTTATATTTATTGGAAGTGAAACAGGCAGAAGTAGCTGTTGGTGCAGCTTATCCCTGTAGTGAGTGCAGCCCCCATTATTGTGCAGGTGGGCTGTCACCCCTGCTGTCAGACTTTGCTGTGTAGGGTTGCTATTCATTCCTTCTCTTCCTTGTGTCTGTGTGTCTGCTCCTCACTTCTGGTCATGCCTGTTTGACTGGCTCACAACACTTCTCACTTGTCTGTGTGTGTGTGTGTGAGTGTGTGTGTGAGTGTGGTTCTGCAGCCAGCAGGTGCAGCACGCAGTAGTGCACCTTGGCTATGTAGTTATAGGACTGTTGAAAAATGAGATAATATTATGTTCTGCTACGTACCGTTCTGTAGTGTCACCCGTAATTGGAAGATTGTTTTATTTATTTTAAACCTGGGAACTGTGTGTATATGACATACGTATATCTGTATCATATGTCAACACTGACATGCTTGTGTATACATATATGTGTGTTTATCTATGTACTGTATGTATGTATTATGTATACAGTATATATATATATATATATATATGTATGCATGTGTGTTTTCTATCTATCTATCTATCTATCTATCTATCTATCTATCTATCTATCTATCTATCTATCTATCTATCTATCTATCCATAATCTATCTACTTTTCATTCCTTTCTATCTAAAGATACATTATTATAATAAGTAATTATGTATAATTGTGTGTGTTTATCTATGTTTCTATTATCTATACACGCACATTGTGTGTGTGTGTGTGTGTATACACACATATATGCAGCTATATATAGTACATATGTCTGTGTGTGTGTGTATACACATATATGTAGCTATATATAGTACGTGTGTGTGTGTGTATGTGTGTAGATAGATAGATTGAAACACATACATATACACACACACACATATAAATGATCATGAGTAATTAAATATTACACTAATATATCTTTAGATAGAAAGTACACACACACACACACACAAATCTATCTATCTATCTATCTATCTATCTATCTATCTATCTATCTATCTATCTATCTATCTATCTATCTATCTATCTATCTATGTAGATCATGTGTATATGTGTGTATGTGTTTGTAGATAGATTGTATAGATAGATAGATGTAATTGTAATGCAATATTTGCTCTTGTACAGTAATCACAATGTTCTGTCACTCGCTGTCCCCGATCTCTGACTTATAAAGTGCTCTCCAGTATAATAGACAGTTAAGCACAGTGTAATGTGTATTAAATAATGCAATTACTGAGCCATATTCGCCATTCCAGTAACAGATGTATATATATATATATATATATATATATATATATATATATATATATACTGTATATGCACCTTCTATAGTTTTATTATAAAATCTATACCGCTGATGAGACGAACAGTAAATTATCGCTGCAATAAATTGTGCGCGCGTATTGCCATACAGTATATCGCTGTTGCATGCATTGCGATGTGGCCGGGGCAGCTTGGAATAACACGTCAGAGATCAGCGAGGTGCGGGTGTATTCTGTGCCCAGCTCCTTCCAAGTTACATCGCTCCTGCCAGCAGCCCAAATCCAACTGCCATTGGCCTCCTTCCCTTCTACCTCCTCTGTTTATTTGCACAGGGGCAGGTCTGATAACTCTTTAATAGTTTATTTTCCCTTTATGACATGTGTAATGTGTACACACAGCATTACACATGCCGTGCCGTGTGTGTGTGTGTCCACAAATCACTGCCTGGGTAGTCTGCTGCCTGCAGCTTTCCCCCCAGATTTGGGGAGCTGTGTTCCATTTGTTGTGTGATGTGTACAGTTGCAAAACCCTTAGCAGTCAATACAGACCAGCAGCTGTACGTGTTGGTGACAATGACTGCGACCGGCGACTTCAGCCATCTGGACATTATGGCGTTAACCGTAGGGCTTATTAGAAAGAATGCATTGTGTATGTTGGACCCTGCGCTGGAAGCAGCTCGGTGCATTGTGTCTTTCTGATAAAAGTGCGTCTTTAACCATTTAATTCCTGGAGAGCCGGAGGCTGCGGCGTAACAGGCTCGGGCAGTACACCGCGCCTCTGCGCTGGGCCTAAAATTTATGACCTCGGAGGTCTATAATTGTGTTGTGGCTCAGTGCTGCCTCTTGACACATGACCTCATAGCCCCTTCATTTGTAATCTCAAGGGTCCCTGTCCTTTGTAAGCCTTTTTTTGTCTCGTTAAGGCCCATGGTGTGGAATGAAATCTCCCAGCTGCAGATCCAAAATATACGGTGTCACTAACAGCTAACATTCCATTGTGTATATTTACCAACTGCGGGGTTATAGCATTATCACAGAAGACTTTTTGGGGAACTGATACACTATCAGTGGGCGCTGAACTATCATTTGAAGGCCAAAGAACACTTTAAAACTTCTTGGAGAAGATATTTTCAGGATGGAGTTACAAATATCGTTGTTTCACCCCTATATTGACTATATCGGTGTATTAATGTACTTTACCTGTACGCCCCCCACGTGTGTGGTATCATATACATAAGTGACGATAGATAATATACTAGACTCAATATGTAGTTACTAATTCTACACTTTGCTTTTGTATATATTGTGCATGATTAAACTTGGCCACAGTGTGCAATAGATGGGTTTCATTGTCCTCCAGAACCCCCCCCCCCATCTGTAACTCTTATCAATGACCAAAGCTTTACCGAAAACTATTCTGGATCCAAGAGGTTATATTGCATGCAATTAAGTCAGAAAGCAAAATATATTCGTGTTGACTCTCTGACGGTTGAATCCCGACATCGCCTCTGCGGCTGATAGGAATATATATTAAGGGGTCCATCTGTGGACTGGAGATGTGTTTGTTCTCTTAAATCTTACAAGGAATTTGTGCTGTAGCATTTACAGGAGAATCGGTCTATTGTGTTCTGTTTACAGAGGAGCAGAGCTTGTTTTATTTAGCAGCTGGTATGAAATTTGCATTGCAGGATTTGATTTTTGTCTGGCGGTAGGTGGGGACCCAAAGATATTTCTGATAGGTAGTTGGCCTGTCCATGACTGTCATTCATATATCTCTGTGTTCTGCGCCCTAGGTATGCAGACTCTCACCGTGCACCGTTAGATCCACTCTCAGCCTTGTCACAATCTGTCAATGTGCCAGTGATGATTGGCACACTGGCAATACTTAATTTTTGAAACAAAATGCGTACCGGGCCAATTAAATATATAAATATATCTATATATCAATATAGATATATAGATATATATATACTTATCTATTTGCAGATGCAATCACAAGTCACACACACAAAGACAGACAGACAGATAGATAGGACGATAGATAGATAGATAGATAGATAGATAGATAGATAAACATGTGTTTGTGTATGACTATACCATTTTAGCATGTAATGCAACACTTACTTTAAATGTGCAAGTAGATACTATACTCATATTGTTATAGTATCTTATTTAATTATATAGCACTAGCATATTAATGCTTTAAAGAGATTGCTTAACCCTTTGCGTGCCAGCATCTCTGTGAGATGTGCCAACTATTCATTAAAACTTCCAGCGTCTCCCACATTTGTTATGCAAATTCAAATAAAAAATGTTGTGCAATAAAATACCACAGTAGGGTAAGTTTTGTCAGAAGCCAATGAACCCACCAGTACAGCGTGTTTGTTTGGACCGTGGGAAGAAATCGGACCAGATGGAGAAATTCATTACAAGGGGAGAACGTACAAACTCCACACTCTATTTGATACAGATCTACTCCACTACAGATGTGCATAAGCTTTTGCATGCGAAGGTTTTTCCTTGATATTCTTGTTTATCTGAATGCATGTATTTTGTTTGTTTCTTTACAACAAAGACCTAAGAATCTCATCCTTAATTGTGTGATAATTATTCTGTAACGCATGTCATGATAATAGGTTTTTTTGTTTTTGAATTTCCCACATGCACTAAAGAAACAGGAAAATGCGCTGCTAAAAATACTCTGCGATTTGACATTGTTTCATTATTGGCCTGTGACAGATAACACAACCAGCAAATAATACACTATTGTCATCGTACAAGACAGGCTTGTGTGCCTGTTATTGTGCTGCAACAGTGATCGCACAATCCTTCATACCACGGAGGCTGCGTCAGATTTTGTCTCCTTTCTGGGCATGCAATTACACAGAGTAACAACAAATCCCAAATATTAGGAAGGGGAATGGAAAACAATTTCTATTCCAAATCTGAAGTTTGTGATTTTTTTTTTTTGATTTTTTTTCTTTTTAAATATGGAATCTCATTTACGGAGACTTTTTGAAATATGTTTACTGTGGGGCAAACTGTAAATATTATTTTTACTGTGACATCATTGATATTCATTGTGCAATTTTCTTTGAATTATTATTTATTTACAAATATCAAGCTGGCATCAGGGATGGAAATAATAAAGTATTTACAATGTCTTGTAAGATAATTATTTGGCATTTTGGGGGAATTTCAAAAATGTATTTTCTTTCCTTGAAATGAAAAATATTGCAATAGTCGTCCCATTGGTATAATTTGAGGTTTAACACTTTGATTACCAGGGAGGGAGCATTTTGTCTGACAGTTGTTTGTTTCGGAATTACCTTGGTTCTAACAAAAGCTGCTCCCCTCCCACTTGGTTAGCAGCCGGCTATAAAGAGTTTGTTTTGGTCCAAATGAAAAATTAAGTGCACATAAGCAAACCACGCTGCCAGAGGGCGACAAGATGTTGAGTGAATTGCTTTTAGATGAAACAAATTAAGGAACGAAGGAAGACAATCTGCTTCTTGCATTAATAGATGCTCTCAGTGTTCAGAGGGGAAGTGACATATTTTGCGAGATGACAATTTTATTAACAAACTGGGTAGAGAGAACCCCCCCCCATTTATTAAGGAAATCAGGAAGGGCACATATCGGAATTCCAGACTAGGCAATGTTTGGGGATGTGTCCGGCTAAGATTAAAATTGGAGTTGACTTCTCAATTTTTTGTCCGCAAATATCTTCTACGGCTCTAGATTTTAAACTACCATAATATTACACAGTTATGTAGTATAGAAAAATGAAGCTATTAGGCCACAGAATGACAACACAACAGTGCGACGCAGCGACAAATATTGAAAACATCACTTTTTGGTTGTAAGCAATTGTTTGACGGAAGGAAGGAAATCTCTAATCTGAGCTTTTGTATATTTTCCAAATAGCGTTTGTTGGTCTATTTCCGAAATCATTTGCTAATATATAAACTGCAGATCATTATATATATCGGACCCGCGCAACGCCGGGTAACGCTCCTTCTTTTTAAAATGGCAGTTAAAAATAATTGTATTAAATGATACCGCTTGAGGTTTAAGTGATCTGCTAAAATGGTACTATAGATTTAAATACTATATGGGGGGAATTTATTAAGATGTGAATTCTACTTCACATGTGATGTTGCTATGGGTAACCAATCAGGTCCTGTCTGCTATCTTCTAGAGGGTGTTAAATAAATAAGAAGTAGATTCTGATTGGTTGCCTATAACAACATCACATGTAAAGTAGAATACACATCTTAGTAAATTCCCCCCGATGAGTGTTCCTTCAACACCAAATTAAAGGAGTTGCCAATGTTTTTGATTTATTTTTGCCATATGCAGTATATGAATCTATAGGGACACGCCTTTGAGTTGACCGTTTTTGAGCTAGAATATAATTTGTTGCCAATGATATGCCGGGTAGAGTGTGTGCTGTGCGTTCCAGGTTTGATCCTGCCCATTTGATGTACCTGTCTTGAATGAGACCAATTCAGCTTCATATAGGAATAGACCTTAGAAGTCTATAGAGAGGCACACCCAAAGAGAATATTTTAATATTTGTATATACGTAGGCATATTTTATTTCTGTAGCGCCGCCAGTGTGAGCAAAGCTTTACAAAGATGCAAATTGGAGACCAAGTGCAGGGTATAAAGGAAAATTCCTGCCACAGTAACAAAAAGGAAATGGAAATTTCCGGTTCCAAAGTTCTTGCAATTCAAATGGTGTAATGGAAAAACACAGACGTACGAGGTGGCGTTCAGGGAGCGCGCACAGCAGGCTCTGCAGGGCCACAGTTTTGGTGGTGAATGTTTTTCGAGGAGCTGATTCTGTAACTGGAACCTTGGGGAGGTGATTGAACGTGTGCGGTGAGTCTTCAGTGGGAAAGCCTTGGAGGGATCTGTCTAGGAGCAGAGGAATACAGAGTGGTGCATTGGTAAAGGTTTGTTGTTCATTTTCAGATTAATGGGGAACCAAGAGACCATTCAGAAAAGCAGGTACGGAATAGATAATTCTTGCATCAGTCGAAAGGTCCATTATAAGCTTTATATTGGAATCATAGCTCAGAAAATGAAAATGGCATGTCTCATAGGGGGAAATTCAAATGTTTTTAGAGCACACGCAGCCCCCTTAGTGCTTCTAATTGTGCGGTTAGGGATGAATGTGGCAGGGGTCCAAATGCAGCGCACCCCGTTGTTTCTATCGGTTTAGCTACTGTACATGCCTAAACCCATTGTGTTTGAGAGATAGTCCCGTGTCCCACTTGGGGCCGGCAATGTTTCATGGTGGTGGTGGTGGTGGTGGGGGGGGGGGGTGTCAGTTGGCCACCACTGCTCTGCTGAGTGGAGCAGTGGGGAATAGATACCGATGCAGGAATGGATACCGATGCGCACAGGACCGCGCGGTGGATCACAATGGTAAGTAAATTACTAGAAGGGAGGATAGATGTACGTGGACACATCTGTATATATGAAGCTCCAGATAAATTCCAGAGTGGGGGTAATATCTATGGGCTGCTTATCACATTCCTTCTTAGAGGGATCCAATAGGATCCTTCGTAACATCCCTAGTATGTTACCGTTTCCAGGTGCATTATTAATTCAGTCATGTGACCGATAAGGGGCGTCATTGGCATATCTATAATTGGTGCACCCATGTTAAATACTTGGCACTCCGGAGCTCAACGTCAACCCTGCAGCAACACCAAAAATCACTATGTCAATGGCGTGGCGCCATCTTACCGGATACCTGCATATGTGCAGTAGACTCTATTTTATATTGTGTACAAATGGGGTATTGCCCCACCCTTACGGAGTAATTCCTAAAATAGAGATGTGGTCATATTGGTGACATCTAAGCAAGTGTGCTATTCATGTACACTTTCATCAGCGAGGTGAGAACGATCGGTAAGAGTTTGACTTGGTGTGGATTATTTGTCTAATTAGAACATGATAATTAGGACATAATCCATCAAAAATTTTGGTCAAGTGAAACAATGTTATCTTGGAATTTGAAAAACATACTGTAGGCCTGAAAACATCGCTAAAACGTAGTGTAATTAGGTCGGCATTCTTCCGTCAGGCTCATTACAGAGTTGCGAAACGCGTTGCCTACCTAGTTTTAGGAAAACCCCTAGAAGGGGTTTTCCTAAATCTCCGTTGCACATAATTTATGTTTGGCGATGGTCCCTACCTGTACGTAGGGCATAACTTGCATTTATTTCTCAGCAATCAACTACTGTATATCCTCGACTTCTGACGATCTGAGGCTTTCAGTCAATACCGATATCCAGAATGGAGGGTATTTAGTAAAGTTCGTAAATACATTGGAGTACAGTCTTAGGCATAAATTTACAGACTGTGCCAAAAGGGATGGTGTGTGATTTTTCAAATGCGCCTCTCACCTAGCAGCCTGAGAAATCTCCAGCTGGTTCAATCGGCCAGCCAATATCATAGATGAAAGAGGGGGGGTTGGAGAAGTTTCAACACAGGCGCTTATGGTCAGATGTATACATCTGACCATAAGCGCCTGTGTTGAAACTTCTCCAACCCCCCCTCTTTCATAAATTTACAGACGCTTCTAAAAATGAAAAAGAGGGGATGTTGCCCTTAACAACCAATCATATACTGTATTTTTCTAGGATGCAATAGAGAAATGAAAGAGTAATTTTTGTTTTATTGTTTTTATTGAAGTACCATATACAAATAGTAAATCAGCAAGTCTACATAATATCACTGGGCGTTACCATGGCCGCATTCCCTGGCCTGCCCCCCCCCCCCCCTCACGCCCACCGCCTGCAGTGTTGTGTGCGAGCACCTGCCGAACACTCTGTTCGCCGTGGCCATTGCACACAGCACATACACATGTGCAGAAATGCGCAGTTGTAAAACATTGCGCGCCCATTCAAATTCGCAGGGACCAGAATAAGGTTCGTAGGCCTCTTACAGATTTATGTTGGCTTTTTTTTTTTAATAAAACCAAAAACTCTGATTTGATTCCAAATTCGATTAGTTTTTAATAAGAATTTCATCGTGTTTAGATCCACCAGTAATTACGTTAGTGATAAATGAAAATTCTTTGATGTCAAAAGAATAATGCTATTTGCATATTTGTTACTTAGAGATAAAGTTAATTTTCCCTTCCTGGTGTAATGTTTATTTATATTTATTTATGGTGTGTCCATTGGTAGATCCTTCTGTGTGTGTGCTAACCGCATGCTCTTGGGGGTTCGTGTATCCAGCACTTGGGGTACATACATAGTTCAATCAACAAATTCACTCAGTACACCTCATTCCGAAAAATATTCTTTGCAAAAATCTACTGATACTGTATATCCAACCTCCTTTTATTCTCTCGTTTTCTGCCTTCTTGCCTGGCCGAGTGTCAAATACCCTTGCCGCAGATTTATTTCAGGCTGAGCATAAAAGGCGTTGATCCAGAATGGGATCACTGTCTTCCAAGGCCGAACATCTCTTCGGCAGAGCCTGTATTACCCCTAGGTGTGATTCTGTGCCGCTAGCACCCTTTCTGCAGAATGGGATCTTATTTTTGTTGTGTGTTCTCACGTCTGCGGGGAGGTGGGATGTTTGGAAGATATTGGATGAAAAGCCTCAAAGGATTTCAAGATGTTTCGGTTGCTCATTGAAACAACAATGGGAAGAGAATTTGCAGGTGTGTTGTGCTGCTAAGTGTCCCTCGATTGCACTAAATACTTCCTTCATTAAATGCACCACAGCTTCAGAGTCTGAAGATGAATCTGAAACATGTTGTTTGTTCTCTGAGTGCAGATAATTCCATGCAAAACACAGTTTGACTCAGTGGCGTAACTAGAAGTTTCTGTCACCCCCCCATACACTAATTCTAATATTTTAACCTGCTCCTTGCCAGGGGTTACATGCTCATTGCCATGGGTTTCTTTCTCGGGTCAGGGCTAAGTACTCACAGCGTGCTAGCACTCCAGCACTTCCGGGTAGTGCATTCCCGACGCTAGAGGTCCAGTAGCATCTAGCGTCTCTCTCCTCCAAGGCGGCGGTCATTTTTTGCAGGGCTGTTTAAAGCAGATTCTATGCGGAAGAGGAGACCTCATGGAATATGTAGACCGATACCCTACGGGGCCAAGTCCCTCCTCCCACCACCAGCGGTTGGGCTGTGGTGGTGTTATTGCGCCACTGGTTTGACTTTACATGACACTTGCACAGGAATACAGTGATCAGGGGACGGTACAGTTGTGGAGAGGTTGCGCTTCAATTGTTGCTAGACTACAACTCATACCATTGCCATCTATGGCTCCCATTAGGTATATATACAGAATAATGCATTTGGTATTCGGTCAAATGTATCAAATTTTTTGATTGGACAAATCATTTGTCGACATCAAATCGAGCCTACGATATTTCTTTATTTGAAGACATCCTAAAGTTGTCCCACAGTGGGCGAGCCAATGGTGAGGTTGTCAGTAACAGTGCAGTGCTGGCTCCTACACAGTGATAGGAGCCAGACGCTGCATATAGTGTTCCAGTCACAACTTGCACCCCACACCTCCCTTGTGATGTCACTAGATGGGTATATAATCATATAGACACCATAATGGGCATATATATATATATATATATATATATTAATAATGATAATAATAATTTTATATATATATATATATATATAATGGTATAGACAATACTGCAATTATGTGTATAATAATATGGACACACTGCCTTGTTTCTATATAATTATTGGTGCTCTGCCAGGCTGTCATATAATCATATTGGGCACATCTGGCTGGCATATAGCAGTGTTGGCACTCCTGCTGCTTGGCATATAGTGATACGTGTATCACCTCGGCCTTTGACAAAGGATAAGACTTGGTAGTGAAATTACATTGGAATTATACTTAAATTATTGTAATTAACATAAAACACAAACATCCAACTTGCAAGGAAACAAAATGAATCACAGAACTGTACTACTGGTTGTGAGTCATTGTACAATGCCGGATTTGTTTTTCGGGGGTTTTGTTTAATGAAAACACCAGGGAACCCATTTACTGAGTCTGCATTGAGGTCCAAAATTTTCTCAGAACTAAAGCAGCCAATGAGATTTGTTTTCCTGTCTAGATTACGGTAGACGGTGACGTCAAATAATTCTCTGCTTGTTGTTTTGTGCCCATTCGGCATCTAGATGCCATGTTAATAAATAATCCCTTGGGTGTTTAGGGCGTACTGACAACAATAATGTAGCTTTATTGCATTGGTATTATAATACGCTGGGTTTGGTGACGCAAAGACATGGCTGATGCACAGAACGGAGCCAAAAACATTTCCTGATCAAGCAGGAAAATACAAAAAGTTTTGTTTAAAAAACATACAACATATTTTGTCACCCCTATGCCACTAAATTAGAGAAAGCTAAACCAAAAATCAATGAAATACCCAGAGGTATTGGGGTGTGCACACGCTTTAATTTTGACTCGTTTTGGATTTTGCATCTAGAAGCAAAACCAAAACTAAATTGAACAGTGTTTAGCTGAATTCGATGCAGATTTCATCCCGATGCGCGGCACCACCGTATCGGAATCTGAAGCAGAAATTTACTTGGCGGGCAATTTTCGAAACGGTATCGACGGCCGCCGGTATCTGTATGCCCCATATCAGTTACTTTAAAAGGCAATATTGGGTATAGTTATGTAAAAGTGAATATTTTTATTAACTTTTTCTGTAGAAGAACATATGACAGTCACTGGACATCCTAGCAAATAAAAACTTCTTTAACCAATACTTTAAAAAATGTGTCTAGCTAAGGAAAAGAGGGAGCACTTGTAGGCTAGGGTGTATAAAAGCCAAAAAATGCGTTATACCCTACGACCGCTACAACTTACCACGCCAGCGGGCACTAGATGACGCTTGATGGGGTAGTTGAACTGTGGTTCCGTTTGGCTGCACAAAGCCACCGGGCCTGTTATGTTGTTGATTATTTTGATGGGCTGGTAGTGGATAGATAGATAGATAGATAGATAGATAGATAGATAGATAGATAAACACATACATAAATAGATATTTTCCCCAGACTTTGAAAAGAACAAGCTACTTACTGCATCCTGTCCCTTTCCCCAGTGAAGATAGTAAGAGCTGGTATTGATGACGCGTTTCGCTGAAAATATTGTCGTGCCCATTGCTTAGCGGGCGGGTGGGGGTTTGAATGATTGGTGCCACCCTAGCACTTAGCCCATGGACTTAAAAAATGTCCTTGAATATGTTGTGAAGATTCCAGAACACTCCACAGAATCTATTTTTTTGTGTCGGTTTATAACATTGCAGCTTCTGATCCCCTGACCAGAGCACGGACAAATCACAACACAACACACTTATGTGTGTCTCACTCTGCACAACAATGCAGCACAATTTATTTGCCTGTTGGGAGTTGTTGTCATCATACTACTTCACAGTCTGATTGTGAGTTGCCCACTGTGGCGAAATTTGAGTAAATATTCAATGTTGTTCAACTGCACATATAAAAAGTTGCAGAGCGCATGTGTCCCACGGTGTATATGCGCACAGACGCAGCAGCCACGGAGATGCACAGTCCCAGAAATGTATTGATTGTGAATTGGGTATATTCAGATGCATGAACATGCACCGTCTGATGGATTGTTATGGGAGCCGGCTGCAAATTCAGGCATTTATTCGCTTACATTGGACTCGGCCATAGTCTAACAGAGATTCCGCATCTAGAATTGGGAAGGTGCAAGATTCAGTGTTGCGAACGATGATAGCATTTAAAGATGCATTAAGCAGAAAGCACACAGCAGGTTCCCCGCCCTTTCCCGTTCAGGTGCAAACCTGTTTACCGGGGAAAGGGCTGTTACCAGCATGATCCACTACGGAAAAGGACGCTAAACCAGTTGCAACAACGTGCGACTCTGAACCCGCCTCATGGCCCGGTACCATTGGCACATCCAAGGTGCTCATAAGTATATTTAGTATTCAGTTCAATGCTAATGTACCCATATATTAAATATGCAATTAAAGGGCAGATCCAATGTCACCTTACGTTCCAGTTAATAAATACCTTCGAGTAGAACAAGCAGTATGGGGAATTCAAAGGGTAATTTGGTCACTGCTTTGACCTATTTTTTTGGCACCTTTATGATCTACCCCGAGGGTAAGCGACCTAGCTGTGTGTATACGGAGTGCGTATCGGTGCTAAGAGGGGCGCCAATTGGGTATAAGTCACCTCTGCCGACAAAAATCCAAACCATTGTGTGACTCCGTTGTTTCCAATGCTTAGAAATGCAAAACTGTTCCTGGTGCTGAAAGGGTTAACACGCATTATGCAAAGTGCGCTGCTCACCTGACCTGTGCGCATTTGCATTGGAATCAGATTTAGATACTTGTATTGCTGCCAACTGTCCTCAATGGCCCTAGTCCCACATCTTAGCGATATATATGATGCAATTATCACTAGTGTAATACGAAGTGTTATAGAAAGCACTGAGCGTTAAATAAGCTAATATCTACTGATTAGTAGCATTGATAATGCAAATAAATTATAATGAGTTCACTTTTGTAGTCCTTGACACCGCTTTTATAGGGGCTGAGGGCTAGATGTATCAAGTGATAAAATGGAGAGTGCTAAACAACCAGGCAATCAGCTCCTACCGGTCGTTTTTCAAACACTTCCTGTAACATGACAGTTAGGGGCTGATTGGCTGGTTGTTTATCTCTCATCATTTTATCACACTTTGAAGCTTGATACATCTAGCCTAAAAAGTCTGCGCACTTCAGACATCTGAGACTTCCCTGTGTTTATTAAAGCAACAATAATTTAAAACGCAAAACCACGTTGTTTTTTTTCCGTTGAACTGAATGGTACTTCAAATAACCAGCCAGGCAGTCGGCGATGCTTGCAATACCCCTGCTATTACATTTACCCAGTGTGGTAATATATATTTTATGCAGCAAAGTTGTTTGTCAGCAAAAGGGGGTGTGACCTCATTAGGTAAAGCAATGATCTTGGGGCATGGGGGGGGGGGGGGGGGTGGCCTCATGATGTAGAAGAGTGCATGGCCTTGCTTCGTAAACCCCCATTTTCATCACTACAGTGCCGGCTCCTGCACTGTGACAGAAGACAAGTGCTGCACGTAATGTCACTTCAGCAACTGACTCCTGTCACTTAGGAGGAGTCGGCACTTTGGTTTCACGGAGGGTGAATGTAAAAACACAGAGGGTTTGTATAATACAAGCTGATGCTGATGAATGCAAACCAGCACCAGACAGCTGCTTCTGATTGGCTGATTGTTAATTCACCGCAGAAGCGAGGCTGTCTACAGTACAACATTCATTGTCTCTAATTCCATTTCCACATATTCCTTTATATTATCCGATTCCTATGTCCAATAAATTTGTGTGATTTATATTTACACTCTTTCATTTATTGTTTTGCAATACCCTAAATGTATTTCTCTTTTCATCGCAATCCACTCATAGCGCACAGACAATACGATAAAACATTAGAACTCTACATTTGAGTCGGTAAACGCTTATTCCTTCTGGCGCTCTCTTAGTAAATAGTGCCAAGCAGGTAAACTTTCCGTCTAAGGGAAATATTCAATAAAGTCCGTTTTTTTTCCTGGGAGCCAGAAAAAAACCCAGACTTTAGTATTCAATTGTGGGCTTTTTTGGCCTTTTTTTTATTTTTGGTTGAATTGGCATTGACCAAAAAACGACTGCGCCGTATTTTCGACTAGTCAAAAAAAACAGCACTCTGCTTGAATAGGTTGAACATGAATTCAACCTAAAGAGAGCGAAAAGTGCTGTTTCTCTCTACTTTTTTTTTCTTTAGATGCGAAGAAACAAATATAACTTTATTTGTCTTGTCGTTTCCTTAGTCTCATAGGAGTCTAGCTATAATTTTATAAAATGTACTTGTTAAATAATAGCTAGAAGAATGGTTACTATAAGCAACAATTGTCCTCTTCAAAAGATTTGATATAATTCTAATTCTTATTTACATAAAACCACCTACTTGATGCGTTATTGTAGTTTGTATATTGATTTTATAACATCAGTGGAAAAGTACCAAGAAATTCATGTGCCACTAATACTGCTTTCACATTGCAGAAATGGGTAATGACACGGTATTCTTAAATGGGACTTTAAAACGGGTCTGAGCCTTGAGACCTTTCACATTGCAGGTGAAAACCGTTTTAAAAATCATTTAATACCATTCAAAATTCAACCCGTTTACCCCCAAGGGACACGTTTCAAGCCATTGAAATAGAGCCATTCACACTGCCTAAAAAAACGGCTTTGAAACGTGTAGGACTCTGCTTTTTAACCGTGTTGAAATACCAGTTATCTTTAACCGGTAAATCAACTCTGGCACTTTCACATTGCAGCCTTAAACGTTATAAAATGGAAAATAAACGGCAATATACCGTTTTAAAAGTGCGATGTGAAAGGGGTATAAAGTACACGTGGATGATGCAATGAGGGTCTTACTAAAAGCACCCGTCAATGAAACTAGGACTAGTTTCGCCCTTGTCTATAGGGATTCTCTCTATGAAGATTCCAGTGTCATTCTTTTATACTTTGCATTTTGTAGTGGGTAGAGGTTATAGGGTCAACTGCATGAAAGTTGCATTAGGTCGAACACTGAAGGTCGACACTTGAAATAAGTCAACATGACTATGTTCGACATGGTTGGGAGGTCAACACAAGCATCAGGTCGACAATGAGAAGGTCAAAAGTCAAAAGTTTGACGTGAGTTTCTCAAAATATTTTCTCCCAAATGTCGCGTCGACCTATTTGAGGTGTCCACCTAAAGATTCTACTTAAAACTTTGAACCAAATATATACTTTAAAAAAATCAAAACCAATAACAGTAGATTGTCGGCTGTTGTGCAAAATAGCTAATTAATAGCACTTGTTTCCTATGGAAAAGTGACAGGATAAATGATTAACAGGAACGCGGCAGGAGTTGCTTTATGTGTCTAGTAGAGAAATTTATGAAGTGTGTGTCCTGTATCAGGAGTCTGACATATATTATTACTCCTGCACAAACTGTTTTGATTGCTGCCTAAATTAGCACGGTGAGCTGGGGGGGGGGGGGGGGGGGGGGGGGGGGGGAGAGATAACGCGCAGTGACACACGCATTTAATTCCGTACTGCTAACTGAAAGCTTGATACCTGCTATTTCATGGTCTGTGTCGGATTCAGCAGCTCCGCGTCTTGTTTACAAACGGGAAAAATGTCATTTGTATTGAGGGGAATATGATAGGTGCGGGGAACAGCTGTGTCAAGAATACCGCATCTTCCTAGTAGGACACGGCCGCACAGCCCCTGGAAACTGGGAGGATACAGGTGGCTAGTTCCGGAGGTGGGGCAAGGCCGATTGCGTCGTTCTATTAGGACTGGGGCGGGAAGGGTCACCTGGGAGAATTGGTATTTAATAGCGGGTGAGACATGTATGACGTGTATGCCTTACCTACTAGAGCAAAGACATCAGCTGTTTGAATTAACAACCCGGACCCAAAGCAGGTTGTTTGTTTATGTATTTCATTACATTTTGGACTTTTTCTCGCTCATTTGCGGAGGATGGACTGATCATTTGCAATTTTGGATATGGAATAAAACACACTTGAGTTGGGTTGACCCCATTTACACACTTATGAGATTTGTGTGACAAAAAGAAATAATTACAAGTGCAAGGGAACATATGACGTAAGGCCTGATTCAAAGTTGATCGCAAAGGCAAAATCTTTCTGTAATGAGCAAAACCATGCTGCACTGCAGGTGGGGCAGATGTAACATGTGCAGAGAGAGTTCAGGCCCAAATCAGGTCACTGTGATGTCCCCTCAGATCCGACATCACAGTGACCTGATTTGCCCGGTCCCCCCCATACCGACCGACCACGGACCTCCCTCCCGGCGGAGGGCCGGGCGGGGATCAGGGGTCACATGCGAACCATCACAAGTATTTAGGACCGCAGGTCCCCGGCGGCTCGCAGATGATTGGCTGGGCATACACTGCTGTGAGAAATGCCCAGCTTTAGATTTATTTTATTTATAGAGTTATTTTGTTTCTGTGCAGGGTAAATACTGGCTGCTTTATTTCAACACTGCAATTTAGATTTCAGTTTGAACACCCCCCACCCTAATCTAAAGGCCCCTGTCCTAAGAACAAGCCGGCCCTGATTTCCCCATTTTTTTTACATGTGATAAATCGCATTCGATTTCTCACATCGTTTTCGCCACAACGCGGCTAGACCCAACCAAACTAATAGACGCGACGAGAAAAATCCCGTTTTCATGCCCAAACGGGTGTCCTTTCTCATCTTCAGGCTCAAAAAGATGTGTGCGCGCCAGTAACATTTGAATACCGGCGGCAGGTGTGCATGGGTGCCGGAAGGGGCGCACAACATTGTAATCCCCCCCACACCTATATATCTACCGTCCGCTGCTTATCTGTGTTTGGGTTGTTCTCGTGACTTTTGGTGCATTTGTGGTAACACAAGTTAAACGCACTGAAGGCATGGGAGCGACTTCCCAAACGTGGCACCAAAGGTCCACTTTTGACATGCGGGCTTGAGGAAGTGGGAAACACATTGGGTTCCGGACCCAAATAACCGCTATGTATATATGTTAAGCTTGCAATTGCTACTGGGGCTAAACCCAACAATTGCTGCAGCAGACAATAGAACAGGTTAAATCCGTAGTGTTCCCCCTAGGAATTTTTGGGGGCAGGGCGCCGCTGTACGGTATGGGGACCCACCGGGCCCACCGACGTCATCGTTGTAGGCGGTCCCAGGCCACCGCGTCACCAAAGGAGGCGTGCCCGGGCCGCCGCGTCACCAGAGGAGGCGTGCCCAGGCCGCCGCATCACCAGAGGAGCCGTGCCCGGGCCGCCGCGTCACCAGAGGAGGCGTGCCCGGGCCGCCGCCTCGTGCCCGGGCCGACGCGTCACCAGAGGAGGCGTGCCCGGGCCGCCGCATCACCAG
The DNA here is from genome assembly GCF_055691185.1 of Crinia signifera. Lineage (NCBI taxonomy): Eukaryota > Metazoa > Chordata > Amphibia > Anura > Myobatrachidae > Crinia > Crinia signifera. The sequence goes on along the minus strand of NC_139223.1, from coordinate 177,139,118 downwards.
AGGAGGCGTGCCCGGGCCGCCGCGTCACCAGAGGAGGCGTGCCCGGGCCGCCGCGTCACCAGAGGAGGCGTGCCCGGGCCGACGTGTCACCAGAGGAGGCGTGCCCGGGCTTCCTCCATCTGGCCCCGCCGAAGTCCGTGAGCTGCCGGGGAAGCCTATCTCCGCCGAGATTGCGGTGCCTGGAGCTTCCCCGGGCACAACATTAGTCAGGCAGCAGGCTCTTTTAGCGGGGCGCTGCGGGAGGGGCAGGGCGCATTTTGCCCTTTAGAAATCGGGCAGGGCGCAGCGCCCCGCTAAAACAGCCTAGCGGGAACACTAAATCCGGGTTAATTGCGGGGAACAGTTCGTTCCATACATCCATGCTCCTACTTTCCTCTGATGTCAGCTGGAACTCCCTGTGTTATATACACTTCATTCTGCACAGACCATTCTCACATTTGCACAGTAAATTGGTAGCCAAAACCTGCCTATTTCACATTCATAGATTTCTGACCGTAGGAGGAGAGTGTGACAGTGCAGAGGAGATTATCCCTGTTTCCGCGCGGTGAATTCATTACCGCCCGACCCAGAGAGGATGAACAGGCGGAAAATAAATTGTTCTTTATTCCGGCGTCTCCGCGTTCCATAAAGACACAGAGAGAAATTAGGCTGCACTGCGCAGGAAGTTGATTTATCATCAAGTTATTACTTCGTTCTGGAGACTAAAACCGCGTCACACAGGAGGCGCGGTCTCTGACACGGTTCCGTAAGAAGCTTCGACAATAATCGGGACAGAGTATAAATAATGACAATATACTTTCCGAGCGGAGGAGGCGAAGACGCAGGAGAAGCCACAGAGCCGGACAGAGGCATGGGGTAGGCAGGGAAAGCGCAGGGTGGCACAGGGAGGTTTTAGGACCATGAAGAGACATCCTTCTTGTACCAGTTGTGTATTGTGCCTCTGTATGCCCAGCAGAGATGAGAATTCAGCCTGTGAGACTCAAATCAGGGAAATGTTATGGGCACTATTTTGATGAAACACCCCAAGGCACCTATATATGTTGAAGTCCGCACGGTATAACGCCTATGTATCGCACTGCCAGCATTCTCCGGCTATAGCAGTCAATGGGCCGGATGTATCAAGCTTCAAAAAGTGATGAAGTGGAGAGTGATAAACAACCAGCCAATCAGCTCCTACCTGTCATTTGTCAAACCCATCCTGTAACATGGCAGGTAGCAGCTGATTGGCTGGTTGTTTATCACTCTCCATTTTATCTCTTTTTGAAGCTTGAGACATCTCTGCCAACATTAATACTGACACTGACACCCAACCAATACAGGGTACAGAATATCCAGCATTATACACATGCTTCAGTCAAGCACAGAAGTCAGACACCCAAAGCGGCAATCTGACACTACCATCTGCGCCTGCCCTCGGGTGTCCCCCAAAATACATTTTTCGAGTTCGACCAACCGTGCTGTTAGCGAGTAAAGTGCCGTCATGTGGCATCGAGTCCTTGTTTTAGTTTACTGCCTAAGGGAGACAAGTTCTAAGCCTTGAAGAGAGATAAAAGTGGAGAGAGATAAAGTACCAGCCGGTCAGCTCCTAACTTCCATGTTACCAGCTGTGTTTGTATAATGACAGCAGGTGGCTGGTTGGCATACTACCAATCACTACCAGTTACTGCGGGACAGTCCTGCTTGCTGGACACTGTCCCACTCGGTGGCTGTGGTTTCCCACTGGTGCATACACGCAGAACGTGTGGTAAGGTTGGTAGAGCCAGTAATCACTGCTGCTCTGCCGTGGGCACAGCACCGAACCATGCTGCCTGGGGAGGCCTGGGCACCCTCCAAAATGACGAGAATGGCAGCAAGGCTAGGCAGACCCAATTTTAGGGAGCATCTCGGCCATTCCAGGAGGGTAGGCAAGTATGGACTTACATCTGCCCCTATACTGTATGCCGCTACCTCTGCAGCCTGGTCGCACTGTTTCCTTGCTCTGCAGTTGTCTGGAATAATCACCCAGTCCTCGTCCTGTAGTTCTGGTCTTATACTGAGACTCTCTGCAGCATTACATTATTTCACACCTGACTGCACTGAATTGCAGCTCCTAGTATTTTGTGTATTATTGTGCATATAGGGAATATTAGTCTTAGGCCACATAATATATCACTTTTGTGTTTGGAAGAACAAAGAGCTGACAATGGGAAGATTTCCTGGTGGTCACTTCTGGTGCAGACACTTTCTTGCCCGCTAGCCGCTGTGCAGATAGAATAATCCACGCTGGAGCCCATGCAGAACAATGGGGGTTATTCTGATTCACTCGGAAAGGCACAATCACTCTATCATGGGCAAAACCATATGCGCTGCAGGTGGGGCAGATGTAACATGTGCAGAGAGAGTTAGATTTGGGTGTTTTATTGTTTCTGTGCAGGGCAAATACTGGATGCTTGAGTTTTACACTGCAATATAGATCTCAGTGTGAAGTACAAACCCCACCCAAATCTAACTCTCTCTGCACATGTTACATCAGCCCCACCTGCAGTGCACATGGTTTTGTCCATTAGAGAGTGATAACCCTCAATATACGATGCGTAATGAATGACTGTTATTATTTTGTGAATATTTTGTATTACGATAATTGGTAATAATAAAAGTTAGCTGTGCAAAAATCTGGTTGTGACTTGTGCAAAATCTGATTGTGACCTGTGCAAAATCTGATTGTGACTTGTGCAAAATCTGATTATGACCTGTGCAAAAACAGATTGTGACTTGTGCAAAATCTGATTGTGAACTGCACAAAATCTGATTGTGACTTGTGCAAAATCTGATTGTGAACTGCACAAAATCTGATTGTGACTTGTGCAAAATCTGATTGTGACCTGCTCAAAATCTGATTGTGACCTGCTCAAAATCTGATTGTGACCTGCTCAAAATCTGATTGTGACTTTTGCAAAATCTGATTGTGACTTGTATAAAACTGATTGTGACCTGCGCAAAATCTGATTGTGACTTGTGCAAAATCTGATGGTGACTTGGGGAATGAAGCTGTCCTGGAATGACTCCCCATGACTTGGCCTGCTAGCAGGGTTCCAGGCTCTCTGTTGACACTGACAATCCTAATTACATGAACAACCAGGCACTAAGAACTTTAGCACAGTGCAGCCACTACGCAGATGCAGCAGGTGCCTCACTTTCGGGGTTAACCCTTTACCCATGGTCCTTTGGCTGTCCAGGGCTTGACTGCAACTACATAATAAGCCATACAGTATATACACTTATCCACATAAGAGCATTTATACCATAGGTATTCAACATACAGCCCTCCAGCCGCTGTGGAACAACGTATCCCAGCATGCCCTGCCTCAGTTTCCCTACTGGGGCATGCTAAAACTTTAGCAAGGCATGCTGGGATGTGTAGTTCCACAGCAACTGCAGTACTTATGATGTAATAGTTAAAAAGCCCGTCAAAATGACGACTGCTGCTACTTACTTTCACTTTGAGCTGTGACAGTTTTTAGCTGAAGGGTCTTCTGTGAATTGGGGGCGGGTGCTGGCGCCATGTGACTTCATCCATTTTTGAAACGCACTGGTTCCCACTCCAAAATGCCCCCCTGTCTGTCAATCAGGCAGTGATTCCCACATCGAGCGCATGAAAAGTTTGCAGAAGGCGCTCGATGTGGGACAAGCGCATTAGCGCCTAGTCCCCCACCATCTGAGTCGGTGCTGAATCAGCTCCTCAACAAGCAGGTCAGAATCGGACCCCAGAGTTTCTTGACCTGGAAGTCAAAGTGCACCTTCTGGGACTAAACGCGTGGGATAAAGAGACTTAATGAAATGGCTTCGGGCTGACAATTAGCCTGAATCCATCCCAAAAAGAGAATATGTAAGTTGTGTTGTTGCTGTCATTTCTGTTCATGTGGTCCCTTCGCTGACAGATGCTGCCTGGCACTGAACCTCAGTGTCTGGCAGAGCCCCGTCACACACAGGAATATGACAATCATCCGCTATCACATGTACTTGGCATTCGGTTACCTCTCAGGGTTGGGGAAGGGGCTATTTTTAGATGCTTTTAGGCTGCAGTTGCTGCTATTTGGATCTCAGAGGTTACTCTGCACAATCTTTTAGCTTTTAAGAGCTTTTAAGAGGCCTGGAGTGTGGTACAGGTTGTTGCCGCCTGCACAGCCCTCATTGTGCAGAGAATTAGGACTCTGGTAGAACAGTTCCAGGCAGTGGCGTGACTATAAATTTAGCTACCCCCTGACAAAACCTACCCAGGCCACTGTGCGCCGCCATGTGTAGCGCTGCAGCTCCCCAGGAGTGACGTGAGCCCATGCGGCGTAACAGGGAGGACATCCCGTACACTGACATACTGTAGCCTTCTGTCACCAGCCTCCGCTTCCAAGGACCGACCGTGGATACTAGCGGAAATGTGTACGGGTAATGACACCGGCCGAGAGGAGGCGGGGGAATTTGTCACCTGCGGTACGTAGCCACAGTACACAGCCACTGTCACCCACTACTACTGAGTGACAGCAAACTGTGTATTCGTACAGGGCAGCAGGTATTTTTCAGTGCGCCCCGAGACCGCTGGCTCCCCCAAGCCACAGCGGGGGCGGCCACACCATAGTTACACCACTGATTCCAGGTTTTTGTATTCGGTTTCTGGTGGCAGGGAGCTGCAGAACTTTGTAATCATGTATAAAATATATATTTTACTAACTAGTCCCTGAGGTGAAGTACCGACACTGACCACTAGAGGCCGCTTGATGGACCAAATTATTTCTTTGTGTAATAAAAGATGTCATAACAGAAAGTGATGGCAATTTTTGCAGGGACACTGGTCTGAGTCAGACTCGCTGGATATGGAGAGAGGGAGCTGGGAAGACAGAGATTGGAGGTAGGATCAGATAGGGACCGGGGGGGGGGGGAGGGGTGGAGAGTTTCTGGGCTAAAAACTGTCACAGCTCAAAATGAAAGTCGACACTGTCACAGATCAAAGTGAAAGTAAAAAACTGTCACAGCTCAAAGTGCGGCTTTTAACTAGTAAAATATGTATTGGGGTAAATTTACTAAAGCTTCCAAAAATGAAATGAGGGGATGTTGCCTACAGAATTTCATTGGTTGCTAAGGGCAACCTCACCTCATTTCATATTTAGACACTTTAGTAAGATGACCCCTATGAATCCTAAACACCATAAATTGTACTTGGCTACTCTCCTGGAATGAGCAGTATAGTAGACAACCCAACCAGATCCTGCTTACTACTGAAGCGGTCAGGGATTTGATGATGTCATTTTGTGTAAGTCATGTCATAATGGCCCCAGCGCACACAGTGCAATTCTGCAAATTTTGGTCTTAATGCCCATACACACTGGGCGGCTTTGAGCTGAAAGCCGCTCAGTTTACTCGTTTAGCTGCTTTCATCTCGTAAGCCACCTAGCGCTTACGGGGCAGCGGTGAGCGCTGCTGTGCGCTCCCACATCATCGCTGGGCTGACCGCTCATCTGCTGTTATTACCAGCAGATGAGAGATGGGGTGGATGGGTTTCCATAGCATCCTACTATGGAAAGTCGTCCACCCCCCGGGAAAATCACCAAAACAGTCGAAGAACATTCAATGTGCACGCAAAGAGCGTTTTTCAGCTTAGCGATTTTCCCCATCGTTGTTCTCCATACACACTGAGCAAAAACGCCCAGCGTGTATGGACCTTTACATCACAGGGGTCAGGGCTAAGATAATGTGCTTCGTGGTGCCCCACCTCCCATCTGGTACTCCCGCAGGATCTCTGCCAGAGATCGATACATCTATTTATCTACAGCCGTAACTGGACATTTTGATGCCAAGGGCAACAACAACAAAAACCCCACTTCATTTGAGGTGTTATTTGTTTTGTAGTTACTGTACATTGAGCCAGAAGTATCAAGTTTCAAAAAGTGGAGAGTGATAAACAGCCAACCAATCAGCTCCATGCTGTCATGTTACAGACCAGGGTTGAAAAATGACAGTTTGGAGCTGATTGGCTGGTTGTTTATCACTCTCCATGATTCAAACCCATGACCTTCCATATAGCAGCCAGACACCTTACGCCCCCAACTACTAGCACCTGTATGGGAAATATGAGCATATTTTGAAGTGTGTGACTGTGGGTGCTTAGGGACATGAGGGCAAGATGGGTCGGCCAGGTGATGCCGGGAATTAAAGAGGAGGAAGTTGCAAGTGAGATTGATTATTGAAAATTGGCATTTGCTACAGAAAAGTGGCCCCTTCCTTGCAATGCCCTGTGCGATGATACATGTCTTACCACTCTAGCTATGGACATCCATCTATCTTTCTATCTATCTATATATCTATCTATCTATCTATCTATCCATCCATCCTTTCTCTCTGTCTCTACGGTATGTATGTATGTATCTATCTATCTATGGAACTGAGGGGGTCATTCTGGTTGGCTCAATAAGCTGTGAAACTCACAGCTTATCGAGCCTCTGTGACACAGATCCATCCACCACCCTGCCACCGATTCCCCCCAGCAACAATGCATTGAGATTGATATATTTGCGACATCCAAGACAAAATGGCCGCCATGTAACGTCAGTTCCCCGCCACGTCAGCACCCCTGGGGCACTTCGTCTCACCCAAATAATGTTTTCATGGGGATGTCCATAAAACTCTGTCTGCCCCAATAGCCCAGCACCGACACTGCTCTATCCGCCCCCATCCTTTCCTCCCCGCTGTGAATGGCCCAGCGACGGTGTACATCGCCAAGGCTGTTTGCAGTTGGCGTTTGCACATGCGCAGAAATGTGCATGCGCAAACCCAGACCGTTTGGGCAGGAGCCGAAGTCCGTACACTACGAGTGAACCAGAATCGGCCACTAAGTGTAGCCTACTTTGTCTCATACTGCATTTCAGCTTAACACCCCGTAATGTTCCACAATAAGGACAGATTTAATAATGTCCGCAGTGATGCTTACCGTTATAATCGTTTTTGTTTTTTTGCTGATAATACATTTGTGTACAATGTCCCGGCGAAGAGAATAAGGACTTATCATCACCCTATTCATTTTCTCTATTGGAATGTAATGGCTTTCTAGCACAGTCCATTATAATAAAAAATGAAACATCCAAATTAAACATTTAAATATATAAAAAAAGCATCTTTGCTCTCCTACGAAAATATAGAAGACTAGAGGGCAGCACATCTATATTTTACCCACGTTTCCCCATCACCTAAATACCCGCTGTTTAAAATTTTCTGATTTGTCCATTTTATTATTGCAAACCTGGGATTAGCCGCCACCCCACAATACAGGGATTTATGACATGAGCAGTAAAAATGTTTGATGCGATGTTCTATGGGTGAGTGGTCTCACTACATTATGACTGCAGTATACCTTTCTAACTGGGCCTTCTGATTTAATGGAGAACAGCGGAGCCCCTGTCTTGAGACCAGAAATTCTGGAAGTGCTGTGACATTTAGAAGAAGGGAATTAACTTTTTTTTTTTTCCTCTAAAGGAATTACCAACGGGTTTTTATTTCTGCAGTAATGCCCGTCCGAGCAGAAAATATGGTCGCAGTGATGATTTCAAATTGGTTGCAGCTTAAACTAATTGGTCAAGGTGCCTTTCAGCTCGTAAGATGAATAGAAATTATACTTTGCTCCTGCGATGTTTGACTGTAGAAGAGGACGTGTCACCTGTCACTTACCTGCACGTTGCCTGGCTATGTTTATTTTATTGGTTTCTTAGAACATCTATTTGCATTGTTGCATTAGTGCTACATTATTGATACCATCTTATTGTATTGTTGCATTTACCCCTGTGTATACTGTGTAGAGTACCCATCAGTCCCTCTTCATTACTCCAAGAGTCTGTGCTTGGCATGGTTAGTCCCAACACAGGGTACTTACTCCTGAGGCCTTTATTTTTGTTAGCCAGTCATCACTCCTGAGCCACTGCCAGTCCAACCTGCTCTGCTAGCTGCAAGAGTCCAGTCAAGCTGTTACATAGTCGTCTTGCCCTGCTACCTGCCTAGTATTGCTACCAAGCTGAAGCCTGTGCCTACTCTTCCATTTACTTCTGTAGTCTCTTGCCTATTTTTATGTAAATCCCTACTGCCCGGAGGTTAAGTCCAGGCAGCATCCTAAGTACCGGTGTGCCATCTGAAATAAGGGAACATGCACAGCTGTTATTGGCTCTAGGGGTTCACAAAATAGTGCAGGAGTTCCTTAACACCCATACATGTGGTATTTTACAGTCACCTTTCTTGGGAGTAAATTTACTAAAGCTTCAAAAATAAAAAGAGGTTATGTTGCCCATAGCAACTAAACAAATTCTGTATCATTTTCTAGGATGCAATAGACAAATGATAGACAGAATCTAGGCAAAATGATATGACATGTTTCCCATCTGATATATAAATCCATAATTGTTGGTGTTTCATGTGGGTGATTTTCTGCACGTAGTGTATGATACGTAAGGATATACAGTATGTTCCCTGTTGGTCGTCTTAGTGGAGGAATCAGTGACATTCTACGACATTCCAGTCATCTAGCCGGCAGAAAGATAGATAATGCAAGATTAGCAGCAGAGGGTTCGAGACTGTTGGTCTTCTGTTCCTGTGGTGGAGGGGAAAGGTGGAACACTTTTGCATTAGCCAAAAAGTGACACAGAGTCAGTGAGTGCAGAATTGTGTAGCTGTCACTTTAGCGATGTAACTTTAAAACAATGTAATGGCAGAAGTCATAACGCTGTGTGCATCCGCTGAGGGCCTACCGACAGTGGTTCATTCTACGCCTCTGACTTCTGATCGTTTAAACACTTTTCTATCCTCATCGAAGCAGGATCAGAGAACAAATGCAATGTTTGTGGTAATTTATTTTATTTATTAACAGTTTCTTATATAACGCATAATACATATTCCGCAGCGCTGTACAGAGAATAGTTGAACATTCACATCATGATATGTTTTCTCTTGGATTATACCATTTAGTGGGCAGTTCGAGACCGGCGGCCGTGCGGTTTTGCCTTGTAAATAACTGCTACTACTTTGACGGACATTATGTTTGTAAGGGATGCTACTATTGTAGTGGGCATTATATGTGTAATAATGTGGTGGTTACTAAATGTATAGGCAGCACTACTGTGATGTGCTTTGTGTGTCCAAGTGGCACTACTACTGTGATGTGTGTTGTGTGTCTAAGTGGCACTACTACTGTGATGTGCGTTGTGTGTCTAAGTAGCAATACTACTGTGGTGGGCATTGTGTGTCTAATTGGCACTACTACTGTGATGTGCATTGTGTGTCTAAGTGGCACTACTACTGTGGTGGGAATTATGTATGTAAGCGGCACTACTACTGCGGTGGGCATTATGTATGTAAGCGGCACTACTACTGCGGTGGTCATTATTTATGTAAGCGGCACTGCTACTACTGTGGTGGGCATTATGTATGTAAGTGGCACTACTACTGCGGTGGGCATTATGTATGTAAGCGGCACTACTACTGCGATGGGCATTATGTATGTAAGTGGCACTACTACTGCGGTGGGCATTATGTATGTAAGTGGCACTGCTACTGCGGTGGGCATTATGTATGTAAGTGGCACTACTACTGCGGTGGGCATTTTGTATGTAAGTGGCACTACTACTGTGCTGGGCATTATGTATGTAAGTGGCACTACTACTGCGGTGGGCATTATGTATGTAAGCGGCACTACTACTGCAGTGGGCATTATGTAAAATAGCGACACTACTACTGTGATGGGCATTAAGTGTATAAGAGGTGTTACTATTGTGGAGGGCGTTTTGTGTGTAAAGCGTACTGTGAGGAGTCATTTCATTTAGAGGTAATATTTTGTGGCCACGCCCCTTCCTAGCGAGAGGTAGGTCACGAATAGTTTGTTTGCAGGATACGGCATCTATTTAAAAATCACTGGTTGTTCTGCAGAAGTAGAGAAGCGGTGATTGCTGGCTCCCCCAACTGCCCTCTCCCTGCCTGTCGGACACTGTGACCCACGGGAGGAACAGTGAGACAGTCTGCATTTAGGGGGACTGTCCTGCTGTAATTGGGACAGTTAGGAGGTATGTTAATGGGAGGGTAGTGGTGGTAGGTGGCGGGTGAAATGAGTCCCACCACTTCTCTAGGACAATATTTAAGCCGTGATACTGGGTAAAGAAAAATACCTTATGGGTCTCATGTGACCCCCCAGACATTGATCGAAGAACGATTTTCTTGCATCAATGCCGAGAAAAGTCTTACTGGCAACCAGGCATAAAGGTTGCTAGGGACCACATTAGGCTTGCAGGTATAGAAAAAGAAAGCTATGTCTCATGTATAAAACATTCCCATTTAGCATTGAAGAAGTCACAGTAGGAACAAAATAAAAAATGGTGTTTATATATTAGAAACTGATTATCTACATAGAGAAATCAGTCTTTGCCTTTTCAGTCTGCGATATAGGTAATAGTGTGGATTTATGTTATTTATGACAGTGATATAAATGTGTATCCCTGTAACCAGCTGTGAATACATATGTGTAATGCCTGGGTGACCACTGTCTGTCCTTTATTCTGGGTAAGTGCTCCCTGGCTAGGGTCACTCACAAAGAGATGTCATTAATGGGAGCTCTCCAGCTATTGGTTGGCCAGTCATGGCGTACACTCTATATTCTTGATTCTTGAATGAAGCCAATCAAACTACCAGGTATAAATGCTGAGGAAGCTCATGCGGACACATACGAAACATCCAAACTCCACACAGATTGTGCCTTGTTTGGCATAATGAGGAAGCAGTCTCATAATTGCATTAAAGCAATCCACTGCATCAGAGATATTGTACATAAAGACCTATCAGATTCTGCCATCTTTCCAGAGCGGTTACAAAATGAGTACTTTGGATGCCGCCTGTTTCTTTTTTTGCACCACCTGTCTTAAACATCCTGCAACACTTTATACTGTTACCCAAAGCCGGCAAAGTTTAAAGGGCTCACTATTGCTTGTTACAATTTGTTTGAAACGAGGGTTGACGTACTGTATTTGATCCGCGACTAATTTCACGTTAATAGTTTTGCAAGTTCATTCATGATTTTCTTCCAGTGTCAGTGTGTAGCCGCCGTCCTGGAAGTGTTAAGTATTTAGTGTGACCTCACAGCTGTCTTGTTTCACAACATTATAACATCAGCAATTAGACAAATTAGCATCTACAGGATTGAGGCAGGCAGTGCGAGCCGTCTTGCAGGCTGTGATTTAACTCTCCCCACCCTCGCTAGGAGTTGGAAGCCGCAGTCTATTCTAATGAGTGAGTCAGGTCGAAGGATTTCCATGTTGACACTTTGGATCTAATATGTAGCAAAAAATGAAATGTAATATTTGTTTATGTTTTATCGTAATTTATGTCTATATAATATGGTTATGTAAAACCATTGTTGCAGCTTTACATAGTTAAGTAAACAGGTCTCCATGGATTAACATATTATGATTGAATAGCACTTTGACATGTACCTATAGATTATATCATGCTGGACAATTGGCAGAATCGCTAATTGCTCTTCGTATGTCACAGTGCCAATCAAAGGCTATGTACACACTGAAGTTAAAATGCCGCATTTAAATGTATTACAAAGACAAGCTTAGTACATGTAAGCGAGTGTATTAATCGATAATAATCATTGTATTAATGGGCATATTTACTTAAATGAATTCAAGTATCGGGATGCGCGGAAATAAGAAATTATGTACTTAAGAGGTGTATGTAGAAACATACAGGGACAGGGGTTCCAATAGGAGCCTGGCCTGTGGGGATTGGTATGAAATCCCGGCGGTCGGAATCCCGACCGGCGAAATCCCGACAAGGGGGGGACATGGATCGCCCCCCCTTGCGGGATTGCTGCGCTCGCCACGCAGCAGGACCGGTGCCTCACTAAGCTCAGCACACTTATTTATTCTCCCTCTTTGGGTGTCATGGACACCCATAGAGGGACAAAGTGCCGGGATTTTGGCAGTCGGGATTTTGGTGGTCGGGATTCCGGCGACGGGATTTCGACCACTGGGATTCCGACCGCCGGGATACTAACTGCATCCCGTCCTGTCAATGCGATAACTTTATTAAATGCTGTGGAACTCCTGGACATGCGCAGTTATTACTGGGGATGGATCTCACAGATCCCTCTCCTGATAAAATGTGCAGTACGCAGCCTGAAGGCTACAAGGGCTATCTCTATTTGATAGCCCTTGTAGCCTTCGGATATGCAATGCTTGGTCAATTTCAGATTATAGCAGTTCCCTTAGAAACCTCTAGGGGCTGCTATTGCAATAGGAATTCTTGCTTCGGAACAGGGGATGCCAATCCCGGGGCATTATTGCAATTCTGGGAATCGGGACTGCAAAATGCCCAATCCCGAGATTGGCATCCCTAAAACAAAAACGCACCTCTTCCCCACATTAGCTTACTGCATGCGTAGTCTAATCCCAAAATCGATTGAAATCCCGGACATTTTTGGCCCATATCCCGGGATCCCACCGATTCCGATCCTGGGATTGGCCACTTTACCTAAAAATTGTCGGCATTATAAAGCGGGGATAAAATGACGCATCATTCCTCATCTGTGGTCAATATCCATGGTTCTTTTTGTATTTAGTTATAACGACAATGAAATTAAACGTCCAACTTCTTCCATCTCCTTTTAGAACGCCTTAACTTGCTAATTAGCAATGCAGTCACATAATCCCATTCACTTAATTAAACAATTTATTACTGGCCCGTCTCTTATGATACAAATTGAATTAAATAATTAAAAAGAAAGCATCCAGTAAATAAAACTGTATAACACGGTCACAGAAGACTGGACATTTCCCCGTGGTCTCTTCATCAACTTCAAAACTTGGTTGTAAACAGTCTGGGCCAATCCAGAATTGGAGGTTAATTGGGCGTACTGTACATCACTCAAAATAAACTTACTTGGAAATGTAGCATCAAGTACGTAGAGCTGTATTATGTGCGCTTTACTTCAAGTCATTGTCATCATTGCACCCTTGCATCTATATTTTTTGGGTTATGGTATACCGGATCGACGGTGTAAAGGTCAAGGACCAAGTCAGTCTAAAGCAAAAATATTGTCAAAAAAATGTCGATCTTGTGTCTGTCAATCCCGTTTGCCTATACTTAACGCTTATGTCTAACTCTTGTTATTGTCGACCTAGACGCATTTGGCTAAACACAGTAGACCAAAGTATGGTCTTTCTAGACACCGCTGGTCCGTCGACTGTATAATAATAGGTGCAAATGATATGTTGCGTATACCTGCTTGCTTCCTGGCTCGCATTAGTGTAAATATGACCATATAGAACTAATGCATATGTGAGTCTTTCCGATCACTGGCGCGTTTCGCCTCACCAGTCATGCGGTTACTATCTTATGCTAATGGGACTATCTGTGCACATTATCGGTCCATCTTCATGCAGAAGGCCGCGCCATTCACGGTTTTTCTGGCCGCCGTCATCACTAGCATTGAGACTTACACCTACTTGTTGCTGGGTGCATAAGAGGTGTAACCTAACAGATACCTCATCTTGGTCAGCGGGGGACTGTGGTTCATGCAGTCCCCGTCGTATTCGCATCGGAGACCGATGTTTAGTCTCTGCGCATGCGTATATTAGCCTTTGCACATGTGCGGGGCTGCTGTGCGGACGCCTTTGGCGTCAAGGTGTTCGCACGGGGGAGGGGGCACAGAATGGAGGTGGGCAGGGGGCATTGGCATGGGGAGGCATGGTGACCATCGAATTATTTCGGCCCCGCACGCTAGCCTGGATGTATATGCAAAATATCCATTCGCTATAAGACGTGGATGGCGGCGATGGGCGGGCATTTGCTCTCGTTAAATGCCTTCGCTAAGCAGTAAACCAGAATCAGGCCTTCAGTACCGGTTTGAATCGTCCTACAATTTGAAATTCAAAATTTTAAATCCAAATTTCAGATTTTGGATTGCAAAACAATTTCTATTTTTATTGATTTGTATCGTTTTTTATCAATGATTTTCTTAATTTTGAATATACATTTGTAACAAAACCACCTGAGGGTGGTTTTGTCAAAACGCGGTCAAGAATTAAAAAAACCCCCACCAAAATATGGATTTAAGCGGACATCCTCACTCCGAATGCGCTTGACTCTGCCTTTTCGTTTTTTGCGCGCACTCACTTTCTGAGCATACGCGGGAGAAATGCACCTGTGACTGGCATACTTTCCCTGTAGTAGAAGTCCCTGTATGACAATGCCGGGGCTTGTGTTGTAGTGATATGGATCGCAGGCTGTAGAAGGTGTTAAAGCATTGCATGAGAACGGCACAATACTGGGTGCGGCGTGTGACAGTCCGTCTGTGAAAGTTGACGGCCGAGCTCTGGATACTTAGAAAATGTTTTGTGTTGGTATATGAATAACTGACCTTATACGCTCTGACTCAGGTTCAAGTTCAATATCTCCCTGCCCTCAAGGTGCAGCTAATTACTACAACATTGTGCTAAGGCTTCACTGCAGTCACAAGCGGCAGCCATTTTCTCAGACCAAAACATAAACAGTTGAGGGAATTAGCTATTAACCCAGATGCACCGAGGAACAGGGTTCAGTTCAAGTACTGGGTATAAGCACTGCATTTGTGAATCATGCTATGAAGGGGTCTGTGTACTGGACAGAGATGAAGGGGTACATTTACTAAGCTGGCTATTTCACATGGGATGTTGCTATGGGTAACTAATCAGATTCTTTGTATTAGTAAATCTACAGACAAAATGGTTAAATCAATTTGTGCATTTTGTAGATTTACTAATTCGGACAATTGGAGGTGTTGCCGGCTTTTAATTGTGCCTCTCTGGGAGAAGGCCAGAGAGGAGACCAAATGCTGCAGGCCTAGGGGCAGGACTGACTTCACCAAGCCCCACCCCAATCGATTCAGACTCTGCAATTCGTGGTTCAGCAAAAAGGGGACGGGGCTTAAATGATGCGAAATGCTGAGTCATTTTTGTCTCGCCTTCTCTCCAAAGAGCTGCGAATTACGGAATTTGTTTCAGCGACAGTTCGGGAGGGTAGACAACCATGCCCAAATCCAATATGCCAAACAAAGCGTCACTCCGGGACGTGTCAATTTCAAAAGGGTGCTTTTAATGGGGTCAAAAGGGTGCTTTTACTTTTCAGTTCACTTTGTTGACCATATTGTATGTTTCTTTGCAACCTTTCATAAAGTTTTATTTTTTTGGGGTTGCATCCCGTAATGCAACCACAAAATTTTGCGGTCGCGTGGACCTGCCATCAGACAGAAGGGGGCGCATGCGCGCTCCTCGTTCGGTCTGAGCCCACGCCGCTCCCTCGCCGCTCCCCCGTAACTGACCGCAGCCCCCCCGCACCTCCCCCTAACCCTGCCCGTCTCCCTGCATAGGAGACAGGCAGGGATTCCCTTCCCCACCACCGAGTAAAGGGGATGTGCATGCGTGTGAGATGCTCACGCGTCCCCAACAGATGGAGCGCCTCTCCACCAGTTCTTGCCAGCACAGGGGATCTGGCGCGAGCTGGCGCGGAATGAGAGGCGCTCCATCTGTATTATATAGATTGTTATTATTTAGGTCGCCATTATCACTTTTCAATGTGATTTTTGCATCCTTCTTATATTATATCTTTGGCAAAATTTTTCTTTTCTTTACACAACATGGGTGAACGCACACCCGCAATATCAGTATCGCCATAAGCATTTGCATTTATATAGGGTGTTTTCTGCGCACCAAACGGTTGCGAGTTCCTCGTGTTTCCAAAGCCCCGCTCCCCGTCTGATTAATAGGTGACGGCTTTAGGAAGAGGAATGATATTTGCTGGCGTGACCACATCAGGTATAGGGAGTCTTGGAGAGGAGACGGAGGAGGTCACAGCAGAGTGGGCCCTTTAATAATCATCGTCCTTGTCACGGCCCCATAGACAGCGCATTATTATGCAGTGCAGACTTGATACACAGCGGGAGATATAGATGGGGGCTTGCACGTAGCCTCTACACCTGCTATTGTACTCAGGATACAGCGGGCGGACACCACCGTCGCTGCGCCAAGATGAGTTACACCGATAATAATCTCCATTGCATGTGCGCTATGTGACTACAGCCGCAAGTCATTATTTGTATGGGAACAGCAACGAGATAGATCTGAGCTATGTCGGATCTGCAGGTCAATGGATTTCCCTATCCTGTATTAGGGTGGGATATGTTGGCATTTGAGTTTTACCCACAGGACATGGGATACACAGAAAAGGTCGACATGGCTTAGTGGGACACAGGAATTAGGTTTATATGGCTCGACATGGGTGGATGGTCGACACAAGCATTATGTCGACAATGGCTAGGTCGACAGCCAAAAGGTTAACATGAGGTTTTTTCTTTGACTGCTGACTTAGCCATTGACGACATAATGCTTGTTTCAACTTTCCATCCATGTCGACCTAAGGCATGTTGACCTATTTCAGGTGTCACCGTCAATGGTCAACCCAACGCATGTTGACCTAAAATTGGACGACCCAATGACCCATACCCATTAGGGTTCGGTATGATTTTCCGATAATCACGAAGGTTGTGGCAATATTTTGTCTGTCGGCATTGTGGTCCGTCAGAGTTTTGTACCTGTCGGTGTTTAGATTGTCGCTATTTCGATGTTGGTATTTTGATTGTCAGTGTTCTGGACCTGTCGGTGTTTTGTGCGTCGGCAAATTAACTACATAACTTATTGTACATGCTGACGGGGACCGTTTTTCTATCAGTCAATCACATATGTGAATATCAGGAGATGACAGGTCGACAGTTCAACAACCAATAAGTCAACAACTAAAGGTTGACACATTAAAATTTTGACGTGAGTTTTTCAAGATGATCAAAACTTTCAAGACTTTTTCTTACTGTAACATCCACATGGACTGGGAATGGTAAAGTGCGCCGAGTGCAGTGACCACCGGGCCCCAAGTGAGGGTACGCCTGTGTCTTTTTAATGCGGCAATCACCTACAAGGCAAAGCCATGCCCTGGTAATGATTGCCGAGATCGCCCGGATCCTACAGTATTACATTTCCATGTAGATGTCATTTAAGGACCATCTCCCACTAATACTACACTGTGGGCCTTATTCTGGTTGGAGCGGCCGGGCCGTACGCGGACGTCCCGGGATTTTTTATGATCTGCGCATGCGTACATTCGCTAATGCGCAGGCGCGACCACTCACCAACGCTTACGGACGGGTCTCTACGTGCGAAAAAACCTGTACGCGAGTGTACGGGTATTGGGGGCGGCATAGGGGCGTGAAGAGGGGTGCGGCCGAAATAATGAGGGAAAATGGGCGTAAATATGGGCGTACACGGGGGTGTGCACCAAAAATGAGCGGTGCTACTACCGCACGATCGACTAAAGCACCGTTCATTTTGGACACAAAACAGGCGGCCGCCAACCGCCATCTCAAACCACCCCTACAGATACCGCATGCCAGCGTGCGCCTGGGTTAGCTAATTTACGCTGATTACTACCAAACACATACACCTGAATGTAATAACCAATGCTGCAGTCTATTAAGTCAAAACCATGAATTCACTACCTGCAAGCCACACACAGCACTCTAACACATTGGAAGGTTATCTTTCTATACTTCTCTACATTTAAAGGTTTGTTTAATTTAAGGTAAGAATCTTTGTAAGACCTGCTTATATATGCTAAGGTAGGTATTTGTTAAACAGGTCGACACATTCACTACGTGCTTTCATAGACTTTACACAGTAGCACACTCAATCTACACAAGTCGACATGTGTCAACGTGTTCACTCTAATACAAACATAGGTTTTGTATTTATGATACAATAACATAAACCACATCTAACACCTACAAAGGATGTTTCAGCAATGTTTTAAGCCCATGGCCACTATTTTGCACATTAATTAATTCAATCAATTAATTAATTTTCATAATTATAGTTGAAAGGCAACATTTGCAGGTCCATATATATGAAGGGTATGTCAGCGTACACGGACGTACGCTCACTCTCACGAGCGGTGACATAAGCTGACTTTTCTATTGAAAACAATAGGGACCCGTCCGTGCAAGCTGGCGTACGCTCAGATAGCCGCAAGAAGTCGGTGGGAAGACGGCCGAGAGACGTCCGTAAACGGTGGTGTACGCTCAATTGTACGCCAGTTGTCGGAGTGTAAGGGCTGGTCCGTCCGCGTACGTTGCCGTACGCTCATTTGTACGCCACTCCCCTTCTACGTTGTTTCTGGCCGTACGTATGCGGCTGAGTTGTGGGTGGACTTAACCCCAACGGCCGCGTGCGGCTAGCGTACGTTAATAGCGAACGTACGCACGTTTGGCCGCTACGATCAGAATAAGGCCCCTTATGTGCAAACGCTTATTCTGGTCCATTCGCACAGACCCCTTCGTTCGCACGGGGGCCGATGTTTTGCATCTGCGCAGGTGCATTTCTGCGCATGTGCAGATGCTGGGTGCGTGAGGCCATGGCAAACAAACTGCGGCCGGTGGGCGGGCAGGGGTACTTGCGTTCCCATGAAAGCGCTGGGCATTCCCATGGTAATCGCCCGGTGACGTGGGCATCGGGAGCGGGCGGCTGACAACACCGGATGCCAGCTGCCCACCCATTTTACCGAGAACGTAGATACATAGAAAAGTGACCCGAGAGTCAGTTCATATATGCTTGTGCGCACTACATCTTTCAATGGAAAGATGCGGGAGGTTCCACCTGGCATGCCAACGTACGCGCCTTGCGAATGGTGGCCCGGGGTACCGCCATTCGTAGTGCAGGTTGACTTGCAAGGAGGCAACTTTGCATCTGAGCGAATTAACCAGAATAACCCCCATTAGCTCCATCTGCTAGGAAAGGGGCCGCGGTATAACATAAGAGGGGTGTGATGTGGTATGGGGACTGTCTCACTAATTGGCCCCCACAGTAAAACACATTAGTCCCCACAGGAAAAAAAAAACGCACACATACATACACACACATACACACACACACACACACACACACACACACACACACACACATACATTGGAGCATAGTTACTAAAGCAGAATATAATTTTTGGGAATGGGCGACATCAATTCTTTTTTTTTGCGAAGCAATTTAACCTCAAAAAACATCGGTCCACACATGAAAAAAATATATATACATACCAACTTGCACTTGCAGAATGTAGGATGTCACGTGTGACGGCCTCAGTGAAAAAGAATGATCCTGATTCCTATTGGCTATGCGGTCGCAGTGACCGCCTACAGAGACAGCCGCCGCTGCTACAGCTTAGTACCCATTGTGTTGGTCTGTGTACTGTAGATTGTGAATTGCACATAAAGGTTCTGTAACTAGCGAGAATATAGAGGCAACTGAAACTTCTGTCTCCTGCAGCATTATCTTGGTCTCCAGATCTCACTGACAGTTTACTCTGTTTAACATGAAAATAAATAGGAACAGCAGTCATATTAAGTGGGATTTGTTACTGTAAATATGTTCCGTTAAATAATTCAGCATACCGCCTCTCCTCTATAAATACACAATGCTGACTCCAGTCATAGAGCTGGGAAAGGTGCAGCTCCCGGCTGCAGCCAGTGCACCTGATTCTAGTGGATAATATCACACTCATCTGTACAGGCTGTGCGCACTTCACAGCACTTGCCGTTTATTTTCTGCTTTATTTAATGCGGCAGTTAACACTTTGCAGCCTGGATTTAAGCAAGGTGCTACTTTATATCCTATGCCCGATGCCACCCCCTCCAATCCAAAGGACGGCATGAGAAGGGGCTTGGTCTGGAGAGTATACTGATGTTATGTTCAGCTGTTGTGGAACTACACGTCCCAGCATGCCCTGCCAAAGTTCTAGCAATCCATTATATCGAATCTGTGGCAGGGCATGCTGTCACGTATAGTTCAACGACAGCTGGAGGGCCATAAGTTTGACACCACTGGTCTAGGTTAGGGATGGAGAACCTTTGTCCTGCCTACTGTTGTTGAACTACACATCCCAAGGTTCCCTGCAACAGTTTTAGCATGGCCAAACAGCAAAACTGTAGCAGGGCATGCTGGGACGTGTAGTTCAGCAACAGCTGGAAATAGTACTGAATGCCAAACATGTCTGTTTACTATTGTTGAAAAAATGGCATTTACTAAATTTTAATCTGCCCCATGGATTATTAAATGTCAGTGTGTTAGGCTTGAGGATGTAGCTGCGTTTCTGTGCACACGAGCATACAGCCCAGTTACTCGACTAGGTGAGGTGGTATATTGAAGATAAAATAAATAAAGCCGTACTCACTGTTACACACACTGGTAAATACACAGCTCACCAGTTGGGGAATCTATGTAGGTACCTGATGATACCAGTGACACTCACCTACAATTTTAACAGCAGTTTTCTATGGGACTTATCTCTACATGGTCTTGATCCAGCATTGGTTCCTATTATGGACTGACCAGCGGCATCCATTTACCTTATACCCAGGTATACCGGACCAATTACCAGAAATCATCTGCACATTCTGTCTACAACTGGAATCAGCCACCTGGTAATATCAATTGCTGCACTAAATACTAGACACCCCACTGCTGCCTCTTCCTAGATATAGGAGTACCATTCATTGTCTCAAGGGTGTCATATTATTATATTCATCTATCTTTTAATCCATGACCATTTTTTACTTCTTTTTTTTTATGATTTTTATATTGTTTAAATAAATTTGTTTATTTGAAAGAAACCGTCATATCTTCAAAATTATTTGAGAAACATAGCCAGCGCTGGTTGCCTTTTTCCTTATTTACCTGATGAAGGATGCTGGAAAACACTCTTTACATATGTTCAGTGGCGGCCTTGGCATCCATCTTGGTTCAAAGAATGAAGCCTCCCTGGAGGAGTATTCCCATGAAGTCTGTGCAGTAATACACTCCACTTTCAACAAACATAATTTAACTTAATCCGTGTAGGATATACAATACTATGTAATACTTTTTATAGAGGCTTTTAGCCATACCTGCTATTTGTAACAAGATCAACTATAGTATTTAGTAGGGATGGCTATCTGGAAAGTACATACAGGTACGCACATCCCCTTAGTCCCCAATAGTCTTGAGGCATTGCTTTAAAAGCTGAAGTTCCTTCTGTGCTTTCAACCCCTACTGGATGTTTCCATAACTTTACAAACTAAACCATAGCTTATATAGAGTTCACCTTTCAAAACCTGTGCAGTTTCTCTTTTTTTGCCTGGGGCTCCTTGCACAAACTGATCTGTATTTTAGCAGAGAGAAACAGACCAGACTGTGCTAGAAGTGCACCACAGCAGAGCGTTAAACCACAGGCGGGGAAAAGTGAAGTGCACAGATTTTGAAAGGTGCAGGATGCTAAAATGAACACTATTATATAAAGTAGTTCCGACAAGTCTATGTTTCCCACATAATAGTATTTTCCTTTCTCTCTCCACATTTTTCGGTCTCTCAGAATCCTGCTCTCTCTCCCCCTCCCAGCACAAACAGCACTTCCTCAATCACAGCTGGAGCGACAGACTGAGGGATGTGTCTCATTGAATTAGCCATTGAAAAGGTCGCTCTTCCGCGGGGACCTCCATATTAATGCGGTGTCATGAAGTCTCCCAGATCCATCGCCACTTTAGCGACGCTGGGAATGAAAGAGCATAATTAATCCTAATTGCTTCTGCTAAGGACATGTAATCGGAATAAAACACCTGGCCTTCTGGTGGCAGGAGCAAGTGCTAGGTGTACAAATGGAGGACTTCGCCATGAAGTATGGATGCCCGGCTGGCGGGGATTAGAGAGGGAAAGTGCGCGCTCCGTGCAGTGGGGATACATTACTAACTGAAGGGAGGTTATAAATGCATTATATTGTATAGGGTTGCAGAAACAATCAGCAACACCGAAGATACAGTATCAATGTTGTATGCGTGCCTGTGTTATCCAATATATTCATGTGAGTATAAAATAGCTTACCGAATCATAGTAAAATATTCTTGTATTATTTCAGACTTGTCCCCACATGTGCAGTGGAAAAACAGGTAGAATGCCCACCACACAAGCACTATAGATAGGTTGGATTTGCAGCAGCTGGCCTGCACGAGCCCATGTGTCAGTGCTGTGGCAGGTGATCCAGTGCTGCGGTTTTGAATGTCAAGGTGTCTCAGAGTAGCAGGAATCCCCAGTGCTATAGAACTGGCCTGTCCTTAGCGCTTAGGGACTGCGTAGGTGAAAAGATCCATCGTAAACATGATTCCAATCCTGGTACGCACCAGCTTTAGACACCAAAAGTCAGGACAGTTCTGTGCAATTGCATTGTCCCCACCCAGTTCCTGCCCGAAACACACAATGTCACAGAATGATAGATTCCCGTCTGACTCGGAACAGGACGGAGATACATTAAGATTCACCACTTATATACATGCGCAGAGCATACTTGCCCAATTTGTGTCTCCCTCCTGCAGGAGGGTGAAGCCTGGTCGTGTGTAGGGGTTGTGGCCAGCAGGAAGGTGTGTGGATCGGGGGCGTGGACATACAGTTGCATCGGCATGGTTCTATACAGCGCTGTAAAAAAGACACTGTACAGAGTGGGTGGGGCTACAATGATGCAACATTGCGTTCTCCTCGTTCCACCCACTTGTGTTCTACAAGTGGCGGTCAAGGATGGTTGGGGGGGTTCGGGAAGTTGCAGGGGTGTTGTCCACCTCTCCAGTGGGGCCCGGAGGGCTACTTGATTTTCAGGAGCCTCCCAGCCTTTATGGGAGTGTAGCCAAGTATGGTGCAGAGATCCATCTGACTAACAATCGGTCTCGCATTGTACATTGCCCATGCCTGAGTCTGCTGAGGTACGCCCGGCGGTTTTATGGGCATGACCATAAAATGCTGGGCAATCCCTTACTTCTGCACCCTGGCTGGGGTTCGTTCGCTCCTGCGGGTTTGCTAATGCGCATATTCGTGCCTGCCAATGTGCAAGCCCCAACCATCGGGGACGAATTTGGCCGTATGGGTGTGAATTGGCCACTAAGTCTCCGGCTATGGGATGCCTGCGATGACTTGTGCCAAGTGTAAAAATCATTCCAGGATCAGCGTCTTGCGCCGGGATCTGAACTTGTTCGCCCAGGTGCGAATGAACGCGCAGCTGTACACATCCATTTGCACAGAGAAGTCCTTCATTCGCAAGGCGGTATTACACTTTCGGATCAGATCTGAATCGGGCCCTTAGCAAGGAATGTTCCTAATAATATCCGTGCTGCGCTCTGCAAGCCTGGTTCAGTTGTGCACAGGTGGGGCCCGTATTGTTACTGAAGAGCATTTTGCCGCAGATGTTAACGATTGCCATTAATCGTGTACATTTACAGGTGGGTAGAACACACTTATGCTGCTATTCAGAGCAGAAACATTCATCTGTCTGCAATTGTTACTCACTGGTGTGCAGATTATTTTCTTCATATTAACATGTCAGCGTACAATACAGTCCGAGATCTCAGTGTAATTGCTCTTTCTTAAGGATTTGTGCAGTTGTAAGCGCTGGGTGACAGTTCCGCTCACTGAACAAACCAGCATTATTCTCCTACCCTTTTGTTTATTTTTTTTTAGTTGTTTTTGAAAGGTTACTGCTTCTACCATTCCAAAACCCCAGTGGCGTGTTTAGAATTGTGCAATGTGAGCTTTAAGAGGAAAGAGGCCTTGGTTGTTGCGTAATGTGGTATTATGTGAACTGGAGGCCCTACAGTGTGGCATTATGTGAACGGGGGCACTATAGTGTGGCATACTGTGAACTGAGGGCCTTATAGTTTGGCATAATGTGAACTGAGGGACATACAATGCGGCATAATGTGAACTGGGGCTCTCCAATGTGACATAATGTGAATCAAGGGGCCCAACAATGTGGCATAATGTAAACTGGGGCTCTTCAATGTGACATAATGTGAATCAAGGGGCCCTACAATGTGGCATAATGTGAACCGGGGGCACTTCAGTGGGGCATAATGGGGACTGGGGGCACTTCAATGTGGCATAATGTGAACTGGAGGCCTTACAGTGGTGCATAATATGAACTGGGAACACTACAATGTGGCGGCACTACAATTCACACATGCTCTGATCAGCCACTTCCATTAGATGTAATGCACATACCAAGCAGACGTAATAACAATGCCAGCTTGCAGACGCACCAGAACGAGGATCTCCTTACATCTTTCCCATTTTTGTTTTCCTATGTCGCCTTTTTCTTCAGTGTCTTATTTAATGAACAGCTCCGTGGAATATGTTTGCGCTTTGTAAATAAGTGATGAGAATAAATCACGAAGCAAGTAACTGCGGGGACCATGAGGCAAAGGAGCTGTCAACAGATGTCTGCACAATATGATATAATACACATACAGTACTATAGGTTTCCATCACTAACAATGATCACATTTCTCACACAATGGGTTATATTCAGTAGATAAAGGGTGGTCAGCTTTGCGCTCAGTGGGGGTGTGTGTGTGTGTGTGAACGGGGGTCACTATATTGTGGCATACTGTGAACTGAGGGCCTTATAGTTTTTCAAACTGGATTCAAGTGTGATTTTAAAACACTTTATTTCTCTCTTTGAGCACAATATATGTATATATGTCTGTATGTAAAAGTTTTTAACCTCTATTTTTGGCTGCAAACCACAATTCCCATATAGCAAATTTGGGAATATTAATGATAAAATAATAAAGGTTATATTTTATGACTCTTTGTTTCTTAGGGGAACCCACACAGCAGTTTATTTTCTCTTTTTTTCTAACAGTTTCTAGATAGAAAGTCAACATTTCTACATTGGAAAGGTCGACAAGGTCAAAATGTCAACAGCGTCAAAATGTAGACTTGAAAAGGTATATACTGTGTATATATATATATATATATATATATATGTAGAAAAAACCGTAGTGCAGGTGGCGCTGATGATTTTCAAGTCTCTAATGAGTCCAGCAATGTTAGCCCTTTAAACAAAGAGGCACAGAAGTTTCACCAAAGTCCAATGATATAGACTGCAGCTCCCTCAATTGGAAAATGACCAAGCATCCAGGGTCAGGACGTATGAATCTAGAGAAAATATAGATCAGAGGGGCGCTCCATGGTGCATGTAAACAATATATTTATTATGGAGGAACAAACACTCCTTAAAAAGGATAAAAGCAATTGCTCGTACCAATAAAAGAACAGTGTGGGCTGGTTACCACATGATAAAACAAACAATACCACGGCAAATCTGCTCCAACCGCATCTCCACTGGCATCAGGTCGACAGGGACTCGCAGACGCTGGGTTGCGCCGACAGGACTCGGAAACCGGAGGCCGGGGACACAGGCAGAAGACAGCGCCGGGACACAGTCAGCACGGGTATCACTGACCAAGCCCTAACATGTTTCGTCAGAGACTTCGTCAGAGGGCGCCCTCTGACGAAGTCTCTGACGAAACAGTGTAAAAATAAAGCAGTCAGTATTTTCCCTGCACAGAAACAAAATAACTCACCCAAATCTAATTATCTCTGCACATGTTACATCTGCCCCCCTGCAGTGCACATGGTTTTGTCCATCTAAGAAGGATTTTGTCAGAAAGAATGAACTAGAATAAACCCCATGGTTTGCAGCTGATCGTGACTGTATTTCTAGGTTCCTCAGGGTGTCAGGGAGATTGCTGCTATTTCCTATCAGGGAGATTTGGAAATTACTGTGGGACCTATAGAATGTCAGGTTATATATTTGTGTTTTAGCACTTGTTATTTTAAAGCACAATATAGTTGACAGATGATGTTGGGAATCTTGGCCCTTCGTCCTTTGACCTCATAAGTGCAATGTAACAGTTTTGGGGCGACTGGAAGTAATGTGCAATGCATGTCCGGGTGATCACGTTCTCACATCGAATTAATTACTGGTGTACAGCCGAGCCCACCGCTGTAAGCTAAGCAGAGAAAAGCTCCTTTGTCCTGACTGAGCTCGGCAAACAGCCCTGATGACTTTCATCCCCGATCCATACAGCAAAAGGGTTAAAGAACCATCGCTGCGCATTGGTCCTAGGTAGGATTGGTCCATTAATCCCAGTCACGCTGACTGCTCCAGTCTGGGGTCCTGGAGATGTGTACGGAGGGGAGCGCAGCAGGTTTCTGGCACAAGGCAGCACAGCTGACTGACTGCAGCAGCACTTACCAAAGGCTTCATTCACAGGCTGAGCACGAAACCAGGGTACTTAGAAAATGCCACCAATAATGTCACAACAGTTTCAATTAGTTTATTTACTTCGCTCCACTGAAAACAAAAGCAGCCCGTTGTGTATTTATTTATTTATTTTCAATTTGCCGATGTTCAGTTCGCTTGCCTGCGCGCAGGAGAGACGGCGGCCAATCGGCAACGCTCGGCTGGGGCTGCCAATCAGCACGGGAAAAGCTTGAGTGGAGCAAACCTGGATGGGTAATGAACATAGATGTTTGTCATATACGGTGATAAAAGGGAAGGTATTAAATCTAAACAAGCACATGAAAAATATTCCGCAATGCTAAAAGCATCTATCAGAGTGCATGCAGGGGTCACAGGAACATTGGCTTGGCTGTTTTTGGCTTTGTGTTTCCACTGTTGTAATAAAAATCCCCGGGTCACAATTTATGGTTTACACCTATATAGCTTCAAATTGCACCAAATAGCCCCTTTTGGCACACCACCTACTTTGGGACTTGGGCTACACCATACTTGCCTTCCCTCCCCAAATGGCTGGGAGGCTCCTGAAAACCGGATGGCACTCCCAGACCCCTGGAATAATGGACAAATCTCCCGTATCCACCTCCAGCCCCCCCCCCCCCCACACACACACACACACAAAAGTGGGCGGGTTAAGGGGACCCAATGACAGTGCCTGTTTCAATGTCACTGTAGAGCGGTGGCTAGAGCAATGACAACACGGTCATGCTGCCACGCCCCAGACAGCCCACCTGGGTGCAAGCCACACCCCCTATGTGCCGCCAAGTATGTATTTGCAACACCCACAATAGATAAGCCGTTGTTCAGGACAGGGATGCTTACATTAAAGTCCAATTCCATTAACAGTGCTGTTTACTAGAGATTTCCCCTCTTGGAGTGAGTTTTGACTACAGGAAAATAATTACACAGAATTTATTTATAACTATTCCATTTCGGCAAAGAGAAATTACAATTTCTTGACTTCAAGCTGCGTTGTAAAAGTTTTCCATTATATTGTGTGTCTCTGATAATTGCAGCTCTTCAATAGGAAATTGTTACATCATTACACTAAACCCCTGTGTCTTCGGAACACTGCAAATTTGGTGATAGTAATAGAGAAGATTTAAATGGTGTCATTGCACCTGATTCAATCCTGCAGGATGCAGCCAATGCGCAATAAAATGCTAATGCTGCCCCCTGTCTGGAAGTGCACCGAGATTGGCACCAGAGGCAATGGGAGTTTAAAGTACAATGACGCAGCGTTGCGCCAAGATCAGTCGATGATCTCCGTCGCGCAGCTTGGGTTGCGGAAGCGAGACGCCAGAGCCACCGTTACTGGCTTATGTCCAAAAATGGTCACAACTCACCTGCGTTTTCACCGCCACACCCTGTTACCTCCCCCGAATTGTCACTGACTGTCAATCCCTTTACGAACTGTCTAAAATGCATCACAAGCAGCTGTCAGTCACACTGTCAGTGTTCTGTAAACGTATTGATGCAGCGGTATTTATTTGTGAATTATTCATTCAATTATTATTATTTTTTTTTTAAATGAAATCAAAATAGAGACAGCTGTGTTACCTATTCATCTCGCAGTTCATTTGATGGCAAATGCACAAAACTGTTCGTAGGAACCTTTTACTAAATCATTCAACAGTCATCCCGACGGTCATAATCGAGTCACATCCAGGAGATATCTGAACGGGGGGGGGGGAGCGGCTAAAGTCTGGCCATTTTTGATCCCTCTGTCGCCAGGAATTTGTTCCCAACCTGATCATTCTGTTAATCTTACATTTTGGTTAAAGATGTATTAATGATAAAACCGGGCTGTGGGACGGATTCTGGTTCACTTGCAAAAAGCAAATTCTCTCTAATGGACGAAACCATGTGCACTGCAGGTGGGGCGGATGTAACATGTGCAGAGAGAGATGCATTCATTGAGACCCCCACACTGTGCAATGCCGGTAATACCATCATTGTGCAGCGGGGGGCGTGTCCCTCTGCGAGCCACTAAGAATCAGCCTCCACTGATTATCACATCCCAGTGCCTTCTGAGGCCACTACATTCATTTTGTCGCCATCATGTTGTTCAGTAAACATCGGCGAAGCCTCGTCTTATTATTCTGCACAACTATTTTGGTTCAAAGGGAGAAGAATATTCTGATTAATCTCTCAATTTTCACATCATATTCCGACAACTAGGCCATCTGCTTACCAGTTAAAAAGTTTACAGGGAACACTAATCCTGTCAGTGTATACAATCGATGTTACTGTTAATGAAACACATAGCACAAGCAGTGACAACATGAAAGATTCCGCTCTGCCCTCTGTAGTCTAATTTCACTGGCTTTGCTGTTAATGAAATGGCGTAATGAAAGATACAGGGCAGGCAGGGCAGCTGGGTGTTCCTTATAAAGGGGAAGAGAAGTCTCTGGCATTGCTATACTGTATAACAGAGCTGCATATTAAGGAGCAGAATCATATGTGATTACAGTGCCAGATTAAGCCTTCGGGGGGGCCGAGGGCACTTCAGACAGGTGGACCCCCTTGCACTTGTCATTACTGGTCGCAAACTGCATGGGAGAATAAACGGTACTTATGTAATATCTGGGCTCCCGTTTTTCTTATGAGACCGCATCCCCTCGCGGGGCTCGCTGCGCTCGCCACGCTTCGGGCGCTGTGGCTCGCTGCGTTCGCCACACTATATAAAATCAACTCCATGCGTAGTTGGATAGTAGGGGTATGAAAAAATGGGGTGCATTTAACATGGGTGCCCAGATAATACATAAGTACCGAATAAACTTGGTTAATGGGTAACTGCAGGGAGGAGATATATATATACATACACACATACATACATACCACATGAAAAGCCTGTGTTTGTCCCTCTGCACCTTACTCTGTAGGACTGTAGGAGACCTCACAGTCCCATTGCTGCCTATGATTAAAAACCCTCCCATGACTAGGCTGCTGCTGTCTTCCATGGGCCTGAGAAGCATGTAATGAGCTCCACCAATCAGAGCTCAGCCTCTGCCCTCTTGTGCAAAGTGTCAATAGACTTAGTCATCTCCTAGTAATACACTGCACACTTGTGCAGTCAGTGTGCCTTGGCTCCCGATGCTCAGCACCATTAATCATTGTCACATTGGCAGATAGGCGAAGCTGCAGCACTACCCCACTCCCATGCACAAACCTTTAGCGAAAAAAAAAATACATGCCAACCACAGGGGGCCCCTAGCTAGAGCGGGCCCCTAGCTAGAGGGGGCCCAGGGGTACTGACCCCTTTTGCCCCTGCTTTATTCCGGCCCTGTGTGATTATACTTCACTATGGGGGTGATTCTGATTTACTTGCAGTAATTTAAGTTCGCCCCTGTCCCTATGTTTTGGGGACTGCGAATGGTCTATTTTGCGCATATGCAGCTCCCCTTTGCGAATGGCTTAATTTGTTGCCGTTCACAAGCACAACTGTATCTCTGTGCGCTGTGTACTTGGTGCTGCTGTCCTAGTCATTGTGACGCTGTGCGGCGCTGTGCTACGTCGGACGCATCCCGAGTCTCACCGGAGAGTTGTGTCCTTGTTTACGGAGCCGCACTCGAAAGCGGAGCATGTGAACCTGTTCCTATCTGCCCCGTTTAATTCTCCCAGAAGTAGAGGCCTCTGGCAGGATATTATTATTCTGAGTGTTTCCAGATGAGGAAGAAAAACAAATGTACGAGTGTATAATTACCCTGTTCTCCTGCAGCTTTGCGCAGTGTCCTCGCCTGCTAATTGGAAAGGCTCTGCTACACATAATACAATATTTAACAACAGAAAAAAGACCCAGATCCAACGAGCCAATGGTCATCCTGACAGGCCTGTCGTACCGCATTACCGTGGGCTTTTACGGCCGGTCAGCAGGGGAAGGGCCCCCGGTTCGCGGTCTGAAAGCGGATGCTCCGTCTAATGCACAACGTTAGTCCTCGGCTATGCAAATTTACTGCTAAGGGTGTTCATCTAACTAGAGCAGATCACAGGAGACCTTAAGGGAGAGTAACATCTCGGCCATTGTTAATTTAACACTTTGCAAACCTCCTGACTCCGCGGTTTGAATGATCGTCGGAATGCTTCGGAAGACGCAATAGGCTCATTAGAATCCTTGTCGAGTAGTCAGGTGACCTAAAAACAGAGCATGCTTTGCAGCAGACTCATTATGTCTCACCGTCCAAGCCAAATGACTTTTAATTATTATTGCAGGTGCAACAGCTGGTTAATAATAAACTCCCAGTAGGATAAGCCTCAGGAACAGGACTGAGGTTAATAGTAAAGTAGCGGTTGGAATTTTTTTGCACTAATTAGGTTTTTTTTGCCACTTTTGCTTCCAAGCCCAGAACCGCTCCAATGATCGTCTGCTCCTCGGTGTCCGCGCTGCACTAGAAGTATATGCAGTGTGTGATTGACAAGCAATCTGGCCTATCCATAAGACCATATGGTTTAACTCCCTTAATTAGCCAGTCCTTACTGTGCTGGTGAGAGAACAGATGCAGGGGGAAGCAAATTACCTTCATCTCCGCTGAAATAAAAATGGCACTCCATTTTATAATCAGGTTTGATCTTGGGCTGTTTAAAGACATTTTTAACTCCTGGGGTGCGGGAGAAATATATAATTCATGGCGTCTAGCGTCGATGTTGCTCATGGACTGTGATAAGGGGGGGGGGGGGGGAATACATTTCAGAACTCTTTTGTGCATCTTAGGAAACACCCATTTATTTTTAGGGAGGGGTATGGTTTGCTGACGGTTACAATGCCGACAATTAGTACGTGGACAGCAAAAATGGATCATAATATACATTGGATCCATGTTTAATCTGTTCTATATAGTCACATTAACCCTTTGAGTGCCAATATCTCTGTGACATGTTCAAAATATCTGCTAAGAATACCAGCGTCGCTCACATTTGTTATATAAATCCAAATAAAAAATGTTTTGTTAAAAAAAGTTTATATTTCCTATATGAGGTAACGTTACAGGTCATTATGATGAATACAAATGTTTGCTTGGCAGTTTTCACACCTATTTTGAAAAATTCACTTGGCACTCAAAGGATTAACATGAACGCTCCTTTACCAAACGGTTCAGTCACATTTCTAGTTCTGTACCTAGCAAGACATTGGTGCTCAAAGTATAGGGTGTGTACACGCCCACATGGCACAAGCCACACACACCGAGAAACGGCTATACCTCTGGCTACTAATTCACAGCAGGGTTGGATTGGGGGGGGGGGGGCAAAGGGGGTCAGTAACCCTGGGCCCCCCTCTATTTAGGGGCCCCCTGTGGTCGGCATGTATTCTTTTTTTTTAGCTAAAGGTTTTGTGCATGGGAATGGGGTTGTGCTGCAGCCTCACCTATCTGCCATTGTGACAATGATTAATGGTGCTGAGCATCGGGAGCCAAGGTACACTGACTACACAAGTGTACAGTGCATTACTGGGAGTTGACTAAGTCCCATGAGACTTTGCATCAGAGGGTAGAGGCTGAGACGTTTGTGCTGAGCTCTGCTTGGTGGAGCTCATCATATGCTTCTCAGTTCATGGAGGACAGCAGCAGCAGCGGCCTCATCATGGGAGGGTTTTTAATTAGAGGCAGCGCTGAGCCTGTCAGGGCTCCTACAGAGTAAGGTACAGAGGGACAAACACAGGCTTTTCATATGGTTTGTTAGTGATTTCTTGATGGTGTCTTCATGCCTATTGTAGGTGGTGATAAATGCTACTGACTCTTTACCTTCCTCTTTTTATATGTGAGTATATATATATATATATATATATATATATATATATATATATATATGGTATTTTATATTATTTTTATATATATATATATTTTATATTATTTTTTATATATATATATAACCTCATCGAAAACAAGGGGCACAACGCGTTTCATCATATCATGACTTCATCAGGGGCAGAAAATGCAACCGTCAATAACTATGTTAGTCCTATATCAGAGTATCCGTAGACAGGTATTTCAATATCTGCCCGATATAATTCAGGGCAACAAAGATTCGTCCTCAGATTGAATGATAGTTAGGGGATTTGTAGAATGAGAAATCACCAATATAATCAAATATAGAGCAGTAACTTCCAGCAGGGGTTCACTGTGTCTAAAGTGACCCCGGGCCCCCCGATGGCTTAATCCGCCCCTGCTTCACAGTACTGGCCACACCCACACCACTCTGGTCACACCTCCTCCAGTTCTCACAATAGACTCTTGGTGCCAGATGTATCAAGCTTCAAAGGCGAAAAATAGAGAGTGATAAACAACCAACCAATCAGCTTCTGTCATTTTTCAAACCTAGCCTGTAACATGACAGCTGATTGGCTGGTAGTTTATCACTCTACATTTTATCACTTTTTGAAGTTTGATACATCTGACCCTTGGTCATTTTTCAGTCTCTGGCCCATGTTAATGATAATGGATTTTTTTTTCTTGAAAATTGGAATAATTGATGGCGGCACTACTGAAATGCGATTTCTTACTGGTTGCTAAGGGTTGCACCACTCTTGAATTGTGCCACTCAGTAACCATCGGTATCTTCTTCATTATCCTAGCAGTCCTGTTGCACCGTCGAGGTCCCATGGCAAACACAAATGCAATTACCAGTCTTCTGACTATCTGAGCGAGTTATGTTCTTTGATCTATGTGCTGGAATATTTTATTCATAAATAAAAAAAAAATGTAAAAAAAAAAAGCCTGCATACATTTTTTTTTTCAGATTACAATAAAGCCGAATTCTTTAAGAGGGATTTAAGGAACATAAAACAACCTTATGAAATAATAACAGTATTATAATGAAGACTATTCCCAAAAGGCCTAAAAAGGAATGTAACATTAGAAGTGGTAAAACACTATTTAACTTCAAAAACACTTTTAATTAGAGCAGATTTTAGTTATACATGGGAGCTAGCCTAGAAAGCTGCTTATAGTGGAGCATATATTACCTACTTTACTATGAAAGTTATAAAGAATGAATATTATACATTTTCTAGAAAAAGTTAACAATATAAATTTACTAACGTAGAGTCTGTTGAAATCATGGAATAATGTATGCATTTGACGTGTACATTATGTATGTATATATTAATAATGTACAGTAAGGGGTGCAGGGGTCCTCAATCAGTGCACTGGACCAGAAAGCAGCTAGGAGGAGGAGACAGTGTATGAGGTGGGACAATGTAAGCTTAGAAAGTGCGGTGCTGGTTCTATTATCTTTGTGTATTTATTTATTATTATTAATAATATTATTATTATTATAAGTGTATAAAAGGGCCAATGTTAACACACTCGGGTCCAGATGTACTAAGCTTGAAGATTGATAGACCACCAGCCAATCAGCTTCTTCCTGCCATGGCACAGGCTGTGTTTGAAAAATGACAGGTAGGAGCTTTTCATGGCTTAGTTACATCTCGCCCTAGGTTCCTCTACCGCTTCCCCAGTGACTGACACCCTTGCTCCAATGTTCTACATAGTGGGAGATTGTGGACTGCATTTGGAACCCCCCCCTCTAGAAATCCTGCAATTGTCACTGGCTTGTTGTCAAGAGCCCCCATTAAAAATGTCCTTCCCAAAATGGCCGCCACCTTCTCTAGCAACCATAATTACTGTCTCCTTTCAGATGGCAGCCATGTAGGGACAGGTACGTCAGATGGACATGACAATGGTTGATACATGTTTTTTGGGGTAACTTACATGTTTCCCATTATTTGTTTGATTTACTATCCACGATGACATTAACAAAGTAACATGCGGCTAGTGGATTGAGTGAATTGAGCCGTCCAAGAGGGTCTATATTTTTATTAATGGTGGACTCAGAACATGAAGTATACAAGATTCCCCCCCCCCCCCCAAAAAAAAACCCACCCACATGTTGACTCTTTTGTGTGTAACCTGTCGACCTCCAAAATATTGTTTAGAACTGGCGTGTCCAAACTTTACCCTCCAGCTGTTGTGAAACTACAAGTCCCATCATGCCTTGCCACACTTTTACTATTAGGGAATGCTAAAACTATTTCAAGGCATGCTGGGATGTGTAGTTTCACAACAGGCGGAGGGCCCAGGTTGGACGTGCCTGGTTTAGAAGATACTTGGCGAACTAACTTTAATACATTCTTAGGGGCTTATTTAGCTTTGGACACAGAAGTTTGAAAATCGCAAACGGGTGATTTTCAGACTTTCGCGAATTCACAGCGGCCTCAGCGTGCGCAAACTTTCCCAGAAGGATGCAATCGCACTATGATTGATTTTGGCGGGGTTCCTGTGTGTGTGTGTGTGTGTGTGTGGGGGGGGGGGGGTGAAGTGCTACTGCATTTCGTGTCAGTGGTCCGGCTGTTTTGGAGTGACTGCATGACGTCACACGCAGCTGCTGCGAATGGACAAATGGAAGGGGTGTGTCTGCCTTAGTAGCCAGGCTGCGCACCAATTGCTGCAGGGTGGATATTCCCATGCTGGACAGCCTTGCCCAGTGCAGTGCAGGTGCTGTTTTCCAATGTTTGCAAAACTGCAACTGATATTTGACAATGCCCTTAATTTGATATACAGGTTGAGTATCCCCTATCCGAAATGCTCGGGACCGCGAGCATTTCGGATAGGGGAATTTTCCGGTTTTTGGAATATTTTTTTTTGCAGCCATACTTACCTGTCCCCTGATGGTCCCCGGGCGTCCCTCGGCGTCCGCGCAGTCCCCGGGCGTCCACAGCAGGCCTCCGGCATCTTCTCCTGGTCTCCAGCGGTCCCAGGAATGCATTGCGCGAGTACCGGTGACGTCACCGGCGCGCGCGCACACTCGCGCAATGCATTCCTGGGACCGCTGGAGACCCTGGAGAAGATGCCGGAGGCCTGCTGTGGATGCCCGGGGACTTGGTAAGTATGAAAAGAGGGTTAGGGGTTAAAAAAAAAAAAAATTCGAATGATTCCAAAAACCACGGTTTTTGGAATAATTCGGATAAGGGATGTCCGGATACCGGATACTCAACCTGTAAAGTGATTTTCTGCATTTTAAGCATCCAACAGCAACGCATATTACATTCTGTAAATTAGGGGCAATTGACAACTGTGTAAATAATCTGGTGATTAATAAACAAGTTAATCCCACTATACTGTATGTGTCAGACCCAAACACATCATAAAAATGTAAACAGTCGGTTCAATACCATTAAAACAGTAATAAACACACATACAGTAATAAATAGTCCTAATAGGTGGACAACCAATTAAGTGGTGGATTTACCGTTCAGGGAGAAGCTCTGGGCTTAACACCTACAGTATTCAGTTATTCAGCGTTTCCTCCACGCGGTAAATTCTGGGGTAATGCTGTAATCCATAAATACTTACCGCAAAAAGGTCTTATTCAGTTTTGTTAGCAAAACAAAACAGCACAGAAATGTGCAAAATCACTGCAGGTGGGGCAGATGTAACATGGCTGAGCTCCGTAAAAAAAAAAATTTAAACAAGAGGGGGAGAGAGGACAAGATGCCGCTGCAGCTGTCTCTCTCTCCAGCTCAGCACACGGCACTGAGCAGCATGTGCTGAGCTGGGGAGAGAGGCTGTGCTGCGGCGGCAGCTTGTCTCTCTTCTCACTGCCCAGCTTCCTGCAATGGGGGAGGGGGGAGCGAGACCTGTGCCCCTCCAGCAGACCCGGGCCCAGGTAAAAAGTACCTGCCCCCCTCTCGATGCCACTGTAAAGCAGTATAAAGATGGCTGTTCTACATCATGGTGGTTAACTAGCTTACACTATACAGCTCACCCCCCCCCCCCCCCCCACCCACCCACTGCAGTAATGGCACAAAAGAAAAGAGAATTTTCATTATTATGTTAAATTATTTCTGCCTGTGCAATTAGAACCTTAGTAGCGAATATATGATGGATACGCAAGTAAAACTGTATTAGGGGAACTGACGTGGGGCAACCTGCTCAGTGGCAGGCGGGCTAAGTGCAAGCCAATTTGGTTAAATAGCTAAAATCAAGCATTGCTTATGGTGCATCAGGGTGGAATAACTTCCCTTTAAACACAGCAGCCAGCGCACAGAATCTTTCTTTCCCCGGCGCCGTAATCTCTTGTTTTCCTCTAAATCAAGTCGCTAATTCACCTGGATAATCAGAGCAAAGTAATCGTTCTTCTCGAATGACCTGCTTCCTCCTGTGTTTCAGTTCATTTTCTTCAGAAGATCTTTACAATTCAGCCTCCCGCGGCCCCCCCCCTTCGGCTGGGTTGCCCTCCTCCGCGCCTAGCCTGTTAAGGGTTAAGTTGCTTTCTCGAAATCGTGATTGTTCCCAGAGATGCGGTAGACACCCTGCAAGCTGCCAAATTCGTTAATCACTGCACTCTACGGCACAGCGAAAGCTGCCATAATTAGAGAAGCTGTTTTGCATGCAGCGCAACTTAAAACTGATACAACTGTCGTGATCGTACTTGAAAAGAGCGTTCACCGGAAAACTGCTCCTTTCAGTTTCCAGCTGTTTATTGTCGTCCCCCCCCCCCCCCCCCACCTATCCGGCGCCATTTTTAAATCTCATCTCTAGTGGTGAAGCGATGTTTACACGTTTGTGGGCATCCATCAGGAAGGGACATCTGGGGCACTATGTATAGGATACTTATTCTCCCCCCCTTCCGGGTGATACCGCAGAGGGGAGATGCCAGGAGGCCATTGTGGGGAGTGTGCCATAGCAGCGGGTAAGTAAAGGGTGATAGATGCTGTGCGCATGTGCACGGCATCTATTTACAATGTAGGGGGTTACTGTTGGCAGCCCAGCATTTCGGAGAGATACTGAGCAGGAACCCACAGTGATGGGTACTGGGGTGCCATAAATAAATAAGAATAAAAAAATAAATAATAGACCTAAAAACTGTCCCTTGCGACATGGCTCCAGCTCTGGACTGGACAGCGCAGAGCAACGGAGCCGGCCGCAGGGCATGCTGGGAGGGATCCGTGACGGATCCCTCACACAGCGCTGCGGTAAGAAGCCCATAGGCTTCTGCAGGGAATCTTATAGAGAAATGGAGAAGAAAGACTCTCTTTTTTTGGGCCACTCTTTATCTCAGATTACGCAAGGTAATCTGTGTGTTCAAAAAGTAATATTTTGATTGTAGTTACATGGAGGTGTCAATTGAGGTGACCACACATTTCACTTGTTTATATGATGCCAAATTGGCTGATTGGTACTCCTCATGGATGAGAAGCACGCTAATGCTTAATTCTAAACAGGGGGACACAGGAATAATACTGGGCAGCAGTACCCCAATTTATTGGCTTCCAAATTAGGAACCCCCTTTTTGTGCACACAGGCCCGCTCACCCGCAATACCTACAGGGCCCACCTAATTTAATCTGGTGGCAGCCTGTCAGAGGCGTTGAAAACATCTTCTGAAGAAGGGTGACCTCCTCAGAAACAAATGTACTAATTCCACCCTGACCAGTAGGTATACAAAGCTGGGCAGCAGCCGCCTGTCACTTAAGGGCCCCCAGAAGCCAACTTCACCTCTTCTGACACTCCTAGGGGAGGTGCTCCCCCACAATACCCATAGAAGCCCACCCAGGTGGCAGCTGACCATTGGATTCGAGGGATCTGCCAGACGGGAAGGGGGACCTTCCCTGTCTTAACCAGACCCCACTACCTTTTTGTCTGGGTATATAAAGTCGGGTTGGGAACACCTCATTTAAATCCCTAGGAGCAATCAGACTACCCTATCTCTCTCCGCTTTATCTTGGTCCCAACACTGACACCAACACTAGTACAGGGACAGGAGACAGAGGAAGAGAGCCGGGAATATTAATATCCAACCCATACCCCTTGGGTATTCACAACTGCTCTAAATATTTATTCATGCTCTGCTGCACTTACTCCTGAGTGTTAGAACACTGGCAACAGTGATGGGGTGTCATTAACACAGTACAAATACCCCAATACTTTGTTAACACATTCAATCAACTCCACTATGCGATTTGTGACAAATGTATATGTACTGGAACAGTGTAATTATAACATGTATACGCCCTCCGTGGCAGATATAGGACTGTAAATGTGTAGGATGATTTCAGTGTACACATAAGACCAGCATAGTCTGTGTATTTAAGAAGAACTGTAGCAGAAACAATGTTGCAAGATTTTGGCAACAAAAAATTGCAAGTGTAACCCTGAACAGCCTAAGCACACTTTTTCTACAGGTATCCAGGATTGCTATATTCCTTTGGCAGACTAGGGGCCCAATTTATTCATAAAGGGGTCTGATCTTATTGGGAGGAGTCAGATCAAGCTAATAGACTGCTTCCCCTTTACTCTGCCTCTGGGACTGGTCGGATCTCTCTGTTAAATCAGAAGGAGTATAAGCACCAGAATATTTGCCTGAGTCCACTGGGACCTATAACAGGTAGAGATCAATACAGGCCGACATAGACAATTTCCTCGAAATCAATAGAGGATTGTCAAAAATCTGCCGTACAACGTCTGAATTACCGTATATATACATTTGTCTATATGTATGTGTGTAAATATTTTGTTTAAATGTCTGTCTAGTTCATTTTTTTTAACATGTATTGATTAAAAGCTATATTTTACTATCAAAACCATACCTCAACTGGGGATTATGGGAACTCGTTTGTAGGCTCCCCTTTTTTCCCCTTGCATTGTTTACTACCAATCAACCAGCAGTTCAACATTAGCGTGCTTCTCATCCATGAGGAGTACCAATCAGCCAATTTGGCATCATATAAACAAGTGAAATGTGTGGTCACCTCAATTGACACCTCCATGTAACTACAATCAAAATATTACTTTTTGAACACACAGATTACCTTGCGTAATCTGAGATAAAGAGTGCCCCAAAAAAAGAGAGTCTTTCTTCTCCATTTCTCTATAAACTTCAATTACTCTCCTGGGTGCACCTCCACATCTTAAACTTTAGGAGAAGGGCTAACCCCCTTAATATCAACTGCTATAGTGGAATCTAACATTTCTATACTTTATTTATTTTTCTACTCAACATAACCTGTGCACCGGTCGCCATCCCCTTTCCCCTGCCCCTTGACAATTGATTTCTGCAGGGAATCACCAGCTTTTGCTGGCGATTCCCTCCGCAGCGCTGACACTGCGGAGGGGGGTTAGAGAATACAGAAATGCTGTAAAAACCCAGATAACAGGGTTTTTACCGCACTTCTGGGTTAGAGCATCCCGCCCTTTGTAAGCAATCTCCGGCTTTTTTTTAAAGCGGCAATCATTGACACTTGACAACAAGACAACATGAAAACTCATGTTGACCTATTCACGTGTCGACTTTTTTCATATTTGCTTTTTGCTGACGTCGACCTATTTTGACCAATCACTTCTTTTCATTTTTAGAAGTTTTAGTAAATTTAAGATTTGACCCAAACCCATTCCATACTGCTTGCCTCCACATTTCGGATATGGGAGACTGGTCTTGTAGCATCCTTACGCTACGCCCGCCCTGTATAATGTGCTATCTGTAATGTGCAGCACTGGCGGCAATGTCCCCTTCCTCTGGGACCGCGACTCTTCCAGTTCAATAATTATTGACTGTAACTATAATGGCCACAAATGCTGACTATGAGCTGAGTATTCAGTGTACAATGAAATCATCAGTCCTGCGACACTGCCGGAATCCACCATTCCAGACATTTCTATGCAGCAAATCTACTAAGCTGGCTGCACAGTCTGGATGCTCAGTGACGGGAGTACCAGCCTCCTACCATACAGTGTGGTGTAATGTGAATAAGGAGCAATGAGTCAGGGGCGGAACTAGTGACTGTACTAGGGTGGCACCAACCAAAACCTTGCCTAGGGCATGAAATTAACTATTCCCCTTGTTCTACCTGTCCGGCTGTTATTAGTCCCTGCAGGTGGGGTGTGGTGTAGCTCACAGACAATGTCTAGGTGAATAGTGAATCGGTTGACATGGAAAATAGGTCGACATCGACTACTGTAGGTCAACAGTGACAAATGGCCGCCACAAGCAAAAGAGGCCAACATGAAAAAAGTCGACACGTGAATAGGTCGGCATGAGTTTTCTTGTTGTCAATGTCAACCCCTGAGCACGCGGACCTATATTAGTGTAGCGCGTACACTCGGTACCCAATCTGTGTCCATGCGGATGGAAAAGCATGAAAAGGTCCAAAACGTTGGGAAAAAATCATGAAAAACTAATGTCAAACTTTTCACAGTCGACCATTGCCGTTTCTACACTTTTCTACTTGTGTTGGCCATTTGTCAGTGTCGAGCTAGTGACCTTTTGGCGTCGACCTATTAACTGTCTACCTCAGTGATGGCTAACCTTGACACGCCAGCTGTTGTTAAACTACACATCCCAGCATTCCATGCTACAGTTTTGCTATTTGGCCATGCTAAAACTATTGAAGTGCATGCTGGGATGCATAGTTCAACAACAGGCAAATGTACCGCTATCCCTGTTCTAGAAGGATTGGTTGCTATGGACAACATACGAGTTTAATAGAAGTCCCATCTTAGTAAATTTACCCCATAGAGTACAATAATGTATATTTGCCCTTTTGTACATGGTTCGCTATATAGGTCTCAATTAAAATATTGTGTTGCGACTGTTCCTTGGCAATATCGTAGACTGCAGCTCGCAGAGGACAGTTGAGCTCTCATATAGGGGGCCAGATTCTCTAAGCTTCAAAAGTGATAAAACGGAGAGTGATAAACAGCCAGCCAATCAGCTCCTACCTGACATGTCACAGACTGTGTTTGAAAACTGTCAGGCAGGAGCTGATTGGCTGGCTGTTTATCACTCCCCATTTTATCACTTTTGAAGCTTAGAGAATCTGGCCCTTGGTCAGTGAAGGAGGGTGACGATAGTAAACAGTTCCCTCCTGTTTAAAATACAGATGGAGTCCCTGTCAACTTTGCTCAGCGCCCGCCATAACCTCCCCTCTGGGAGGGACAGGACTCCATTGAACTGGTACGCACGTGCATCTCAAGTGGGCGGTGGGCCAGCGGCATCCTGTTGGGTCGGGATGGCGAGGGGAAGCTCCGTTGCCACTGGCGGGAGCTGGCGGCTGAGGATAATTTCGCCAGCCCCTGCAAAGATGAAGCCGGCTACATCTGTATAGTATTGAATTGTATTCTAAAACACTGATCGTCATTTTTATCTCTTCTAATACAAGTATTGGAAGAAATTCTCAAGACAATAGAATGCATGGGATTAGAGCGCTTGGCTTTTATCACCATTAGTTCCTGCAGTGTTGTATCTGCCGGTGATGGCACAACGGAGACTTGCGCCAATAACGAGGGTGGAAAAGAGCTAATGCTCGTCAGACACTAAACACTCAGCTTTATGCGCCTGGAAGTGATAATTAAACATTGCCGAACATTTCTAAGGAGAGGCAAATCCGTCGGCAGGAATGGAGAGGTTATTATTTTGAAATTTCCAGGGGTTAGTGATGGCGTTCCGTGCATAACTAATCCGCAGAGCATCTCTCCAGCTTGTTAAACCAAGGAGTCATTTTAATATTCCGCTGCCTAAGGAGTCCGATGCCTGGCAGACAAGTATTTATGTGCATTGAACACCGGTGGGTCATTGCAGAGTGGGGATTTAATTGTTTTAGCGCCAACAGAGTTTGCATGCCAATTGCCCTCTGCCGCTTTTTCCGTAATGTTTAGTCAAGGCGGTGGAGTTTAGATTTCAGTCACCTACTGCAGCGATCCGGCGCCGTACAGGATGGGACCTCCCAAATCACCTTCTGAACTGAATCTCACGGCTAATTGAGAGAAGCTTGCTCAGAAATGCACGGAATTAGATTGCGTGTCAGCGATTGACAGGAGCTGGCTGCGTGCAATTTCCTTCACCGCATTTTTCTGCCCGGTCTGTAATGTAATGTGATGTGATGTAAGTGGCGGCGAATGCTTATTTGATTAATCAACTAATGACATTACTTACATTTTAACCCTTTCACCAAGACTGCTGGAAATTGTTTGAAAGCTGCCCCAGATTGTTCTTGAGAAACTGAATTCAAGTTTGGACTTCTTTGTTTTGCGCTCTTTATTAGTGTGGTGCAGCAAAATGCGGACCTCAGACGTCCAATACACATGCGTCAAGGACTGCAAATGGGGTTTGCACATGCGTTGGAGAAGGCACAGCTTGTTGCAGCCAGAGTTTTTATACCCAGCATGGGGTGGGTGCAAGTCATGGGGTGGTGGTAAATGCAATCACATCTGAATTAAGCGTAAGGCATGCTAACTAGGTGTCACTATTTCAGGGGACTTAAAGGCAGGTAGGCAATGTAACAAAGCAATGAGGAAGGCAAGTCAGATGCTTGGTTGCATAGGGAGAGGTATCAGCAGTAGAAAGAAAGAAGTAATAATGCCACTGTATAGGTCATTGGTACGACCTCACCTAGAGTATTGTGTTCTGTTCTGGAGGCCATGGGCGAGATGTACTAAAGGGAAAATGCGGTAAAACCCCCGTTTTACCGCATTTTCCTATGTACTAAAACCCGTTCGCAGCGATATCGCAGGGCTGGGTATCGCCACCTTTGGGTGGCGATACCCTATAGAAGCCTATGGGCTTCTTTTCGCCGCCCGCCGCGTCGCCGCAACCCCGCCGCCTCGCCGACCCCCCCTTTCCCCCCCCTCCCTTGGGCTTACCTTCTTGCAGGTCCTCCTGGACCCCGGAAGGTAAGCCCTTCCTCCCCCTAGCAACGCAGCCGGACGTCCTTCCGGCTGCAGGAGGGAGGAGGAAGCGCCGGGGACAGCTTGCTTAGCTGTCCCCAGCGTGAAAGCAGCAGAAGCCGGGTGGGAGGTGACGGAGACCCCCCGCAGACCACAGTACAGGTATCGCGGGGGGCCTCCGTCACCGCATCGCGATGCCAGCCGCATATGTTAGTACATATGCGGCGGCATCGCGGCGGGGGGTGCGCGAAGGGCGGCGATGTATTTTAATACATCCCGCCCCATATCTCCAGAAGGATATAAATACATTAGAGACTGTACAAAGAAGGGCAACTAAAATGGTGCATGGCCTACATCACAAAATGTACCAGGAAAATTAAAATATCTTAATATGTATACTTTAGAGCAGAGATGGAAAGGGGGGACACGATAGAAACTTTCACATATATCAAGGGTTTTACCAAGGTACAGGTGGGAGACATTCTTCACAGGAAGAGGAGCAGCAGAACACGAGGACATGCACTGACACTAGAGGGAGGGAGGTACAGGTGGGAGACATTCTTCACAGGAAGAGGAGCAGCAGAACACGAGGACATGCGCTGAAACTAGAAGGAGGAAGATTCAAGGGAAATTTGAGGAAGAATTACTTCACAGAAAGAGTAGTAGATAAGTGGAATAGCCCACCATCAGAGGTGGTAGACGCAAATACAGTAGTAAAATGTAAACATGCTTGGGATAGGCATATTGGTATCCTTACAAAAAAATAAGGATCAAATATGGTTTGAGGTAACATGTTTAAAAAAGGGGCAGACTAGATGGGCCAAGTGGTTGTTATCTGCCGTCAAATTCTATGTTTGTATGTTTATTTGGTTTACAGCTCCCCTGCCAACTGGCAGAAGACAGTCACCAAGCAGAGCTTCTGCAAAACTACTAGG
The DNA here is from genome assembly GCF_055691185.1 of Crinia signifera. Taxonomy (NCBI): domain Eukaryota; kingdom Metazoa; phylum Chordata; class Amphibia; order Anura; family Myobatrachidae; genus Crinia; species Crinia signifera. Next base: position 177,095,297 of record NC_139223.1, on the reverse strand, counting down.
CGCTCCCAGACCCTCCCTCAAAGGTGGATTGCATCATCTTAGCCCCGTCACTGTAAAGCAGGAGGTGGTGCCATGATGTGAACATGAAGTCACACCCACCCCAACACTGGTGACGCCCCTATACATCTACCACCGTGCCCGCTCCTGGAAGAGCAAGTGCCAATATTAAAGAACAGTGGGTGGAGCTAAACATGCAGATGCACGGATACTTACATAGATAGGTCGTAACTCGCATTAGCATAACTAGTAAGTAAGCTGCCACCGCCGGACGCAGAAGAGGCGGCAGATGCATCCAGCTGAGTATTAGGCCAATTAGGATGTTTCTACTTATATCTTATTTTTGCTGCATAAATAAACATTTTTGCTGATCTGTACCAAAGTGCCTCTGTCACCAATACATGCTGAATTCCTGCTCCCTAGTAAATTGATAGCTGGCGTTTTTCATTCTAAGAGATCACAAAATTGCTGTTTCCACTGTCTGTAGGTGACAGGTGCCCTTTAATGAGTAGGAGATGTACTATGGTTCGCTCTGTAGAGGTAGTATGACATATCATCTGTAGATTGCAGCAGAAGTGCGCCTTGGTGGATAAATTATCATAGAGATAGCACAGTGCTTGTTACCGAGGAATTGGGCATTTATCAGCGTTATACTGTATATGCATGCTTATTATGTAGTGCTCAAAGGAAACCTATTATTTATGTATATATAGGAGTCAGAACTCTGGGAGACAATGGAGTCATCTGCCGCTGGGCTCCTGCTCCCAAGAGAGCACCTCTCATCCCCTGCAAGTTTTAATCAGTCAATGAAAAGCGGAATATATTGCTTCTGTGACTGACTCCCCCTCCTAACAGGACAATAAGTGTCTCTCAACTCATAAAGGGATTTTACCAGAAAGGGGGCGTGCCATTATGACCGGGGGCGACGCTTTAGGAGGAATGCCGGTCCCACAAACCACGCCCACAGCTATTTTAATCACGTTAGCATCTGTGTACCTGTCTACCACATGGTGGTGCACCCACTACTGGCAAATGATAGCAGTTGCAGCATCCATCTACATTTTTTGTGGATGATTAGTAAAAAGAACAATTGTCCAAAGATACGGAACAAATTCAAAAGGCTAAAACAACTCAGAAAAATCTAAAATCTAAAAGTTAAATTAAAAAAAATCTCTTGTATTTGTATGTTATAAAAAAAAAATCTGAGGTGAATTCAATTGCCAACATTGATGCGGTGTGGCGTCGCGGTACAGCGCTACGCTTTGATCCAACTCGCGTTGTCCGTACTATTGTAATTGGCTGATACGCACACAGACAGGCACCGCCGCCGTTCCCGACGGCCGGCGCAGCGTGCAGTCGGAAATATCCGAATGTTTTATTTTGAGATGTTACTGCGCGTTTAAGGCAGGTTCTGGAAGTTAGAGAACGCCCGAGCACAGCCGAGAGCATGAGACATCACCTGTTAATGTAACTGGCGCACAGGGAGGACGCGCTGCTGCTGTGAGGCAATGCTGGCAGCTTCTGTCTGCGCTGTCACAAGATTTATATTCCTGTAAATGTTTATTTGTGTGGAAAGTCACTGGTGATCTCAGGATGGCTGTTTTTCAACACACGCTGCTTGCAGAATGGTATTCTAGGGCGAGCGAGCCAGACGTTCCTCATCTGCTGTCGGAAGGGATGTGTACGTTGGAAGCTCAGACCCAACACCAGATGGATCTTCCTGTGTTGTTTATCGGCAGCGAGCGTCTCAAACTAGCCTTGTGATTTGGCAACTACGGCCGGCTCGCAGTTATACCGTCCTATTAATTAAAGCCGATCAATGGTTTTGCCAGATATCTGTCATACTTCTATCCTCTAGTCTAGAACACTGGACTGTTGTAGGACGAGGGCCCTTGGTCTCCAAATCAGTGGTGTGTACCTATTGTCAGGAGCCTATAGAACTGTTCCACAGAACGAACAACGCAGTGGCTGCATAGACAGGGAGTAGTTTAAACATGATAGGCTGGGTGTGCAGCTCATGGGTCATGTGACTCGGGGATCCTATCAGATCCTAGGTTTGGCTGGTTAGCTGGGAATATTACCTCAGGAATGGGAGGAGTCTGCCTCTTTTTCCTGTGAAATCTCCCGCCCTCCCTCCCTCTTTAATTAGGACTTATGGGGTGGGCTAAGAATTTTCTTTTCTTAATCGCGTTAGCTGTAGGCGGGAAAGAACGGCTTGTTGATAGGTTATAAGATTTTCATTAAGTTATGTTTGCTGCGTATTGGTTGGTTTCGGTGCGCTCGCCTCTCATTGGCTTAGGCCTTACGCTGTATCACCCGCCTGGGGACAGCGTCCCCATCCGGCTGGGTGGGGTAGTCATGGTAGTAGGAAGAGTGGATACCGTGTTGAGTTAGGCCAGCCTACGTATGCTAGTTTGGGGTGGAGTTTAGTTTAGTTTAGTTAAATAGCCGTTCTTTTCTGGGCCACCATTAAATTAATTAAATTAATGAATTAAATAAAATAAACATCAAAATTAGCTTAAAGATTTACAAATAAATAGAGCTAACAGCTTCTGCCAACCTACGTCTCCGAGTCTTTATTTCTATTAGAGTGTTTAAGTTGATTGTCTCAAGGTATGCATGCCAACTAAGGCACACATCTGCCATTACAATGTTTAATACACCTGCGTTTGGCCACTCCTTGATCTGCATGTTCCCGTAGCGCTACTTTAGATGGTTTGGGCACGCACCCTGCTGTGTGTAGAACTACCCAAAGGGTCAGGGCAGATCCCCATCCTTCTCCTGCCAGTAACCCCACCCCCTCCCAATAAGCGGGCCAGATGTACTAAAAGTGATAAAATGGAGAGTGATAAACCATCAGCCAATCAGCTCCTACCTGCCATGTCACATGCTGTGTTTTAAAAATGACAGGTAGGAGCTGATTGGTTGGTGGTTTATCACTCTCCATTTTATCACTTTTCAAGGCTTAGTACATCTCGCCTACAGTGTCTGGCACTGGGCGACCGAGCACGACTTTGGCACTGGTTGTGTGCTACTGTATTACATTTTAGGGTACTTGTTTCCTAGCACGGCGCCCAGATTTCCTACTTACGGCACCGTAGGGAAATCGCATTGCATGGGTTGTGTTTTATTTTAGTTAATTTATTCACTGCTTATGTCCCCAGGGCCATCTCATCGCATGCGATTTTCTGGGATGCTATGACATTAGGTATACAATAATATGATTGTGTGTCCCAAAAATAGGTTTAACGCACCCCCCCCCCCCCCCCCCCACTATCCACGCCACCCCGAAGCGTGGCGAGGGCAGCGAGCCCCGTGAGGGGCAGCGGAATGCGTCCTCCGACTGTTTCATTATCCCACTATCCACGTCGGCGTGGAGCTGATTTTATATAGTGTGGCGAGCGCAGCGAGCCACCAAGCCCGAAATGTGGCGTTCGGCTTAATATCGGGACTGAACTGTGTGTGACCAACCACACATCTAAAATCTGAGAATCTTTCAAACACAGTAGAAATGTAAATGTAACGTTATAAATAATGGATCAGTCCTCGCATGTATACACCTAAAACTTCCAAAATATTTCCTTTAATTTAGACGTTTGAAGCTGTTCTACCCAGGAATCGCAGGAGTCAGACGGACTCATTTTGCAGAACTTCTATATATTTATGTTTCATTGTATAACAGCTGTTCGCTAGCAGAAAACATTTCTAGCGCCAGAGCTAAGATTTCCAGGCTAGAACAATACGTTTTCCAACCATTAAATGTGTATCGTTTAACATTTTTATTCACTCAGCAATAATCAATTTAATATATTCATCTCTTTGCGGAGAACGGGTCTTGCTTTGGTGCACAGAATATATTTTCATTACAAAAAAAAAGAGGTATTTTAACGGTCTCATTTACTGTTGTGCATTAACTTTGGCGCATTCAGGGAAGTGCATGCCATTGTAGAGGTCATTTGCAGAAGCGCAAATAGTCGCAGCATAAAATTCGCTTTGTGTGTCTCTCTACTTGTGCAAGTGTATCTTGGTTTTTCATCGAAGCACATGGGTTTATAGAGGACGATGGCTGCAATTGGGAGTGGTGTTTGTACGGATGGAAAGGGGAATTTCGGGACTGGAGAGGGAGCAATTGGGAGGTGGGGGCAATTATTGCCAAATGGAGGGGCAAACTGTCATTTTTACTTGCATCTTGCACTAGATCACTGTTGGGTGTTTTCAGAACCTGGCCTATGCTGTACATTTAAGGGTTTGCCTTGTACACCTCTGGGTTGCGTTATCAGCTGAGAGGCCATTTTCCAGGACTCATAAACTACAATATGCTTCACGCACAGATGCGACGCATACATACATACTGTACATACATACATACATACATACATACATACATACATACATACAACCACTCACTCTCATGGTTTATATAAGTTATAAATTAGGCAAAACTGTGAAGTGTTTTAGGGGAAAATCTCATCCTTTGAGTGCCAACAGCTCAGATGTGCAAAATAGCCGCTAAAAATACCAGCGTCGCTCACATTTGTTATATAAATTCAAAAAAAAAATGTGTGTGAAAAAAATGATATTTCCTATACAAGGTAACATTACAGATCATTGTGATGAATAAAAATGTTTACTTGGCAGTTTTCACCCGAATTTTGAAAAAAACACTCAAAGGGTTAATAAGGGTGACTCCTTATGGGCGAGCTTGGACTTTGACATGAAGTCTGTTTTTTGAGCAGTGCACCTTTCCTTCTCCACACACCTAGGTGCTCTGCCGCTTCGTTAGTCTTTTGAGACTGTCTTACTGAAACGTCACTGATTGGTGCATTCGTCAATGATCCTCTGAAACTAGTAAGTACTAAGCCAATCATGGACTAGGTGGTTAGGGTTAGTCTGCGGGAAGGGAGGATATTGGGCATTGACAGGGCAGCGACCCGGTTAATCCTCGAGTTGTTGGGGTGGAGGTGGTGTGTGTGTGGTTGTGTGTGTGTGGGTGGGGGTTTCAACCAGCTGAGGCAGGTGAAAAAAATAGTATGCTGTCATCGGGTCGACACATACATTGGGTTGGCCACTGAAGGTCAAAATGGCTTATGTTGACGCAGGAAATAGCTCGACATGCCTAAGGTCGACATGGATGGAAGTTCGCCACTAGCATTAGGCCGACAATGGCTAGGTCGACAGTCACAATGTCGACATGGGTTTTTCACCTTTTTATTTTTGAATCGACATGCCCTGACAGGTGGTATTTCATGCCCTTCCATCCACAAGGGCGAGTGCAGCACCGATACGATATCCCTGTTGACCATGTCGACATTCGGTACAAAAAAGTTAAAAACATATATCAACCTTTTGACTGTCATCCTAGCCATTGTTGATCAATGCTTGTGTCGAACTTACATCCATATCACCCTTAGGCACGTCAACCTATTTCCTGTGTCGACCTTACCCAAGTCAATTCAGGATAAGTCCTGAATTCGGGACTCATTGGATGAAGCCCGTGGTATCAATTAGGCTAACAGGCTGTGGCAATGTACCGCAGCTAATTGAATTCCACCCTGTGTCTAGACGGATTTGTTTTTTTAAGTTAATTGGTAAAAAGTTTATAATTTTTATCTCTAATATCCTGTGTGGTCGGCAGATTAGTATTTGTCAGCGAGAATAAAGTGAGTGATATAACGAGCGTATCTGACGCATCAAAGCAATTCAAATACAATCCGAAATAACGGTCTATCCAAACACAGGCCAGATCATTAAAGCACGGGGACATCTGTGTTTCCTTTTATCATGTGCTTCCTACACATACACGTTGTGAAATTATATGCATTGTTATACTTCCACCTGTGTCGGCGGATTTCATGTGAGTCGGGACTGACATCACTTTATTTGTTATTATTGTGTTTAATTTTTAGTCCCTTATTTTACCTATTTTATTTATTTATGTATTACATGCTATTTATATAGCGCGCACATATTCCGCAGCGCTTTACAAATTAACCTTAGAATGTCTGTGTGTGCGTACATGTGGTAGGGTATCAACCAGAATAACCCTCATAGATTGTAAGCTCCACTGGGGCAGGGACTGATGTAAATCTTCAAATGTTCTCTGTACAGCGCTGCGTAATATATGTGCGCCATATAAATAACTGGTAGTAAATAAATAAATAAATGCAGAATCAGTCTCCCGTCACTGGGCCTTATTCTGATCGGTGCGGATATTCCCGAATTCTTTCGGTGCGGGCCGCACGCATCGCTGTGCGGCAGCGTGCGGCCATCGTCCGTAGAAACGCCCACGTGTCCTCCGCATTCGGACGGACTCACTCTTTAAGAACAGGGCGTGTGTACGGATGACATATAAACCATTCGTGTGCGGGGGAAACGTACAGATTGTTGCACGGTCTTCCCGCACAAGCACGGTCTTACCGCGTGAGAACGTACGGAAAGCTGTAATAAATGTTATTTTGGCCCCACAAATGTCTGTATTAATTTAGACATGCAGAAGTGGCATGTGTATTAGTATTAATATTATTAAGTTGTGTGCATTATTTGCAGTGTTAAAGTGTGTGACAAGTGCAGCATGTAATGTTCCCTTTAAGCTGCAATGCTTCCAATTGTAGCAGTGAGAAGCGTGTAATTAACAAGTTATGGGTAAAGTATGTGATTGTATTGGGTTCAGATGACATTGGTTGAGGTGCGTCCGTCCTGATTAGGCGTTCCGATTGCCTAGCGCATGACCGAGTGGTGTCCGCAAAGCAAAAGTAACCTTTTGGACACCGCACATTTCTTCCCTTTTTGTTCGCGTGCATTCGGCGTGCTGGCCGAATGCACGCCTACCAATATATGTGTACTCCCCCGTGTCCGCCCATGTTTCCGCCCAGTTTAGCCCACTTTGAAACTACGCCCCTGTGTCATTCCGCATGACGCCTATAACACACCCCTATTGCCCGAATGTATGCGGTGCACAGTTCTGTACGGGATTAGTGAGAACATGTACGGAGACCATGCGTGGCACATGCGCGTCGCGTTCTCCACGCATGCGCAGACGGCTAAAAAACGCCATCCGAAAGAATGCGGAAAAGTCCGCACCGATCAGAATAAGGGCCACTGTGCAGGAGCCAGCATTTCAGCTGTCCCTGGGGCAGCTCGTATCTACCGGACACCCAGAGTGATGAAAACCGGGGGTTAGGGCCATGAGGCAACGTCCCCACAAAACCACGCCCCCTCAAACAAGGTCACCTCCCCTTTCCACAACTGTCCATATCCCATGTCATCAAATGACACCCTTTTCGCCATCTGGTCAATCCAGAGATGATGTGGTGTCGGCCATCTTTGCCTTCTCTCCAAGAATATTGTATACAAAAAAAAAAATGGAGTCTCGCTCCAGGCTGCCTGAAAATGTGGGCAAATTTCTGGAGTTGGCCACCACTCACCTGCAGCCACACAAGAAAAAAAAAATAACAAAAATTGTATGTATCATAAATTAAAAATAAACGCAGCTATATACTGCAGAGTGTTATACATTTTATAATAGGACCTCACCATGCCGGCCCAATCTCCTGGTGGGACCACCTTCGCTTTCCGAGCCTTCTGTATTCTGGTAACGCCGCCTTTTGTCTCCTCGGCACGTAGTAGTGTTAGAAAGAAAGAGCCAGGGAAGGAAATTAGCACATTCCGATGCCTGCCCCAGGCCGCAGGAGATTTCACCATACACTCGGATGTCACTTCAGCTGCCGTCATCTTCACCTCCAGCTTCCATTTCTAATCGTACCAGACAAATCTAATTTTTGCCTTGCCAGTTAATAAAACGTGTGTTGACTCTAATTTATAGAGCAGTAATCTTGTTCAGCGTAATGCAGTTAAGTGTTCAGTACAGGGCTCAGCTATCACGGCAGAAAAGAGCGCCCGTGCAATATTTGCTTGCAATTTCTGGCGGATTATGGCGATCGTTTTGGAAACTAATTTGACTGTCAATTCATCGGACAGACACCAAATATTTGCGTTCCTAACCGCAGCGATTTGGTGTTGTTTTTTTTAATCGTTGAATTTGCTGCGAAGTTATGTCGTTTTGGGGAATTTGCACCCGTTTTCGCCCATTTTTTAAGACTGTTTTGCCCATGCCGATTTGCAAAAAAAAAAATGAAAAGGGGCAAAAATTTACTCAAAAACGGGCAAAAACACTAGTAATTGAATGCTAATAGTCAGATCTTTCAGATCAATCTGTGATTGAATCCCCTTATTCTGGTGACAGATATTAAAGGGGTGGTCCGGCCGCGGATAAGTGCACAAATCAGCATTAAGGGGCCTGTGTACCGACTAAGCCTCGGAGAGAGCTCTTAACTGTTATTTTTCAAACACCACGTGTAAAATGGCAGTTATGAGCCAAATGGCTGGTACTTTACCTCTCTCCAAGGATTCATATATAGACCTCAAAATACAAAAATGCTCATATCAGGCCATTTCCCAAACACAGCCTGTAACATACTGTAGCAGTTAGGAGCTGGTTGGTTGGTAGTTTATCTCTCTCCACTTTATCTCTGGAGAGGCTTTATCACTGGCCGATATATCAGCCGCTCGATTGAACGGACAATATATCGATGCACCATCGGCCAGTGTGTACCCAGCTTGAGTACCATGTCTTAGTACATAGACCCCTTAGATCCCTGCACGGCTTGCAATCCTCTCTTAATCGGACCATCGCGTCTTTTCGGACAATCGGCGTCCTTTAAAACCAGGGATTTCATTCCGATTCAAATGCCCAATGTCTGAGTCACGAAAGTGAAGCTCTAGGGCAGCAGGGCATCAAAACTTACCGGCAACTCCTTTTCCTACAATGCAGCAAAGTTATTAAATACACCTTCTGCAAAGGACTGAAAGTGGACTGTCGTGTGCCAGAGGGCTTGGTGATGGAGTGTATATTATTCCAATATTGGAGTGAAAATGGTTAATATTTAATGTTGTGCCACCGTAGGTCAAAAGCAAAATTAAAATGAGCAGAAACTGTGTAATATATATAATTTATTACATTTCCTTTTTTTTTACACTTTTTATTCCGTTTTATTTTTAAATCTTTTTGTCTTTAACCCATTTTATATCCGGATAAGCCGTCGGCAAAAGGCGATGTACGCAGCTGTTGTATAATAGGACGCCTACGGAGAGGTCTCCGTTTGGTTTAAGACTGAGCACACGCAGAACTTCTGGCACTTTTTGCGCTTTCATGTAACTCTTTATGGGAAGACGTGTTCACATATTATCCAGCAGATGGGAACCATCATTTGTACAGTAATTACCAGAAACATACTGATATGAAGGTATCTCTTCTCACTTTCATGAAGATGAGTGTTGAACAAACTGGCCTCGTAGCAGCAGAACCGTACGGGGAAATCTTCTTCCACCCACATTCAATATGCCTGTAAGATGTCTTCACTATGCTCAAATAATGGTCCCTTTAACCCCAAATCAGAGAACATATGGGGATAATACTGTGATATAGAGTACAAGGAAACATGCTTTGATACATGGATTTCAAAGTCAAGAAATCAACAAATGAATAATCGATATATTAATACAAGAACGATTGGTCCGTAGATTGGGGATGGTCATCGACCATCGATGATTTTAAATCATCAATGATTTTTGGCCAATGTCAAATACTTTCGCCATCGATTGAGGACAATCAGATGGTTTTCCTCCATCGATGGCACAGCACAACAATGGTTTGCTTTTTTTTATGGTCATCCATTTGATAGTTTAGCACTATCGATGGCCAGTTGCACTATGCCATTGATGGCCATGGCAACGATGACCGTCCCTACCGTAGATGAGCAGAAAAATATTGCCATTGTGCTCTGGAAAATGTGACAGTTGATGTACTCTCCCTGTGCACTTGCTGTGTGACCTGGAACATGTGACCTGCTGGGTGGTCTGGATACTGTGACAGTTATTTGCAGCCACCCACTAAGCAGGGATTTTGCGAAAATTCGACTCTTCACACTTTGAGTGCAGAGTGAATTTGTCAAAATACTGTAGGTCTGAAAATTGGCAAACAAACATTTGTATTCCTCATAATGACCTGTAATGTTTACCTTGTATAGGGAATATAATCTTTTTTTACACCACATTTTTATTTGAATTGATATAACAAATGTGAGCGAGGAATACATTTTTAGGGGATATTTTACAAATCTCTCACAGATGTTGACACTCAAAGGGTTAAGAGTGTGGAAAGGGGTCAAATGTTCTGTTCAGCAAATGTTTGCCCGGTTAAAACTGTTCACAGCAGCTATTAATATAATAAAAGACAAGCGCAGTTATAAATAGTGGAGAGGAAGAGACAAATGTATATACAGCACATGACATAAACGAACACAAGTATACAAATTCATAAATGAAGGACAAAGAATATTAAAGTGCCTACTGACAATAGCTTTGAAAAAAGGTAGAAACTACAATCGCGGCTGCCATCAGAGGTGCTAAAAGGAGGGGGCGTTTAATAATTACCCTGGGTCTGACTTGTTGGAGTTCGGTGGGGGACCAGGTCAGCCACAATGGGGACATTTTGCATGGTTACACCTCTTCTAATTTAGCCTAGCCCCTCCCCCATTCCCCACAATACTCAGCCTAATGACCATTCTTTGTAGCCCTAGCTATCACAGGTGAAAGTAAGCTGGAAGCACAAATATTGTTTCCACTAGTCTTGATGCGTTTCTCTACCTTCTTGGGCAGTTTCATCTGAGAAATCTAGAGGCCTGTGTCATAATTGAGCTAATAACTGAAGATTGCAATAGTAATACTACAAACATGTGGTGTCTAGATGCTGTTTTCTCCTTGGGTGATTTCATTAGAGACATGATGTACTGTAATAGAGCTAAGTGCATACCTGGCTTAGTATGGAAACAGTAATACTAAACACACATTTGTTGTTGCCCAATATTCTCAGTCATTGATGACTACAGTACTTTCTATGATGAGAACTTGACTCATCAAACCACTGACCAAATCTGTTGATGCAAGGCCACATAACAGGCAGAATGCATTAGCCATATGCTACTTTTATAGGGGGCGGAGACGAAGGGGTGTGGTGTCAGAAATCGTCATTATAGCATTGCTAGGTTGATGCAATCCAGCAAGGATCACATCATCGGCTGCCCGGACTTTACTCTTAAAGTAGGTGGCTGGGTCCGGGGTCTGGGGGGGGGATAGAAAAATCAGGAGCCGTACCAACCCTTCTGAGGGGCCGGGAGGCCTCTCGATCTTCGTAATACAGTTGCGATGGCAGAAAATATTTAATATAATACATTTGTGAAAAATAAATAACAGTTACATCATGAACACTACATATAGCACAATAAAGCGCAATAAACTCTATACAGAAAGTGCGGAATTCTTTAGTTTAGCATCGTAGATGTTTGTGGTTTTAAAATAATGATTTTCAGCAAATTTAATTAGTCCCACAGATACGGCAAAAATAGTTCCTGCACAGCAACATTAGTCAGCGGATTGAAAGACTTCTAAGACTGGGTTGCTTTAGAAACAGTAAATTCTTGTGTTTGTGTGATTTCCAGCCTCATTATGCTTCCTCCCGGCTTCACCTAGGACACAGCACAGAATGTACACACTTGTTCTGTATGTACAAACACTGTCTGCGCCTTTTTTGTGAGAGGCAGGGAGCCTGTGTAGTGTGCGCCATACACACGCATCCTCGGGGGAAGACAGATTTGCATACACAGTCTTAGGGTACACAAATACACACTCAGAAATGCAAATGATCTTGTTAGCAGCTCAGTCCGGCACTTGCTGCCCAGCCGCGTTCTGTTTGGGCTGCAGTATTGGTCACGTTCCAGCCGCCAACGTACGTTTCACCCTTCGAACACCTTTGATGTCTTTTTCCCATCAACACACTTTAAGGTGTTTGCAATAAGCTGACCTCAATAAGGTCCATTCCCACGTTTCTCTCTGTTGCTCGGGCTAAAAGCTTGGCTGGAAAAGGAATGCAAAAAAAATAAAAAAAAAATAGCTGCAGTGACTTTGAAAATTAATCGTTCTCTTGATGGCGTTTCCTTCCCTGTTTGATGGATCTGGCACAGTTTCTGCTGCCACCCCCCCTTCCTAACCTCCACCTAAAAAATAACAGCAGAAAAGGTTGATGGACACCTCTGTTCTGGGATTGGTTTTCTAGATTTGAAGTTCAAAAGCAAAAATCACAGAATCGCTCGGTATCTTTTGCTGCTTTCAAGGGGCGGCGAGGGGGTTAATACGCAGCTGTGCCATTGAACATTATTCTACAGTACTTGAGACTTTTTTTTTAGCGAAGGGATGACAGTAAGCTCCATAGTTACATGTCTGCCTGCACCTGCCATCTTATTCATTTAAGAACTTGACACTGGTAAGCGAGGGTGGCCTTACAGTCCTTAATGGGCCCTACTTATAGGCAAAAATCTTTAACTCCTTCTCTGCCAGTTTGAGAAAGCTCCATTGAAAATCTTGGAACGGAGAGTGAGGATTGGTTAGACCGTGGCGGCAATCGTTCTCCAGTCTGTCAGAGGCTTCTATTTTCCTTTGTACTGCTAACTTTCTCAGCTTCTTGCTAAAATACCAGCGGAGAATAACTTCCACAACACAGAAAGCATGCAAAGGGGGCAAGCATCCAAAAGGTCTGCCTTTCTTGTTTAGAGTAGCGAAGGGTCGGACAAAGCTGCAAATTCCAGGGGAGACATCAATCAGCCCTATTCACAGCGGCAAGGGACCCTTTGTGCCTGATGTATGGGAAAGAGAGTCAATGAAAGGACTCTTTGCTTGTGACCCACATTTCAGGGTGATGTGCACAGAAAAGGGGCGACCAAGCCAACGGGAGGCTTTACACCGTTAAAGAGAGCTGTGATGTAGCTGCGGTGCCCTTAACCCTGTACGTTACGGTAGGGTAAAGTCAGTGGCGCAGACTCCCACACCATCATCACTCAGGGAGTGTGGATAAAAAGCAGGCTGATTGCAGTGGCTCGGCACGGACCGTCAGTGCGATAGTCCCTACCGTGCAGCCTTTTACTGTGTAATATGCCTAACACTTGGGCTAAATTGCTGCAGGCAATAATAAGGACAGACTTATATTCATATCACCCCTGGTACTTTCCCGAAAATCAGGTGCCCGAAGCCTTGTATGTTTAATAAACACATTTTATTTCAAAAGGTGTTTCATATCCTGTGATGCAGTATGGAAATATTTACAGTTACTCCTACAGCCCATCGTTTCCAAATGGTGCCATGATCTCCTCACCCTAGGGGCCAGATGCCTGAAGCTTCAAAAGTGATTAAATGGAGAGTGATAAACAGCCAGCCAATCAGCTCCTACCTGCCATGTCACAGACTGTGTTTCAAAAATATGAGACAGGAGCTGATTGGCTGGTTGTTTATCACTCTCCATTTTATCACTTTTTGAAGCTTAGTGCATCTGGCCTCTAATGTCTATCTGTCCGGACACTTGTCTACACTCAGTTCCGGATAAGGCACACTCACTGTCCAATAGATCACACTTACTTTCTAATAGGTCACCCTCACTTCCTGATAGCCACACTCACTGTATGATACAGTAGGTCACCCTCAGTTTCTGATAGGTCACCCTCACTTCCTGATAGGCCACACTCACTGTATGATAGGTTACCCTCACTTACTGATAGGTCACCCTCACTTCCTGATAGGCCACACTCACTGTAGGATAGGCCACCCTCAGTTTCTGATAGGTCACACTCACTTCCTGATAGGCCACACTCACTGTATGATAAGTTACCCTCAGTTTCTTATAGGTCACACTCACTTCCTGATAGGCCACACTCACTGTATGATAGGTTACCCTCAGTTTCTGATAGGTCACCCTCACTTCCTGATAGGCCACACTCACTGTATGATAGGTTACCCTCAGTTTCTGATAGGTCACCCTCACTTCCTGATAGGCCACACTCACTGTATTATAGGTTACCCTCAGTTTCTGATAGGTCACCCTCACTTCCTGATAGGCCACACTCACTGTATGATAGGTTACCCTCAGTTTCTGATAGGTCACCCTCACTTCCTGATAGGCCACACTCACTGTATGATAGGTCACACTCACTTCCTGATAGGCCACACTCACTGTATGATAGGTTACCCTCAGTTTCTGATAGGTCACCCTCACTTCCTGATAGGCCACACTCACTGTATGATAGGTTACCCTCAGCTTCTGATAGGTCACACTCACTTCCTGATACTATGTCACACTCACTTTCCAATAGGTCACATTTACTTTCTAATAAGCCTCATACAGACCTGTTCACCAGGCTGCGTATACTCAGCCTAGCAACCAGGTGTGTGCCCCCCCCCCCATTAAATAGGTCCGTTGGGCACCATCTGCTGGAAACAGTTGAATCCCCCCCTTAAGACCTCTAAATACAGAAATATGTGGAATTTATGAAAAGCGTTGCCCAGAACTCGATGTCTTAACGCAGACACGTCCTGAGGAAGGGGCATATTACCAGAGTGGCGTTTGCAGTCTCTTTGCCGGCTCTGTGCTCTATGGCAGCAGGCCACAGCGCTATAGACTTCGTGCCAGAGTCTTCTGCCCTTTTACAGGTCTTCTGGAGCATGGCGCTTCCCCGGGGACATCTGTAATGCGCATGCGCAAATCACCAGAAAAATGGCCACTGCACCATTTTCCTGGTGATTTCTGTCTGCAACAACGGCCTTTGCTGGAGTCCAGTGGGGTAATTATAATTAAGTGGGTGCAGGGTGTGTACTCATGATAGATATGCCAATCCCTGTGGAGTTTATATGTGTCCTAGCACTGAGCCAGAGGTAATCTGCAGATATTGCGCACGATGCGTTCATGGCATTTACAAAACCAAATGAAAATTCTAAACGTGATATCCGCCGCTGCGCTCCAGTAAGGAGAAGCTACCTGGGAGCCATTTTTCAATGCTGACAGTATATCGTTAATAAATCTATAGTTAGCATTTGGATTTATTCATTCTCATCATTTCCTGCAGAAGGTAGATGGCATTTTGAAACAATATTGGTGTAGGCTGTGCCTTGCCCTTTGCTGAGATAAATCCTTCCAGTCGTTGCCTTCTGTTCAATATAAAAGTAATATCTAGAGGAGACGCCGTTGACAATTATATAAACAGGAGCAACGTTCCAGCTCCGGATCTGACCGCGCGCTAGAAGGACATCACGGTCAGGCGGTGCGTAACTGGTAATTTATTGCTAAATATTTGTCACTGTCATGTTCCCGTATGTGGTCACACGACATGGTAGTACTCATGCATCTTCATCTCCAGTACAGAAGGCGGAAATCTGTATTCAGGGCAGTAGAGAGCCTGGATGGGACAGGGTATTTTTCTGGGGGTGTGGCCTAATCATGGGAGGCGTGGCCATGTGCCCTTAGAATAAACTATAGTAAAAATAGCATTTTAAGCACCTTCCTGGGCTCACTGCAGCACAGCACACAGCAGTATGTTGAGAAGAGGCAATGAGGACCCCAATGGGCCCCTCTAATAGCCCTTAGTGATCTAGAGATGGCCATTGACCATCGTTGTTTATAAACTATCAATGGTGTATGGCCGATGTCAAGTGTGCCCACCATCTATGGCGGAAACCCAAATGGTCTCCTGATTTTTTCTTCCATTCAGTAGCCCAGGTCTGATTCCGACTCCTACACATACTTACATGCTAGGGCTGTGCTGCCCACGTGTGAAAGTGTACACCAGGCCCACCAATCAGCAACAAGCAGCTCTGGAGGGCAGCCAATAGCAGCAGGGCTAGAGTGTAGAATAGGCGGTACTGCAGCAGAGATCGCCACCTTCCACTCTTAGCAGTAGGTGCTAAGTCTCAGTGCGCCCACCCCACAGTGCCCACTGCGCAGGGGGAGACTGCGACCGCCTCACTCTGTAGCATCAGGTTCAGCCGGCAGCCCCAGCGCGAACACTCGAGAAACCATTATTGATGGTAACACACCAAATAGTTTCATACCATCGATGGCTGCCAACACTATCAACGGCCGGGCCATTTGCTCCAGGAGGGGCGGGGGTCTGGAGCAGGCGTTTTGATGCCTACTTGGGGCGAACGGCTGATGTCACATGATGGGCCATCTCTGGGCAAGATAAAACGGGAGAAAAATCATTCGCTGGTCAGTGACCATCGAATTATATATTGCCTGTGCAGACTCATGCAAAGGAATGTGTAAGTGTACACATCCCCTCGCATACAAATGCAGGGATTTGCGCAGCAGAGGGGGGTGGGGGTGGCGTTCCGGTGGCGGGCATGTTTACCTGTTCGTTAGTCTGTGAACATAGGAACCATAGGAATCATAGCGAATCGGGCCCTTCGTATGTCCCCGACAACAGCCCAGGAGGTTTGAGCGCTAATATATTCTAACAGGAAGTAGAAGAACCAAATACGCAGCGTGATTAAAGTCTTATATATTTTGTGAGTTTGTGCCACACAGAACACGCAATCTATTGCTTCATAAATATAACGTGTAATAAAATCGAAACAATTCTAAAAACTCTTTTATAGGAATAGCTGTGAAGTTGATAGCATTGAATTATCCTCACTCGCAGATTGGTGCGGGCTGGAAATGAAATTCTTCCTGTTTCCCGTCTATATTGGATCGGTTTATTTGTCGCGCGCCGCTCCGCTTACTTGTCCAGTCTGGCCTGCTGAAAATGACTCCACACGTTCCCATAATTCCTTCAATTGTAACAAATTATAGCCGCAGCAGGGCTCTGGAACACAGTATTTTCGCCTCCCTCTGGCTGATTGTCACACACTTGCTACTTAGCATATAAACACAAGTGGGTACCTCGTCATATGAATATTTAATTTCTCTGCCGATCGGAGCCAAAAGTCTGTACCTTGTCTTCTGTACTGCTCAGGCACCGAGCGCTGGGAATGTGTGCCCTGTCCATGGTCAAGATGACCGGCGTCATTTCAGTGGTGACGGACCGTACTAAGGAGAATGCAATTTACCTTTCCACAATGGATCGCTCAACTTGTGATTCAGCCTGGAGCAGGGGCGTAACTCGATATTCGTAGACCCCATAGCAAAGGTTTTTAAGGGCCCCCTATTTAGCAACTGATACAGTAAAGATGGGCCCCCTTCAGCTCTGGGCCCTATAGCAGCTGCACCCCCTGCACCTATGCTAGTTACGCCTTTGCCCTGGAGGCCAGGAACAGTGATGGGGGATAGAGGATACAAAGGAGTCCGATCTGACTAGGGTTCCGAGATTGCACCATGACCCTGTCCGTATCTGATGCCGGGTGCGGATTATTACATAGACGGGGGTTCTATTGAAGATGAGAAGTTGCCCATAGCAACCAATGAAATATTCTCCTTTTTTTTTTAAAAGCATCTTCTAGAACACAGGTTCTCAAACTGGGTCCTCAGGCCCCGCCACAGCGCACATTTTGCAGGTCTCCTCACAGAATCACAAATGAAATAATTAGCTCCACCTGTGGATCTTTTCAAATGTGTCAGTGAGTAATGAACGCACCTGCGCTCCTGCCGGGTTACCTGGAAAACGTGAACTGTGTGGGATCCCAAGGACCGAGTTTGTGAACCACTGTTCTAGAAGATAAAATAATCTGGTTGGTTGCTATGGGAAACAACCCATCTTCAGTAGAATTCCCATCTTAGTAAATTTAGCCCCCAGTGTTTAGAAAGACTGTCAATAGGTCGACCCTTATTAGTCGACAAATGAAAAAGTGTTGACAGGCACTAGGTAAACATTGCAAAGCATTAACATGCAATAGATGGGCATCGTCAAAAGGTCGACAGAAACAAAATGTAGACATGAATAGGTCGACATGCGATTTAATTTTTTCTGGCAGTGTCAATTCTGCAGGAGACTCCCTGACATAGCAGCAACCTCCCTCTCTCCCTCATTAGTCTAGCAATCTCCCTCATGTCACCTAGCCCACATTACACTGTTACATCATGGTTACTTCCCCTCCTGCATTCTGCAGGAGACTCCCTGACATAGCAGCAATCTCCCTCTTTCCCTCATTAGTCTAACAATCTCCCTCATGTCACCTAGCCCATATTACACTGTTACATCATAGTTACCTCCCCTCCTGCATTCTGCAGGAGACTCCCTGACATAGCAGCAATCTCCCTCTCTCCCTCATTAGTCTAGCAATCTCCCTCATGTCACCTAGCCCACATTACACTGTTATATCATAGTTACCTCCCCTCCTGCATTCTGCAGGAGACTCCCTATTATAACAGTAATCTCCCTCTCTCCCTCATTAGTCTAGCAATCTCCCTCATATTACCTAGCCCACATAACACTGTTACATCATAGTTACCTCCCCTCCTGCATTCTGCAGGAGACTCCCCAACATAGCAGCAATCTCCCTCTCTCCCTCATTAGTCTAGCAATCTCCCTCATGTCACCTAGCCCACATTACACTGTTACATCATAGTTACCTCCCCTCCTGCATTCTGCAGGAGACTCCCTGACATAACAGCAATCTCCCTCTCTCCTTCATTAGTCTAGCAATCTAACTCATGTCACCTAGCCCACATTACACCTCCCATCCATCATAGTTACCTCCCCTCCTGCATTCTGCAGGAGACTCTCTGACATAGCAGCAATCTCCCTCTCTCCCTCATTAGTCTAGCAATCTCCCTTATGTCACCTAGCCCACATTACACTGTTACATCATAGTTACCTCCCCTCCTGCATTCTGCAGGAGACTCTCTGACATAGCAGCAATCTCCCTCTCTCCCTCATTAGTCTAGCAATCTCCCTCATGTCACCTAGCCCACATTACACTGTTACATCATAGTTGCTAACTGCTTTGGGGCTCATCTACATTTGGATATGTCATTTTACAAGATTCCTCTCAGATGTAGCAGTACACACCCACGCTTCTAGGTGCCACATTCATCTTTTTTCACAATCTCTCCATATATGGAACTAGACACGGCCTTTGGGTAGAGCATGACACGCCCCCTCAATGGGGCTCTGTGCAAAATTCCAACTATATTCTCCCTGAAACTAGTTTTCAATAGTAGGCAAGTATGCCCCAAAATGATGTAAATGAGGGTCATGACACCCGTCCGTCAGGGACCCTTCCCACATGAGGACACTCCCCTTTCAGGTGCACGGGTGACAGGTCCTGAGTCATACAAGTTGGGGGTATGTGATGAAGGGCCTGTAGCACTGTGCCACCTCTATTCTCAGCGTATCTGCCGGGTGTAATATTCTCCACCATTGAGCTGTGGTGTTTTCCCTTTCGCTTTCTCTCTCTCTGACTTGCAGGCTTCCGCCTTGGCCCCAGTCCACCGTACCCAGACCATGACCTGCTCTGCCGGCCTGAATTCCTAGATCCCATTTCACAACCTCATGCCTGTCAGCGTGAGAGCAATCTCTATCTATAACTCACACTTGCCAGCTGTGATTGTGAGCGCTGAGATTGTGCCAAGCGTGAGAGATGCAGTCACAGTTAAGGGGAATGTAACTTGGGCACCAGGTGACCTCATCTGATGGGGATACGGTCGTATTATCGACCACACTTAGGTCCACAGTCATTAGGTCGACACCGTTGGCTCGACATGCAGGAAGGTCGACAGGGTTCTAGGTCGACATGGTTGAAGGTAGGTCGACATGGTTGAAGGTGTCTAGGTCGACATGGTTTTAGGTTGACATATCATTAGGTCGACATGGGTTAGGTCGTGAAGTCGACATGGATTTTTTAACTGTTTTTTTGAGTCGACATGTGCCGACAGGTGGTATTTCATGCCCCACCATCCACTAGGGTGTGGTGGGAGAATAAAATAGTGTGCCAATCGCAGCGAGGCACCACGCCCGAAGCATCGCGAGCGATGCGAGGGGCTGCGGTTGACTTCAAACAGTGTCCTTGTCGACTGTGTCGATATTTGGGTAAAAAAACTGTGAAAAAACCCATATCGACCTCACGACCTGTTGACATAACCCATGTCGACCTAATGCTATGTCGACCTAAAACCATGTCGACCTTGTCCCCTGTCAACCTAGACACCTGTCGACCTTCCTGCATGTCGACCCAACGGTGTCAACCTAATGACTGTCAAACTAAGTGTGGTCCATAATACGATCCACACCCATCTGATAGGTTGTTAACACTAAGGGTCATGTTCAGGGCACGGGACCCCCATGCCAGCACATGCCAATTACATACCTCCCAACACGACCCTCTCCAGGAGGGACACCTTGCTCTGTTCCTGGAGGGGTATGGATCATTAGGTCACCAGCATGTTGGTCCACAGTCACTAGGTCGACACCATAAGGTCAACATGCATTTAGGTTGACATGAGTCTAGGTCGACAGGCAGAAGGTTGACAGGGTCATTAGGTCAAGATGGTCATTAGGTCGACATGGGAATAGGTCGACAGTCAAAAGGTTGACATGGTCTTTTTCACAATTTTTTTGTCCCGAATGTTGACTCAGTTGGCACGGACACTGCAACGTAGCATGGCTCACTTCGCTCACACTATTTATTTCTCCCACTGTGCCCAAGTGGGTGGTAGGGCATAAAATACCACCTGTTGGCACATGTCGGCTCAATTTTTTTTAAACCCCATGTCGACATTTTGACTGTCGACCTAACCCATGTCGACCTAATCACCCTGTCGACCTAACCCATGTCAACCTAGCTTCATGTTGACCTTCCTGAATGTCAACTTAGACTTATGTTGACCTAAATTCATGTCGACCTAATGGTGTCGACTTAATGACTGTCGACCAACATGCTGGTTACCCAATGGCCATTTCCCCACTATAGTAAGACTCTGCACATTTCACTGGAAGCCCAGGTCTGTGTTTTTTTCAGCCCGCTGTGGATGTGTGCCACAGGCTAACTGGGTCATGCACGAAATACTGCCCCCTACTGACCCCAGCCAGTATCACTCAGCTGTCCGGAAATATGTTTATTGGTTATCAATAATCGGTGGTAAAAAAAAAAAAGTGGTTATATACAATTACAGTAAACCCACTTCCAAATATACATGTTGCGGTATCCTGTAGTCTGCTAGAATTTACCGTATTTCCCCATCACAGTTTGGTCCAGATCATCACAGTGGGTATGAGGACTGTCACTGTTAGGGTAGGGGAACATTTAAACTTGGTTGATTAGTTGATTGCCTTGCTAGGCTCCTAACCGAGAAGAGACTGTAGATTGGTTGATTTATACACACTGCCAATGATGTCACAGCAAGCGAACTTGCTATGCTTTATCATTTGAGCTTGTTGTCCTGCCACTTTATACAGCATTTAAATATCATATGGTGGCTATAGTTAAATACAGTTACATTTTCACAAAGATGCATTGTAAGCTAAAGGTAAGGCCTTTAAGTCTGAACAATGTGGGGCTTGCAGACTGTCAGGATCAAAATTATAATAACAGATTTCTGCCTGGGCAAAACATTGTTGCACTGCAGATGAGGGGGATTTAAAGTTTAGTGGGTCATGTACTAACTACATCTTAGTATAAAACTATAGTTAAGCAGACATAGCATTCAATAAATAAAAAAAATTGGCCCCGTAATAATAATGATGAGGCAAACTCTGCTTAATATCATTGACGCGTTTCGTCCTGAAATTTTGGTTCCAGTGGTCAGTACTTTACCGGCTGCCACCAATACCCACTTTCCAGCCCCTCAAGTGAAAGTGTGGCGGCTTAGAAATTCCACAGCCACCACCTGCATTAAGTACCATAGTGTGTGTGTTTGTGTGTGTGTGTGTGTGTGTGTGTGTAGGGGGGGGGGGGGGGGCGGGTGTCTGTGTGTGTGTGATTATAACACCTCTAAATAACTTATTTTCTTGGTCTTAGGCAGTTACCTATTAACCACAAGTAACAGCTTAAAACATGTGACTCATTTGAAATCACCTGCACTTGTGTGTTAAAGGGACTGTGTTACAGTGCTCCTAAACGTTATTTAAATTAGGGACTGATTCAGTCCCATTCATTATTTGCCGATTTCGGCCCGTCCCCGTTGTTTGGGCATGCAATATGGGTGCACCTTCCACATCTTTAGATGGTCGGGGACCATCAAAAGATGTGGGAGGGTCCCATCGGCATGCGAATGGATGTTTATGTAATACATCCATTCCCAGCCAGGGCAAATGTACGCACCTTGTGAATTGTGGGCCCGGCGTACCACCATTGGCAAGGCGGGATCTGGTTCATTCACAAGGGTGCGAATTCCTAAAGATCCTAAAGTATTTCTTGGCTCCTGCACTCAGCGGAGCCTTGCCGCACCTGTCGCTGAGAATCTACAATTACTGCTGCACATAACATCATCTGCAGAGCCAATTCCTTCAGCCTCACTGCCCCAACACTACACAGCACGACAGAGCTTTTGGGGTTTGATTGACAGGTGCTCTATACGGAGCGAAAAATAAAAGTATTAGCTGCAAACTCTTACAGATAGAAGGTTTATTGCAGCTGGATAAACCCATTTTGGTGGCATATTTTATGTCTCGCCATATAAGTGCCTTAGATAGTGTCAGAAATATGTATAATAATGACATTATCCAGAAAAAAAAAGTAAATTAACCAAGGTTTTTTGGTACAATGACTAGGAAAACTCAATGGCTGATTAAGCACAGAAGGGTTCTGGAGATGCCGGCACTTTAAGTACTGTAGCTAGTGTTTTACTGTGAGATCTGATGATGGAGCAAGAAGTGGGCAAGTCTCCCAGCCAACACCACTTTCTTGCACCACTCGCCGCCCGCACCCTTGAGGGGTATCGCGTCTCTGTGGTAATGCCCCCGTCCCACAATAATGCAATTTAGCAGACATGCCCCCAACCTGCAACAATCTCTGTCGACCACTTGCCCATTATGATGCACCACGCCCTCCGCCACGTCAAGCTGGTTTTCTCCTTCCAACCACTGTTGATCTGTAAGTACAGATGTAGCAGGTCTCATCCTGCCGGGGGCTGGCGGCCCAACGGAGCTCCTCCCGGGTCCCCGCCGCCTCCCTCGCCGCTGCCGACGGTCCCCCTCGCCGCCCCGCCCCCCCAACCCTGCCCATCTCCCTGAAGCGATGGCCAATTATGAGAGGGGCTCCATCTGTACGTCACCCATGGCACATGCTCTTTTTAAATGATTTTAGGTCACCTCCCAGGTTCCACCCTGAAACGCGCACAGATTGCTGGCGCCGTCTGAGATTATATCGATGTCTATGCAATGCATACTGCCATTGTACACATTGGTTCACAGTGTAGTGAGGGTTTCCTAGACTTTCTTCGCATGCGCAGAAGCAAATAATGGCCCTGCGTGCACCTCTGAATCTGACACACAACCTTAATGGCTCAATCATTTAAAATATGTTCTGCGGGATATTTGCCTCATTCTGCATCTGTTTTGTCACGCATTGCTGGCAGAGTTTGCCCTTAAGGGGTCCCAGTGTCCCCTAAGGACCAGGCTGGAGAAACTTGGGCTGATTTCGCAGAAAGTGCAGGACTATTAGGGATGACTAGGCACACCAGCACTTATTGTTGCATAGCTTCAGGCCACAGCATATGACTGTGTGTCCCTGTGCTGCTGTTCTTCCAGACCAATAACAAGCACCTGACTCTCAGTTGCTGACGATGGCTCAGGTGAATGTGCCCTACAGCTTAATCAGCCCAAATGTTCTTATGGAATGAAGCAGACAGGGGCTGGTGGGTGCCAGTGCTGAAGCAGAACTGGATCCAGGCTGTGCTTCATACTGGAACTCGCAGACTGGGACATGTTTTTTTTTTGCTTTACTCGGCGCAAATTGGCAGTTGTCCATGGAATGGCAGACACACACGCACACATACAGACGTTTGAAGGTCTTGTATTTCAAAAGACACCCAGAGAAATACTGCTCGACACAAGTGCAGTGTTATAGCCCAATCATCTACCATTGGTTGTGTATGTGATGTCTGTTACCACTGGTTATGTATGTGATGTCAGTCATCCCGAAAAGTCACGCCCCTTCTACCATGGCCATGCACCCTCGCGAAGGAGTCCCTATTGGGTGATGATGTTGGCAGGCATGCAACATGATGGCACCATACAAAGCCGGTCCCAGTTGTTTTGGAGCTCTGGGCAGGCTAGGCTAGTGATGCTTCTAACCCACTTTCTCTGGAACTCATAGAACCCTACAACGTATGTATTTTGTTAATGAACAGAGTTAGTATTGGGTTCTAGAATGTAGCTGGAGATCAATAAACACAAAAAAGAATATAAAATAATGAAACAAAACCAAATAAAATTCCCCTTCTCTACAATTACGGGCCTATTTATCAGTAAGTATTTGGGTGATAATGGGTATTTTTGAGGTGTACCCGAAATTATAAGTATCCTATAAATGTATGTAGCCAGGGACAACCACAGCAGAGATCAGAGCTATCCAGCTGGACTGTTCATCAGTACACGCCTACACGCAACCAACACACCCTCACACAGCTTAGCACGATGGCCCATTACCGCACATATATAATTTTGTCCCGATCTGCGGTCAAGTCTGCGCCAGCCCCTGTGTGTCAGGAGCAGTAACTGCTGGGGACGTATTCCAGCTATTTCCAGCAGGTGAACTTGTCCCCAAATCCTGCTTTTGATGGGGATGGGTGCAGATGGAGAGGGGGTATATGCAAGAGTGGAAGGGGGTTATATTAACAAACACATCAGTTTATTGCTATGTTTGCAGGACGAATACATCTCGACCTATGCAAGCACGTCAAGTCGTCACAAAGTGTTATTCCGCTCATTACAGAGCTGTGATCACGGATATCACGTCTGCAGCGTCTTTCCCTGCAGAGGTTAAACCCACAACACATTTCACTCTGAAGTGAGCCCGCCAGCGACCCAGCCTGAAATCTATGCCCCATTAACCACTCCCTCTCATTTGCATAATAATAAGAGTCACCCACAAGTGATTTACCCTCCTAACTTGCATCATAAATAACAGATCATTTGCGCAGATAATTACAGTAATTTCCATATCAATAATACATGCAAATCTGCTCAGAAAAAAAAAAAAGAGAAAGAAAAATAGCTCTACATCAAATAATAGAATTTCTCTGTGTTTTTTATGTGTTTTGCGGAGATTGCATACAAAAAAAAGGAAAGGATATATATTTTTTTATTATTATTCTTTATTTTTCTCTATGTTCGCAATAGCAAATAAAATCAAGGCGATATCTAATGAAGCGGGTCATGGACAGAGATTCGCGCCCGCTGACTCAGCAAGAACGGTATCATAGCCGTCGCAGTGAGGCTGGAGAGCGCGTTTTCACTGCACATTTGCTGTCGATGGGGATCAGATACTTAGCAATAGGCCGTGGCTGTTTCACTGATTGTAATGGTAATCGTGGAAGATCATATTCTTGCAAATAAAATGTATCGGCCAAATCAATTTATATATATGGTTAGCTGCAGTTACAGCAAGGACAACGTGTGTGGATCGGTCATTCTACCGCTGGTCCTGATTCAGTCCTGATCACAGCACTGCAAATTTGTACCGCGGATGATCATTGATACATTGCGCATGCATACGGCGCCCCGGTACGCATGTGCGAGGCCATCCTGATGTGTCTCTCTAGGGGGGCAGAAGTTTTGGAGAGTGTAAAAATGGAGACTAAGAACCTGCCATTTTTCAAACACAGCCTGTAACATGGCAGTTAGGAGCAATTTGGCTGGTACCTCATCTCTCTCCCAATTGCCATTGCAAATCCCATTTTGCAGTGGGACAAAAGATTTCATAGGGATTTGTAGGGCCAGTTCACTGTGCTGTGGGCAATACCATGTGCACTGCAGGTGGGGCAGATGCAACATGTATAGAGAGAGTTAGATTTGGGTGAGTTATTTTTTTTCTGTGCAGGGTAAATACTGGCTGCATTATTTTTACACTGCAATTTAGATTTCAGTTTCATCACACCCCACCCACATTTAACTCACTCTGCACATGTTACATCTGCCCCACCTGCAGTGCACATGGTTTTGTCCATTTTGGGAACAAATTTGTACTGCGATCAGAACTGAATAAGGGCCATAGTTACATTACTACATACTGAAAATAATAAGTTTGTGTGATTGAATTTTACTTCCAATTAAGCAAAAAGCACCTAAAGGCTGAGCGTGGAGAACAGGTATCATTACCAGTAACGGATAAGACCAGTGGCGGCTCCAGGGGTGGGGCTACAGCGCAGTCTAAGGTTCAACTAGGGGAGCCACACTCCACCAACTATCATCCTAATTTGACACCGACTGGCAGTTGGTGTGGATCTCCTATTTGAACTGGACAAAACCCCATTTCCATTTGCTCACATCTGGTAGAAACTGAGTCCATTTACAAAGGGCTGAGTGCCCTGTTGCATATAAGGGAAGATACTTAAATATGCTCCATTTATCTTACTTATTATTCATTAACATTTACCTAGCGCCCACATGTTCCACTGCCCCTTATAACGGACTTTTCTTTAATAATCTCACTGTAAAAACTGATTGCTCTGCATAACCCATAACCAATTGCTGCCCTCATTCCACCCAAATCCATCCGAGCGCCCAGTGTACAGTATACTTCTGCAATGGTGATGGAAGGGGGTAGTGGCGGGTACTCTTAACCCGGGCATGGGCCCGTTGGGGAAGGGAGGAGCGGGTCCTGTCCACCCTTCCCCTTGGTTGACAGCAGCAGCGGGGGGAGAGAGAGGACACATTACGTCCACCTTATATTTTATTTTTGTTTTGCCTACTCCCGGAGAGCGACCCTCATCCAATATAAGTGCTATAGCTTTTGGCGTGTGACAGGCTGTAAGGACAACAGCCTCATCTATAAGCTATAAACATAGGTTGTGTATAAATTCCTTCCCATAAAGAAGCCTTTACGGTTGTGGTTTCCGTGGATGGGTAGGAATGGACCCACTCCCGCAGGTTCAGTGATGTCCTCAAATCTTTTATGACTCTTCTTATTTTTTTCTTTCTTAATGCAAACTGGAGTGTTTTTGACATCTGCAGAAAGCCATTAGTTTGTGTAGCGGCACAGCCTAAAATTCTTGTCTTCTATCATCTAGTCCTCAAATAACCTCATTGCATGCCGATTTGCACAGGTACTTCAGTGTGGCCCCCATACACTAGTCCTAAGGACAGGTCGGACCAGTTTGCCCTTGAGAGCCCCCCGGCAGCTCCCTGGGAGGCTGCTTCCGATTTGGCACTTGATGTGCCAAATTATACATGCGATTTATTGCAGCAGTGGGGGGCGAGCAGGGGGGTCCCTGCAGCACGGTGTGGGCAGCAAGGCCTCTGGGCAGTAAGTCAGCGGGGTCCGTGCGGTGGCTGGGAACTAAGTTGCGGTATTTGCCGGGCGTCGGCACGGGAAACGCTGCTGAATTTGAAATCATTTTGAAAGACTGGCCGGACGCTGATTGGCTGAATCTCAGCCAATCAGCAGATTGGCTGAATCTCAGCCAATCAGCATCTAGCCAATGTTTTTTTAAATTCAGCAGCGCTTCCCGCGCTGCCGCCTGGCAAATACCGCAACTTAACCAGGTGTTGATTTTGAAGAAGAAAAAACCCTTAAAAAAAACTCATGTCACCTTTTCATGTGTCAACCTCTTTTTTCTTCTCAACCTGTTGCTTATGTCGACATTTTTCCTGTCGACCTTATGCTTGCGTCAACCTTTTGCATGGTAACTTTTTTGTTGTCGACCTACTGCCTGTCGACATAGAAATTGCAGACCTTTTCATCCACACTCGATAAAAAGACCGGGGTGGGGGGAGGAGGGGGGGGGGGGGGGGTGCGTGCGGCATAAATGCATTTGGCGATTACATTTACATCCAGCTTGGAATGAGGCCCAGTAATTCCACAATCACGACCCTATCATATGATACGTTATATACACAATATTGAAGCTTCCCCTTAGAATGGCAGCGATGGGAACAACGTGATAACACATAATCCTCCCATGTCATATTACATGACTGTGATCCGGCACAAAGACTTATTTGAGGAACAAAAAAGGTTGTTTATCCACGTAAGCTGCTGCCACAGAAAGAGTCGTGTCCCTTTAACATCGCTGATACCTTCAAAGTTCACCCCCCGCAGATCTAATAACACCCGTCTTACCTTTATATATATGTTTTGCCCCTATCTTGAATTAAGCCTGTCTACCTTCTATTATCAGCGCTGGATTACACGTCGGCTAAATTTGCTTCTAGTACAAACAGCTTTTATACTACCCCTATAGATTGTCTGCGGCTACCACTGAGCGGCCGGTGATAACATCTTATCTGCGCTGTCCTGAGCATCTTTTGGGCAGAGAGGAAGCGAAACAAATCCAGTTTATCAACTCTGCTCAGGTTCAGCTCGGCTGCGGATGCTAATGTTCCGATCGCTATCTGTGTCGGCACTGAGCCCGCCGCTCCCGCCGCAGTTCCGCTCAGCATAAACGCTGGAGAAATGCCGATTCGAGCTGGTCCTTGTGAACAGGGGGCTGATACTTGGGAGAGGAGGGTATAGAAGATCTACAGTATGCTTGTGTCGACCGTAGACAGGTCGACCTATTTCACGTTTGTTGATCGTTTGAGTGTCGACCTTTTTCACGTCAATATTTTGATCCTGTCGACCTTTTTGTACATGTCCACCTCATGATTGCTGACAGTATGATCTTGACCTTAACTGTCAACCCAAGATGGGAGTTCTGGTGGAGATGGGAAGTTGCCCCTAGCAACCAATCAGATTCTGCTTCCTATTTATTTGGGGAATCGCTGACGGGAGCTGTCCATCATTTCCAGCAGATAGACCGTGTGCGCATCATGCTTAGTACATGGGGGATTCTGCACATCTCCATATGGCATACTACAACATAGTCTATCGAGGTCAGTCAGTAACGTACAAGGGCACTTCCGTGCTCCGGCCTATCCTGGCTGAATCAGGCACACGTGTCATGATAATGTCATAGGAGAGTAGGAGAACCTGGGCGCTAGACAGCGGAGGCCCCTTAAGGGCAATCCGTAAACTGGAGGAAGTTCCTGCTAGGCCCTGTGGCTCCCGAAAATAGTGTGGCACTCCTAGCCGCCTGGAAAAACCTAGCGGTGAATAGACAGGCAGGGCCGCCGACAGGGGGGTGCTGTGTGTACAGCTGTCCAGGGCCACGGGCTCTGGGGGGCCCGGGCAGCTGCCCACAGCAACAGGGCCCCCCTCCCCTGCACGCACACTGGCACTGACTGCTGCTGTGGCTGAGCCGCAGCCCGCCGCACTCTCGCCCCCTCAATTAACAGTGGCGGCGGGCCACGGCCCGACGATGATGATGCAGCAGCCATGAGCCCGCTGCCCGGCCCCTCTCCACAGTAAAGCCCAGCCCCCACTGCATGGCGTGACGTGAAGCTCCAGCCTGCGGCCTGCCTGCCTAGTACCCTGCCTGCGGATGTGTATCCAGCACAGCACAGGTAATAAAAAAAAACGGCTGTCACTATAATCATTGGAGGGAGGGGTTGCCTGAGCAAGGGGGAAGGGGGCAATGAGGGGACCTAATGACCTGTCGACCTAACCCATGTCGACCTAACTCATGTGTCGACCTAAACCCATGTCGACCATGTCGACCTAGACACCTGTCGACCTTCACCCATGTCAACCTAGAACCCTGTCGACCTTGCCACCTGTCGACCCAACGGTCTCATCCTAATGACTGTCGACCTAAGTGCTGTTGACAATACGACCGTATCCCCCTGATAGTGGCTGTGCCGGTATCTCTGGTGGGGAGCGGAGCTGGGAAACGGAAGGTTTTGTTTATTTGTTTTATTTTACTAACTATTTAGAAAGTGGCATAGGGGTCATGTCTACCGCCACATTATAATCTATATATAGTACCGGCAGCAGCGCCCACCCACTCGCCGAGCATTTCAAATTATCGCTCTTTTTGACCGCACTCTGCAAGGCCTGGAATGCTGTGTTCTTAACGTGCAGCAACACAGACCAGTAATGGTCTCCTGATAGGGCGGCCCCTGCTCTCGGCTCCTGATTGCCCCGCATGCTGGCAATTAGGGATCTATTAAAGTTTCTCCCTGCTGGATAATGGTGGGTGATTTATCGGAGAATTTTGCGCCTACATTTCACAAGGGGAGATGATTTTTGTCCTTTACAATTCCAAAGAGAATGAAGGGGAACTGTCAGTAATAACTAAAAAAATAAAAAATCTATATACTGTAGTATGCTTTCTATACACCTGGGAAATCCATCGCTGCCGGTGTTACTAGAATTCAGGTGGGGCAGATGTATAGAGAGAGTTAGATTTGTGTGTTATTTTGTTTCCGTGCAGGGTAAATACTGGCTGCATTATTTTTACACTGCAATTTAGATTTCCGTTTCAACACACCCCACTCAAATGTAACTCTCTCTGCACATGTTACATCCGCCCCACCTGCAGTGCAGCTTGGTTTTGCCCATGTTGGGAACACATTTTTACTGCGATCAGATCTGAATAAGGGCCTATCCATATGGTTTTTATTTGGAACTATCTCTATATAAACGTATCTGTCAGAATGGAGTTCTCTATTATGCTAAATGGCAGCACATATCATGAAATTGCTACTATATTCCTTTGTCAGAAAGAAAGAAATCACTGTCCTGAATTCCGCACACTGAGAGGGTGGGTGTTGGGTAATGAAGGTGAAAAGTACACCTGAGGAGGCTATACGGCGCTGACCATACCCCCACCGTGCTTAGATCACACACTTTTTTTATTATTTTATTATTCATGGAAAATCAAATCACAGCCCTCAACGTTTTAATTGAATAGAGTCCCTCCGGGACATTAGACTATAATGGAAGGGCAGGTGAGCACTCAATTCTCCTCGTGATGTGCTGCGGAGCCCGGGAACAGCACCCGAGGCAACTAAACGCTATGTAGATGTTTCTAACCGGTTTCCCTCTGCTGGGATTTCAACTTAACGTGCGGCGTCCATTGGGAGTTTGCTGTAGCAGGAATAATTTGGGGGCTGGCATTATTCCATTGTGTAAAAATACATCCGAGCGAGTCACAGGCTCAGTTTCTGGCTGATGTTTGCATTTTTTCCAAGATTCTGACCTCATATTTTTACATCCCCGCCATTTATACCCATTGATCATCGTCAGCAAAGGAGCCTCTGGCTAAAAGGAGTCAGGTGCAAATGGCAAAACAATTACTTCTTAGCTCTAAAAACGGAATCCTCACCTGCTCGGCCACAAAATGTGTTTTCATTTTTTTTAATGTGTCCTCTCTTTTCTCTCCTCCTGCTTACTGTATCTATGACTATGCTCAGAGGCGGAACTACCATTGGTGCAGCAGGTGCATTGCACTGGGGCCCCTGAGGACTAAGGGGCCCACTACTGCCTAGACCAGCAGCTTGTACCTCTGTCACCCACTGTTGTGGGGCCCAAATTGTACTTTTGCACCTGGGCCCACCACTCACAAGTTTCGCCACTGACTATGCTGTCATCTCTTATGGGTGCAATTGGCGGGGTTATTTCTGCAACGTCTAGACCAGGGTTTCTCAAACTCGGTCCCCACACAGTTCACGTTTTCCAGGTCACCCGACAGGTGCACTCATTACTCATTGACACATTTGAAAAGATCCACAGCTGGAGCTAATTATTTCACTTGTGATTCTGTGAGGAGACCTGCAAAACATGCACTGTGTTGGGTCCTGAGGACCCAGTTTGAGAACCTGTGGTCTAGACCATACTTGCCTGCTCTGATGCACACTGGAGGTAGATCTGTGATTCTTTTTAATTGTTTATGTTGAAGGTGCCTAATATGGGCCCGGAGCAATTGTTAAGTGTTCTTCTGATGGTTGCGCCTTAAGACACAGATCACGTGCTCTTGAGCGACCAGACGCACGCTTGTACACCATAGCAAGGACTTGTACTAACATTATCCTAAAGCTGCGGAAGGTTCAAACATGGCTGTGTGCAAATCAGATCAGACCCGACAAGACGACTCTCTAACCGCTTCGTGACCCGCTTAACGAGCCCTCAAACCCATCCACCATTGAGTAAATGTGCGCCCTGACGCCGCAATTCAAATTACAACATAATTGGTGCTTTTATTATCGGGGTCTTGGAGCAACAAAGTTCCGGCCGGTATAAAGGTAATTAAATTACATTATATACATGCAAAATGTTATCACGAGCTGTAAGTCAATGGCATCGCCTGCAGTCCTACCATTGACTTAGCTAAGACGTGCAGTAAAATGTAATTAACATTAAAGAGAACGTTTAGGCATTGGATTTTATGTATGACATTCAGTCCACACTGCCGAGCAGCCAGATCCCCTCAGTTACATGGTTTGTGTCTGTAATCCGAGTACAAGCAGAAGTGACCTGGCTATGGGCTACAGGACTAGCTTGGCTATGGGCTACAGGACTAACTTGGATATGGGTTACAGGACTAACTTGGCTATGGACTACAGGACTAACCTGGCTATGGGCTACATGACTAGCTTGGCTATGGGCTACAGGACTAGCTTGGCTATGGGCTACAGGACTAGCTTGGCTATGGGCTACAGGACTAACTTGGCTATGGGCTACAGGACTAACCTGGCTATGGGCTACATGACTAGCTTGGCTATGGGCTACAGGACTAACTTGTCTATGGGCTACAGGACTAACTTGGCTATGGGCTACAGGACTAGCTTAGCTATGGGCTACAGGACTAACTTGGCTATGGGCTACAGGACTAGCTTGGCTATGGGTTACAGGACTAACTTGGCTATGGGCTACAGGACTAACTTGGCTATCGGTTACAGCACTAGCTTGGCTATGGGCTACAGGACTAACTTGACTATGGGCTACAGGACTAGCTTGTCTATGGGCTACAGGACTAGCTTGGCTATGGGCTACAGGACTAACTTGGCTATGGGCTACAGGACTAGCTTGGCTATGGGCTACAGGACTAGCTTGGCTATCTGCTACAGGACTAGCTTGGCTATGGGCTACAGGACTAGCTTGGCTATGGGCTACAGGACTAGCTTGGGTATGGGCTTCAGAACTAACTTGACTATGGGTTACAGGACTAACTTGGCTATGGGCTACAGGACTAGCTTGGGTATGGGCTTCAGAACTAACTTGACTATGGGTTACAGGACTAACTTGGCTATGGGCTACAGGACTAGCTTGGCTGTGGGCTACAGGACTAACTTGGCTATGGGCTACAGGACTAACTTGGCTTAGATATGTGTGTATGGGCGATTCCCATGGGCGTGACTATCCACCACCGACCCTTGCCCCCCCCCCGCTCTCTTGGGTGCATGCACCCGGCGAACAGTCTGTTCGCTGTGGCCACACGCCCCGGCGTATGCACATGCGCAGAAATGCAGCTGCGTATGCGCATACACCGAACATCGGTCCCTGTGCGAACGACCGTCTGTGCGAACGGACCAGAATAACCCCCATATAATTAGAGAAAGATGCCCATTTACTGGGGTCAACCCAATTGCAGATGAATTGCGGGTGATGCCCCTGATGGGCCATTGAAACAGAGTGGGAACACCAGCAACCATGCACCAAACCGCCCGTATTGTGCCCTGATTTCATCCCAAATCCGTACATATTTATTAGAAGCTCCATAGGCGTTCATATTAATATACGCAATCGCCGAGCTGCTGAAACTATGGCGTACGGGTGTAGTATAGCGCACAGACAATGTCTAGATGGACCGTCAATAGCAAATTTGGAGCCCCCTCCCCCACATTACTTACCCTGGATATTCACAGGCCTCAGAACTTTTTGATTAGTAGAAGAAGAAAAATAATCTAAGGGGAAAACACGAGGGACTTATTGGAATGACATATATACATGGCCTATGGGTTTATTTCTTTTCTATTAATCATTAAGAACGGAGACTTCGGCTGCATGCTCAATACGTCTCTGGACTGTGTCCTTTGAAGTCCTGAGAAGACTGCTGTTTGTTTTTCATGCTAAAAGGATTTTGACCGTTGATTGCTGGAAAGCTACATTGTATGTGTTTGCTGTAAGACGAGAAATACGTCTGCCCCTGGTTTGCTTCTAATCCTGGAGTCATAACTGTTGAATAGGCCACAATACCGTAAAATATCTTTTATATAACTGAGGTCAGTAAAATTTGTGAGGTCAGGACAGGAACGTCGGCGTCCAATGTTAATTTGTTATCCAACTTTAACTGGTGTTTGGAATCGTTTGGTTGGCAGTTAAAAGGTGGTCAGTCAGTACGTCGACCACAATTACTCAACAGGGCATGGTCGACACATCTAAAAAGTCAACATGGTTTAGGTGTGCGTGATCAACAGGCAACCAAATGGTTGAAATGGTAAAAAGTTGACATGAGGTTTTTTTTGGGGGGGTGTCTATAGATGTCGACATGGACACCTTATTAGTGTACCTTTTGGTTGTGTCGACCTTTTCTTCACATCATCCTTACCATTTATGATTCCCATCACTTATGCAGGTCCGAACCCAGACGTAAAGTGACCGCATAAAAGATTCCCACGCGTATTATGAATTGTGAAAAGATTGAGGTTCGTCTGTTTTTTAACACAGAGATAAAGGGGAACAAAATTGTAATGTAAATTGAGTGGACATACACACTGTACAATTTTTTTGACCAATTTGGTTGAAAGACATTTCCATTGAACCCAGTTTTCTGGACTAAAGATGTTGACGAAATATATTGACGACAGACGAAAGAAGATAGATCTAGCTACAGTTTATAGGCTCTTTTTGAAAGATATCCAAATTGAGCTGCATGCACAGTTGACGAACAATCTTGATGAACAACTGGCGGGTATGCGCATCATCATTCATCGTTTGTTTGTTGACAATATCTTTTGTCAACATCTTTCGTCCAGGACACTGGGTTCAATGGAAATGTCTTTCAACCAAATTGGTCAAAAAAATTGTACAGTGTGTATGCACCCTTAGTTTTTCTGTTGTAAATCCACAATTAAGCGCAAAGGGCCTGATTCAGACTCAGTTGTAGTGTAGCGAGGATTTGATCAACTAAATCTTCCAAACTCCAGGCCAGATTAAGCCTTTGGGGGGCCCGGGTCACTTT
This sequence comes from Crinia signifera, assembly GCF_055691185.1. Taxonomy (NCBI): domain Eukaryota; kingdom Metazoa; phylum Chordata; class Amphibia; order Anura; family Myobatrachidae; genus Crinia; species Crinia signifera. The sequence continues at coordinate 177,060,268 of NC_139223.1, read as the reverse complement.
AGACAGGGGGGGCCCCCTCTTGTCATTACTGGCTGAAAACTGCACTGGAGAATATTACACTGTCAAAACATGGAGTAAAGGCAGTATAAACTTAATCAATGGGTAACTGCAGGGGGGGATTCATATAAATATATATATTTCAGTCCAGCAGACCGGCACAAACCACACTATAATAAGGGATAGTAGAATACGGCAATATAAATGCGGCACTCCGGGCTCCAGGCAGGAATAAGACAAGTCACACAGGCATATATACCTGTGTGATTTGTCTTATTCCTGCCTCGAGCTGGGAGTGCCGCATTCATACTGCCGTATATATACAGTAAATATATATATATATATATATATATATAGTACCACAGGAAAAGCCTGTGTTTGTCTCTCTGTACCTTACTCTGTAGGAGATCTGACAGGCTCAGCGCTGCCTCTGATTGAAACCCTCCCATGGCGAGGCCCCTGCTGCTGCTCTCCTCCATGGGCCTGAGAAGCATATGATGAGCTCCACCAAGCAAGCACACAAGCCTCTTAGTCTCTGACCTCTTGTGCAAAATCTCATGGGTCAACTTCCAGTAATGCACTGCACACTTGTGCAGTCAGTGTGTCTTGGCTCCCGACGCTCAGCACCATTGATCATTGTCACATTGGCAGATTTATTTATTTATTTACAGTTTCTTATATTGCGCACACAGATTCCGCAGCGCTTTACAGAGAATAGTTGAACATTCACATCAGTCCCTGTCCCAGTGGAGCTTACAATCTATATTTCCTACCATATGTAAATGCAGACACAGACATTCTAGGGTTAATTTTGTGGGAAGCCAATTGACCTACAAGTATATTTTTGGATTGTGGGAGGAAACCAGAGTACCCAGAGTAAACCTACGCAAGTACGGGGAGAATATACAAACTCCGCACAGTTAGGGCCGTGGAGGGTATCGAACCCATGACCTCAGTGCTGTGAGGCAGTAATGCTAACCATTACTTCGTCCGTGCTGCCCCATGGCCGTGATGGTAGATAGGTGAAGCTGCAGCATTTCTCCGCTCCCATGCACAAAACCTTAAGCTAAAAAAAAAAAAAATACATGCCAACCAGGATTTTTAGAGGGGGGTTTCCAAATGTAATACAAAGTACGGGAGTCTGGGGGAAGAGGTAACAGCCTTGAAAATTGGTCTTTTTATACATTGGATACTGTATGGAATACAGCATTAATATTTAACTGTACAGATGGTCTATATTATAGGCTGCTTCAAACGATAAGATAAGTGTTCAGGAAAAGTTTTAACATATAATAAATAAATACACAAACATAACAGAACCAGTACTGCACTTTCTAAACTCACAATCTCCCACTTCATGGTAAGGCTCCTGTCTCTTCCTCCTGCCAGCTGCTCTCTGGTCCATTGCAATGTTAGAGGGCAGTAAATGTAGTAGAAGAAGCTGGTACACTGGGCATGTACAGCAGCTCTGCTCTGTCCCTTACACTGCACACGATGTGGTGGCAGCTCTACTGATCTTATTATATACCAGTGCTATTGTTGACATCAGTTAAGGCCAGAGGAGGGGAGTGGGGGTTCCAGGCAACCAGAACCCCCCCCCCCATGCGATTGTCAATGCCTGCGCTGTCCGGAACGCTCTTACAAAATGGTCCGTTGCCCACCCGCCCTCCCTCCCCAACAGTCTTGCTGCTGACTGAAACATTTTCAGGGCTCGCTATTGCGCACTTCATCCCCGCATGGACTCTCGCATTAGCATAACTAAAACTTCCACGGCATCCTGCAAAAATAAAACATCACGCCTTAAGGTCAAATCAAAAATAAACAAATAACGTATTACGACGCAAGGTTCCGACATGCAGAGTTTGCCTGATCTCATTCTATAGCTGTCATTTTGGCACACAGAGGGTTACACTTATTGGAACAATAGAGTGAGTCTTTCCAGCAAGTACATTGGATTGGACCCATCAGCCTGTTAGGAATTTGATAGAATCTAAATTTGGAGAGACAGCGGGTCTGAAATGCCACAGATTTAATTACCGGCCGATCAAAATTCCTTGCAGGAAGCAGCCGTCTCAAGTCGGGGCGGTTTGCCGCGCATTTAGATTTTAATTGTCTTCTGAGGTGCTAGAGGAGATCAGCTTCAAAACCTTCATCCTGTGTTTATGCTCGGAGTCAAGATCACTGTCCATTAACCCAGTGCTGCCTGGCTGCACAATTCTCCCTGCTCGCAGAGGCCTGCAGCTCCGACGTCCGTGCACCAAGACACAGCGCTGCAGCCCAGAGGTGAAATGTGTTCCATCAATGTTATGGTTACTTGGCAAAATGTCACATTTCCTACACCGTTATCAATACATCAAGGGCTTAATTCACCATTACACAACGAATAGGGAAAATCGGCGATTATCGGTATTCTATGCATGCGGTCACGCCGCGGCAAGCACGTGCAAGCCCTCAAAATGCGGTAGCATTCTGGAAAATGCAGACACGGTGTCAGTGGCAGCGGGGATGGCGACTGGGCGTTAGGAGGACACAGGGGATTATTCTGGTTCACTCTCAAAGGCACATCACTGGGTGGGGCAGATGTAACATGTGCAGAGAGAGTTTGATTTGGGTGGGGTTTGTACTTCAAATTGATATCTATATTGCAGCGTAAAAATAAAGCAGTCAGTATTTACCCTGTACAGAAACAATAAAACACCCAAATCTAACTCTCTCTGGACGTGTTACATCAGCCCCACCTGCAGTGCATATGGTTTTGTTCATTGTGCCTTTGCGAGTGAACCAGAATAATCCCCAAAGAGACAATATGAATGATTATGAATGAGTGAACAATATTGATTATGATTATGAATGAGTAGATGATATGAATTATTTTGTTGCTTCCCACGGGTCAGAACGACGAAATCTTCATATCGTCCGGTGTGTATGCTGTGCGTCGCTCCCAGCCTGCGAGGTTTTTATTGGCAGGGGCTGTGCGTTCATCCCTGCAACAAGGACAGAGCCCCTCTCCGTTCTGTTTACTCGCGGTGAGACTGTAACCGCATGTTTCACATAACACAACCTTATTATCATGGAGATAAATTCCAATCCCCTCGCTGAGTGCTTAATCCCAAACTTCACATAGCAATTCTGCAAAGATTACTGCAAGAAAATACATTTTGTTTTTCTCTGTAATCAAGCAAATGAAAATAAAAAAAAATGAAAAAATCTGTCATTCATCGGTAATTGTACAGTAAATGCAGTAACCTGTAGTCTATATTGTTCCTGCCCGGCATGTGTATGTCTGTTATATATAATTATTGAGGGTATATCAATAAATACAGTTGTGCCCACAATATTATACACATGACTGAGTCTGGACATGGCATTGATTCATTTGTGGGCAATACCCGCCGCACTTATGGCTGTGCCAGATCCGTGCTTACTCACGCCTGGTGTCATGCTAGTATTGCAATCATAATGCATTGTAGGTAAAATAATTAGCATATGCAAATGATTTCACCTATAATTCATTATGAATGTAAATGATGTGTTTGGTCTATTTTCCTGTGTAGTTGAAATGGAATCGGTACATCTGTCAGAATGAACTTAGGTCTACAGTCATTAGGTCGACCCCACTAGGTCGACTGGCAGGAAGGTCGACCTGACTTAAGGTCGACATGGGCCAAGGTCGACATGACTTAAGGTCGAATTTGCATAAAGGTCGACATGAGGAAGGTCGACTGGTCATAAGGTCGACATGGGTTTTTCACTGTTTTTTTATCCGAATGTCGACACAGTCGACATGGACACAGTTGGCAATGAGAATCGGACCCTCGCATCGCTCGCTTCGCTCGCGATGCTTTGGGCACAGTGCCTCGCTGCGCTCGGCACACTATTTTATTCTCCCACCACGCCCTAGTGGATGGTAGGGCATGAAATACCGCCTGTCGGCACATGTCGGCTCAAAAAACAGTAAAAAACCCATGTCGAGCGAAGCGAGCGATGCGAGGGTCCGATTCTCATTGCCAACGGTGTCCATGTCGACTGTGTCGACATTCGGATAAAAAAACAGTGAAAAACCCATGTCGACCTTATGACCAGTCGACCTTCCTCATGTCGACCTTTATGCAAATTCGATCTTAAGTCATGTCGACCTTGGCCCATGTCGACCTTAAGTCAGGTCGACCTTTCTGCCAGTCGACCTAGTGGGGTCGACCTAATGACTGTAGACCTAAGTTCATTCTAATAGATGACCGCATCCCGTTGAAATATAGGAACAGTTTATGATGATTTGGATCTGGTACTCTTATGCTGTGAGATTTAACATTAGATCGGGATCGCATATTCATCGCATCGAACAGGTTTTTAAACTTTCGATCCCGATGCGATGCGCGCCTCCGTTCAGCACATATCGAATAGCAAAAAAGACCGGGCAGCAATGACAATTGTATGTAAATAGTACAGAGATAGCAAAGATTGCATAACAATCGAATCTTAAGTAGAATAGCAACATCTTCAGCCGTGGCCATGCATGTGCAGAAGCACAGCAGTGTGGCTGGCCGTAGGGATTTCCATCGTTGTCTTTGCCTTTGATGGCAAAAGTGCAACTGGCCATCGATAGTGTAAAACTATGCAATGGATAACCATCAATTGTTTTACATATCGATGGTCATACATTATGTTTGAATCAAAACACATAGGACACTTTGAAAAACCAAAAGCAAAAAACATTGGTTTTGCTGCGCCATCGATGGAGCGAAACCATCTGGCTCTCACCCATCGATGGCAAAAGTATTCAACATCAGCCATAAACCGTCAATGATTTTGAATCATCAATGGTCGATGGCCATCGCTAAATGGCCGGGGCGGGCAGGACCATCGCAACAACTACCATTCGATACCGGCAAACATCGTAATGCCGCCATTGAATGGTAAAACTACTACCAATCATAACAAAAATAACAATGGTAGTAAAACGTGACCATCACCCCTCAAGCTTGCTGTCTTAGCATAGTTTCAACCTAATGCCTGTCAACCTAAGGTGTTGACCCAGTGCGTGTCGACCGAATCCCATTTCTGTTATCTACAGTAAGAACAGTAAATGTACTGAAAGCAGGAGACGGGAAGGATATAATATACAGAAGAGTGGAGCTGAGTGATGGTTTCTGGCCCGCGTGCGTGCGTTCAATGGAAGAATGGGGGGGGTTGTGTTTTTGCTGGACCGAGCGCCCAAGTCAGTTTTGCAAGTTCATTAATAGTGCAAAGTGTTCCTATCGTCTTAACTTGTGGCCCCCGAGCTGCTCGCAGGAGCTGCTGCTCTCGCTGCCTCCAGCCTGCTCCAGTCTGAATGTTAATGAGTAACGCAGCAGCTTCCCAACGGGGTTGGAAGCAATATAGTTAAGTAAGAAAGCAATGGTTCGGATAAAAGGCCTTAAATCAGACTCCAGTAATGCAGCAAATGTCACTTGAAAGAGAGGGATTCACGAGAAAGGAGGGGGGGGGGGGGGCGCCGAGAAAGCAATTTAAGGACAATTCGAAAATAAATGAGGACTCCTTTCCATAAGGCAAAGCAATCTTAACAAATGAGAGAATGTACCTGCCGATATTTGGGTTTTAGCAGCAGGGATGGGTTTTAGGTTACAAGGGATTAGGACTTCAATTACGACTAAACCATATTCCGATGTTCTCTTTTATGCTCCTACGGTAATGATGTCAGCTGATATTTCAGTACAAATATTGGTGTTGCCCTTTAAATACTTGTTTTGCACAGTCAAGCAGAACTACATGGAAAAATCTTAACTCCTTCGGGTTTGCAGAGAAGGGGGGCTGTACACGTTCCCAAGATGGAAGTTATTAAATGCATAACTTGTTTCACAGATGATATCTGCACCCACATTTTGTTATGGGGTATCATCAAGAACCACCCCAGGCTCCAATCATAGCCTAAGATGGAAAAGCCAAGAGATAGATATATAGGGGGTTATTCACCCGTGTTCGCCCACAGGGATGATAATGTATGAACAAGTCGGTTTGAGGGAAAAAAACTCATGTCAACCTTTTTTCATGTCAACATTTTAGTCTGTAGACCTTTTTCAAGCGTCAACCTTCTGACTCTCAACCAATAGTGGTTGACCTTTTAACTGTTGAACCTAAACACTGTCAACCTAATGACCTCATCCCAAATGCTTATCTCCCAGTGTTTTTTCCATCATATTGACAATACTGTATAACGTAAAAAAAAAAAATGATCTGAATTTGAAAATGTTGAATTTTGGTCGATCTTCAAATCGACTCTGAAATATGGGTTAGGAATTGAACTCAAAGTATTGAAGGAAGTTGTTCTATTGTAGTTTTATTGAAGTTCTAAGTTCTATTTCAGTCAAATTTGAATCGATTTTAAGTTTGGTAAATACCTGACACACAGAATTGAACAAAAGTCAATAGAACATCTATCTATTCATGTCAACATTTTGACTGTCAACCTTGCCTATGTCGACCGTTTTAATTTTCTTTTTTTATTTTATTTCATGTTTATTATTTTTTGTTTTCACTCATTACATGTACCACCAACATCATGAGATCCTTTGTTAGAACATTGGAGACCAATAAATGCACATCTTCTCCAACATACTGTGGATAGTGAATTTATTACCACACTGTTGCATAGTTACCTCCCCTCCTGCATTCTGCAGGAGACTCCCTGACATAGCAGCAATCTCCCTCTCTCCCTCATTAGTCTAGCAATCTCCCTCATGTCACCTAGCCCACATTACACTGTTACATATTTGTGGGGAAAAAGTAATGAAAGATACATTTACATTGAATCATCAGCGCCATTTCCAAGCACGTTACCAAGTATAGTAGCTCTTACTAACTTCTCTGGGGCTCATCTACTGTACATTTGGATAGAAGTCATTTTACAAGATTCCTCTCAGATGTAGCAGTACACACCCACGCTTCTAGGTGCCACGTTCACAATCTCTATTCACAATCTGTCCATATATGGAACTAGACACGCCCTTTGAGTGGAGCATGACACGCCCCCTCAATGGGGAGCGGTGCAAAATTCTACTACCAACTATAATCTCCCTGAAATAAATTTTCAAAAGTAGGCAAGTATGCACTGTTGTTATCACAACACAACACGATATTGGGCAAACTGCAGACACTATCTGATATAGAAGGTGAGTGCTTGGTATACCAATATTTATCCCATTTACTATGCCTAGACCACTCTACCCAGCAGCCCCTTCAAACATTGACACCTCTAGCTTTAGTGCTATTACCATTTTCATTTGAGATGTCGACCCTTTTTCTGTGTCACCCTAGTCACTGTCAACCATAAGTGGTCTATGTAGTGACTGTCCACCTAGACTTTGTCTATCATCTATACCGTAAGAACCACCCACTCAGGGCCGGCAGATCCACTTTTTTTAGGGGGTGGAATACTACGGTGGAATTGTGATAAGATACTATTACACTGGCCATATTTTCATGTATAAGCAGCAGGACGTATTCAGCGGAGACTGTATCCTTCTGGTAGGAGCGAGCAGAGCACCAGGGATTAAAGGTTCTTATACATTTCTGAGTATGTTAAACAGAACATATACCTTGGATTTCCGTTCATGTTCATTAAAAGAAATGGGCTTATGTTAATCAGCTATAGCGCATTATTAAAGGGTAACGGCTGCCTGAGAATGATGCGGCAATCCTTCGCTTATCGGCCGTTGGACTAAAATTACATTTTAAGGAACGCCTCTTCTAATTGGTTGCATCAATTGGGCTTTATTTAGAGTTGGGTGTAAACGCCAGTTGCAGTGGCGTAGCTATGTTTTGGGCGCCCCCCTGCCGTTAGCCCCCCCCCCCCGCGCCGCCGCCCTGCCATGCACCCCTACCCCCCCCGCCCATGCAAACCTCCCCCCAATCCCCCACAGCCTTACCTATCGCGCTGGTCCCGGCGGCTCCGTTCTTCTGCTGAGGACCACCACAAAATGGCCACCCCCATACAGCAGACAGTTTCAGAGAACTGTGTGCTATATGGGGGCGGCCATTTTGTGGTGGTCCTCAGCAGAAGAACGGAGCCGCCGGGACCAGCGAGATAGGTAAGTCTGCGGGGGATTGGGGGGGGGGGTTAACTATAGCACCGCAGCCCCCGGCGCCCCCACATGCACAGCGCCCCCCCCCCCCCCCGCGGTGGCGGGGGCTGCGGTGCTATAGTTACGCCGCTGGCCAGTTGTACTTTTGTAGAGCGCGTGGATGTCTTCTCACGGCACACATTTTTTTTTTGTAGAACGTAGAGGAAGGCGCGATTTACCACTTGATCATTTCGTCGCATTTCGCATCTGCAGCCACCTTTGAATAGAATGCAAAAATGGGATTTTACTATACGCATTTGGAGAACCGTTTGCTTCCAGCTCAGAATAAGTCCCGTTCTCTGTGCTGCAGCCAGACATAGCCAATGACGCTTACAATACAGAGGGCGTCCTATGCGGTCCAGCCCGCAGTTTCCTGGTCCTGTTCTGTGCATGTGAAGGACGCATCCTGAGACCGCATCGCTGTATTGCAAACGTCTCTGTCTGATTGACAGGCAGTGGCTTCACGGGAATCAATGGGACAGAGGTTAAAACTATTAGTCAAATTGTCGACACATGAAAGGGATCGGCATGTTTTAAGTCGATGTGGTCAAACTGTTGACATGGTCAAATAGGTGGGCCTGAAAAAGGTCAAAGTAAAAAAAAAAGGTCCACATGAGTTTTTCATGATTTTTTCTATTTAAAAAACTGACTTCCTCATACAATACATCCCAGAGGGAGAATATTATAGTGTGCTGATCGTACCGGTTCCGTGCGAGGGGACTTTGTACACTTATACGGTGTCCATGTCGACATTTGTCAACATAGACACCCAGAAAACGGTGAAAAACTCATGACCCTTTCCCATGTCGACATTTTTCATGTCGACATTTTGATCATGTTGCATGTTGACCTTTAGATTATCATCTAATAGTGGTCAACCTTTTGACTGTCGACCTAATGGCCCATACCCGTACAATCCAACTTAAATAGGTGCCAGCGCCCCTTCCTTTGCTAATAAATAGAGTTTGGATATATCACCGTCTAGATGGGACAGTGAATGCTGCTAGGTCAACACTGTGAAAGTCGACATACATTAGGTTGACGACTAAATATCGACAGGGCTGTCTTGGAAAAAAAAAACATGAACAACTCACGTAGACCCATTGACTGTCACCCTTCCGACCCTGTCGGTATTAGCTATGTTGACCTATTTTATGTGTCGACTTTTAGCGGTGTCAACCCTATGACCCTTACCCACTGGTTGTTCCAGGAATAATTGCGCTCAGACCTCCCGAGATTGTTATTTGATTTGTAGCCGAGGGAGAATGGTAAATATTTCGGCTCAGTCTTTGTTATTTCCATGCAGTTTGTGCAGCGTCGCCCAGATACCTATAAATATATTCTTTTTCTTATACGGCTACTACCAGATATGCTCTTTCTCATTTAGGCTATGCCCAGGTGGACATTTTAAAAATGTATTTATTGATTTTCTTCAGGCCTCATCCAGAAGCGTGGAAAATAAAACATGCCTCATTTTCTGCGCTCCTGGACATGGCGACGACTGCAAAAAATCCCAGTTTAAAAAAAAAAAAGTGTTTTTTTTCACTGCAAAAAAAATAAATCTTTTTTCCCCTGTGCTAGTTTAGATGCTAATTTCAGTTCTCTTGTTAAAGTATATAATGGATGGAACTTTGCTAGAGACTTTTAGGATTGTAGTAAACTGAGTGTGGGTCAAAAAGTATAACTCTGGGGGGGGCAACGGAGTTATTAGCCTCTGGGCTCCTGCTCCTGAAGGGGCACCACTCCTCCCCTGCAAGTAAGGATGCCAATCTTGGGGAATTTTTTCAATCCTGGGAATTGGGATTCCTGGCATCCCGGGATTGGCATCTCTAATAAAAAAAAAAAAACCACCCCCAACCGACCGCCGCGCACATTTACTTACTTAGCCGGTACTGCAAGCGGTGCGGCTGAGGAGCTGGACAGGTGCTGCAGCTGGTGAGTGGTGTAGGGAATGCGGGGGTGCCACACTGAGCGGCCAGGCCAGTGGCAGCGGAGCGAGTTTTGGCAGGCGGTGAGTGCGCCGCCCTGCGCAGCGTCACCTTTAGCATCACGTCACGATGTGCAGAGTCACGCGCCGGGTTGGGACAGCCGGGCAGCGTTTCAGCGAGTGATCAGACGCTGCCCGGCAGTAGACTGCGCATGCACAGTCTCATCCTTAAATCCCGGGATTGAAGGATGTGCAGTTTACCGAGTCAACCAGAATCACAATGTATAACTCTTGACCTTATGAATTTGACAAGATGAATAGAGCCCACTGACACAAGAGCCGGTCACATAACTTGTGTATTGGGCGCAGGAATTGGGTAATATGTGTGTGAGTGTTATTTAGAATTCCTCCTGTGTAAAGCAGGGCAGACGGCACATATACAGCGCAGTGTACGTATATGTATATTCTGCTTTCATTATCGTTAGTATTACGGCCGGCATGCTGATGCACCCTTTTTATGATGTGTACATTTTCAAGCAAATCATTTAAGCAGATCCATTATGCAATTTCAAGCCACATTAAGTTGGAGAAGATCTGGCGGCATACATCATTTTTACTGCCTTCTAGATCACCAATCAAAGGCTGTTTAATTAATATATGCAGTAATAATGCCCCTGCAGGATCGTACTGACTAGTGATTTTGTTGCTGAAATTCAGGGAAATGCCTTAGTATACCACCTACAGAAATACGCAGGAACGTGGACTGGGGAAGACCGGTTGGTCCATCGAGCCAGCCCATTGTTCTGTCCAGTTCAAGCTTAATTCTGTCCCTCCAATTGTACTCTAGACAGACGTGCACACGATAAGTATTTTTTCCTTTTTTTTGTGACCGTGGCATAAATATCCTGATACAGTACACAGCAGTCTATATACAGTAATCTGGAAAGTAAAACAATAACAAATAAATTGAGTACCCCAAAACCACTCCAAGCATAAGAGAGAACGCACACATGATATTACATAGCAATCGTGTTGTTTTAACCCCACCCCCTCCCGCAAATCACAACATTTTGCCATGAGGGGGTGGGGCTTAAAAATATTGTAAGCCAGAGTCCTTCTGCAGATCTGATTGTTCCTTCTGAGAGTGCAATGCGGAAAGGAACTCATAGGCGTCTATAGGGTAACGCTAGCAAAAACGAAGCCCAACATTGCCATGCTTAGTATAATATAAATGACAGGTAAATGACAGTTAAAAGCTAATTACTATGGCAACTTCCCCTTCACAATCTTAACATGCCCTCCTGCGTTTGTGGGTAAAGGGTTAGGTGCACTTCCATTCGTGACCTCACTCACACAGGGGGCGCTGTGGCCATTGCGTTCTAGGGGGAGCATTTTGTAAACAGTAAATAAATCTTAACGCAATGGGCTTAAATTACTTTCAAAATATACCTCGCAGTTACTCTGAATGGCGGAGAGGGGATATTTCATACTCCGTGTGTTAGTTCATGACTCTTTAATGTACAAAAAAACAGCCCTCAGACATTATTATTTCCTCCTGGTCTGCAGTAAGAAGCGGATTCCTTTGTTAAAGCAAGTATAATATTAATATAGCTGGAAGCCTTCGCTGGCAAATATGAGTCTTCAAAGGGCTGTGGGATTGATATATCGTCGATAGACCTGCTGCTGGCAATGTCTGCCATGGAACATATGTTTTCAAGATCCCATTTATCAAACCCTTTAGTGCCTAAGAAAGCTTATTCGGATTTCTAGCGAATGAGCCACCAGGCAGCCGTAACCATCTATTTTCGCTAGACCACGGTGCCAGGAACAGCTCGAAGACGTTCCCCCCTAGTTAAAATAAAAAAATAAATAAAAAATAAAAATGAGGGCCCAGGACAGTATTGTGGAAATGGCTGTTTTCATTAATAAACGCAGCGGAGAAGCTTTCCGAGGGAAAATCAAGGGAAAATCAGTGCAATATCCAGGGGACGCATTCGCTCTGAGAAACTGGCAGTTACAAAAATACCACGCGGAAGCACACAGAGACCTCCGTTATAATCCTGACAAGAAATACGGGTGGGCGGCAAGTCTGCAGGAAGAGACGAATGTCTGGGCTACCGCACACACTTCTGCTTCTGTGCAGGAGGAGCGGAATTAAAGGACAAAGGTCTAAGACTTTCTAATATTATTACAGCCAGTTTTCTTTCGGGTTTATTTAGCACCAGAACGTTCCCCTGCAGAAATAAAAGTCAGTCTGAACTGACATTTATTTCCTTCGGCTCGGCCTGATATCCACCCCCGTCCGCCCTCTCTGTTCGCTACCGGGAGCTGCACATGCAAAGAGCCCCCACTGTCGGAACAGGGCCGAATTCACCCTGTTACGAATGGTATTATATCATTGTACAGTGTGTCCCCGCCGCCTCCCCCGCAATCGCCGCCGGTCCCCCTCACTGCCCCGGGCCCCCCCCCCGAACTGGGCAGCATCTCCCTGAAGCGGAGATGGGCAGGGAGACGCTGCCCATCTGCCGTGATACTGGGACATGCGTGAGATGCACACGCGTCCCAGTCCCTATCGCTGGCGCTCGCCAGTGAAAGGGATCTGGCGGGCGCCGGGCAAAGATGTAGCCTGCTACATCTGTACATCAACGCCCCTCATCAGTCCCCTGCCGCAATGCTAGCGCATATGTACTGACATACAGTATGCGGCTAGCATCCCGGTGCAGTGGCGGAGGCCCCCCCCTGCGATACCTGTAATGTGGTGTGTGTGTGTGTGGGGGGGGGGGGGTCAGTCACCTCCTGGGCTCTGCGGCGTCCCCGGCATCTCCTCCTCCCCCCTGCAGCCGGAAGGACATCCTCGGCTGTGACATGCTGCTGGGGGATGAGGAGCCGCACGGAGGACGGGGAGGGTGGTAGGAGTCTGCGGCGGACTCCATAGGCTTCTAGAGGGTATCGCCACCCAAAGGTGGCGATACCCTGTCCTGCGATGACGCGGCGGCCATGTATTAGTACATTTGAAAATGCGGTTAAAAGGGGGTTTTACCGCGTTTTTGTCTTAGTACATCTCGCCCATAATGAGATGCATTTCTGTAGCATGTTGGCCACATCCCTGACGCTTTAGGAAAAACACAACACTAAACTGTTAGTGGGAACTGTCCCCCTCCTTTCAGGATGGCCCTCTATGAGGATTGCGGAGTAATGGACAGAACGGCCTGGGCACATCAGTTCCTGGCTAAAGTGCGGAATGCGAGACTTCTATTGCATATGAAATATCTGCTAAACCTGTGTCAATTTAGTATCCATGCATATTTAATGTTCCCGCGTGAATACAGAATAGAGAATTGCATCTGTATACACCTTCCCTGTGAAATGCTGAGTTCTTCATTTTTCAGAACTCCGGTTTATCATGGATTATCGTTTTGAGAAACTCAATTTATGCAGCAGACAGTTCGGATCAGATAAGTGATTGGGGCTTTGGCTTGTGCAAATAGCCAGAGGTGCAATATAAGACTGAGGAACGGCGGAAGATGTGAGATTCGGGATAGCGCGTTACCTGTCACCGTTATAACAATGTAATATCATGGATCCCAATCATAGCACAAACAATGTAAGTGGGGCACATCTATAAACGAATAGCATTCATCACTAAATACCGGAATTATAGTTAGATATGTACCATTGTGCTAAAATACGCTGTAATTCCCTTTGGCACACACAGAAAAAAAAAGAGATAAAAAGTAAATGATGGTAGATGCAGATGTAACTAAAGCAGTGATATAAATACTCATTAGGGACATTCACCCTTTCCAGGGACAAAGGCAGGATTCCTAGAGGGAGGGGTGCATACTTGCCTACCCTCCCGGAATGGCCGAGAGGGTCCCGCAAATCGGGTCCCCCTCCCGGCCCTTGGTAAGGAGGGCAAGTCTCCCGCATCAACTTCGCAGCCCCCTGCTCCCCCATTCCCCGCTGTATAAAATCCTGAATATTGCGGGTCCGCGGGTAGGGGGTGGGGCTAAAATGATGGGAATCGCATCATTTCTCTTCATTTTAGCCCCTCCCCTAATCCGCAGACCAGCAAATTAATGCATCTGGCTGTCGTGGGGATGGGGCTTGGTGACATCAGCCTCATCCTGACATGTAGCCTCGTCCTGCCTCCCTCCGCTCCTCTCTGGGCATCTTCTGGAGGGGAGTTATAAAAAGCAGGCAGGTATGGGGGTGTTTCCAAATGCAATTCACAATCTTCTATTCTAGGAAACATTGGTGCAAGTGAAGAAGTCTGGGGGAACGGTAGAAGAACAAAGTACTGACCCTGGACATTAATCTACACATTGGTCTTTGTATACCCTGGACACTATATGGAATGCAGTATTAACATTGAATAGTATAGATGGTCTATAGCAGGGGTGGCCAACCGGTCAGAGGTAAAGAGCCGAAAAATATCGGTAGTCAAGCTAAAGAGCCGACATCATGCGCGCGCCTAAGGCGCATGCGCCAAAAAAAGGGGCGTAGTATATTTTGACCCCTTGGGTGGGTGTGATACAAATATGCCTCCAATAGTGCAGTGCCATATATACATATGCCCCCAATAGTGCCAGATACACATATGCCTCCCACACGGTGCCGGGTATGCCCCTACGGTGCCAGAAAGCTGGTATGCCCCCAAAGTGCCACAAACTGCTATGCCCCCACAGTGCCACAAACTGCTATGCCCCCACAGTGTCACAAACTGCTATGCCCCCACAGTGCAAATTTCCCAGCAGCAGCACTCACCGTTGTTGCTGCCGGGCAGGGAGAGGACAGTCTGGCGTCCCCCTGCAGTCCTGTGATGTCACCGAGGGGAGGAGAGCACAGCACACCGCGCGTCTCCTTCCCCCTCACTTCCCTGTGACTGGGCCGTCCACCAATCAAAGCTCGCTGGCCAGCTCCTGATTGGCTGCTGGCCCGCAAGCTCTAATTGGCAGACGATCCAGTCACAAGGATGCACAGTAAGGGGTAGGAGAGATGCGCAATGCGCACTCTCCTCCCCTCAGAAGGAGAAGGGATTCAGGGAACCGGCAGCAGGGGGGACTGGGACGGACGGTGGGTGGTGGGCAGCAGTGGGAGCAGGAGCCACACTTTACAAGGGGGAGAGCCGCATGAGTCTCAAGAGCCACGGGTTGGCCACCACTGGTCTATAGCAATAAATAAACAGACATAATTAAACCAATAGGAGACAGAACACAATCTCCCACCTCATGGTAAGGTTCCTGTCTCTTCTTCCTGGCAGCTGTTCTCTGGTCCATTGCATTGATTGAGGGCTCTGATCCACAAACACACCAAACTTGATTGAAGAAGCAGCGACCACTGGCCATGTGCCGTAGCTCTGCTATGTCCCTTAAACTGCATATTGTGGTGGCATCTCTAGTAATTGTTGTACAGATGGAGCCTCCCTTATTCAGCCCCGGGCCACGGCGCGCAATTCGCCGAGGCTCGCTGGTGAATGTGGCACGCGTCAATGTTCACCAGCCCGCCATCCACAAGGAATGTATCCCTGCCGCGCTGGACGAACGGAGCTTCATTTGTACATACAGTACTTTTGCCATTGTCATAATTTGATTCACTGGCCAAGAGAAGGGGGGTTTCAAGGCAACCAGAAATCCCCCCTGCGTTCGCCTATGATCGTAACCCCATATTGTACTCGGATCTGTCATCCTTGTTAAAATGCTCCTCATTTGAGCATCAATGAAGCGTAGATCACAGTGAGGCATTTATTTTACTATGCATGATGAGATTATACAGTAATAACAATACTCTATTGATCTGCTTATTATATGATCATCTGCCACCCAATCATTTTAATCCATTGCACCCTATTAACAACAGTATTCTTTATAAAATACTCGACTAACACTTATCGTATAATAAACATTGTAACATGTACAGTAATACTCTGTACTGACAATATAAAACAGCTACTGTACTTACTAGCTCAAACATCCATAGCCCTGCTTCATAAAATACACAGATAATACATATTTCATTATATACACACCGAATATTAAATAAACATTTGGAAAACATAAAACTCGTAGCTGACAACATAATACAGATATTTACTAACGCAAACAACCATATCAATATTTAATTAAAGACATACAAATATTTAAAGAGGCAGATACTGTAGTAATCGTATTTAAATATGCAGCTTATACCTACGCTTAATATACTGTATATAACATTCAGGGCAGTCCCGTGGCGGTTCCAGGAATGGGGTTGTAGCACAGTTAGAATTTAAAATAGGGGAGCCACACCCACTGCCACCAACTGCCATTCCAAACTGACTCCCTGGCAGTGGGTGTGGCTCCCCCATTTGAATTTTGAACTGTGCTGCAGCCCCGCCTCTGGAGATGACACTGCAGGACACTTTTCTTTCTTGCCGACTCCTGCTCATTAACAGGAGCCTGGAGCTACACTGTAACATTACAAGCAGCACCTGTCTCCTGTCATAGTTGAGGAGCCGGCACTGCAGACATCACGGTCTGGGCCTGGGAGGCCACTCCCCCTTTCCCCAGCGCATGGCTTTGCTAATGAATACTGCCGCACCCAGTGTCCAAAGAGGAAGGGACACTGGCTCCACCCCCTGCCCGGCTGACCCAATAGCGGCATCTTGTCACTGGAAATGTTTTTTCTTTTTTTTCTTAATATGCTTTTGTTAACATATACTTTGTGGCATATACTGTAATTTAGGGGCATAGCATACTTCTCTACTTTCTGGCTGCCTTCTTCAGGAGAGGCAGCCAGCTCAGTAAGGCAGGGGGCAGGGCCACCGCCGGGAGTGAAAAAGGGCAGGGCGGGAGCAGAGCCACAGGAAGGGAGCATGGTCAGAGCGAATGCTTGGGGGCGTGGTCAGAGCAAAGGCTCCATTTTAGCCACGCCCCCACCTTGCAATGGCGTTATTTCAGGCATTGCACTGTGGTGGATGGGGCTGAAATGACACAATCGCATCATTTGACCCATGACCCCCTCCGCCTAGGAGGGCGCGGGAGCCACACAGCAGTCCAGGAGGGTTGCCCCCCTGGCAACAATGTGCTAGAGCTGTATTATGATTGTGTACAGGGACCCGTGTTCTGTATGGGTTGTATATTGGTATTCTGCGTATGACAGTTGCACGCGACTATATATTATACTCAGAGTTCGGTGACTATTATAAATGATGCCTTTTATGTTTTATCTGTGCGAGACCTTATCTGCAATGTAAGGCTCTGCCCAGCTTCTTCTGTGCCTCATCCTTGTTATTGGTATGAGATTCACGGCCGTCGCCCTCCTGTGTACAGCTTTACGTTGACAATTTATGCAGTGATTAAATGATAATGACAAACGACGAAGATTGGATTAAGCGCGGATCCTGTATAGAACATAATGAAATCCACGCTGGTCCGACATGATAGCACAAGGTCATTTCTCGGGCGCCTGCCACAGATATAAATGGATACACCCGGAGAGTGAGTGTCTACCTTGGAAAAACGACCGCGGCGGCGGTTTCCTTTAAGGCCGTGACGGACGCGAATCAGGGTTCTGTTGCGGGTGGGATATCGGTGTTCAATAACATGTGTTATCACGTGTCACATGAAGAGTATTCGAGGAGCGAGGCTTCCATATCGCCTTTGATGAGCAGTCGAGCGATGGTTCCTTTCCTGTGGATTTTATGGACATGCTACGACAGCTCTCGGCCATGGATGAGCGGCTCTGATAGATGGCTATGCCAGTGAGAACGTGAGGCCAGGACGGCTCCAAGCCTCATCAGTTACTGCATGAAATAAACCTTGAGGAAAGAAGAGCAGGGTTCACTCCAGAACGGAAAAAATTGAAATACAAATAATTGTATTGGAGATAATATTTCTGAACGGCTGTAGCTGGGTCCAGCGGGTGCACGGTGCGTACTCACATACAGAGGATGCTGCAGCGCGAGCACTGCCTTAGTGTGTAATGTATAGGCAGTGGCGGAACATATGGTGCAAAAATATAATTGGGCCCCCCTCCTCCTATTAACAGTTTCTTATATAGCGCACACATATTCCGCAGCGCTGTACAGAAAATATTTGAACACTCACACCAGTCCCTGCCCCAGTGGAGCTTACAATCTATTTTCCCTACCAAATGTACACGCACACATTAATTCTAGTGTTATTGTTGATGGGAGCCAATTAATCTACCAGTATATTTTTGGATTGTGGGACTTCCCCGGAGGAAACCCACGCAAGTACGGGGAGAATATACAAACTCCGCACAGTTAGGGCTATGGTGGGAAACAAACCCGTGAGTCAGTAATGCTAACCATCACACCATCCGTACATCTGGCCCAGAGCGCCGGACATGCCTCCATAGTGATGATAATTGTGGTTGCATCATTCCCGCTAGGCCACGCCCCCTCCTGTTGAGGCCAGCCCTGCTATCGCTCCTCCCCCATCTCTGCGTGGGTTGGCTCTGGGTGTCAGTGTTTAGGTCCCTCCTCTGTTATGATACTGTTATATTATAATTGGTATGATGCCACCAATAAATATATTACATTTAGTATTGCTAACTGCGCAGCTGCTACATTTAAATAATTATTGTAAGACATATAGAATGTGGGTTACTGTGGTTTTGTGGGGGGCCAGGTAAAACTTGTGGGGGGCCCCAATAATAAAATGGTCAATAGGATATGCTGCTAATGGTAGTAAAAAGTGTAATGTGTAAATACATTCAGCACCACAAATGTATTGAACACACTGTAATACCCCCAGTTCCCCTTATGCCACACAGACACCCCAGTGCACATTATGCCACAATTCCACCCACTGGTGATGTAGTTATATAGACAACTGCCCCGGCTCTACAGAATCCTATATGATAAAACGCTAACGCTGCTTCTCATCTCTGTGGTGGAATTAAAGTGTTTTGTGCACTGGCGGCCACTAGATGGCGCCCAAAGGGCCAATTCAGGTGTTCCTCAGTTCTGGTGTGTACACAGCCATCTGCGCTGACATTACTGTACCGTTATATGAGCGGCTGGTACCTAGTACAGACATCATGGGTGTCATTCCTAAATTCCTTGAGGAACACGTGCGCAAATGGTGACGTAAGGTACAATAAAAAATGATTGCAGGAACAGACAGATAAACTAGATCAGGGGGAGTGTAGCAATAAATAATTGGTCATAACATTAGGAACGGCGATGATGGATTAGCATTAAACAGGGGGAAGGATAATTAATTAAAATGAAAAGAAGTCTTTTTACAGTTTTATACATATTAAAAGTATGGTTTATTCAGTATGCTAATAAGGATGGCTCTCGACCCTCAATTAAAATAAACTACAATTAAAACATGATTAAAATATAATTCACAGTCTCAGTATTTTCCCTATGAATGTTAAACAGCATGACTAATGTAAATTTTTAGTGTATCCAAGCAAATATTGGTCTGTGATATCCCTTGTTGAGCATATTTTTGATAACTCTTAATTCGTTATTCATCTGCGGTGGCCTTACTAGGATAGCGGTAACACGCACAGAATAAAGGCGGCAGATAAAGACTCATTTGGTCACGCCGACCGCACACTGTGCGTGGTAAAGGCTTGTTCTCAGAGCAGGCATATCATGCGTTTAAACCCAGCACATGCAAAAACTTTTCCTTGGATCAGCCACCAGAACCACCTGCATCCGGCCACAAAGGTGCCGGCAATCTGGGCATTGTAGGGCGGGGCTGCAGTGGCATGATCACGCATCCACGTACACCGTACCACCCACATTTTATCATGCTATGAACCTGGCTTTCCCCTCCTGGAGTGTGTGTAAAAGTACTAGTAGCATACCCTCCAACATCTGAAGGCTAGGGTGGACAGGCCGCGTGACGCCATGGCGCAACGCATGCTGCAAATATCCGCCGCAATGCACCTCTGGGAACGGGTGCAAAAGGGTCAGAATTGGCAGAATGCATTATTCTTTCCATCTGTGTCGGGCCTTATTGATTCCCATCGCTTGTTAAGGTGCAAGAGAAGGAAGAGCCTACTGAACCCTACGAAAACCGGTACAATCAGTACACTTGCTTTAGCCAGTGCAGACCGTAACAAAAACGGTACTGTACCGGCTAAATCGGTACTGTTGGAGGGTATGTAGTAGACTTTAGCAGCTGTGCCAGAGTCTACTAGAAGAGGCACAGGTCACCAAGAAAATGGCCACCGTGTTGCAGACGAATGACATAAGGGAGTAGCCCAAATCAGTCATCTTCTAGCCATCATGTATCTAGTATATTCAATGACATGATATCCACAGCCTGTTTGGTTGCTATGGGCAACTGCTCCACATTTCCTCTTTATATGGTGTCATGCATCTCCCCCGTGTTCTAATTGAGTCCAAACATCTGAGAATCTCACCCAATAACTGCACCTTGCAATGATCTCGGACATTTGCCTAGAGATTCCACCAATCATAGCGGTGAGGCAGCATCCTCTACCTTCCTTCCAACCTGCAGCCAGACAGACCTTCCTTCCAACCTGCAGACAGACAGTGGTGCATGGCTGGAGCTACCCACCAATCACAGTGCAGCATTCTGTACCTGCCGCCTAGCCTGCAGCCAGACAGTGAATGGCTGCCAGCACCCTGATTGGTTGCTGGCTGGAGCTATCCACCAAGTGCTGATTGCCAGTCACTGTATTTCAGCATGTTTTCTTAGTCGGTTCCTATGAATGGGTGGTTAGGGGCCCAGATCAATCAATCAGATTCGAGGTAGCACAAAAATCAATTAAAGCATAAAATGATAGGTGCGTGTATTTTATCAAAATTACTTTTGGTGAAGGAGTTGCTTTCAAATAAGAATTTGTATTCAAAGACAGATGCCTGGAAACAACAACATTGCTAGATCTGCCGGCTGACATTTTAATGTTTATCCAATAAAGCTTGTTCATTTTTATTAGCATTAA
This sequence comes from Crinia signifera, assembly GCF_055691185.1. NCBI lineage: Eukaryota > Metazoa > Chordata > Amphibia > Anura > Myobatrachidae > Crinia > Crinia signifera. The sequence continues at coordinate 177,039,292 of NC_139223.1, read as the reverse complement.
TAAGTCTGCCAGCGTACGGCTTATTCCTACCAGTGAAAATTGATACAGCCCTTTTGAACTTAATGGATCTGAGCACTGATACCGTTTGCATGGTGAGAGTGTTATGATTTCCCCCCTTTTGCTAAAGAATTTACGTGCAGAATAAATGACGGAATTATGTGATTGAACTGGTTATTATATTCATTAGATTAGCAAGCGCTAATTAATCTTTTTATTTCTAAGGTGCCACATGGTGTTTACAGCGCTGTACCAGGGGTAAAGGGACATAAATACATAAAAAAAACACATAAAATGACAGGACATACACAATGCACAACAGGTAACCGTAGCGCCTGGACAGAACTCACAGTTTTGATGCACATTTCATCGCAATGTAGTTTTGGGTGGGGCATAATGATGTCATAGCACTAGCTTCTGGGCAGGGCTTTTCTGTAGGACTTGGCTACAAGGAATCAGCCAATACTTCCCTACTCTGCTGGAGAAACCTGAAGAGGAGAGGTTACAATTAAGGGTGCAGGTAGAATGCGTGTCTCCAGAGAGGGGTTCAGGGATAAACTAACACAAAATGATGTGACGTGTAATTTTAGTCTCAGCGGCTAAGATGGATGCAGGGTGGGGGGGGGGGGGGTCGTTCCAGGTTCCAGATAGGGTAGGTAAGGTAAGGGTAGGTCCTAATTGGCTCACGGTCCAATCAGTCAAATAAAAGGGATGGCCATCGATAGTTAAAACCATCACTGGTCATAAATCACATAGTATGCTACCATCAATGGCTGTTTGCACTATCGCATTCGATGATAAATATCGATGACAATAGCTTTGATGACCATCCTTGCAGGGTTATGATTATCACAGGGGCCCTACTGCACCTGGGACACAGCATATGGTATAACTCTCCTTCTAAGCCTGCCCCCAGAATCCCATTGGCTAGGTATCACAGGGGCTGGCTTTCAAAGTGAGCGAAGCCAAATTCTATGTCCCAGGTGCTCCGGCGTCTGTGATACACAGCGCTGCCGATCCCCGGGGCTTGCAGCCAGCACATATGTTACATACATCTCTGCATGTATTTTTATATGTGCTGACCGGCTCCCCCCCCCCTGTACCGTGTAGTCGGCGCTAGGGCTGCGGAGTGCGAACACCCCTGTTTATAATCCATGAAGATCATGCACTATTTATATACTTAGATATACATATATACTAAAAGACAAGAGGTCCAAAACCACAGATATGTTTTCAGCCGCTTGCTGACTCCAGCAGAACCTGCATCCAGCTTTATTCACCGTAGGGTTGAGGCCTGTGAGGAGTAAAGGGGTTAAAAGGTACAATAAAAATGATGTATTTGGATAGTGAACTATTTCAGGAGTCAGATGTCGTCTTATATCCCAATGATCCAGGGCAGGTAAGTCTCTGATCTCAATTATCTTTACATCTGCGAGATATAACAGCAATTGATAAAGTCTCAGGGCACTTCAAGAAAATCAATCAGGTTGCTGGGTACCTGATCTGCAAATGAATGCGTGTGCGCTCATGCAGGGCGAAGGTGGAGTACGGGAGAGGCAGCGCATGCCAATGGCGAGCTAAGCTATTTATTCTCATGAGGCCGAGGACCAGATAGATTACCGGCGCCACTTCCCAAGTCCCGGCAATAAAAACGCATCGTGTCACTTAAACAGAAGCCCCGGTTTTCCTCTATGACTTATTCATGTTTTTTATGTTCTGCAAACTGTATTTAAATTAGCCGCTTGCAAAGTATGAGCCAAGAATTATCACCACGGGTCTTTAACCACCCATGGATTTGTTATAGACACCTCTAGGGCATATGTTAGTTTCTCCACGGTGATATATATTTAACCCTTTGAGCGCCAGCGTTGCTGTGGGCGATGTGCAAAATATCCGCTTAAAACGCCAGCCTTGCTCACAGCGACCGTTAATTTTTTTTGGCGCAATGTTTAACAAATCTTCAAGTAATAGACTTCAGATCATTCGCCGGCAATACCTGAAGGGATTCCTATTCCATGACCTCGACTGTGACATTTTTAGTCAGTCTTTTGCACACCTCTCACAGCAACCTTGGCACTCAAAGGGTTAAAGAAGAGTAGCCATCTTGTTTAATGGAAGACCCCATTTGAGGTAGTTCTTATCTCTCATACCTCCCAACTGTCCTGATTTTTGCTGGACAATCATATTTTTTGGGGGACTGTCCCGCATCTCACCCGGGCCCCGGCAGTGTCCCACCGGGGGGGGGGGGGGGGGGGGGGGATTGGTCTTATATCAGTAAGCTAGAGCAGCAGTGAATACAGTATATGCTGTGCAAAAAGAGGGACTGGGGGTGAAAACGGGGCATGGCCTTGTGATTGGAGGCCACACCCCCTGACCACGAGGCCATACCCACAAATTTCGGGTGCAATGGTCTTGATTTGCAGGTTAATAAAATTAGGAGGTACAGTGTGCTATCTATAAACACACACCCACACACATAAACACACACTTACTTTATGTTGTAGGCTTACTGCGCATATGTGGTCATTATATAGAACACGCACAAGTGTGTGAGACGGGAGGGATCTGAACAATTCCTCTCCTGGAAATTGTGCAATATATAGCCCATTAACTACAATGGCTAGTGCCAACACTATTGCAGTATCCCATTATGTTTTGTGGAATGTGTGACTGGGGGGACCAGTCAAGGTATCCACCTCAGTGTGCATACAGGGGGCCGTGTGGCTGCTCAAACGTCAGGAAATAGCCTGCTGACTGGCTTAGCGATTGGTAAGACTACCATCCAATGTTACAGAGGAGTTGAGCTGTCCCAGTTAAGTTATTAATAAGTTTGTTTAAAGAGGCCTGTTGATAAATAGACTATTTGGGGATCTTTATATATAAAAGGCTAAATACTCCTCTCCTCTGAGGTGAAGTACCTCCAGTGACCACTAGAGGCCACTCAACGGACCAAATTACTCCTTAACAGAAAGTGAAAGCAAAATAATCTGTTTCAAACTTGCTGTATATGGAGAGAGGGAGCTGTGAGGACAGAGATTGGCGGTGGGAGCAGATAGGGACTAAGCCGCCATTTCGATAGGCTTTTAGAAATGAACACCCAATTAAAGGCTGTGAAACCTTATTTTCTTTCATTGCCGCTTGTCTATGTGATGAAATTGTGCCTGAATCGTGTTTCGTTCCCGCTAATGCTGTAAAAATAAAAACAAAAACATTCTGAAATGCAAGTGATGAATCAAAATACTTATTAATATGGAAGAAAAATGTACATGGTCTGCAAGGATAAACCCTAAATTAGCTGTGCCTTCCTGCCCTCAAACTACGCTAACAAATAGTTGGCATCGCTAAATTAGTCATAACATTCCCTGCAAGTCATTTTTCAGCTGAAGCTGGATGAATGTTTTTATAGACGATATATTTACCAAATTAAAAAAAAATCGAATTTCATAAATGGTGCAGTAATAAAACATACAGGGGCTATTCTATATGCGGATTCTATAGAGACTCCCGATTTATTGGGGCAGTCTCCCACACCCAGAGCGGATACATCTCCCGTTTCCCTGGGAATCAAGCTGGAAATGGACGTTGACAGCAGAATCCTGGAGCTGAATAGAGGGGATGGGGCTAAAATATGCAAAGTTGCACCATTTAGCCCCACCTCCTACGCATGGACCTACAACTAGCAGCATTTTGGGAGGATCCTCGTGATGTGCAGCCTGGCTCCCCTCACGACCGCAGACAGTGTCTCCTCTCTGGGGTTCTCCCAGCGCAGGAGGATTACAGCCCATAGACTGAGAAAGGTCAGACATAATGTTATGGATTTCCCATTATGACCTTTTTAAAATAGTTCTGCAGGCTGTCAGGAAAGGAGAATACTTGTGGGTAGGTATGAATTGCATGATTGTATAATACCCCTTTCACACTGACAAATATTTCCCAGGTTATTGCATACGAATGCGCAACAACCCAAGAAATTGGTCAGTGTTGAAGAGTTCTATAAGCTTCTATCGCCATCCACCGCAGACACCTACCCCCTCCCCATCCTCCATCAAACTCCTCCTCCCCCTAGCAGTATGTCACAGCCGGATGTCCTTCCGGCTGCAGGGGGAGGAGGAGGTGCCGGGGACAGCTGCTAAGCCGGGGATGTGACAGAGACTCCCCGGACACCACATCACAGGTATCGCGGGGGGGCCTCCGTCACTGCTTTACGATGCTAGGCACATATGTTAATACATATGCGCTAGCATCGCTGCGGCGGTGTGGTGAGCCACCCTTAATTGATAGTCATGATCACCTGCAGCACAGAGTATATCAGGAGATTAGTGATGTGTTAACCGAGGACAGCGTAGCATATGACGGGGCTGTGACATGTTGAGAGGAGGAGAATGGAGACAGCAGAAAGTAACAGACTGGGAGTTATAAACTGAGGGTCATGATCACCTGCAGCACAGAGTATATCAGGAGATTAGTGAGGTGTTAGTGATGACAGCGTTGCATGTGGCCGGGCAGCAGGATGCAAAAGACTGAGAGTTACAGTGTATTGTGGAAATAGTCAGGTCTTCCATCTGCATTGCAACAATGGTGTAATTAGTAGCTATTTGTTTCTCACTGCACTAAAGTTACAGTTTTGCTTCCCATCACGGCCCTACCTGCAGGCGTTGGTTTATTCATCCCAAGACTGTGGAACCTATTCTGATTGACATGCTCCCCTGCGGGCGGCGTTACATCCACATGCAGCGTTGCCTGAATAAGGTCCTGTGTGTGTTTCCTCAGGGCACTCAGCTTACAAACCACATACTGTATATACCTGGCTCCCAGCAAATATGTTTCCTAGGGGCGGATTCAATCCTGGATGATATTTCCAATAGTCGAAAATCCCGCCAGGACCTATATCTGCATTGGTGGAAACAGATTCTAAATTGTGGAATTAGTGGCCATATCAGCCTAACAGGAGATGGAATTGCGGACTCACGTCATTTCTGACTTCTGCAAATAGAAAAACATCAAACAGATGTTATTGGGGAAATTTGCAGATATTTCCGACAGTACTTGTTTCCTAGCACGGCGCCACCGATTTTAATTGTATGCAATCGGGTTGCAAAAATCGGGTCAATCGCATCGCATGCAACCAAATCGCATGCGATGCGATCGACCCGACCGACCCAATTTTTTACATTGGAACCAATGTTAAATGGTTCCTGACACCCAATTTTACATTGGCCCCAATGTTAAATGCCCCCCATACCCCATTTTTTATTGTATGCCCCCCCATTGTTAACGCCACGATCAACGTGAACCCAAAGTGTGGCGAGCGCAGCGAGCCCGCGAGGGGCGGCGGTACGCGTCCTCCGACCTTTTCATACCTCCACTATCCACGTCGGCGTGGAGTTGATTGTATATAGTGTGCCGAGCGCAGCGAGCCACCGATCCTGAAGCGTGGCGAGGGGACACGCATGACTTCACAGGTATTACGCGTCCCCTTGCGGGGCTCGCTGCGCTCGCCACGCTCCGGGCTCGGTGGCTCGCTGCGCTCACCACACTATATAAAATCAACTCCACGCCGACGTGGATAGTGGGGGTATGAAAAGGTCGGAGGACGCGTACCGCTGCCCCTCGCGGGCTCGCTGTGCTCGCCACGCTTTGGGTTGGCGTTCATTGTGGGGTGGCGTTAACAATGGGGGGCATTTGACATAGAAATTACCCATCAGGGTGGGTATACAATCAAAAATTGGGTATGGGGGCCATTTAACATTGGTTCCTATGTAAAATCGGGTCCATCGCATTGGTCGCATTGTATGCCATTATAATGGCATACAATGGACCCGATTTTACATAGGAATTTAACATTACATACAATGCATACAAAGTAAAATCGGGTCGGTCGCGTCGGTCGCATCACATGCCATTATAATAGCATGCGATGGACCCGATTTACATTTGTCGGGAAACCTCAAAAAAAAGCCCAAATCGGGTCGGTCGGGTCCCATCACATACCTTAAGTTAAGGTATGCGATGGGACCCGATGGGCGCCGTGCTAGGAAACAAGTACCTTTCCGACTTTCATAAATATGGTCAGGGATTGAATACGGACCCCCATAGTGTGTTTGTGTGCATGTATATTTCTAGTAGCAATGCAATGGCTTTTTGCTCCCATTGAAATGCATTGACCAGTCAAATGAATGGGAAATCCTTGTGATTATTCTAATCAAGGCTATTTCACCTGGTTTTAAAATAAACAACAGATTCTTTTTTTTTTGGGTGGTGGTGTGTGTGGGTGGTGGTGTGTGTTGGTGATGGGGTGTGTAGAGGGGTGCCGGGGGGGCTATATTACATTAGGAAAACATTTTCGCATTAGTAGGCCTCCCCACTACACTATGGGCCTTATTCTGATTGAGTCGGACAGCTGTGTGTTCGGTCGGACGGCCGATGTATTGTGTTTGCGCATGTGCAGAGGCGTATCTGTGCATGTGCAAACGCCGCACACATCCGAATACGGCGCAAATTCCATACAGAGAATGACCGGTCATAACAATCCGAGCAGGGGGTGGAGAGGGGCGTGAAGGGCTGTTTGGGCTCATTACCATATGCGTACAACCCGCGTTTCATGTGCGTTCCCATGAAAACGCTGGGCGTACGTATGGTAATCCGGCCGTGACGCACGTGTGGGGGGCGGACAGCTGACATAGCCCGATGCCAGCTGCCCGCCCATATCCCTGCTGTCACATGGATAAATGTCCGAGTGGTCTGGAGCACACGGAGCTGTCTGACGGCTCGGTCCATCATTCGTTCAGGGGATGGGGGAGGTTCCCACAGATGGGGAAGGTGTTCACATGAAACATTCACTCGCGGTCCGTTCGTTCGGCGTCTTACCACATTCGGACGGTGTGAGCGATCCGTACAGTAGGCGGGGCTAAGAATACTCGGTTCCTGTCTGAAATACGCATCCGTCCGAATCAACCAAAATAAGGGCCCATATTAGCTCTATGTGTCCCTGGTTGTACTTCATCACTATGTGCCTGATTCAGGTTGAATGCAGTGTAAATTCGCAGCTTAGCGAGGCAACCAACTCTGCCTGAACATCCCCGCCGCATTCTGAATGCTAAATATCCATTCAATCATTCGATAGTCACCGACCATCAAAGATTTTTCCCCTGTTTGCAAATATAAGTCAGTCTTGACTGACCTATACTTGCGGCGTACGGCTCCAAAAACAAACACCCCTGCAGGCATCGACCCATCTGCGTTCGCATGAGGACGCCCAGCGCCTCCATCTCTCCCCCCCGGGTGAATGTTTAGGCGACTTTGCTAGGCACAGAGCGAAAACATCGGTGAGCGCAGAGCGAAAAAACATCAGTGAGCGCAGAGCGAAAAAACATCGGTGAGCGCAGAGCGAAAAAACATCGGCCTCGGGTGCGAATATGCCAGGGACCGAGCGTTACTGAATCAGACCCTCTCAGCCAATCGCGTTCCCAGTATTACGGTATGATTATCGCCTGCAGATTAAAAACCCTTTATTAATAACATCAGCCAGGTTTACAATTCATCGCCCTCAGCAGCGAACAAGTTAATGGGAGCCTGATAATAACTGGATAAAAGATGTGTGGAGAATGTGCACATATTTCCCCGTCTCATACTCCTCGTACCTCAGAGATATAACAAGCATTAGGATATTTATCCCCTAATAGCCATTTCTTCCCCTGGAGTAACAGAACAGCCCAATCTTAGTTTATTTCCAGGCATTAAATAAGTAAATCAAGTAAGTGCCTTTGATCATCGAGAAGTGACAGTGAATGGAAGAAGCTACAGCCCGTGAGGTTCTCTCAGATTAACCTATTCATTTGGAATTCTGAATATCAAATCCGGTCCAGGCAGTTGCTGTAATAAAATATTTAAAAGCCGACTTTAAAATATTCCAGGAAGATGAGCAAATGGTGTAAAAAGCGAAGTATTTCAAGAGCGGTTGTTGCAATGTTTAATAAGTCCGTCTGTAAGTACAACACTGTCTTCCATAGTTCTGGGCCATCTCACTTACTGACTCTCAAAAATGGATGAATCTTCCCCAAGTATTGTAATTATTTGCTGACTGGAAACTTGCTTTGTTTTTTTCGGATGAGGCATTTATATGGATTTATAAAGTGTGCTATATCCGTTTCTGTCCTTGACAATGTTTTTTTTTTTCCTTTTTTAAGAATTTTTAGCAAATTACTTGGATCACCTTGAATGTTGCATGTCAATACCGGCTCCATGTTTCTTTAAGGTACTTTGGAGGTGATTCAGGTTGGCTCGCAAAGCACATTTGCGGAATGGTTCACTAACGGTCGGTCCCCGGCGTATTCGCGTCGGGAACTGATGTTTGACTCTGCCCGTGCGTATATGCTAATATACGCATGTGCAGGGCCGCTGTGCGGAGCCATTGGCACGGGGAAGGATGGAGGTGGATGGTGCATGGACGTCAGCTGTCCACCCTGTTCCCAGTGCTGCTTTTCGCCAATGCTGGATTTTTTTGCCCAGGCAAAAGATCGGTACTGGGATTGAATAGGCACACTGAATTTGCCAAAATAAACGTTTTGGGCGTTTTTCACCTGCCCAAAATTTCTGCCGGGATTGAATACCCCCCTAAAGGCCCATACACACTGGGTGACTTTGAGCTGAAAGTCGCCCAAAACACCCGGTTTGAGCGGGTTTTAGTTCAAAGCCACCCAGTGTGTATGCCCCAGCGGTGAGCACTGCTGCGTGCTCCCGCATCATCACTGGGAAAGCCGTTCATGATGAGCGGCTTTGAGGACGGCTTTGCGTAGCGCTGCGCTATGTAAAGCTGTCCTCTCCCTGCTGGTGGCGCTGGGCAGGGGGAAAGTGGCTCAGTGTGTATGCAGGGGTGGGGCGGCTGATGCGGGTGGGGGCTGCTGCTAGCTGCGCTGGCTAATGATGACCAGCAGGGGGGGGGGGTCCGGTGGCCAGCGGGGGGGTAGAGGTGTTGGGGGGGGGGGGGGGAGTCCAATGACCAGCCTGGGGGGGGGGGGTGTTTCACTCACCTCACTAACTTCCTTCCTCCTGCTCTCCTCACCGCCGGCGGGAACTTTCCTGCTGCTGCTGACAAAGAGTGAATTAATTCACTATTGTGTAATATGCAAATGCTAGTGTCAGCCTTCCTTGTGCACTTGCGTTAAACAGGATTTTTAAGAGGAGACTCCCAAATGCGCATGCAGTCTCCCGCAGTGCTGAAAGAGTAGGCTGTCCTCCCACATACTGCCCGCTTACCAGGGAAGTGGGCACTACCGTGAGGATAGTGCTGCGATTTATGGGTCTACTGTTTGGGTGCAAAGCCAATAGGAAGCATTTTATGCAAATTATATCATATTGGCACCTCCCCCTTGCAAGCGATCTGCAAATTGCAGCATTCACAATGCTGGGCCCCGCCCTCACCTCTAGCCAGCGGCATCTGTCTGGGCTCCTTGCGGAGTAAAGACTGAGAAGTAAGTATGTCGTAGAGTCATCACTGACGTCTTCAGAAGTTGTTTCTTGTTGTTGTTGTTGGTTCAGCTGCAGATCTTCTAGGAGCCTCATAATCTTTGAGGATTTCTTCTTATCTGTGGTTCCTTAGAAGCTTCATACCTCTAAGCAGATGGCTCTGCGAGTCTTGCTGACAAGGCTACAGATGATGTCGGTTGCAGGTTTTGCATTCTCTCTTCTGTGTAATCAGAAACAATTTATCAGGCCCGTAATAGGCTGTGCCAGCGATGCCGTTTTACAGAGCATGTTGATTGCTTTTGGCTAGCAGGGTGGCAACCTTCTGCAGTGATGCCGGAGTGTCCTTTGGATGCTTCAGACAAGCACCCTTTAGGGATGGCCACCGACCATTGATGACTCAAAATCATTGATGGTTTATTGCCGATGTCAAATACTTTTTCCATCGATTGGGGGAGAACTAAATGGTTTCCCTCCATCGATGACGCATCAAAACCGATTTTTTTTTCTCAAGGTTTTGGGACACAGCATAGCTCCGCCCCCGACAGCCGTGAAGCCCCACCTCCACATACTGATTGGCCAATGGGCCAGTCAGTCAAAGAAAATGGATGACAGGGGCAGACTAGATGGAAAAGGGGCAGACTAGATGGGCCAAGTGGTTCTTATCTGCCGTCAAATTTTATGTTTCTATGATGACCTAGTGTTCACTCTAGGAGTGACACCGGGCAGGGCGCTGGGGGGCGGACCGGGTACACCGATGTCACAGCTGGGGGCGTGCCTGGGCCTCGACATCATGAAAGGGTGTGCCCGGGCCGCTGCCGTAAAGAGAGGCGTGCTTGGGCCGCCGATGTCATCAAAGGGGGCCGGCCCAGCCGCCACAGTCATCAAAGGGGGCGGGCCCGGCCCCTCCGAATCCACTGTGCTGCCGGGGAAGCGCCAGGCATCGCCGTCAACGGCGACGCTGGGCTTCCCCGTGAGGCTGTTTTAGCGGGGCGCTGCGAGACGGGCAGGGCGCATTTTGCCCTTTAAAAATCGGGCAGGGCGCAGCGCCCCGCTAAAACAGCCTAGCGGGAACACTAATGACCATCGATAGCTAAAACTATCGATGGTCATTCATCACATAGTTTGTTACTATCAGTGGCTGGTTGCAGGATTGCCATCAATGGCGACTGCACCGATAGCCATCCCTAGCACCCTCCAGTCTGTGTGACATCATGCACTGTTGGGGCACTGATGATTTCTGATAACTGGTTGCTATTTTGACGATTATATTTGTTCACTGCTGCATTTCTATTCTTGAACTTGTAGTCCGACTGAAATTGACTCCATTTTTAGGAACAATTAGAATATCGTCCTTTCATTCAAATAATTATTTGCACCCAAGTAAACAGCAAGAACGTGCTCCCAAGCAGATCGGTTGAAATCAGTTAGCTGTTGGTAAAAGCAGAGGTGCTGTATTAATCATTTCATGAAGTGCGTTTGTTTGTAGCCCTTGTCGCACGGGATCTGTGCAGCTGGGGACACATTATTCCAATAGAGATTTCAATCCCTGATCTTCAGAAAGTCATTGAAAGGTGCAGCGTGAATTACTATTCATAGTATTATTTATAAGGCACCACAAAGGTACTGTAGCTCCATACAAGGGGCAACCAGATACATAAATACAGACTTATACAGACTGGCCCTTATTCTGGTTCACTCGCAGAGGCTAACTCCTTCTCAAATGGACAAAAATGTGCAGAGAGAGTTAGATTTGGGGGGGTGGGGGGTTACTTGAAAGTGAAATCTGTATTGCAGTGTAAAAATAAAGCAGTCAGTATTTTCCCAGCACAGGAACAAAATAACTCACCCAAATGTAACTCTCTCTGCACATGTTACATCTGCCCCACCTGCAGTGCAGCATGGTTATGTCCATTTGAGAAGGAATTTGCCTTTGCGAGTGAACCAGAATAAGGGCCATTGTATACACATTTGCATAGATACATGATTACAAGGATCCGTCAGCAATAGTTATGTATAGATAACAGAATGGAGAAAACCCTGCTCACATGAGCTTACAACCTCTCATCATGCTCGCCATGTCCCCTCTGGAAAAGGGGCATGGCCAGCAGCTCCCCGAGCACTGGGCATGCCCCCATAGTGGGCGTGGTCTTGCCAGGCGTGGCTTGTGATAACGGCAGCTTCCCAAGCCACACCGCACACCCTAGGTAGACACCTGAAAAAAATGTTGATGTGGCTTTAGGTCGACACAAGCATTAGGTCGACATGGGTTTATTTGCCGACAGGCTTTATTTCATGCCGTACCATCCACTAGTGCGTGGAGGCAGAGGCACCATGCCTAAAGCATGGCAAGCCATGCGAGGGGACGCGGTGCACTTTTTTGTTGCCCATGTCGACTGTGTCAACATTCGGGACAAAAAAGTGAGACACACGTCGACCTTTTGACTGTCAACCTTACCTTGTCATGCTTGTGTCGAACTAATCACCCTGTCGACCTGAAGTCATGTGGACAATTTTCATGTGTCAACCTTTGGCCATTCAACCTTCAGTGGTCAACCTGATGCATGTCAACCTTAGTTCGGTCGACGTAATGACCCATACACTGCTGCACAGGAATCTGTATGTTGGGAGGTATAATATATGGATTTTTTCTTTAGATGTTTCTGAATTCTCCAACAGTCAGGATTTCCAGTATATTATTTTGCCTAATTATGTACAGGTATAGAGGTAAGCGAGGACACCCCTACCCTCTTATACCCCTTTCACACCAGAAAATGCAGTGACCTACCCGGGAATATGGCCTAGGAATCATGCCGGGCCATTCCCGGGTTGGTCCCTTTCACACCAGAAAATTCCCTGCATTTTCGGGTGTGTGAAGGGGGCGGGAAGGAGGCGGGCAGTCGGCGGGATGGCGTCAGGCAGTCTGCGGGATGGCGGCAGAGGTGGGCAGGAGGTGGTGAGAATACCCACCCCGGTTGCTTGTCCTCTGTGCAGGCCGGGGATCCACACAGGCGGCGGCACAAATGGCGGGACAGGCGGCGGATGAAGATGACGCAGCTCTCCGGCGCCCTCACTGCTGCTGGAGAGCTACCTCATCATCATCCCCCGCCTGTCCCGTCATTTGTGCCGCCGCCTGCTTGGATTCCTGGCCAGACAGGACACCGAGGACCGGCAACCTGGGTAAGTATCCCCTACCCCATTCACACCAGCCAGGTCCCTGGGTTGAACAAATTAGCCCGGAACCTTTCACACCAGCGCTAGTACCGGGTTGTTCCCGGACTCAACCCGGGAATTTAGGCTGGTGTGCAAGGGGTATATATAGATGGAAGTGAAGCGTTTTCACCTTAAAGTAATTCACTGTAAGTAAACTAAGTAAGACATCGAGTTCCCCAACTTCCGCGCATGCCGCCTTTCTTGCAGAACAGAGCATCCTCATCGCCCCTCTAGCTAGTGCTTCAGAAATCTTGAGGTTACACAGCCCAGCGTGTTATCTTTAATGTTGCCAAATCTCAGCTAAGTCTTAACCTTGCTTTGGTGTCTACGCTCTGTTCTTAGTACTGAGAAGTCTTGTACTGCAAAGTGCCCTCTCTTCTACACACATTAAACACACATACTTGTCATCCGAGCTCGCACGGCGCTTTGATCAGAGCGTCCTTGTGATTCGCCTTCATATTCATTTATATAGTGACCCACCGCAAGTCTAATGCGATGCTGCGCCTTCTATTCAGCGTCGAAGGGAGACGCTTTCATACAATGGCACGCACAAGACAAATGTTATCTTCGCCCTGCTGTGTTCTGCCCGCCGTGTGCTCGGGGGAATTGATTTAGTTTATAAAACAGTGTCAATTTCAATGGGAGCAGCCATGCAGTCATTGCACAGGAGTGTGTGTGTTGGTGCCGTGAGAATTAATGCAACCTCCCCGGCTGTTGGCTGCTGTTCAGAAACAGTTCCCAGACTCACTGTTGAGCAGACGGGACAGGACTCCTGACAGGTTCAATTACTAAGAGGCTTTTTTTTTTCAGTAACTTTGGTTTTCCTTTAAACGTTGTCTAGATACGGTGTTCTATATTTGTCCGCACTTGTACTGTACCCTGTATACTTGTTTCCATTTGGCTGAAGAGGAGACATTTCTGTGCCGAACAGATGTACTCTGTTCATACACACACACACACACAAACACACGCACTCACACTGCCACAATATGCACTGCTATTTCTTATAGAATTGCATCATATTGGCTCCACCCCCTCCCAATAGACCCGTGAAGAAGCCTAACGAACCGTTAGGCTTCAGCCCCAAAAAACAAAATCTGATGCTGAGTTCACGGAACCCCACCTTGAGTGCGCCACTGTTGTGTAGAGGAAGCGGTGTATCTATTATGAGTGTAGAGTTGTTCTACAATACATATCTCTCCAGAGACAGTCCCGTGTGTGCATTAATAACATATGGGCACCATGCAGATTTAATTTCCCCATGGCCTGCACATGAGTCTATAAACTTAGATTATAGAGGAGGGGGCCAGAACGGAGACTGCACAGAGAACCGCTACTTTATCAGGGGGTAGTTCAGGCCTGGTCGCATGGCCACCAATTCTCAGCAGTCAGCATACAGGTGTCGCCTGGTTAGAGTGAAATCCCACCTTGCAAATGAATGTGCTCACTGTACGAATAGATGTGGACGGCTGCAAATCTATTCACAACTGCGCACAAATGTCCAAATATATTCGTAAGCTGCCCACCATTGAATAACACAGCACCAGCAGGGTCGCCAGAGGTTCACTCAGCGGCTGTGATGAAAACAGACATATCCGGCCTGGAGCTGACGCCACACACCCTCTAAAATGCTTAGGCATGCCTAGCATTTTTCTGGACACTCCCAGCTTTTTCCTGGGCACACCTAGAGTCTTCCCGGACACTACCACAGGGTTGCCGACCCTCCCGGAATTACCGGGAGGATCCCGAAAATCGGGTCCTCCTCCCGGCCCCCCGGAAAGGTGGGCAACCCTCCCGGATTCTGGGGGACCCCCACGCCACCCCCCGATTGCGGCGTCTTCCCCATACCTTTTGGATTGAAATCGTCAATCCGCGGGTCTCAGAGGAGGGGGCGGAGCTAAAAATCGCGTCATTTTAGCCCCGGCCCCTCCACGGAGATCCATGAATTGGGGGTTTTAACATCCTGGGGCGGGGCTTAATGATGTAAAGCTCAAGCCCCGCCCCCCGACCTGCAGCTGGGAAGTCTCCTCTCCGGGCTTCTCCCGGAGAGGAGACAGAAAAAGTCGGCAACCCTGCACTACCAGCGTTTTCAATGACACTCCCATCATTTACCTGGGCACACCTAGAGTTTTCCTGGACACTACCAGCGTTTTCAATGACACTCCCAGAATTTTCCTGGGCACACCTAGGGCTTTCCCGGACAACCCCAGCATTTTCATTGACACTCCCAGCGTTTTCACTGACACGCTTGGGCACACCTAGCGGTTTCACTGACACTCCCAGTGGTTTTCTGGGCATGCCCAGAGTTTTCCCGGACACTCCTAGAGTTTTTCCGGACACACCCAGAATTTTCCTGGGCACACCTAGGGTTTTCCCAGACACTCCGAACGTTATCCTGGGCACACCTTACGTTTTCCCAGACACTCCCAGAGGTTTCCCAGACACTCCCAGAGGGTTCTCTGACACTCCCAGTGGTTTTCTTAGCACTCCAACTAATTTGCCGGTCACCACCCCCAGATGCCTACTTCCTGTCAATCACATTGGCGAACGGCCAGCAATCACAAAAAGTAGCAGCGGCCCATACGAATGCGCAGTATGTCGATAATCGGCCGCGGTGCAAATTCACAGCTGATTGATCAGGTCTGAATCAACTCCTTAATAAGGCAAACTGTGTACACAGCTACTCACAGTGCAGTGTCGGGTAACCTGATACACTTCAGAGGTTCTGCGAGGGATCTGCTAACTTTCACAAGTGCTACATACTGTATTAATCTCAGTAGTAAGATGAAACAGTTTGTGTCATCGCGGAAAGATATATAATAACATTTCCTCAGGCACTTTACCAGCCATAACAAACAAATCTGACAATAAAGCAGTAAGGATCTGTGGCCCAGGGGCCACCTACTGACCAACTGGATATCAGTAGAACTTCCACCCGCTCTATGCATAAAATCTCTCTCTATATATAAAAGGCTAACTACTCACCTCTAAGAGGTGAACTACTGCCAGTGACCACTAGAGGCCCCTCGACAGGCCAAACTTCTACTTTGTGTGCTATAAGATGTCATAACAGATCTGTTTCAAACTTGCTGCATATGGAGAGAGGGAGCTGTGAAGAAAGAGATTGGAGGTAGGAGCAGATAGGGACTTGGGGGTGGAGTGGAGTGTTTGTGGGCTAAAAACTGCCACAGTTCAAAGCGAAAGTCACAGCTGTCACAGCTCAAAGTGAAAGTGCACTGCAGAAGCCGTCATTTTGACGGCCTTGAACTAGTAACATATAAAACTAAATTGTTCTTAGTAATAAAACTGTGATTGACATGGCATGACTGCGGAGCTGGTTTGGGACACCCTAGTTTATGGATTTTCATTTTGCAATCTTCATTTTGGGTGGCAAAGCAACTTTTTTCCAAGAACGTCTCCGTGTGTCACCTCAGTTCTGCAGCATGAAACGTTTCTGAAGTGACTTAAAAGTCATATATTCCACTGTGAGCAGTTTACGTGGAAGCACGCGGCTGCTGTAGCTGAATACAATGCTCTGAGCTTTGTGTTCCTTTCCCTGTATGGATCTCACAGTTCTGGGACTCGGAATTTATTCTATTCAATATATGGTACTGCGGTTTCCATGGGCTTCAGAAACAGGCGTTTAACCCTTACCCTGACACTCTGTGCTATCCAATGAGTGTCGTAACTATGATGGGTGTAGAGCAGCTTAGGCCAGAGGCGAATTTACAGGTCAAGCTGCCCCTAGGCTAAATATGATCCCTGTGGATTATGGCATAATGCCCCAAGGCAACAGAGTGTCAGGCCTCAGTTAAGAAAAAAAAACTGTTGCTGGGCACTCAGAAACCCCCCTTGAGTGTGCCACTGTTTTGTAGAGTAAGTGGTGTATATATTATAGGTGCATAGAACCATACATCTTGCACCTTTGGTTTACAATACCTGTGTCGGCAGCGGCAGCATTGGAAAAATTACAATGGGAATTACAATGGGAATCACAATGGAATCACAATGGGAATCGCAGTCGTAGACAGCTGCTCACACTGCAGTGAGTGCGGGTATGGGTTGACATAGTTTAGGTCAACATGCATTGGCTTGACCATTGAAGGTTGACATGGCTTAGGTTGACTTATGAAATAGGTCGACATGCTTAAGGTCAACATGGATGGTAGGTTCACACAAGCATTAGGGCGACAGTGGCTAGGTCGACGGTGAAAAGGTCGACATGGGGTTTTCTTTAACTGTTTTTGCCCTGAATGTCAACACCGTCGACATAGGCACCGTCTAAGTGTACCGCTGTGCTTGCCATGCTTCGGGCACGGTTCCACGCTATGCTTGTCAGGACTTTCAGGGGGGACCGGTGTGCACCGGCGGTGGGGTCCAGCAGCAACGGAGGGGGGGTGGAGGAGCGGCATTGCAGCCCCCCTTCTCCACAGAGGTAAGAGCTGCCACTGGTCCTATGTCTGTGCAGATCCCCAACTATCTAATTTGTGAAAAAAAAAACACTTGCCCAAATCCGAACCAGGACATACGTCTACTTTACCATCTCCTAGACCTCATCCAATCAAAACAGGGTGTTGCACACCATGCACCGGCCTTTTTCTTCCTAACGTACGGAAGTTTTTGCCCCTGTACTTGAGTAGTAGTCCATCTTCCGCCCCAGAAATAGAACAAGTCATTTAATTGGCTTTTGGGTGATTTACGATGTTCCCATTCTGTCTTCTCCCTTACACATCGTTGACAAAACAGAACTTGTTAGATGGCATTTTTGGCTGTCTAGCGATATTTCGTTTTTGTATCTTATCTTTGGTGTAATGTTTATACCAACTGACAGATACATTTAGGAAACAGCAGCCACCTCTAAGCCTACATGCAATATGGATCAACCAGTTAATGAAGCAGAAGCAACATATATTTTTCTATTTTTTTTTTTTTAATTAAGAGCAATCAAAGACTTACTGTCAATTACTTACCTCCGTGTTTTACACACCCACAGCCGGGAACACAGCATTAGGCTCAGATAATACCATCAGGTCCAAGCAGGTTACCCAGGCTCCAAGCAGGAGACAGAACTCTCTTTGATCTGTTGGCTGAAGAACACAACGTGGCATTTGCTGAGGGCGAAGCTCAATAAAAGGCAAAGTACATTTCTCTTTATTTTGAATGATGGCTGCAGAAGTTGACATGGTCTTTATAACAAGCGGTGACCGGCGGAGGAATCGCGACCCGCAGACATACTAACTCAAATGTTGCATCCACTTTCGATGTCATTACCTGCAAAAATATGAACCATTTGGGGATTTGTTAACAAGATTTAGCAATGCCGCTCTCCGACCCCCCCACCCTTTTATATCCAGTGCAGAATTTTTACCGCCTCGCTTTCCTTCACCATTTAAACGGCTTCTAGAAATACGAAACAATAAAACTCTATCCAGATATATTTGTAATTAAGGCTACAATAGCAATTTTAGTGTATCGATGACATTCTGCATCCAATTGACCTTCTGTCTTGTGTTTTATGATGTCACCAGCCCTGCTTAATGGCGTTTCCTGCCTTATTAACCATACAACCGGGACACTTAGCGCCATTCATCACGAGTGTGAGATTGCAGTTCCATTTGGCTTAATGTCATTGTTTGGGGACTTGATTTCTTCTGTCTAAACAAACTATGGGTATTTAAAACCCTCGTAGTGAAATTCCATCATGTACTTTTTACAGCCTCCGAGTCTTCCCCGGTTTTGGCCACTGGATTTAAAGGGGCAACAATACTAGATTAAAAAAAAGGTGTGTGTTGTGTTAAATATTGTTGTCTCTCTCAATTCAACAGCCGAAACCAAAGAAGGCGATGTGCCATTTTTACAAGTGGTAAATCACGTGCAATTTATCGCACGTAAAGACTGGAGCAACGGCGGGGGGGCAGAATAATTTTTAAAAAGACAAAAGACGTTGATTGGCTGAGAGAGCACTCTCAGCCAGTCAGCGGCCTCCCATTTGGATGGCTGCTGATTGGCTGAGAGAACGATCTCAGCCAATCAACGGCTGGTCAGTCTTTTGAAAGTGTTTTTATAAATTCTGCCACTGCGGCCTGCCCCGCCCAGCAGAAAGAGTTTTTAAACTCAGCTAAAGCTGACCACCCGCTGTCTGCACGGAACCGCCCCGCCACTGCACATGCATGGAATCGGATCCAATACATTGCAACCCATGATGTGCCGGTGATGGGTCCAATCCGACAGATGTAATGTGCTGGAAATTCAATATCTAGGGTCCGACCGGAACTGCACGGGACCACGCATCGGATCAGATGGGATGTCAAACACATGGTCCGATTTATCGCCCCGATCCGCCGGAATCAGGTCAAATAGGACCAAATTGCAGTAGTGACTTATGACTGGATGCCAGAGCTGAATCATCTATCAGTTATCGTAGACTTTGGCCTAGAGCTGGTGTCCACTGAGTACCTGGTACTACTCTAAACCAGTGGTTCCCAAACTGGGTGCTGCGGCACCCTGGGGTGCTACGGGGGAGCTTGCAATGGTGCCTTGGGTTGGTGCTCCAAGACCAATTTAGATGATTTATATTATCATTATAATAGGCAGAATCGGTGCTTGTACTGTAGAATCCAGTCATAAACTATATGGACAGACAGAAGTGAATCCTGTCCTCCCACATGACATTTTCTTACCAGAGAAACACATGATTGCTCCGAATCAGTTATTGTTCAAAATTGTTGCCCACGTTGGGCCACAGGCAGTGATTCCTGACTATAACTGGGACCACGTTGACAGAATATATATATATATATATATTTATACATATATATATATACAGGTACTCTCAGCATGTTTGGCTATATGAGCAATCCCTGTCAGCTAATGATATCTAGAACATTGCCGCCAGTATCAGCACATTTCCATCTTTCTCTAACAAAGCGAATGTTATTTCAAACAGTCTTTTAATCAAGGTAGAAGGACATTTGCATATTGGTTGGTAAACGACACAGCGCTTTCAGCATGCTTACAGCAAAACTGCAAACAATCTCTTCCAGCGCTCATTAGCACACAAGAAGGTGCGGCGGGTGACGCCACAGACGCTGAGGAAAAAAACGAACAAGAAAAATCCCACATCTGGGTGTTAGTATTGTAATCATTAAAATACAGCATGGAGTCTATCTCTGTGGGGGATAAATATGGATGGGGTCAGGATGATGGCATCCTGGAGGAAGGAACCCCAACAGGGGTCAGATAAGGTCAGATATGTATATGTGTTTCCCCCGCCCCATCCGTATCCCCCCTTCCTGAAGCCTAACCCCCCCGCTAGCGCCTAATCCTAACCGCTTGCAGCCTAACACCCCCTCCTTCCAGATGCCCAACCCACTACCCAGTCCTAACGTAGTGCAAAACCTAACCCCCTACCCCATTCCCGTAATGCCCCTGTTACTCACTCCGTGACATCCTTGCAGTCGGGATTCGAACACCAGCATTTCACTTGATGTCGGGATAGCGGTGCCGGTCCGTTTCCCCGTCAGGATGCCGGCATCCCGACCTATGGGATGTTGAATGCATCCTCTCTGACAGTGCCAGATTTCCCACTAGGCACTTGCCTAGAGGTGGCACCCGCTGGGAGAGGCATGATGCAAGGAGAAGTGCAGCTTGAACGGTCAATGCACGGGATCTAATTCAGTGAAGGTTCCAATTCTCACTAAGGGCCAGATGTATCAAACTTCAAAAAGTGATACAATGGAGAGTGATAAACAGTCAGCCAGTCAGCTCCTAACTGCCATGTTAGAGGCTGGGTTTTGGGCTGCTGGGGGCTGTGGGGAGCCGGCGGAGGGCTCAGACAGAACAGGGCATGTGAGCGTCTCATGCACGCGCGCCCCCTTCAGTCAGAAGGTGGCAGCAGGTGCGCAGCGGCGATTGGTGATTCTATTGCTAGGTGCATCGCCATTGAGAGCTGCTCCATCTGCTGTTCTATGGGGTGATTGTGAATTCGCCCGCACTTATGAATGCTGCTAGACTGCTCCTACAGCCACGTGACTCTCCTGCGATGACCACGTCATACCTGGGACCTGCCCTCTCTCGGCCTGATTCACACAATAAAAAAGCACACAACTGGGCAAAACCATTCGGGTGGGGGGTGTTCAAACTGAAATCTATATTGCAGTGTAAAAATAAAGCAGCCAGTATTTACCCTGCACAGAAACAAAATACAATACAGAATAGTCTAACTCTGTACATAGTGGCAGATGAACAATTCGTTAAGTGATATCACTCAGGTGCATGAAAGGGCGGGGTAATACTGAGGAGGAGAACATTACGTTGGGGGCGATTCAGCTTTGATTGGCAGGGGCCGAATTCATCCCGTTCCGATGGTGGGTGGTCTTCGCATATGTATTTGCGCATGTGGAGACCCCCTGTATGAACGGCTTTGGCGAGTATCACACAAGTGTGGCTCCATCTATACATCTGCCCCACCTGCAGAGCAGCATGGTTTTGCCCAGTTGTGTGCTTTTTTTCTTTTTGCTAACAAAGCTTTATCAGGTCCTCTGACGCTCAGGTGCACAGTTGACTGATGAGAATCATGAGAATCCTTTAGAAACATAGGCCTTTATTTTGGTTCACCTTACAGAGGCAAATTCCTTCTCAAATGGACAAAACCATGTGCACTGCAGGTGGGGCAGATGTAACATGTGTAGAGAGAATTAGATTTGGGTGGGGTGTTACTTCCAAGTGAGATCTATATTGCAGTGTAAAAATAAAGCAGTCAGTATTTTCCCTGCACTGAAACAAAATAACTCACCCAAATGTAACTCTCTCTGCACATGTTGCATCTGCCCCACCTGCAGTGCACTAGGTTTTGTCCATTTGAGAAGGAATTTGCCTCTGCGAGTGAACCAGAATAAGGGCCATAGTTTTGTTTGTGTAATGGAGATATTGATGTCATAATTAAAAGAAAAAAACTAACACTTTACAGTTAATGATGCAGGAAACAAAAACAGTTTTGTAGTTCGGAACACGACGCCCTCCATCCATATCCCGAATGAAATGGGTGGTCAGTCTGATTCTGCAATGTTAATAAGGTCCACGGCGTGCAGCCTTTTTAACCAGCGAGTCCAGGGGCTGAGTGTTGTGGACCAGACGTAAGTACTCGGAACCTTCTTCTCCTGCGACTCTTCAATGTGCTCCTAACTTGTCTTCATTCCAACAAATTATAGCATCAAGCGAGTTAAACTGGACTGTGCATCAGCCTAAGGCCTTTCCACCCTCTGCACGGAAATATCCATCTCACTCCCTCTAAATTGTAATTTCACGACTTGTAACCTCGAGTAATTTTGCATTCATGTTTATGACTTTACTTCTAAATTATGTATTTCTTATACGGTTTTGCACACAGCTATATAATGCGATGACTGGTTTTAAACGATGATTTGAAAGTTAAGAAATTTACGACATTACTTTTACACAATAAATAAAACTAGGTGATGCCCTAACTTCCTAACCCATGTGTTAATGCACTGTACTACTCACCAGTTGCTTTGAGAGGGGGGAGGGGGGGGGGTACTTTTTACCTGGGCCCAGGTCTGCTGGAGAGGCCTGGGTCCCGCTTCCCCCTCCCCCGTTGCAGGGAGCCGGGCAGTGTGGGGGCGAAAATGGCAGGCTGCCGCAGCACAGACTCTCTCCCCAGCTCAGCACATGCTGCTCAGTGCCATGTACTGAGAGGGGGGAGCTTGTCCTCTCTCTCTCTCTCTCCCTCTCATTTTTTTTGTTCAAGGGGTGTGGCCATGTCCCTCCCGGAGGCCACACTCCACCCTGTGGCCGTGCCCCCTTCATTTTGATTGGTTGCCCATGGCAACATTCCATTTGAAATAGAACTCCCATTTTAGTAATTAAAATAGCAACCAATCAGATTCTTTCTATTTTTTCCCAGGATGCAATAGAAAAATGATAGATACAATATGATTACTAAATTTGCCCTCACCCCCTGGAGTTGTCAATGACGCAATTTACACTGTTTCATGTCATTGTAACTCTGCCCCCGCTTTACAATGCCAATAATATTAGCATTGTTTATCTGGGACAGGGCCGAAAATATGCTATCACATCTCCATGCCACCACTGCACCCACTTATGCTAACTATATGTTATGAAAACGTTTGCCCACCTGTTGAACCTCCCGGAGTGGGCCGCCAGAAAGTTGACAAATTTGGCTAATCTTGTCCAAAATTCTTATCAATTCAGCATGATATGTAAAGATTATTTATCAATGCTTGGCTTTTTAAGTCAAATTGGGGGGATGTGACCAACCCCAATCATTTAATTAGTATTAATAATAACTGTATTTACGTATATAGCACTCTTTCTCCGATGGGACTCAGGTCGCATAAAAGATAGAATTAATGTAATACAATACAGGAACAACGAAGTACAGAAAAGCTTTTCATAAACTAGACTTAAATGAATTACGGAAATGCTTGAGTAAACAGGAAAGTCTTGAGTCTGTTTTTGAAGGATTCAATAGAGGGGGTCTCTCGAACTGTGAGTTCCATAGGGCCTGAACCACATGGCTAAAAGCTCAATCCCCCAGATGAATTACAGGAAATTCTAGGTACTGCTAAAAGTCCTTCATCTACAGATCGCCGTACTGAACACTTAGGAAGCATGATTTCATCTTGTATATAAGAGTTCTACACTATGAGGTGATGCATAAGTGAAACCCCCACAATTCAGTGCCGCTGCCTGTTTATTAATTCACTTCCAGTAACTCCGTTCCCATCTTTTCCACCTGATTTGCGCCACCGGGACCCTGTGCAGTGCGTGTTTGCTGCCTTAGCTCAGACCGCCAAAGGACGTTATACAGTTCTTCATCATATGTCAGCAGTTATGTGTAAATAAAGAAAAGTCTCCACGTTTTATAGATTGGGTGATGCATTACCCTGAGTAATCCGATCATTCACACAGTGATAGGGAGCTACAGCTGTGAAATACCCATACATATCCCAGACTAGGGTCACATTAGGGATGGATAGAGACATTGTGTGTCTGAGATTGAGAGAGGTGCAGAACTCCCCGATAAGTAATTGTATGGAGCACAGGAGCTGATCCAAGTCCCCACAGTCACATTTCTCCCCTGCCCACTATGTATAGCAGCTCAGGGGGGGCACATCGGGCAGCAAGGGAACAGAGACTGCTCAGCGATGAGCAACGGGTGGCTCGCTTGTTGCCCACAGCTCCTTAATGCTCCACTTTGATGCATAGTTGTCTACTTTCCCGGAAGCTGTGGAGGTTTCTGATTTTTGGGGTAGTATCCCACACATCTTAACCATTTGCAGTCTGGTTTAAATTTTTAAATTGTCATTTTTAAAAAAAAATTCAAATATGGTCTACATTGAATATTGCACGACTTTAATGTTCTTATTTTAAAGTGGTTCACCACTGGATCTGCTACTAGCGCTAGGGCTGTTGAGTAGGTGGCTCTCCCACATCCTGCCTGCTTCATAGTTGTATGTAATTGTGTGCTACTCACCGGCAATTGCGGAGGGGGGGGGCAGCATGGGGAACGGATGGAGCTATATACCTCAATTGCATCATTTAGCCCCGCCGAACACAGCAGATCCATGAATCATGGGGGTTTCACTGTGTTGGGGGCGGGGCCTAATGGCAGGACCATTCAGCTCCACCCACTGAAGTGTCCAGGGGAGGAGACTTACACAGTAGGTAAGTATGCTTTGCTGTCATATACGCTTGTTACAGTATAGTTTTAAAGATTTTTTATAAGACCTACCGATATGTGTCTCTTGATTAAAATATAATAATTTAATTTACTACTGGGACTAACAGTAATATACGCACCTTTTTCAGGTTAGAGGGCTGCCTAATGTGGCCCCCAAAGTATTTCTGGTTGCTTATCGTCACCAACATAAAATGTAGAGTAAAGCAGTCCGTACAGCAATGGGGCAAATTCTTGATTCCCCAATGGCCGATCCGTTCAGTAAACTCCAATGATCGGCAAAATACAATGGGGGGTATTTAATCTCTGTTGACATTTCCAACAGCAGAAATATCGAAAGATCAGTGTTCAATCTCGGGCGTGACTCGCCCTCTCCGGGCGGGGTCCCGTCTGCTACAGACCCGACTCCCTATGGAGGCGAGCTTGTATTGTCGGCGAGCCTGTATTGTCGGAAACGCCCATGGATTGTCCAAAACTCTGCCGTTTTCACCAATCCACTGACTTTCCAACACTCAACAGTTAGAACCTATAAAAATGGCCGGAATTCCGACTGTTGGGATGTTCATAAATAATACCTACTGTAGAAGCTTCTTTATAAGTCATATTTGACTCCTTCCCTTGCTGTCCATTGCTGCCAATCAGAAACGATGCGGCAAATTGCCTTACCACTGCTGCCTCCTCAACTTTCCTTCCACAGACATTAAAATTAAAGTTGGTCTCTATGTGTTAAAGAAATAGCCCTACTAAATCGTGCAAATCATTGTCCAGCATAGACTAGTAGGGTAATACACAAGAGGGGCAATTAATTAGGCAGAGGCGTCCCCTGTCATCTTTTCAAATGATACTAGACATTGAATGCTTAACAGATCAAATTCACGCCTCCCGTTCAACTGCATTGTAGGGATCCTAGACTATATACTGTACGTGATATATATCCTGCTTATCATGGAGATCGCAAGGAGAACATTTTTCCAAGCAAGTATTCCATCTTCTCTAATGTCCCGATTTACAACCAGGAATGGCCTTGTTGCCTAGATGGACAACCAATTAAACCGTGGTTTGAGTGATACAAAACTGTTTCCTTTTGCAGATTTATAAGTTACCATTACTCAAACATTTCTTACATCCCTTTATGGGGAAATACATTTGGGGTGACTGCATTTCAGACGTATGTTCCGACAAAACATTTTGAAGCCTCTTTTGCTTTATCTCTAATCTTCCCAAGATTTATAATAATAATAATAATAATAATAATATAAATAAAAATAATAATTTTATTTATATAGCAATCTTTCTCCAGTAGGACTCAAGGTGCTTAACAGATAGAATGAACATAATAAAGTACAGGAACAATAAAGTACAGAACAGTTTTTCATACACAATACTTACGGAAATGTTTGAATAAACAGGAAAGTCTTGAGTTTGTTTTTGAAGGAGTCTAGAGTGGGGGCCTCTCAAACTGTGCGGGGAAGCGAGTTCCATAGAGGGCTATAAATTGCTATCCCAACTTATAAGGGACTCCCTATTAATAACCCCTGGGATAAATGGTACTTGGGATTTCCGAATACTGGAATGAAGCTTTTATCAATTGCTAAAAATTAATTAAATAATCGCAATGAAGTTTTACTTTGTGGAGAACAGTTATATCTCATTTGCTCATGGCCAAGCTCCTGCATCTGAAGTTCGTCAAGTCCAACCGCATAGTACCCCCATAGAATCATTGACATGGGACTACTGAAATATCTGCTAAAGTCCCACTTCCTTAAATCACCGGACACTTTAATATTTGTGTATACCCCACAGAAATAGATATATTTGACCATAACCTTACATTTTGACTGTTACACCCATTATTTATGTTTCTTGGTCATCCACTAAAGCAGTTTCCTGTAACTCAAGGGCGACCAAACTGGTCCTCGAGATCTACCAACCGTTCATGTTTTCCCGGACCACCTGTGGATCTGTAAAACGTGTCGGTTAGGAATGAATGCAGCACACGTTTGAAAATGTGACAGTTAGTAACGACTGCACCTGTGCACCAGCTTATCTGGAAAACGTGACCTGGAACAATAAGCATGACGAACGTAGGAGCCACCCCAGATCTGTCCATTCCGGAGTTCACGTAGGGTAAATGATGGATGTTAGTGGATGCTTGGTGGTGATGGAGAGTTTTTACTTTTCAACAATGATAAGACTGTGATATTGTCTGAATGCCTTTTATTCCAATATACATCCTGTTAATATAATTGACGAAGTAACAATAGTTGTAAAGGCACATTAATATGCAGTTATATGCAGCTAGAATTGGCTTCCACTCCCGGCCACCACCAGCAGCATGGTTGTAATAATTAGCCATATTTCTGACCCTTGAGAAGAAAGCCTCCGACACTTTGAAGCGCAGCAGGGGCCACACCATCACCTTACACTTATGATTAACTATTCCACCCCTAAGGTTTCCCTACACAAAACCTTTGCTCAGCACATTCCTTATCTGCTATCAGGGGACTGTTTACTGCAGCTAAAACTCTTAAGCTCCTTGTCTGGGAGACTGATGGGGGTAATTAAGGCCTTGTTTTGCGGCTCTTGTTCTCCTCCGTCGGACGCGTAGAGCGGGATGCTGTCGCCAGCACTAGACTCTCCGATGGGCTAGTTCAGCACTTTTGCTGCCTGTTATTAGATATTTTTGCTTTGTTATATGTGTCACCTTTGGCTTGATTCAGGTTAGTGAGCTGTCTGCACCTCTCCCAGGAGTGACGTCCTGGAATCATCCTACTCGTATGTAACACGTCCTTTGGGGGTAATGCTGGGAGCAGCTGTGCCCTCTGATAAGAGACCTCACACCCCTCACACACACATCAGCACTAAATTAAAAATAGCACCTTTTCCTATGGACACCTTTTCCTATTCCACACTGCTCTTAATGGGCCAGCAACTCGCATGGACCCTGCTGCAGGGTATTTGGAAAGAGCAGATCATTTCAATAATGTATCTTGTAATGTACAAGATACAGAACCAGTGTTTAAATAAGCCTCAGGTCCTGCTAGGGTTGTCATATAATAACACCGCTTGCATTTTAAGATGATTAGTTAACTGTTTTATTGGAGGGTGTCCGCTGACTTGTGAATCGCTGTCCTTGTGGCTCATTAGCATTATACTAAGTAGCGCTGCGTATATATGTTTTGATACAGAACTTATAGGTTCAGAATCTGGGCAAGATGTACTAACGGTGCCCATACACGGTGCGATGATTGCACCTGTTATGGGCTGGATCGGAACGCATGCGCTTTGCATACGATTTGCGTGCGATGCAATCCGCGGGCAGTACAAAAAGTATGTGCAGCACATTGCATTGCATGGTGCTATCTCACCGTATATGGCCACCGTAAGCCTTGAAAGTGATCAAAATTGACACTGATGAACCACCAACAAATCAACTACTATCTGTCATTTTTCAAACACAGCCTGTGTCATGGCAGTTAGGAGCTGATTGGCTGGCGGTTATCCATACCTCCCAACTTTTGTCTTTTTTTTTATTGGAAGGGGGTGGAGCTACTGACAGTTTGGGAATGGCCTCAGGCAGAGGGGAGTGGCATATCGCTGTGACCCCTGTTTGGGGGTGTGACCAGCACTCCCTGAGCAGCTGGGTAGCCCCACCCCCTTCTCCCCCCTGCACTGAAAAGATCCCGTGCCCACGCATAAGGAATCTCTTCAGCGATCACTAGTTTGCTCTGCAGAACAGAGCAGTGGTGATCTCCGGCCTCCCCCCTAAATGCCCCCAAAACACACACCCCCATCCTCAGGACACTGTATGCTGACTAGCGTCTTTGGTCCTGGTCTTTGTGCCAACAGGCAGAGGGATGGACCAGGCTGCTAAGATGCAAGTGTCCATTGAATTTGGATCCTAGTTGCATTGGCCACATTTTTCGTCCAATCACATCGTGCATTCAGTACACACCTCCTATCCCATGCAGTTGCCCTGCCCTGCAGTTCTTCAGTGCAAACGTCCTGCAACGCCTCCCGTCATCACGGAGCAAAGGCTGCTATGAGGCTGGAGGTTTAAAATGCAATTACCTTGGACAATTCTCGCTGCATCCTCCGCTGGCTTTGACACATTGCACAGTACTCACAGCTCATGATAAATGCAGTTTGATACAAGGCACTATCCAAAATTCATGAGAACCTTTAGTTGCTCTGGATCCAAAATGACCTTGCACCAGACAGTGCTATGTTAAATGGAGTGATTTACTTATGCATTGGAAAGGGATCCCAAGGCTGCCAGTTGTGCAGGCTGTTATCCGTAATGGGAAATGCTGTATACAGAATAGATCCCCAGGTAGTGGGGCAACTAAGAGGCAGCTGCTGATTTAACCATGTCATTGCTAGAATCTTGCACGAGGGGGGGGGGCTCACTGACACCGGCCTGTGACTACATATGTGAGTTCCCCTTACTCGTGAGCAGGGCCACCAATAGCGCTGCCGGGCTCCGGGGGGAAAAAGGGGTGTGGTCAGCCCCTTTAAATTAACAGGGGCTGTGGGTCGTGTGCGGCCGGGCGACCTGGCACCCTGAAATGGGGAAGCGCGACTTGGGTCCCACCGGCAGACCCGGGTCCCTCCGGCAGACCCGGGTCCCTCCGGCAGACCCGGGTAAGAAGTCGTCCCCCCCCCTTGATGGTATTGCTCGATGTTTTTGACCCGATAGTAGTGTTTTACCATTCGATGCATTCTGGTTTTTCACCATCAAATGGTAAAAATGAGATATGGTTATATCGGGTTCTGCCCTCCAGTAGAAGGTGATTATGGTCAGAGGTTTTGCGCATGTGCAAATCAAATAAATAGTTTGTTTAATCTAATTCTTTTGATGGTCAGTTACCATCGCATCGATAGATTTGATGGCAGAAGCCCAGTCATCATTCGATGGTGGGCTTCCGTTGTCTATCCCTACCATGAGGTAAACACGAACTCGCCTGCAGGATATGTCCTATTCTCTCTGAGACTGGGAAGCTTATAAGTAATTAATGATCGCCATGAAATATTGAGAAAGGTGCATGAAAAATGCAAAGGAAAGAAAGTGATTAAAGCAACAGGGAGTGAAGAGAAGGGGAACGCAGACAGAGGAGAAGTGATTATCAGCGTGTACAACATGAGGCATCAGGGCTGACATGTCTAATGTGCCTGTGATATACTGCATGGGAACTCTGTGCAGTATACATAGAAAGAGGGGCTCAGAAGAGAAGCAGGGGAGCTGTGATCAGTGCTGTGTGGGTGTGGCCAATACTGTGAGCGTGTAGTCAGTGCTGTGTGGGTGTGGCCAATACTGTGAGCGTGTAGTCAGTGCTGTGTGGGTGTGGCCAATACTGTGAGCGTGTAGTCAGTGCTGTGTGGGTGTGGCCATTGTGATGTGGGTGCGAATCAGTACTGTGTGGGCGTAGTCAGTGCTGTGTGGGTGTGGCCATTGTGTTGTGGGTGCGGACCAGTACTGTGTGGGTGTAGTCAGTGCCGCGTGGGTGTGGCCATTGTGTGGGTGCAGACCAGTACTGTGTGCTTGTAGTTGGTGCCGTGTGGGTGTGGTCATTGTGGTGTGGGTGCGGACCAGTACTGTGTGTGTGTAGTCAGTGCTGTGTGGGTGTGTCCATTGTGGTGTGGGTGTGGACCAGTACTGTGTGGGTGTAGTCAGTGCTGTGTGGGTGTGGCCATTGTGGTGTGGGTGTGGACCAGTACTGTGTGCGTGTAGTCAGTGCCTTGTGGGTGTGGCCATTGTGGTGTGGGTGCGGCCCAGTACTGTATGGGTGTAGTCACTGCCATGTGGGTGTGGCTATTGTGGTGTAGGTATGAAACAACACTGTGTGGGTGTGGTCAGTACACCCCTGAAACATCATTCGCCTCAATGTCTTCATAAATAAGTACCTTTTTTGAGGGGGGGGGGGGGGGGGGATAGAAATATAGTTTTAATACTTATGAGCTATTATGGCCAACCCTATCGCCAGCTGTTCATTCTCATGTTGTCATGGTGATAGGCCTATTTTATATGGAAGCTCAAAGCGTTAGTCCCACCCATCTGCGCCATTGGTAACCACTTACAGGAACTGTTGAATATTTCCCCCACAGAACTACAATGTATGTTTGTGGCCAAACAGGGGTAAATTAACTAAGATGGGATTTCTATTTCAGATGTGATGTTTCCCATAGCAACCAATCAGAATCTACTTATATATTTAGCACCTTCTAGATAGAAGATAATAAATATAAGCTGATTGGTTGCCCATAGCAACATCCCGATGCATTCTGAAATTCTTTTGCCTGAATGGATCCGGCATCCATTATTCAATGCAGCTGTCAAATCCGTAACCCCTTCCGATCTATACATGCCAAAAACTGCCGTCTTTTCGTCAAGAAGGCAGTTTTGACATCAATTGAATATACCCCATAAAGGTAATGGTAGGTAAAGCAATAAAAAACAAAACAATTAAGCTGTAACTATTTTTCTATGCTACTTTCTCATTCAAATGAATGTATTATATTTACCTTCTGTACAGTAGCTGAGCGATACCTTCCATTACAAACTATTTTACGGTTCACAACGGCATTTACAACTTATTTTCTATTGCGGGAGGGTAGGCCACCCCGGGGTAATTGCAGATAAATAGATAGTTACTGTATGTAGTGAATAACACAAAAGATAACGGCATTGGGGGTTATTCAGCCCTGATCGCTGCTCTGCTAATTTGCAGAGCCCTGTGATCAGATATACCCTGCCCAGCCAGAGTGAAATTTTCCCCCATGCAAGCCTGGTAATTGCCACTTACTTGCACTTGTGCGTGCTCGGTACGATCCGCAAACATGCGCAGTTTATCGATAATCACTTGGCCTGTGAATTTGCGGCCGTGACAATCCGTGACAATAGCCCCCATTGTCCCAAACTTCCAATTGTTCCAACTTCGCACACCTTGGAGAGGATGCACACTTTGCCATGAAGTGTGAAGGTTCCCATACACATAGTTGAGGTATCGCATGCAGCCTCCCGGCGATACTTTGGCGCCTTCCCATCGGGGGAGTCCGGCAGCTACATCACAATCGATATATCGTATGCAGTCTAATTGCATATGATGTATCGCATGTGATCCCATTCGCTGCTGCAGGATAAGATATATCCTTATTGCAGCCGTGACCATCTACGTATCTGATCCAAAGCCCATGGGACAAGGACTAGGGCGACAGTCAAAAAGTCAGGTCAAGTTTTTGGCTTTTTTTTTGTCCCGAATGTTGACACGGAAGCCATATTGGCGCACCGTGTCATGTGCTAATATATTCGCCCTAGAGGATGGTAGGGCATGAGATACCGCTTGTCAGCACATGTCGACTCAAAAAAAAATTAAAACCCATGTCAACTTTATGACTGTCGACCTCGCAATTATTGAACTAATGCGTGTGTCGACCTTCCAACCATGTTGACATTAGGCATGTTGACCAATGTCATGTGTCGACCTTAACCATGTCGACCTTCAGTGGTCAAAGGATGTCAACCTTATATGTGCCGACCCAACGACTGTATACAGATGGAGCGCCTGTCAGCCAGCCTTTAGAATCGCCAGATCTCCTGCGCAGGCTGGCGGACATGAGCTCCATCTGATGGGGATGCGCTAGTGTCTCGCGCGCTCGCGCATCCACATCAGCAGGGTGGAAGGGAGCAGATTTCCTGCCAATCTCCGCTTCTGGGAAACGGTCAGGGTTAGTGGGGGCTGCGGGTGGCAACGGGGGAGCAGCGAGGAGCCGGCAGAGGGCGGCGGCGGGCTCCGACAGAATGGGCTGCACGATTGTCATGTGTGCACGCGCCCCTTTCCATCAGAGGGCGCACAGCGGTGGTCGATGATTCTATCGCCAGGAGCGACTCCATTGAGAGCGGCTCCTTCTGTACCTATTGTATGAGGCCATAATATGGTAGATTATTGTAATAGTTCAGTGGCGTAACAATTGCTCTGCAGCCCCCGCGGTGGCGTGGAGGCACTAGGCAAGATTGGGCGCCGTTGGGTCTGTGGAGCTATTGCTGGTGGTTAATTCGGGGGCCGCAGCCGCTGACGAATATTTTGCTGCTGGCCGGGCGCCCTCTCCGCGCTCCTTCTCTTCCCTTCCCCTCCGAGTCCTCACTGCTGCCGCCCAGTCCACTGTGACTGCTGCCCGCCAGGAACAGCAGATCTTCCTCCTGTCAGAATGTCACTTTTAAAATGTCTACCCCCACACAGCAGACTTTTATTAAGGATGATAGAGGAGGCGGCGACCTCCTCTTGCATCCTAAATACTGGTCTGTTTTAAGACGCCGACCATTTTGGAAGTGACATTTAGGAGGAGCGCCGGGACCGCAGACAGAAGGATCTGATGGTTCCGGCGGGCAGCAATGGACCAGGCGGCGCTGGAGGAGGTGAGGGGAAGGGGGTGCCCAAACTTTAGTTGCGGGGGGGGGAGGGGCAATTTCAAGTTACTCCCCTGTAATAGTTTATCTGGGAATTGTGTTTTGTTCCGTCCAACTCATACAGGCCTATTTCATTATGTGAGGGTATTAGCAGGATAGAACACGCATACAGTATATCCAGCCTAGGGACTTTTTCACTTTCTAGTATGCCATGTTGTGTGTCCCCTCTCTCGCTATCTGATCTCAGTGCTGGGGGGAGACCAGGATCCCGACCAGCTGTTAGCTTAATCCTGCCACCTTCTTTTCGTGCGGAGGAGTAACATAACGCAGAGCTGCTCGGCAGTTAGATAACCACATGGAAATATGACCAGATTAACTGAACACATGATGGTGGGTATTAGATTTTGTTTTGCTATATAAATATATTGGCAATCATATATTCATTTACTAGAATTCCATCTTGTGTTTAAGTGACTTACGGGGACGTAACTGGAACGCAAGATGTTCCTCTCGTGTCACATGTGACATCAGCATTTTGCACATTATGCATGAAGAATTCGGCCTTTAGTGTCCCCAGTCCCCAACCAGACCAGACTGCACATAGGGCATAATCCGGAATTGTAAGTGAGCCCAATGATTTATATTCAAATCCGCTCACTATTATGCTCATGTCAACCTTTGACCTGTCCGAATTGTAAATGTCGGCATTTTGACTATGTCGGTATTCTGAACATGTTGGCATAATGAATGTGGGTATTTTTTCCGTGTCAGTGTTTTGACTGTCGGTCAATGGGTATCGGGATTATGACCGTCAGTATTGTGTCTGTCCTGAAATCATACTGAACCCCAACCTACTGTAACATATAGGGCTTCCTGAACTGTGGGCCAGATGGACCAATTCTTGAAAAGTGAGAAGATTGAGAGTGACTTACTACCAGCCAATCACCTCCTTTCATTTTTAAAAAACAGCCTGTAACATGGCAGCAAGGAGCTGATTGGCTGGTACATTTAATACCACCAACCAATCAGCTCCTACCTGTCATTTTTCGTTCACAGTCTGTGACATGGCAGCAAGGAGCTGATTGGCTGATACTTTTAATACTTTATCACTTTTTAAAGATTAGTCCATCTGGCCCACAGTACAACGGTGTAATACCCATAAAAGTTTACAGATGTCATTATATACAGTAACACCGATTGTCATAATCACTATACTGTAAATGTCATCAAAACTCATTGTTTTCATGTATTATTTACAAGTGTTCATTCATATTGTACATTAGCCTCATGCAGTGGCGGATTCAGGGGGGGGGGGCACCAGGGCACGTGCCCCCCCTGTCATTTTATCCTGGATCCGCCCCTGGCCTCACTTGTGTATTACGAGGCATATGATCGTTCTGAATTCCATTGTTTAATGCTTAGTAAGGCATCTGCCCGTGATCATTGTTAGGGAGCCAGAGCCAGTAACTGCAGGCAGGGTAGATTGGGCTTATTACCACGACCACTGCTCCGTCACCCAGCCTGTAATGATTTACTGGAAAGGAGTTCCAATGCAGCTTTTCTATTTGTGTTAGTCAGTGTTCTCCGGCTCATTGTTTCCTGGAGATCGGTAAATTATCTTTAATGTAATCATTTTTTATTAAATTGTTATTTAATTATAGATATTTTGTGTAATGGGATCATGAGATGCAGGATTGTGGGCTGCATTGTTCCTTTATAGACAGTAAAGGTCCGTACACACTGGGCGACTATGCCCAGTGTGTATGGCCAGCGATGATCGCTGTGGGGAAAGCCGCTCAGTGCATACACACTGAGCGGCTTTCCCCCTGCCCGGCGCCGTCAGTGGGGGGCGGGCGGCTTTCCATAGCTCAGCGCTGTGCAAAGCCGTCCTCAAAGCCGCTCATTTGCTGGTATAACCAGCAGATGAGCGGCTTTCCCGGCGATGATGTGGGAGCGCGCAGCAGCGTTTACCGCTCATTGCTGGGGCATACACACTGGGCAGCTTTGACTGCTGTTTTGAGCGACTTTCAGCTCAAAGTCGCCCAGTGTGTATGGGCCTTAAGAATGTCACTTAGCATTAGTCTGGCGCAGACATCGTTCTGCATGGAGTACCTTTTATATTGGCACAAAAATAACCAGTGTACCTGGGAAGGCATTCATTATGTCACCATTCATGTAGTCATACTTGCCTACCCTACCAGAATGTCTGGGAGGCTCCCAAAAATATGGTCCCCCTCGTGGCCCCCGAGGAAGGTGGGCAAGTCTCCCTAACGCTCAAAAACCTCCTTACCCACCAGAGCCGCTGAAACAAATACCTGATCTGTTCATATTATGCCGCACTATAGTGCCTCCACTTCATTTTGTGCCACATTACGGTGCACCCAGTTCATATTATACAACACTCTAGAGCCTGCATGTAATTCTGTGCCACATTACGGTGCCCCAGTTCATACTATCAGGCACCATAAGGGCATTAACATTATAATGCCCTTC
The DNA here is from genome assembly GCF_055691185.1 of Crinia signifera. Lineage (NCBI taxonomy): Eukaryota > Metazoa > Chordata > Amphibia > Anura > Myobatrachidae > Crinia > Crinia signifera. The sequence goes on along the minus strand of NC_139223.1, from coordinate 177,004,001 downwards.
AGTTGATTTTATACCACATTACAATATAACTAGATATATTGCATGTCCCAAGGAAAACATGTAACTGTGATAGGGAAGGTGGCCCCTCTCAGCAGGGCCGCCACTAGAAATATTTGGGCCCAGGACTGACCTACAGTTCGGGCCCCCAGTGGCACAGCGCCATACCTCCGGTGGCACCCCGCCTCTGCCTGCCAGCACCCCGCCTCCCCCTACCCATCCCCATTACTTACCATCATGTCGAGGCAACGTCCTCCGGCTCCTTCAGTTTCCACTGTCAGGTCCAGAGCGCACACTGCGCAGTGCAGCCTGCAGAGCGCCGAGCCCCTCTGTGTCCTAGGCTCGGCGCTCTGCAGGCTGCACTGTGTATTGTGCATGCTTGGCCACCGGCGCCGGGTGAGGGATGCTGGGTGCGGGACTGTAGGCAGCTGCCTGGGCCCCTCCAGAGCCCGGGGCTGGGACAGCTGTACCCAGGGCACCCCCTGTCGGCGGCCCTGCCTTTTAGCTCTGGGACCCATAGCGGCTGCACTGCCTGCACCTATGGTAGCTACAGCCTTGATTGGGATAACTACGGGTCGGTAGCTATTGCATGTAGGCAATTTGTCAGACTGACAAGAAATAATATGAAATTATGAAAAGTAAGCTTTGCATGTATTTGACAACGTACTGTACCCAGGATGTAGCTTATGATAAATCTTACAGTTTAACCTTTAATAGTTTATTGCAGTCCACCGTTATTCAACTGAATCTACGATGCCCATATAAAATAAAAATGTTGGCGAACGGGGAGAGGTGAACTATTTATGTACTGTCTAATAGGATCACCGGAACAATGCATAGGCTGCTTGTGTGGTGAGAACCAACATAATTAAGTAAAATAATGGTATTTATGTAGGAGTTAAATGTCGTTTTCCTAAATATTTTATACTTAAGTAGAGCTCACTCTTTCCCAGGTACCTTTTATGAATCGAGCTACAAAGAAAACCAATTATTATTTATTGGGGGGCTCGTTTCAAACGACAGACTCTTGGCAGCTGCACAGAAAGAATGCTCGGTAATTATTTTGTAAGCAGCTCTTGCCTTCGCTTTGAAGGTGTGTTTGTTCCGTAGGACACATGGGTGCGTACATTGTGTCTGCGCCACGCACAAGTACGATGTGTCCTTAGACTCCGGCGTAGAACCTTCCATCTAGTTTGTCCTGAGAGTGCCCCCGCTGTGCCGCGTGTGAGCCGCGTGTTGCACTGTACTGAAGGTGAGATTGTGTTGCAAAATCCCAGAGCACAAAGTGTAAAATAAGCCTCAGCAATGTGTTATATTTCAGGCGATACATAAACACGTTACACAACAAGACTTGTAGACATGTATCCCTCTACCTTCAGATGGGCATGTGATTAAATCGTTGGATCTTTTTTTTTTTTTACTCGAAAGAGGAAATCTCAATTTCATTCAATTTTTAAGTTACAAGAATTTGAGCCCTTTATTTTTTTAACCCTTATGCTCCTTGGGGAGGTCTGTGCAAACTTTGAGCCCTACGACATTCTTCCCTACAATTCCAATTAAGGCGGGACAAGCATGATCAGCGTGTGTGACATCTAAAATGGACAGCGATGCTGTCGGCAGGTCAACAGTACTAAGGTCAATAGGTCGACCGCTATTGGTAGAAAGGCCATAGGTCGACACATGAAAAAAAGGTTGACATTCCCTACAGCAAGTCTTCAGTTTATGATTGTGTAAATCATAGGTGTGCAAAAGTAGAAACGAATAAATTAGCCCCCTAGTGTACGCACCATGCTCATCAGTCTGGATCACAAGAAGCCAGAATAATGGACGAACCGGATTGGGCAGCTGCAATTTGTCTATATGGCTTACGTCGACACTTCCTATAGGCCCCGCCCCATGTTTATACCGTTTTACCTGCAGAATTCATTTAAAGCAGGAGCCACAGTTGCAAATAATCCTGATCAACCCTAGTCCCTGGGATTAAGCCAAAAATATGGGGAGCACCTAGTTTTCAATCAGCTACGTAAAACCATTGGCATGAGGGGAGTGGGTACAAATTATCGAGCATGAGTTTCTTGGAAGAGCCGGGTCTGCTTCAGAAAATCCTCTCCGCCTCTTATTTTAAAAAGGGGCGGGGTCACACATCAGTGATTAGACCATACCCCCCTTCATTTCTGGGGCACAGGAAAGCACTCTGTAGCCCTGGATATAACATACAGACAGATACGTCTTTACAGTATGTTACGTTTAGCTGGCACATTCATGGTGATCATTGGAAAGTTCCGAGCCTGGCGTCTCTTCTGCCCGTATGTGTACAAAGCTCTCCACGTCTCGCAAATCTCTGTTTCATGTAGACAAGACTGTCCCAATAATAACCTCCACATGTTTACTGTGAGTTCTTTGTGGCCAATGTACATGGCATCTAATCCTACAAGGATTGGAACATTTGCATAAATAAGATTGCATTACAGACTTCAAGGAGCGTGCCAACAGCTGTGTCACCGAGCCAGGGTGGCCGCCTGCAGGAAGACGGGCGCAGCAGCACTCCTGTGCAAATATTTATGACTTTTCGTTGGCAGAAGGTATACCAAGCACTCCTAAGGACATGATGTCACATTAGTCCCTGTAAGGGTTGCCATCTGGCCGGCGATCCGATTCATTTAAGGGTTGCAACCTCGGTTGGAATGAAAAAGGGATTTAAGAAAAAAGCAACTGGTGGAATTTATTCATGCTGTCTGAATGTCTCTTACATTACGGATTAGAGGGCAGCGTCCCACCCTCATTTTAGTGATAAAAATGAGTGTCCCTGATTAGGTTATTTGACAATGGTACAGGTGTACCCGCACCCCCCCCCTCCCCCATGCTGATAACTGCCCCCCCTCTTCTTCCACAGCATCATTTAAATCCAGGTTAGACTCAAGTAAATGGTTCTAAACTGACTGAAGCACAGTGATCCAGTGCTTTAAAATGGCAACAATGGGAACAAAGGAAGTAGTAGGGTCACTGGCATAACAATAGCCCCAGCACTTGGAGGAACTGGGTAGCTTGCAGGTGCTGGGGGTCCTTGGGGGGATTATTGCTACACCCCCAGACCAGCTGGACCTGCAGATACTTGTCTACAACTCTGTCGATCCAGCCTCCAATAAAAATGTCCCTCCCAATATAAGGAAGCAGCGGCCATTTTGGTAGAGACATTTGTATTGGGGGCAGGTGCTACAGACCCGTAGCAGTGGGGGTCAAAGGGGGGAATCCCCATGACAATGAGCAGAACCACCGCAGACCCATGGCGGCAGGGAGACCTCCCCACTCACCCGCGGCTTGCATCGGGGATCCTGGCAGCGGCAGCACCGCAGCGGGGACTCAGCAGCGGATATGCCGTCAGCAGCAGGGTCCCTGCGGAAGATGGGAACTAGCAGCGATATTAATACCGCTACTAGTTCCCATCCGCCGCAGGGACCCCCGCTACTGTCGGCATATCCGCTGCTGGGACCCCGCTACCGTGGCCTGTGCCATGGGTGCTCCTCACTTTCTGTGGGTGCTCGGGCCCCGGAGCACCTACGGGTTCGGCGCCTATGATGCTTGGTACACACCAGGATGACAAGGGTCCGATCCCATCAATCTAGATCCAATTCTGACCGATTGAATGTAGATTGTGTGGTGATTGGTCCCTTTTCTGTCCTGTTCTGATCCGATTCCGATCAGATGCGCGGCCCGGTGGGTCGGTCGTTATGCAGATCCTGCAGCAGGTAGTATCTGGAAACGACCATACTGCCGGGTGCGGGTCGCCATCGGATCGGAACCTGCTCACGGTGCACATCGTGAGCGGGTCGTGCGCTCTGCGTGAGCGGGTCAGACAAGACACTGACAAACCGCTCACGATGTGCATCGTGAGCGGGTCATCCTGGTGTGTACCCTACATAAGTCGTAGATGACCATGACCTTGTTGACCTCAGCAAGTTTGGAGGTCGAGTGCAATATCGCGACGCAGTATAAAGGAAGGAACCAGAGATGTCACATGTCAGAATATTTTTTAACGTTTGCACAACGACATTTCTGTGAATCGCATTGGGATGGGCCAGTGTAACACGCATTGCGAAGCGAGGCAGAAGCATGTCTACATGCCAGACATTAAAGTCAGATAAAAAGTGATAATATCCTCCAGTGAACAGAGTATAGCTCAGATAAAGAACACTTATGAGTACAACTACGTTTGAAATTGTAAAAGCAGAATCCTGCTTTGACTACAGAAGCTCCCAAGACACTGCGTTTCTACAGCAACCAGGAATGCTGGGTGAAGATATGCAAATGAGTGCATGAACAGATTACGGAACTTTGATGGACAAGTAGACATTAAAAATATGTGTGTCCACATGCCCACGCACATATACCTTCCTAAAAAGGGCTTTACTACATGGAGATATCTCTCTCTGTCTCGCTCTCTCCGTCTCCCTCTCATATGTAAAGAATAAATCTCCTCCGTTAAATAATATCCAGGATTGGTCATGGTAAAGGTGAACAGTTAATGGTCACTATCAGCGTTAATATTGATGGATAGCATCAATGGTGTACAACCATCCGCATGTGGTTCCCCCATTGATAGTAAAAGTATTCCGAAACGGTCATAGACCATCGATTATATTGAATCATCAATCACCGATTGCCATCTTTAAAAATATATATTATCAAGCAACTGGCAATCCAGTTCATTGCACATACAGATCGAGCCATCCTCATGTAACCCTTTCATAGGTTTAAGTGAGTAATAGGATTACTCTGCTAATCCCCTACTGTATTGATCTATGTATTGTATTGCGGCTGAGAACAATAGGCCTTGGAGAGCCATGGCTAACCATGGCTATCCAGAGATGGCCAGAGGAGGATGGCTCCATCTGTATACATGGTCAGTCATATAAGGGATGGCCATTGGTACGGTGATGAATGACCGTGTGGTGTGAGACCATCTGGATGCTAACCATTGATGGTTTCACTCATTGAGGGTCACCCCCGCTTTAGTGTTTAATAAGTGGTCAGGGGGTGGAGCTAGCCATCCAGAAGTCATACTCACACAGAAGCTTCTGAATTTGCAGGATGGAAACTATGTTATTGACATCACCACCAGGTAGGCACGGCCAACGGTGTGGTTACCATCGATGGCTACCACATGGCACATGACCATTGATGGTTGCCAACTATACAATGCCTATCAATGGTTTAACCAAACAATAGTCATCCCTGTTCTTTCACTTACAGGCCATGATCCAATTAAAACCTAAGGCTTTGTGCGTGCGTGTGTGTCATTGGGTGGAGCTACCTCCATGTCCTGGCACCTTGTAAAAAAAATGATTTATGCCGTGCCATCGATGGAAGGAAACCGTCTGGTTGACTTTCACTGATGGCACAAGTATTAAAACCTTTGCTGATTATGAATTGTTGATGGCCGATGACCATTCCTACTGTCATGTAGTTCCACTTTAGCCTCATCCCATGCCCACTGGCAGCTGTTGCCGTGGGAAAGTGTGGGCAAGGAAAGGAAAACTGCCAGGACAAGCAATGGAATAGAATAGTGTTATCTTCCAAAATGCAGAACTCCTTGGGATCAACCATTGGACCCAACTGCACTAATTTGTATATAAGTTGGGTGGAAAATTTCAATATCAAGTTTTTGTTAAATCCATTATTAGTGACTATTTGAATCATAAATGACTGTTACATTTGAGTCAATGATTTGGTTTCAGATATAACCCAAATGGAAGCTTGAGACACTCTAACAATTATCTTGAATTATATAGATTTTCCTGCTTAACGCTACAGAGGTCGAAGAATCAATTGGATAAGTTTTAAAGCAAGATTACCGATTAATATTTTAAATGAAACTCTTGATAACGTGAATTCAATAAACCAAAAATGTTGTTACAATATAAAATTATTACAATGATAACAATTAAGCACAATGATTCGTCGTGAATACGCTTGCAGTGCGACCGATGGGGATTTCTGCGCATTCGCTGGTTACATGCACCCACTGCGAATAGTGGGATCACTGGGTGCACGCACCCAGGATAGCGGACGGGTGGCAGGCAGCCCCATCACCATATGGGGATGCCCAGCATTTCATGGGCGTTTCCATAAGAACACTGGGCATTCTCATGGTAATGAGGCCATGACGGGGGGATGGGCAGACATTCAGAGTTTTGTGGACTCGCAAGGCTGCAAAAACGCAGCATTGTGAATCAACCAGAATAACCCCCAATATCATGCTTCCAAGTTAAAAATATAAAAAAAAACAGGAATCATTGGATCATACTTAATATTTATTCAATTAGAATATCTCTTTGAAAAACCCTGTATTAAAAGCCCCTAGCCCTCTTTTTTTTTTTTTTTTTTGCATCTTCGACTTATCTAGAAATAGACAAACCACAAAATATCTCCATAAAAATCTTTGAAAATATTGAAGTTTTCACATTTTACTTATAGAAAGTAATTGGAACTCAGCTGATTATAGACAGACGTTCAGTATCAGTATATGCCAGGATGAGTACATGCTGGGATTAAGGGCAGGGCAGCAGGATCACAGAAAGGTCAGTGCAGCACAGCTGATCATAGACAGACGTCGGACAGATGATCAGCTGTGCTGGGATGCCAGGCAGAGCAGAAGGATTACAGAAAGGTCAGTGCAGCACAGTTGATCGTAGATGGACAGGATCCAACAGAATCCTTCTCAGCGCCCACCGCACGCCGCAAATAATAAACCGGGAGGTCCTTCGATTGTAAAGGACTGCTTTTACCAGGAGGGATGTCCTTTGAGATTTTCTTCAAGCATGTGGGGCTGAATGTAATGCCACCCAAGTTTGGCAGCCATGCGAGATACCGGCTGAATTGGACTGGAAGAGCTATGCCTTGTAAATGATTGCCCCTTTAAAAAAAAAAGTTCCACCAGCACCCCACACAGCCGCCGGACTTGAGCGGCATTACATTCATCGCCATCTCTATATATAGATATATATGAAAGACTAACTACTCCTCACCTCTATGAGGTGAAGTACCACCAGAAACCACTAGAGGCCACTCACAGTAGCTGTTAAGATTACATGAGGCATGCCATCTTTTCTAACGAACAGTGTTGCCCTGGACCTGACCTGTGTTTCCATAATAGTCCTTCAGATGGCCAGATTCATCAAGCTTTAAAAAGTGATGAAGCGGAGAGTGATAAACAACCAGCCAATCAGCTGTCATGTTACAAGCTGCCTTAAAAATATCAGGAGCTGATTGGTTGCTTAACATTCTCCACCCTATCACTTTTTGAAACTTTATACATCTGGCCCTAAGTGTTGTTTCCACAACTGATAGATGTGATTTTCCCAAAAACATCCCAAAATGTACAATATTTTGATTTATTCTTTATTACAAATTGTATTCAGGTATTTTCTTTTGCTTAGAATTTCCCAAAAAGTGTGCGGTGTATCTTTAAGAACAATTATGCTACAATTAATTATGCTAGGTTACAGGCATTTAATAAGAATACTCTTTCTAAAATTTTCCATTGTGTCTTCTGGGCTTTAGATTATCTCCCAACCAATCTGAGCTGAAGAAAATTCTAATTAAATTCCATTTTTAGTTTTTATCAAAGTGCAGGAGAACTAGGTGCACGGGGAATTTCCAAGTTCCCTGGCTCCGAAGGACTGCTGAGTGACTTGTTCCTTGGTTAATTGTTTCCAATTAATCAGTCAGAGAAACTGATAGAGGGCAGAAGACTTTACGTGCTACTGTATATACGAGAGATTCTGCGGCATGCAATCCATATTGGAAGACCACACTGAAAAACAACCGGTCATTGGGGTCCGGTATGTTTTGTTGACAATTACAACATTATTATTCTTACGCTATAATGCCGACACATACATTAGGTTGGTTCTTACACCTTGACAAAGGGGCACGTAAGCCCCGAAACATTGGTCTATGAGGACATTTTGCTCAATATATTAATTTGTTCTTATCAAGTCTTCGAGTGCCGCTGTTATTACCTACCACTTACCTGATCTTCACAGCATCACCGGAGCAGCTGAGCACCTCGAGAGGAGTGCCGGGCCAACACATCACTTATATTATGTACATATAATTATGGGTGGATTCGGATTGAAAGCCAGCCTTGGAAATTTATGGAAGTAACCCTAATGGAGACGGGTATTTTGAGGGGTCCCTATGAATCAACATCTAGCACTGGGTAGCATGGGACAGGTCCAGCTTTCCTGATTTTTCTGGTGGACCATTCCACCCCCTGTCATTTGCGTCAGACCAGTCTGGGATAGCGAGATTGTTTTGAGGGAGAACAGGATTTGGGGAAGTCAACTTGCTGTTGACATGCTCCCTGGAGACAATGGGCCAGATGTTGTGCTACCCGTTAAGGCCGGAGGTGCGAGATTGCGCCCGAATTCTGACTTTTTTTTTTTAAGCGGCAATCATTTACAGGCATGGTTTTGCCTTTTAAATCATTGCCTCTTTAAATAAGATCTCTTGAGTTCTTCCAGGAACCTGCACCAAGTCAGGCTTCATTACATCCTTAACCCAATGACAGTGCTTAAATGTTGAGAGACATGCACCAAATTTACTGCCTGGTAATAATTTGTAATTTTGTATTTTATTTTGTCATTTATTTACTGCGGTAAATGCCAGATGTGACTGTTAATTGTTACACACCTTTCATTAATATAATCCCAATTCCCAACACACTTTCCTTATTATTTTATCATTTGGGAGTCAAATTAGCAGAATTTAGAAGTGAGACAATTTTTTTAACACGGTATGTTCGCCACTGCTGTATCTATAATGGACTCATTCTTCCAGCTTTGGCCTCCGCAGAGCTGCAAAATAGACTGGGAAAAAAGCCCAGAAGCCATTTTCACTATGTATGATCAGTAGGGAAATCACAGGTAAAATGGCCGGTGTGCCATTTCTCTGGAGACCTGCACACATGCAGTAGACTCCACTAGCAGGAGAGATTTATAACGGGTGCAGTTTGTGCAGTACACACATGCCCCGAAGTTCTCACCGCACACGCTGCACCCATTTTTTTAATACTTACTCATCCTGAGTCCCGCAATGATGGCAGCAGCGCTGCGGTAATTGCTCGAAAAATGTCCGCCTCGCCCATTTCCACAGAGTTTTGCTCATGCGTATAAGAATCTGTGGGGCGAGTAGGGTTGCCACCCCTTTAATTCTGGACACATACACAGGTTTTGTGGCTGATTAAAACCAGGTGAAATTCAGTCTTGAAGCTAGCCAGCCACAGAACCTGTGTAATTAATATTTATCCAGAAACAAAAGGATGAGGTGGTAACCCTAGGGGCGAGTGTATTAAGCCTTAAAAACAGATAAACACGAGGTTGATAAAGAGTGATGAATGTTCAGCCAATCAGCTCCTATTGGTCATGGTATAGGCTGTGTTTGAAAAATGGAAGTTAGGGGCTGATTGGCTGGGAGTTTATCACCCTCGCGTTTATCTCTTTTTAAGGCTTAATACATCTGGCCTTGAGTCCTCTAGTGCTCAGACTCTACAACAATGACGGGGACCTTCGGCCCTCCAGATGTTGTTGAACTACAGGTCCCAGCATGCCCTGCAACAGTTTTAGCAAAAATGTAGTAGGGCATGCTGGGATGTGTAGTTTAACAACAGCTAGAGGGCCCGAAGTTCCGCATCCTTGCTCTACAGTATGGCGTTGCTTCCGTCAGAGAGGTGGGGGGCACGGTCAAGGGGGGGGGGTAAAAAGGTCTCCTCCTCTCTTTAAATGCCCCTGCCATGTTCAGCCTGTATCTGGGGGCCCCCTCCTCTTTTGATACGCCCCTGTCTTCCCTTATTATAAATAGGATCATAACCTCCTATATCTGAGTCATTGACAAGCCAACAGTACTTGGGACGCACACACAAAATAAAATCCTCTCCACACTGAAAATAATTTATTGATTGCATTACAGAAACTGATAGTTTTGTTTTTGTGAGGAACTACGCACAAGACATAAACAAGGGAAATGAGGCGTCTGATAGATGTCACCAGTAATAAGGAGCAGGATCTCGTACAGATGCACTTCATTTTCATTGCTTTTTGAAAGTCATTCATGGACAACCTAAATCTGTTATGTGGACTCTTTATATGGATTTCCAGTGTCGATTGAAGCAAAGTAAATAGTATTATTTTAATGCACAATCCTCCTTATGAAATATACACATACAGTACATCGTTATATGGTCCTCAGTCGGTTTGGATGGCAGCTGTGTGACGGTGATCAGTGCTTTTACTCATAGGGGGTAATTCAGTACCTCTTGCTAAGCAGTGATTGTTCACTGCTTAACGCCGTCTGGTCCAAATATGCGCAAGTGCACCATCGGAACGGCGCCAAATTCGGCCTCTTCCAATCCTTATTAAATCACCCCTAGAATGTGTAATTCAATTAAATGCATATAAATATCACCTGCCCCAATCCAAGCTCAGACTTCAGTGTGCTGTGCAGGAGTTGGGGAACCAGAGGGATGCCCTAATAATGCTATCTGGACTTAGCAATATTATCACAAGGCTCCCTCCAGGATTTTTTTTACAAATCTTTTTTACAGGTATGGTAAATGCAATCTGATTAATGAAAATCAAATTTAAGGGATTGGAGGAGAATTTTGTGGATTCTTCTCCAATAGCTGTTTAGTACATTCAGGTAATAGTAAAATCATGTAAAAAATTGGTGTCCATTAAACATGCTTCCAGGCACATTAAATGATTAAATAATAGTGACGCTTTCCTTCGGATATTGAACATCTCTTCGTATCCGTTAGCTGTTCACCACCTCTGGGAGGCGGCCTGTGAGAAGCTGTCTTGCAAACCATCGGATGTAATGGCATCCTGATTATTGTAGGGAAATATTTTACAACGGCCTTATTTTCATCTAATAAAACCTTCGCCTGTGGTTACGCTGCATGCCAAGAATGTGATGTGAGATTTGTATTGTACGTGCTAAGATGTGTGATGAGACGGATAAGGCTTAACTGTTCCAAGATCCTTTTAAAGACAAGTAGTTATCATTGTAATCAGTTTTTAATCAAATTTCTTCTCATTTTTTTTTTGTGATCTAATGAGTTTTGAAAGGTAAGAGGTTAGAAAAAAAAGAATTACAGTGAGCTGAAATCAAGGACTGATTGACAGATTCCTGACTGGGAGAAGATAATATTTACATCAGTGCATGTAAAGTCGCTGACGGGGGTCATATATAACGTGTAACTCACAGGCACAATGAGAAGAATTGTGGAAGTATTTAGCAGTAAATCTCATCCTGCACCGAAGAGCTCCAATAACCGGGCTGCCTGTAGGGGTAAATGAATGCGTAACTCCCAATATTAGAGATGAGCCAATGGGGACAGGGGGCGTGACATGTGACAGGGAGGGGGCGTGTTCACATCACGAGGGGGTGTGAAAGTACTGGACGGAGCCAACCTCTCCTATTAACCCACCACCCCCACATATATCAGTGGCAGGTGTGTAAACCTCCCTCCCCCCCCACATGAGCCCCCCCCCCCAGGCCATTATTGTTTCTGTAATGGGTTCAATGTCTGTGGTACACATGGGCCCCTGGGACCACACCACTCACTCTGCATCCATGTTTTATTCCTTACCTTTACAGGGTTCCGCACCAGACGCTGCAGCTGCTGCCAAAATCACAGCCAAAATGGCCACCACGCATGTGTAATAGTGCCAGTAGACTCTGGCGTTGTGCTGGAGTCTGCTCACCATGGAGAGGAGGAGCCCCCTTCTCTGTTAAGATGTTCTTGATATAGGCACACTGGGCAACTGCTCAAGGCCCCACAGTTGTGGGAGCGGTTCGGACAACGCAGGAGTGTCTGGGGGAGGGCCACAGCGACAGAGTGACATCACACACAGCCGCTGCGGCCCAAGACATGGCTGGCCTGTGCCTGGCTTCGCAGCCAAATATATATATATATATATATATATTTGGGCCAGCAACGGTGAGGACATGTAACTGTATTTATTTGCATTACAACCTGTGTGGGCATCACACCCTGCATCCCATGCCAGTGCTACTGTACATCAATAACAGTATGCCTGTTCTGGATGGCGCTGCCATCTGGGCAAGTCCCAGCACCCCATGTGCATGGTATTGTGGTGACATTTACACATTAATGAGCCTTTCCATAGCTTCATTTAATTACGAAGTTCATGGAAACAACTCCCATCGCTATTTTCTGAGTATTGTTTCCTTCTATATCTGATGAACAGGAGACACTCCCTTCATAAAAGAGGCGCTACTGGACGTTCTTTGGAATCCTAATTAATGCAGCATACACGGCTTTGATCATTGTTCCTGCTTTATATTACGCTACCCGGCACTGTACGTGTGAAACCAAGGCTCTCCTGGCATACCTACAGCAGTTACCTAAATAATCTGCCAGGTCCTGCAAAGAGAGCAAAGAATAATGACGATAATTTAGCATACTGGGTGCACTGCACCCTCTTTTAACTCTCAAACATGCTTGTGCTTCATTAACGAGGCCAGCAGTGATTAGAAGTGATTAAGAGTTTGCTGTGACCTTGTGTTTACCTGTCTGCATCTTCTCAAGGGTAGTTTAATCAGAAAGCAATCAGCCCAAAACACACAGGATCCACAATAATATGTGAGGAATCCGAACGCTGGGTAAATAGCTTGCAGGGGGTGGCGGGGGGGGGGACGGGACGACAATAGAAGCATCTCCTTCAGGCTCAGTTACTGGTGTCAAAGAATTACTGTAGGGTGTGATAATTGGTTTGGATAGGATGCAATGAATAAAGAAGTGCTATTTGGACAATATCTTAGATTTTGCAGCAATTACGCCAAACGCGCAAACATGCCGTGATGAATGCACTTACGGTATGAGCTTAATGTTGTCTCTTGATACATGAAATTCAAAGTATATCCTTACCTCCATCGGGATGCCAATGTCATTATAGTGACCGCCGTCATCGTCATATTATCAGTATGATTCACTACAGATTTGTACATGTAATTGACTACCGCTGACATTTATCAGATACGGAAATTCACCTTTGTCTATATATATATATCTCACGTCTGCCCTATTATCACACAGCCCGTTGTCTGGCTTCCCAAATCTAGTGCCGGCTTCTCTGGGCATCCAATGGAGTAATCAGAGATGGGACACGGCGCCCAATGGCAGCACAGTAGGGTATCATTAGCCAAGTAGCTGATTGTTTTAGTAATTAGTAGTTATTTGTAGCTCCGACTGATTGCTTCTTCCCTCAAAGGTGGGAATGAAACAGTTACCATAATCAAGAAAAGAACAAATAATTGGGAAAGTTCCCCTTCAGAGTTTCAAAAATAGGTGAGAGAAGCCACAGTTGTGACCTTTGCTTTACTGTCACTGGGGGTTGAAAATAAGCGGTTGGTGGGGTGGCAGAGGCGGGACTAACATTGGTGCAGCAGGTGCAGTGCTCCGGTGCACTTGATGACAAAGGAGCCCACTGCTGCCCCTGTCTCCTTCTTCCTGCTCCCTACTGTTTTTCCTAGTCACCCTCTGCCTCCCCATGTCACCCTCTGCTTCTCCCTGTCACCCTCTGCTTCTCCCTGTCACCCTCTGCCTCTCCCTGTCACCCACTGCCGTATTGCATATTGTGAACTTGGAATGGGTTGGAGGAAAATTATTCTTTGGTACCTGGGCCTATGACCGGCAAGCTCCGCCACTGTGGTGGCTGGGTGGTATAGCATGTAAGACAGCAGTCATTATCTACATGCTCAGTGGCGCTCACCGTTCAACAACCGCAGCTGTCGATGGCTACAGCTGCAGATGTTGTTACCCTATCACCACAGGAGGGACAGCACTGTCCCTGGCTGCGGCGGTTCCGAGCTGCACACAGGTGATGTCACAATTCTAGCAAGTTCTTTCACAAGCCCGGTGAGCCCTCCGGGAGCAGAAAGTGCATTGGCACTAGGGTGATACGCTGTGCCCCCTGGCGGTAATTGCCGGAGGGGGGAGTTTTCACTACTGATTAGGGGGGAGAGTCTCTAAAAATCGCGGCTCAGCTCCGCCCCCCTTCGCCGCCCATCGCATACATAATTATCGCAGATGTTCTAACATATGCGATAATTATGGCAAATTATCTTCCTTCCCTGATCTTCCTCCCTGTATTGCTGAAATCAGTACGGTTCGGTTTTCTGGTGTTTATCTGTCAAATGCCAGCACAAAATCTGTGTTTATAACTATAATACTGCAGCACAGACATACGCACATTCAAATAAACAAACTGAACAAATCAATGAGTGAAGATTATTAAACTTATTTGCCTCTGTGTGCTTGGCAGTGACTGGATTCCCCCGAGTAACAAGGAGCTTCTCTGTGTATCTGACAGTGTTTGAAACTCGCTCAGGCTCTCATCCAAATGATGAGCACTTTACAAAGCAAAGATTCCCTTCTCCCCCCCCCCCCCCCCAGCCCCTCCATCTCAGTTAATAATTCATGTCTTATCTACAAATGGCAATTTGTGTTGAATATGCATGCGGGCAATTTACGTGCGAGTAATTAAAATCCAGCTCTGGGGCTTCATAAACTTTTTCCGTCATTTTTTTTTTTAGGGTCTCTGCAGCTCCTCGTAAGTTTATTTTTTGGGTGTTCGGTGCATCCCAAGTATAATGCATCTTGTTGCGGCAATTACTGTGCATTGTTTATGTACTGTATTATCATATATTTGGCTGTTTGGGAATATGAAGGTCAACATTGTCTAGGGGTTAACACGAAAAGATCAACATGCAGAAGGTCTATATGTCGACATGAAAAAGGTCGTCATGTGAAAAGGTCTTCATGTATTTTTTAAGTTTTTAGGGGGGTGCCAATAATTAACTTGTAGCAAATAAACCCCAAATTAGTGTACAGTGTTCCCTCATATTGCTTGTTTGTTCCATATTTGTGTATAGCACTTTTTTATTATTATTATTATTATTATTATTATTATTATTTATATGACACCACATAGTAAATAAATGAGTAAGGAAAAAAACAGGATTCATATTATTACATTTTATTTATAAGGTGCCACAAGTGGTTTGCAGTGCGGTATATACAATGATCCATCCACTAGTCTTATATCAATGATCCATTCATCCATCCATCCACCAACCCACCCGCTAGTCTTATTCCAGTATTTCATCTATCAACTACTCTTATTGCAATGTTCCATCCATCCACTAGTCTTATACTGTACCAATGTACAATCCATCCACTAGTCTTATTCCAATGTACAATCCTCCACTAGTCTTATTCCAAGTTTCCATCCATCCACTAGTCTTATTTCAATATACAATCCATGCACTAGTCTTATTCCAATGTGCAATCCATCCACTAGTCTTATTCCAATACTCCATCTATCCACTAGTCTTATTCCAAGTTTCCATCCATCCACTAGTCTTATTTCAATATACAATCCATCCACTAGTCTTATTCCAATGTGCAATCCATCCACTAGTCTTATTCCAATGTTCTATCCATCCACTAGTCTTATTCCAATGTTCTATCCATCAACTAGTCTTATTCCAATGTTACATACACTAGTCTTATTCCAATGTTCAGTCCATCCCCTAGCATTATACCAATGATCCATCCATCCACTAGTCTTATTCCAATGTTCCATCCATCCACTAGTCTTATTCCAATGTTTCATCCATCCACTAGTCTTATTCCAATAATCCATCTATCCACTAGTCTTATTCCAATGTTCTATTCATCCACTAGTCTTATTCCAATGTTCGATCTATCCGCTAGTCTTATTCCAATGTTCCATCCAAACACTAGCCTTAATCCAATGAGCCATCCATCCACTAGCCTTATTCCAATGATCCATCCATCCACTAGCCTTAATCCAATGATCCATCTATCCGCCAGTCTTGTTCCAATGTTCCATCCATCCTTTAGTCTTATTCCAATACTCCATCTATCCACTAGTCTTATTCCAATGTTCCATCCACTAGTCTTATTCCAATGATCCATCCATCCACTAGCCTTAATCCAATGATCCATCTATCCGCTAGTCTTTTTCCAATGTTCCATCCACTAGTCTTATTCCAATACTCCATCTATCCACTAGACCTATTCCAATGTTCCATCCATCCACTAATCTTATTCCAATGTTCCATCCATCCACTAGTCTTATACCAATGATCCATCTATCCACTAGTCTTATACCAATGATCCATCTATCCACTAATCTTATTCCAATGTTCCATCCATCCACTAGTCTTATTTCAATGATCCATCCATCCACTAGTTTTATTCCTATGATCCATCCATCCACTAATCTTATTCCAATGTTCCATCCATCCACTAATCTTATTCCAATGTTCCATCCATCCACTAGTCTTATTCCTATGATCCATCCATCCACTAATCTTATTCCAATGTTCCATCCATCCACTAATCTTATTCCAATGTTCCATCCATCCACTAGTCTTATTTCAATGATCCATCCATCCACTAGTCTTATTCCTATGATCCATCCATCCACTAATCTTATTCCAATGTTCCATCCATCCACTAATCTTATTCCAATGTTCCATCCATCCACTAGTCTTATTCCTATGATCCATCCATCCACTAATCTTATTCCAATGTTCCATCCATCCACTTATCTTATTCCAATGTTCCATCCATCCACTAGTCTTATTTCAATGATCCATCCATCCACTAGTCTTATTCCTATGATCCATCCATCCACTAATCTTATTCCAATGTTCCATCCATCCACTAATCTTATTCCAATGTTCCATCCATCCACTAGTCTTATTTCAATGATCCATCCATCCACTAGTCTTATTCCTATGATCCATCCATCCACTAATCTTATTCCAATGTTCCATCCATCCACTAATCTTATTCCAATGTTCCATCCATCCACTAGTCTTATTCCTATGATCCATCCATCCACTAATCTTATTCCAATGTTCCATCCATCCACTAATCTTATTCCAATGTTCCATCCATCCACTAGTCTTATTTCAATGATCCATCCATCCACTAGTCTTATTCCTATGATCCATCCATCCACTAATCTTATTCCAATGTTCCATCCATCCACTAGTCTTATTCCTATGATCCATCCATCCACTAATCTTATTCCAATGTTTCATCCATCCACTAGTCTTATTTCAATGATCCATCCATCCACTAATCTTATTCCAATGTTCCATCCATCCACTAATCTTATTTCAATGATCCATCCATCCACTAATCTTATTCCAATGTTCCATCCATCCACTAGTCTTATTTCAATGATCCATCCATCCACTAATCTTATTCCAATGTTCCATCCATCCACTAATCTTATTTCAATGATCCATCCATCCACTAATCTTATTCCAATGTTCCATCCATCCACTAGTCTTATTTCAATGATCCATCCATCCACTAATCTTATTCCAATGTTCCATCCATCCACTAATCTTATTTCAATGATCCATCCATCCACTAATCTTATTCCAATGTTCCATCCATCCACTAGTCTTATTCCTATGATCCATCCATCCACTAATCTTATTCCAATGTTCCATCCATCCACTAGTCTTATTCCTATGATCCATCCATCCACTAATCTTATTCCAATGTTTCATCCATCCACTAGCCTTATTCCAATGTTCCATCCATCCACTAGTCTTATACCAATGATCCATCCATCCACTAGTCTTATACCAATGATCCATCCATCCACTAGCCTTATTCCAATGATCCATCCATCCACTAGTCTAATTCCAATGTTCCATCCATCCACTAGTCTTATTCCAATGATCCATCCATCCACTAGTCTTATACCAATGATCCATCCATCCACTAGTCTTATACCAATGATCCATCCATCCACTAGCCTTATTCCAATACTCCATCCATCCACTAGTCTTATACCAATGTTCCATCCATCCACTAGACTTATACCAATGATCCATCCATCCATCCATCCACTAGTCTTATACCAATGGTCCATCCATCCACTAGTCTTATACCAAAGTTCCGTCCATCCACTAGTCTTATTCCAATACTCCATCCATCCACTATTCTTATTCTAATGTTCCATCCATCCATCCACTAGTCTTATACCAATGGTCCATCCATACACTAGCCATATTCTAATGATCCATCCATCCACTAGTCTTATTCCAATGATCTACAGCTGGGGTAGCAAACCCTAGTCCTCGAGAGCTACCATCAGTGCATGTTTTGCAGGTCTCCTCACAGAATCACAAGTGAGCTAATTAGCTCCATCTGTGTATCTTTTAAAATGTGTCAGTGATTAATGAGTGCAGCTGTGCAGCAGCTAGGTTGTCTGGAAAATGTGAACTGTTGGTAGCTCTCGAGGGCTAGGGTTGGCTACCACTGATCTACAGTATCTGCTGCACCTTAGGTCTCCTGGATGTCTCAACCACCTCCTTCACTTGTATCTCTTTTACTGATCTCTGAGCATCACTCATCACCAAGTGTGAGTCACACCCATCATTACATTACCACCTGAGTACATTGAATGAATACCGTACTATAGATCACACCCTGTACTGTACAACTGTTACATGTTATAGTAAATACAGTATTTCTTCTTATTCAGGCATTATATGATTACTGTGGTACAGAATAATAGCAGAAGGTGTTCCTATTGGGCAGGGCAAGCACAGGAGTGTTTAGAATTGACGGAGGTAGCTTATAGAGAAGGATACATAGTATACAGCTGGGTTTAGTGCTTTGCCCCCAATCTGTATATCTGCAGCACCTTCCTTACCAGAGATGTTTTTTTGTTACGGACAGTTGATATTTTTTTTTTCCCCTGCACTCATCCTTATGTCAGTCCCACTAATGAGAACATACCTCCAGCTGGCATGATGGGATGATTAGCTCCTAGCAGAGATGGCAGCGCTGATTGCTCGCATTGGACAGGTGTTGTTTAATCAGTGTATCCAGCAACCTGGCCAAATGTTCCCTCCTTGGCACGTCTCACCTCCTCGCAGACACAGGGCATCCGATCCCCACTCATCTCTCTGATGACAGAGTATTGATGCTGAGAGACGATCGTTGGGTTCTGAGATTTTTTTAGTCGCTTTTTAAAAAGAAACCGTTAACCTCTGTGTCCCCGTGTGGGCTCAGAAGACGTTGCAAAGTGCTTATCCGTAGCTAGAAGAATGATAAGTGCGCTAAACTCCGATATTAATAATGTTATCGACTAAGGAATTATGCAACGTCTCCGCAGCTGCAGACTTGTTATTCTCTGTTTAAGAAATTGACTGAAACCTTAAATTACATTATTATCAATTTCTATAATTCCTAAGTCTCCTGCGGCGCTGTAGAGTACTTTGTACATTCTAACAAACACTTTACCGGAACACTATAACACAAGGAATGACAGCCTTGCACAGAAGAGCTAACGGAATAATCACAGAAGCATCACAGAAGCAGGGAACATTGACTTTCTTACAAAGTAGGATATCTGAATACAATAATATACTTCTCTGGCAATGTCTGTTATTGAGATACAGATTGAGCACCTCTCACTCAGCGTCGGGGATCACCAGATTCCCCCCCCCCCCCCCCCACCGGTGATCGCCGGCGGAGAGGCGCTCCATCTTACTGGGAAGGACAAGCGTCTCACACGCAGTGCCCCAGTTTTTTTATGGCAGCGAACAGAATCCCTGCCCATCTCTGCTTCAGGGAGATGGGCAGGGTTAGGGGGGAGGAGGGTGCGGGGTGTTGCGGGCACCGACGAGGGAGCGGCATGGAGGTGGCGGAGAGCGGCGGCAGGCTCTGTCGGAAGGGGATGCGCGTGTGTCCCCTTCTGGCGGCTGGTGGGGGCGGGAGGTTGGTGAACTGACCACCAGCACGCGGCTAGACGAGGCTGGCTACATCTGTATATACACACAAACGGAAGGCTTAGCATTTACATATTTTCGCAATGGCCACTGAGAAAGCATCTGGAATTGCAGCTGCATTATAAGCCAACTCCACCGCCCCACACCCCCATCCCGCATTGCTCCGTGCAAGCCGCCGGGTCCTTTTGCCCATGGAGCCTGCACATGCACAGTAAAAAAAACATTGGTCCCTTGTGCGAACACGCTGGGGTCCGAAAGAATCGGAATGACCCCCATAGATTGTAAGTTCCACTGGGGCAGAGACTGATGTGAATGGTGAAACATTCACAGAACAGGATTGCAGAATATGTGTGCGCTACAAACATAACTGGAAATAATAATAATTTCTAAATTCTTTTGATCCATTGCCTCGATTAATGTGTTTTTCCTTCATTGATCTGCATGTGGTGTGTTATCATTAAAAAATATTTTTTTCTAAGTTACTAAAAATACCTCCGCTAACTTTTATAGTATCAGTTAAGTCAGGGGTAGGTAAAGTGCAGAACTCAGGCTGCTTATTGAACTATACATCCCAGCATGCCCTGCTACTGTTCAAGCATGCCCTCACAGCAAACCCTAGCTGGGCATGCTGGGATGTGTAGTTTAAAAATCTAGAATTGAGCTACAAAAAGTGGGACACAGTTGTTATCTTATTTTATTAAAATGGTTAAGTTGTAGAAGAAAATAATATATATATATATATATATATATATATATATATATAAAAACAATGTTTGCTCATTTTAGTGTAAGACATATGTGTAGGCTCACAAATAAAATAAAAAAAACTTTGATTAGCTGTCAGTTTACGCTTGTTTTCTACATGATGTCTGTATTTCACATCTGCGGCGTCTCGTGTGACAGTCCGGTGGTATGCTAGCATTGTACAGCTCCATTTGCCTTGATGGATATCTCTTGTCCCTCGCTGAGATGTCCTGATGGAATCTCTTGCCGCGCTCATCACTTGCCGCACCACAGTTGTCCAGGAAAAAGCCCAGATGAAAGGGAAGGAAGTGTATGATTGAGAACACATTGCGGCATGATTTCAGATAAGATAGCAATAGTTTACTCCGGGCTCTCCATTATAGTTCTCTGTTCTGTTCCCCCAAAAATGTTGGCGGCTAGAAGCGTGCTCAAGCCATTTCTCATTACCTGGCTGCAAATAACTGTCACAGTTTCCAGACCACCCAGCAGGTGACATGTACCAGGTCAGCCAGCAGGTCCGCAGGGACAGTTCATCAACTGGTACATTTTCCAGAGCACAATGGTGATGCACTGTAACTGGCAGGCAGACGTTTTGCCACCTAACTCCGTAACGGAGCAACCGCTTACAATGCCAATATTTTTCCCTGCCCTGTTCGGACAAAGGTCTCCCCTCGCTGGCAAACAAGTGTACGACTTCTGATTCTGTGGGTGCAAAGATGCTCACAATTATTACTTTCTTCCTTTTTCCCTGGCTAACAAAAACATCTGCATATTTTTGAATGGATGAGGTTTGATGACATCACTGGGTTGTTGGAGAGATGCTATCATCAAACTTCACCTTCTTTGTCTATGCAATGGCAACTGTTAGATAAGCCCCCTCCCCATTTGAACACCTATGGCTTAGGATGGGTTGTGTATTAAATCACAGCAGAAGACCGAAATCGGAAATCGGAATCCCGACGGGCTGATGCAGGGGCCCCGCTAAATGCGGGAGGGTTGCCCAGCCGGGTTGCCCACCCCTTCGAATTTATTAAAAAAGTAGTTTTTCCATAATGGCTTAGGATTAAATCAATTACCAAGGGCGGGATGTACTAAGGGGAAAATGCGGTAAAACCCCCGTTTTTCTGCATTTTCCTATGTATGAAAACGCCACCGGCACGATACCGCATTTTAGGGTATCGCCACCTTTGGGTGGCGAAACTCTATAGAAGCCTATGGGCTTCTTTTCCCCGCCCGACCCCTCCGCCGCAAACCCGCTGACCCCCCTCTCCCCCTCTCTCTGGCTTACCTTAGTCCAGGTCCTCCTGGACCCGGAAGGTAACCCCTTCCTCCCCCTAGTAAAGCAGCTGGACGTCCTTCCGGCTGCAGGGGGGAGGAGGAGGCGCCGGAGACAGCCTGCTTAGCTGTCCCCGGTGTAAGGGGGGAAGCAGGCGGCAGGGAGATGACAGAGACCCCCCGCACACCACAGTACAGGTATCGCAGGGGGCCTCCGTCACCACACTGCGATGTCAGCCGCATATGTTAGTACATATGCGCTGGCATCGCGGCGGGCGGGCGGCGATGTATTTTAATACATCCCGCCCAAAGGCTGCTTTTGCAAATCAAAAGAGGGGACAGACAGTTGCGGCTCAGCACAGTTCAAACCAGAACAGCAGAAGCAACCCACAACAATGGATAATACACATTTCACACTGCCCCCCCCCCCCCCCCCCATCATAGCGCAGAATAAGTCTAACCCTCCCCTCTCCGCCACCCCCGGCTCTGGTGTTGATCAGTGATGGTAATTAGGAATCTGTCTCTCTTTTGTTCTAATCCATTATTGCTCCAACAAGCACGGATTCATTTGTGAACATCGGTACAGCCAGAAGGTCATGCTGTGGTCATTTTAGCATAATGACCGAGCCAGCCGTTTCCAAGTCACATTTGTTTTACGCGCTAATCCAAGCAGTACCATTAGCCGATACTGCCAGTCAGCATCTGCGACAGTATTGGCTGGTAATTATCTGTCCTTTTAACCCCTGATCAGACAGAGGGTCCGCTTTGCGTATCTCTACGATGAACGGGGTCTGTTCAGAGACCCTTGCGCTGAATATGACATATTATACTCTGCCACGTCTCCCCCTATCACGTCTCCCCTATCACTCCTCCGCCACAATCTGTGTCACGGTATGGGGTGATTATACCAGACTCTATTAAAAAAAATGCCTCTATTTCTACGTTTAATATAACGCGGAGGGGAACAACGCAACGTAAAAACGTGATAATTACATCAGGCGTTGCTGTTGGTAGATCTTACTGCGAAAAAATAAAATCATTTAGTTTTATTATCAGACTGCACGCTGTGGTTATTCTTTCTCCTCTCTAACTGATTTTAATTAAGGACGGATAACCCAAGCAAGTCACTCACTGTCTTCCCTGCTTGTAAATAATACAAATGTAATGGTTTAGATTGAAGCATCCCTAAGGGATAGGGGCTTGTTCATTTAATGGCATCTATATTAGTTTCACGTCTGTATATATCAGTGTTCTGCGACTTCGTACAGTACATAAAGGTCAATAGACGTCTATTTTACCCTATTCCGGCTGATGTTAGTATGCGCTACATCCTGTTCGGACTCAAAGAAATCTGTCACCTGGATGAATCTACGACGTTCAGATGCTTACAGACAGGATCGGTTGCCGTAGGTGTGTTATTAATCGAGGCCAACTGGTAGGATCCAATAGGAGTCACCCGACAGTTTCACAATGGTGGACAGAAGTCAACTCTTCTGTCCATTAAATGGGATCTGTTTTTTTTTCCGTGTAACCACCTAGAGGGAAATCCTTCTGTGTTTATAAGCAGACCAGTGGTGTAACTATAGCACCGCAGCCCCCGTGGTTGCGGGGGGCGCTGTGCATGTGGGGGCGCCGGGGGGGCTGCGGTGCTATAGTAATGCCCCCGCCCCCCATCCCCCGCAGGCTTACCTGTCTGCGCGTCCCGGCTCCCCTCCTGGCTTCAAACAATTCTATGGAGACGGACCATGATAAAATGGCCGCCCCATAAAGCATACAGTTCTCTGAAACTGTCTGCGGTATGGGGGCGGCCATTTTATCGTGGTCCGTCTGCATAGAATTAATTGAAGCCAGGAGGGGAGCCGGGATGCGCAGACAGGTAAGCCTGCGGAGATGAGGATGAGGAGGGGGAGGGGGGGCGCGGGCGGCCCCATTAACGGCGGGGGGGCGCCCCAAACCAAGCTGAAGCAGACTCATTTTTTTATAAAAAGGGGGTATCCAATAACCCGCAGTAAAACCTGTTTTGGGCAATTTTTCACCATGATTCACCAATATTTTTTTTTCCCACAATTACAGGTAACGAAAGCACATAGGCCGCAGTGCAGTTTTTGCTCAAAAACGCTACTGCATTCTGGGATTTCATTTTAGCAGCCTGAGGCAGGTGACACAAAATCCCTTATAAGCGAGGGTCACATATGATTCACATATGCCCAGTAGGAGACTTACTGGGAAAACGGCACCATTTTCCTGGAGTCCGGCGCATGCGCATTAGTTTCTAAGACAACGCTAGAGTCTCCTAGTGACCCTAGTGCTCAGAGAGACACTACTGCTAGACAAGGGGGTTGTGGGAGCAGAGTGCACATGGTACTCCCGGTGATGGTTGTTTAACGGGTGCAGAATCTCAATTATCAATTATAGCGTGAATTTTGATTGGTTGCTGTGGGCAACACCTACTGTTGAAGCATTATAGCGGAGATCGCAAAGTATGCATATATTAGCAAACCGAGAGAACGTAATGATTCTGACACTGTGATAATAATATTTGCAGTACACATGCAGTCTGTGTATAAGAAGGTACCTACTGTAGTTACTGTATCATGTGCACATAACACTAGGAGGCCCCTTGTGCAACACCTGAAGGTGAAATAACTGAAGTACAAGTGAGTTATTTTAGTTCCATGCTGCATCCAGCACTCCAGGGCAACACTGACATTTCACTATACACTAGATTAGGTTACAAAGTCCCCTGCACCACACTTGGCGGGCTGAGCGGCAGCCAGGGTAATGATAAATACTGGCAGGGCTGTCTCCCAGGCTATACACACTTTGTTATATTAGAAATTGCGGTTTGTTTGTTTGTTCCGAGCATCTGTGATCAGTTGGTTCTTTACTGTATTATTCTGGGAGCAACGCGGTACAGTAAGAGCTTCTCGTTCCAAGAGTTTCTGCAGCAGCTGCAGGGTTACAGCCTGTCCTACTCATATCACAGTAATAAGTACGATGCGGAACATGTATGGTGCCTGTAAATCTGCGACAGAAAGAAATCTAAATGTTGCAACAGTCTTTTAAAATGTGATGATTTACAGTAGGTCGTATTTAGCAATGTCCAGCAGTCATGATCATCTTGCTACATACTGTAATAATATAGCATCCCCACAATTCACCATCCTGCGGCTTTGGGATCTGGTGTACATGACTGTATCCCATGAAGTTGGGAAGAGGCAGGGATTTGGGCTCAACAACGGTTGGGACAACGGCTTCAGTTGGCAGTGAATGGGTGTGGAAGCGCTATTGCAACATCGCCACCCTGACCCCCACTTTACAATGCCCAAATCACTGGTGAGAATTGTGTCGTCGCCCTGCTTTCTTTCGGTCATCTATGTAGAGCAGTGGTTCCCAACCCTGGTCCTCAAGTACCCCCAACAGTGCACATTTTCCAGGTCACCCAGCAGGTGCACTCATTATTCAGACACATTTTCAAAGATCCACAGGTGGGGCTAAAGGTCCATACACACTGGGCGACTATACCCAGCATGTATGGACAGCGATGATGAAAATCATCGCTGCAGGGAAAGCCGCTCAGTGCATACACACTGAGCAGCTTTCCGCATGCCCAGCGCAGATGAACGGCTTTCCCGGCGATGTTGCCGGAGTGCGCAGCAGCGCTCACCGCTTATCACCGGCCCATACACACTTGGTGGCTTTGAGCTGAAAGCCGCTCAAACCTGCTGTTTTGAGCGACTTTCAGCTCAAAGTCGCCCAGTGTGTATGGGCCTTAATTGTGCCACTTGTGATTCTATGTGGAGACCTGGAAAACGTGCACTGACATACATCTCGATATATGTGATTCGGTTCTGCAGAAATCGGAATCCACCCAAATGCTGTGGATCCGAGCCAAATCCCAATCCAGGTCTCCTGAGGAGATCCAATCCAAACCACGTCCCAGGTTGGGATCTTAGCGCGGTTCAGAATTCAGACTGTAAATCTGAGTTTTGGGTTTTGGATTACAAACATTTTATCTGATTTTTATCATTGATTATTGTTTTCTCTTTATCTATTTTAAACCGAAACAAAATTCAAACCAAAACACAATGATCAGTCAAGAGGGGATACGGTCATTAGGTCTACAAGCAGATGGTCAACAAGCATTGCGTCCACAACATTAGGTAGACATGCATTTAGGTCGACATACATGAAGGTTGCCATGCAGGAATGTCGACCTGGGTTAGGTCGACGGGGTCATTAGGTCGACAGTCAAAAGGTCGACATGTGCTTTTTCACTTTTTTTTAGCCGACATGTGCCGGCAGGCGGTATTTCATGCCCTACCATCCACAAAGCATGGTGGGAGAATAAAATAGTGGGGACGCGGTGCTACGTTTTAGTGTCCATGTCGACTGTGTCGAAATTTGGGACAAATAAAGTGAAAAACTCCATGTCGACCTTTTGACTGTTGACCTAACCCATATCGACCTTCCTGCATGTCAACATTATTGCATGTCGACCTAAATACATGTCGACCTAATGCTGTCGACCTAATGATCCATACCCGTCAATAGCCACAACCAAAACATGGTTGCCTGCGCACAGCTGTAATACATCCACATCTCCCCTCAGTCCAGGACTGGCATCGTTTATCTGAGAGCTCCGGAAGAAGTTCAGCGTTCCCCAAATGCAGTGATATTTGTAATATGTCGTTTTACAAATGACTAACCACGCAGCGAAAGGAGGACGTGTGTGCCTAGTGTCAGTGTTCGTGCAGACTGCGCATCCGTATTCTCTGACACAAGCTGGTCTGCGGGGGGAGCCTCCAGCCTCCCATAACCTTATTTTCCTTTTTACTATGCTCATTGCAAATTAGCTCATATTTCCAGCACAGACTCGGTCCTGTTAATTAATTCAGCACAAGCCTGTACGATGCCGCACTGGAGAAATCCACTGTCCAAAGGCATTCCTGCCGCATCTGTTCACTAACAAAAAAGAACATATTTAACAATGATACAGCTGAATTCTGCTCATCTTCCAAGAGGGGAGACGGGAGGGCCGGGGGCTAGCACTGACACAGCAACAACACCGGTTATTGTTATGATCATTTCTCAGCTTTTCACAACTTTCATTCACAACTTGTACTGAGTTGGGAATCGGCAGATGTGGCGTCTATGGGGGGCCAGTTCTGTCCTAGAATTTGCCCCTCTTAATTCAAATGGTTCTGATAAAAATGCTGCATTGGGTTACGTATTATTGGGGGGGTAATTTATTATTTATATTTTATTTATTTATTAACAGTTTCTTATATAGCGCAGCATATTCCGTTGCGCTTTACAATAGCAGACAGTGAAACAACAAACAGGGTATTTACAGACAGTCAAAATGTAGGAGGGCCCTGCTCGCAAGCTTACAATCTATAGGGAAATAGGCATTGATACATAAGGATAGATACTGTATTCTTTATTGCATCGATTCCACCAGAACGCAAGGTTCTATGACTGGTTCTGGAATTTGATAAGCGTGCCTGAAGAGATGAGTCTTCAGGGAACGCTTATAGGTTTGGAGACTGGAGGAGAGTCTTATTGTGCTTGGGAGGGCATTCCACAGAGTGGGTGCAGCCCGAAGAAAGTCCTGCAGTCGGGAATGGGAGCGGGTAATGAGTGTGGATGAGAGACGCAGATCTTGGGAGGAGCGTAGAGGTCGTGTTGGATGATATTTTGAGATAAGAGAGGATATGTATGTTGGTGTAGTTTGGTTTATGGCTTTGTGTGTAAGTAAAATAATTTTGTATTGAATACGGTAGAATACAGGTAACCAATGAAGTGACTGACAGAGTAGCTTTGCAGACGATGAACGTCTGGCTAGGAAGATTAGCCTTGCAGCTGCATTCATAAT
This sequence comes from Crinia signifera, assembly GCF_055691185.1. NCBI lineage: Eukaryota > Metazoa > Chordata > Amphibia > Anura > Myobatrachidae > Crinia > Crinia signifera. The sequence goes on along the minus strand of NC_139223.1, from coordinate 176,976,229 downwards.
GGACTGTAGTGGTGAGAGTCTGTATTTGGGAAGGCCAATAAGGAGACTATTGCAATAATCAATGCGTGAGATGATGAGAGCATGGATTAGAGTTTTTGCAGTGTCTTGTGTAAGGTAAGGGCGAATTTTAAATATGTTTTTTAGGTGCATGTGGCATGATTTTGAGACAGATTGAATGTGGGGTACAAAGGAAAGTTCTGAGTCAAGGATAACACCTAGGCAGCGAGCTTGAGAGGTAGGAGTGATTGTCATCTTCTCAACAGCGATAGAGATATCAGGTTGGTAACTACTATTTATTGGCGGAAATATAATTAATTCTGTTTTTGAGATATTAAGTTTGAGGTGGCGAGATGACATCCAGGATGAAACAGCAGATAGGCATTCAGAGACACGGCTCAATACAGGTGGGGACAGGTCCGGGCAGGATAGGTAGAGCTGAGTATCATCCGCATACAGATGATACTGAAATCCAAAGGAGCTGATTAGTTTGCCAAGAGATGAGATATAGATTGAGAAAAGCAGGGGACCTAAAACTGAACCCTGAGGTACTCCAACTGAAAGAGGTAGCGAAGAGGAGGTAGAATCAGAGAAACGAACACTAAAGGAGCGGTTAGAGAGGTAGGATGAGAACCAAGAGAGGGCTGTGTCTTTAAGACCTATGGATTGTAGTGTTTGTATGAGAAGTGTGTGGTCAACAGTGTCAAAAGCAGCAGAGAGATCTAGAAGAATTAGTAGTGAGTAGTGGCCTTTAGACTTAGCAGTGACCAGATCATTCACAACTTTAGTCAGTGCTGTCTCTGTGGAGTGTTGGGCACGAAAGCCTGACTGATGCGGGTCCATTAAGTTGTGCGAGTTAAGAAAGTGTGTGAGGCGAGTATAAGCAAGTCTTTCAAGTAGTTTGGAGGTGCATGGAAGTTGAGAAATGGGACGGTAGTTTGAGAGAGAGCTTGGATCAGAATTCTTTTTTTTCAGAATCGGAGTAATAACTGCTTGTTTGAACAATGAAGGAAAGACACCAGTAGAGAAAGAGAGGTTACAGATTTTAGTTAAGATTGGAATGAGCACAGGAGACAGAGATTTACTTATTTGCGAGGGTATAGGGTCAAGAGGAGAGGTAGTAGAGTGGGAGGCAGAGAAAAGTGCAGATACTTCATCTTTATTTGTGGGATCAAATGAAGCAAATGCTTCAGAGGGCTCAGGTATGGAATTGAGCATATCACCAACTGAGTTGGAGCATACCAATTCATCTCTGATCTTGTCAATCTTATCCCTGAAGTAGGAAGCAAGATCTTGTGCATGGATAGTGGTTGGTGGCTTGGGTGAGGGAGGGTTGAGAAGGGATTTAAATGTATTAAAAAGTCGTTTTGGGTTAGAAGCTTCAGACATGGTTGGAGCTGCTTTCTGTATGGTGATGCAGCAGGAGGCGTCTATTACAGGCTCCGGTAGCGATCCGACTTGCGTCTAGGAAGCAGCGTTGGGATCACTGACGTACCATTGGGCGGCTTGCAGCAGTTATGGGTACGCAAATCCACCCATCGCAGAGGCCGGGAAATCTCTGTGCAACCACGTAGATCCCTGGCCTCTTATTCACCCTACTCGATGGCGGATCATCCGTTTTTGGAAACAGAGGCTGCCCCAGACAGCAGCAGACTGTAAATCACTGATATTGGTCCTGTTTCCTACATTATAGGACCCTTTTGCGCATGCACAAAGTAAGTCCTGCAAATGCACGATAATCGGTACTGTGCTGTACCTTCCAACATTTGGTATTTTGAAAACAGGACCTGCAGCACTGAAGGTGAAGAGCTAACATCTGAGTGGGCGTGGCCTTGGACATAGGGGCATGGCCTAATGCCACAACCCCATTTGTGTCCAATCAGCAGGACTGTCTCATTGTAATCAGGACAGTTGGGGGGCATGCTTTATTGCTAGAGAATCAGCAGCGACCGGAGCTGAATGAGATCCATTATCCAGTGTCTTATTTTGCCACTTTATGTATACGTGGTCCTGCTATATATTAGCTATTGTTCGCTATGTGATCTTCCTGTTATCCTCAATGAAGAAGGCTTCCATAAGGGGACCACATGTTCCGTCCTCCGTCGGGAACCCAGATGCTAAATTAACACTTCTGCGTCCATCCTAGGTCTCTCATACTGACTGGCATGCACGCAGGAAAGGTACATGCAGGCCTGCCGACAACTGTAAGGGTTAACGGCTGCCCTCTGCCTAATTTGCAATGAACAAGGCAGATGGTCAGCTCATCATGGGAGCATAATGTAGTTTTGGACGTTAAGGTTATTAATACTGACATACTTCTAATGTCTTTTCAATTTGCATATCATTTTGGGGGGATTTTGGCGCCGTGCTGAATGCTAATTTTCTTGGATTGAATAAAAAGCGAGCGGAATTGTAGTCATCTCAATGGTTATATTTTTCGGTCTTGGCTGACCTGCTGCAAGTAGCGAATTCATTAATACTGGGCTGCATGTTATTAGCCCGTCACATGACACATACCGTTTGAGTCATGTGACGGGTGCAGATTCCAATGTATTCAGGGTGGTGACAATCTAGAATCTACGCTAAAATCTCTCATATGTTTGTACTTAAAACAATGAATCGTTTGCTGATTCACATGATTCTTTTGGGAAGTGCTCATTACTGTGACATACAGAGGAATGTGGTTTTTTTTTTTTTTTAACACCATCTAGTATAACAGAAGCTCTATAATATCCTTTAATCAAAGCTGTGGTTTTAGTTACTGTTTGACTGGTGAACAGTAGGTGGCGCTAGTGAGCGAATATAAAAATCTTTATGCATGTACAAGTGGGGCAGAGAAGATCCATTCTGCAGTCTTCTAGGTCTCCTGAAAGTATGATATTTGATATTTGATCATGGGATTTACATTTTTGACAATATTATTAGAAAGGAGGAGGTGTATAATTATGGATGGATTTCCGCAGCTGTATCGGGGTTGCAGCGCTGCTCTGTTGCAGCGCTGTAGGGGTGTGGCCAGTGCTGTGACAGAGCAGTATTGCACCCTGAGCAGCCTGAAACCCCCTCATTATAAGAGCCTAGGGGGTGTGGCCTAATTGTGGGAGAAATGGCCATGCACCCTTAAAGTACAGAAAAAAATAGCACTTTACTGATGTACTCCCATGTGCTGGGTAGAAAACAGCTGATTCAAGGTAATGGGGGGCCCCACTGGACCCCCAAATCAGATCTTAGCCTAGGTAATTAGTACCACAGCAGATTGCAATATCCTGATGTCATGCAAGCGATGCAACCGTTATCTTTCATTGGTGCTTACTCAAGCCATTCTGGTTGGACTGGGCAGGGCAGCCGAGAGAAGAGGGGGGGGGGGGGTTGATCAGGCATGTCCAAACCACAGCCCTCCAGCTGTTGTGAAACTACACATCCCAGCATGCATTGCCATAGTTTTAGCATTCCCTAATAGCAAAACTGTGGCAAGGCATTATGGGACTTGTAGTTTCTGTCTATCCTAGATGGTTCTCCACCCACATACCAATACCAGCTTTCCAGAACCTCAGGTGAAAGGGGGGGACATGGCGTCTTAGACGCTCAACACCTGCCGTTTGCATTAAGTTCAGCTAGGCTGCCCCTCTCAGAGTAATCCTTCATTTTGCGATAGACTAAAGGGTGCCCCCCAGATTCTGGAGCCCCTAGGCAGCTGCCTGACTGTAGTACCTCTGGGTTTATCTTACCCTACATCCCAATCTGATCAAACTCTGCCCCAGTCCCAGGGCAGCCGAGAAGAATGCCGGGCCCCGGTAAAATTTTGGGGGCGTGGTCTAAGTGTGGGAGGTGTAGGCACCTCCCGGACTTAGGCCACTCCCCCAAAATGTTTAGAGGAGGTTGAAAGAAAACTGTAATCTCAGCAGCAGCACACACCTCAGCAGGCTCAGCATGACCTCTCACGCTGTCTGTGAGACACTCATGCTGAACCTGCTGTCAGCACAGCGCATGCTGTAGAAGTGTGTGCTGCTGTTGCTACCTGGGAGGGACGGAGGGGGGAGGGAGGGGTCGGACCAGGGCCCCTCCAGCAAGCCTGGGCCCCGGTAATTAGTACCTGCTCCCCCCCCCCCCCCTCTCGGCTGCCCTGCCCAGCCCAACCAGAATGGCTCGAGTATGCACCAATGAGAGATAACGGTTGCATCGCTCGCATGACATCAGGATATCGCAATCTGCTGTTTTATTTTCAAAATCAGGTAAACATTAGAAAACTAATCTATTTAACTATTTTGAAATTTTCCTTTTGTCACTTTTTTACGGATGTTATTTTGTACCCAGCATGAGGCAGCGACCATTTGGTGACAGCAGGTGTCGTAGATTAATAGTATTAAACAGTTTTTATTGAGTTGTTGTTTTTTTTATTACAAAATTATTTCCTGTTTGTATATCTGATGATAGATTGGAATGCAGGCAGAAAACAGTATGCATTTCGGCTATACTATCAATCAGCCAAATTTCCTGTACGTGTAATTTCTTGGTGACTTAAGAGTTACATGTTAGCCAGACAGATGTTCACAGAGTGCTTAAGAAATCCATCTGGCACTAGACAGTAATGATGTGTACACACAAGCCGATTCGGTGTCCACTGGGACCCGGTGGGGTGCCAGCATTGGCTGGCTGTCAGCAGGGGCGTAGCTTGTGTAAGGCAGCCCCCGCCACTGCTTGGGGGAGCGGGGGCTACGTGGGCGCCGGCTCCCGGCCGGCGCACTATGTGTCAAAACGAGCGGGTGTTGTTTTTTTTTAAACTTACATTCTGCTGCGTGCGCCCGCTGGCGCGCCGCCTGCCGCTGCCGCACAGGCCGCGACATTTTGGCTGGGGGGAGCAAAATTTTTAGTTACGCCACTGGCTGTCAGGGAGGGACGTTGAGCATGGGAAGGGGGGGAGGGGGGCTGAGTGGGGGCCATGCTGCATTGTGCAGCGTGGCTGACGTTCCCGATACAGTAGAAATACACCATTTCTCCTTTTGATTCCGACGACATGGTTCCACGTGTCAGGATCGTATCGATATCGGATGTGGGCAAACATGGTGCGGTTTGCACTAACTTGCTATCGATTTTGACTATATAGTCAAATCGATAGCCAAAATCGCACCGTGCATTCACAGCTTTCGGTTCCATTTATTTATTTTGCATGCAGGGTAAATACTGTCTGCTTTTGCATGTAGCCTACAAATACTGTTACGCTTCAGTTTACATTACAGTTTGGACACACCCCTCTTAAATCTAAATCACTGCACATTTTACATTTTTTTCCCCACATGTGCTCAAGGATTTCAGGTTTCAGTTAAAGTACAGTCCTAAAGTACAGCCCTAGGGCAAAAAAAGGCGGCAGGGTCAGTGCACATTGTAGGGGTACGTTGGTGGATTTTGAACGTGTCCCACATTTTTTTCTCTGGGACTTGGGAGATATCTGGTCTGTATGTTTGTGTGGGGTTCATTGTCTCTATAAATGCTATATTGTTCTCTATACAGTAATTGCACAGTACTTATGTATTTTACATTCCTCCTTTCCTGTATCTGCAGAGGGGTTGCATCCAAAAAGTACCTGGCTGTGATTTGAAGATTATATTTGCATAGTCAGTTTGGCATGGCAGTTTAAGGTAATCATATCATCACACCTTGATGTTCAGAGAATTGGGCGATGTTTGATAATAGACTTTATATCATAATGACACATCCTCATCCACCTTTACCAGGCAAGTAAAGGCTTTTGGAAATGTAACCAAGGTAGGAAAATTAAATTGGGCGCTTGACATGAGGTGCCTTTAATCTTGGAAAGCTGCTGCTGAGGGGGGGGGGGGGGGGGGTGTTTATAGTCAAACCCCTAAAAACATACAACTGCAAAAGTAAGAAATAAAGCAGCGCTAAATTAAATACCACAAATAAACATCAACTATATATATATATAGTGGGATTGTTTGTACGGTTCAAATTAACATTTTATTAAAACAAAATAATAAAAAGAAAATGATATAATAAAAGGATTTACTAGTAAAAACATTTTGTGATATTAGTTCCCAACAGGGGTATTGGAATAACCAGTCACTTAGAGCAGACACCTGATGGAGGTACAGTCTCAATAGATCCTCACGTATTATTCCACAAATGATAGTGGCAGGCACTTATGTACTTAGTTAAAATGTTGGGCTGAAGAAAAGGCGCCCTCTAGTGGCCGGCCTAAACCTGCCTAGTGGTAGCGCCGTCCCTGAGTGCTCCCGGCCGTGTGCAGCAGTGGGTCATGCAGGAGGGAGCGTCAGGGATGTCACCATTCTCTGCTGCTCCCTCGGTGAGTGAGCGCCCACTGAAAGGAATGGCAGGCCCCGGGGAAATTTTGGGAGTGTGGCCTAATCGCGGGAGGCATGACCACCTCCCGTGATTAGGCCACGCCCCCAAGTTTGCATGGGAAGTGAAAAAACCCTGAAAAGTTGAGGGGCAGGGGCAGTGTTAGTGTGCCCCCCCCCCCCCCCCCAGCAGCAGCACTCACTCGGGTTGTAGGTGACCGGCTAGGGGGATGTGTGGATGCTGCTGCGGTGCTATATATGTGGGGATTGGGTGTTATTTGTGGGTGCCGGTGGGTTTATTGTGTAGGTGTGCCGGACAGCCATTTATCTTAAAGGCCAGGCCACATCTGTGTGCTGTGTGTATAACGCTGGGCGGGGGCGGAGTTCACTGCTTGACTCCGCCCAGCGTTATACACACACTCGCAGATTGATTGACAGATCTGGCTAAATGTATAAGAGATATCTTACATTTGTTTATTCATTTATTATTGTAATCTTTGGTACTCTTTACCTAGCACGGCGCCCACGATTTTGATCGTGGGCATCGCAGGTAAAAAAATCGCGGGCATTGAATGCACTAAAAATCGGGTGCGACGCGACGCCCGCGATTTCCCATAGGGAACAATGTTAAATTTCTCAATTGACCCGATTTTACTGTTCAATGCCTCAATTGACACGATTTTTCCATAGGAAACAATGTTAAATGGCCCACAGAGGCCAAATAGCCACCCTGAAGTCTGAAATGGCCCCCACAATTGTTTACGCCACCCCACGATCAACGTCAACCCGAAGCGTGGCGAGCGCAGCGAGCCCGTGAGGGGCGGCGGTACGTGTCCTACGACCTTTTCATACCCCCACTATCCACGTCGGCGTGGAGTTGAGAATAGAATAGTGTGGCGAGCGCAGCGAGCCACCGAGCCCGAAGCGTGGCGAGCGCACGCGGATACCTTCACAGGTAAACGCGTCCCTTCGCGGGCTTCACAGGTATCCGCGTCCCCTCGCGGGGCTCGCTGCGCTCGCCACACTATTCTATTCTCAACTCCACGCCGAGGTGGATAGTGGGGGTATGAAAAGGTTGTAGGACGCGTACCGCCGGCCCTCCCGGGCTCGCTGCGCTCGCCACGCTTCGGGTTCACGTTGATCGTGGGGTGGCGTTAACAATTGTGGGGGCCATTTCAGACTTCACGGTGACTATTTGGGCTCTGTGGGCCATTTAACATTGTTTCCTATGGAAAAATCGTGTCAATTGAGGCATTGAACAGTAAAATCGGGTCAATTGAGAAATTTTACATTGTTCCCTATGGGAAATCGCGGGCATCGCGTCGGTCGCGTCGCACACGATTTTTAAGTGCATTCAATGCCCGCGATGACCGCGATGGGCGCCGTGCTAGGTAAAGAGTACCTAATCTTTACATTAACTGAATGTTAACAATACCTAGAAAATAAACAGAAACTTTGACAAAAGTATACAGGGATAGTATGTATCTATAAGCACAAAAGACACATACATCCCTGTACAATACATGTACTTTGATGAACTATATTCAGGGTGCTAGGAGGCTATCTAAGAATACAATATTTCCTAAAAAAGAAAGCCATCTACCACTGCATAGTACAGGTGTGTACACACGGGCTGATTTGGCGGCTGCTGGGACATGGCAGGATGCCGGCATCGGCAGGCAGGGACAGCGCGTGGAGAGACGGAGGGGGTGGGCAGCATGGCCGCCATTCCGAGATAGTAGTTATACACAGTTTATTTCTACTTTTGATTCCGATGCCACTGGCCACGCATCAGAATCAAATTGATAATATCAGATGTGGGCAAACACAGTGCAATTTGCACTAACTTGGTATCAATTTTGACTCAAAATCGCACCGTGTGTACACAGCTTTCGGTTCCCTTTATTTATTCTGCATGCAGGGTAAATACTGTCTGCTTTTGCATGTAGCCTACAAATACTGGACAGCTTTATTGTTACGCTTCAGTTTACATTTCAGTTTGGACACACCCCTCTTGAATCTAAATTTTTCCCACATGCGCTCAAGGATTTCAGGTTTCAGTTAAAGTACAGTCCTAACTTGCATAGGGCAATAAAAGGCGGCAGGGTCAGTGCACATTGTAGGGGTACGTTGGTGGATTTTGAACGTATGCCACATTTTTTTCTCTGGGACTTGGGAGATATCTGGTCTGTATGTTTGTGTGGGGTTCATTGTCTCTATAAGTGCTATATTGTTCTCTATACAGTAATTGCACAGTACTTATCTATTATACATTCCTCCTTTCCTGGATCTGCAGAGGGGTTGCATCCAAAAAGTACCTGGCTGTGATTTGAAGATTATATTTGCATAGTCAGTTTGGCATGGCAGTTTAAGGTAATCATATCATCACATTTTGATGTTCAGAGAATTGGGCGATGTTTGATAATAGACTTTATATCATAATGACACATCCTCATCCACCTTTACCAGGCAAGTAAAGGCTTTTCCATGAGAAATTCCAGCCTTTCAAAAGTCGGGCAGCTACGTTTAGTAAACATGGCAGAGGGAATATTTTTTTGGGAGAAGGGTTACCGAAATAAAAGTTTAGTAACTCTTAATAAGAATCCATTAAATCATAGACCCAGTCTCAATACCATCTGAGCACATACAGCCTCCACCAAACCATTACCTACTCTGATGAAGTAAGCAGGCGACCGGTGAAACGCGTCAATAGAAATATGCAATAAACTCACCACTCTTCATCGGAAATTAATATTATTGCATTAAAATGACATTGAGATCATTTTTTTTAATGTATATTAATAAAGGCACTGTTTATTCCATCATCCATTGCTGGACTGGGTGCTAAGATTTACCAGCAGTACTCTATATCCTGTAACCCTGCAGCTGAGAGACTTTTCCCTCTCCCATAAATACGTATTACAGCTAGTTCACGTGTTTTAGATTAAGGAGGAGACAATTATTTTTTGTATTTACATTTCCTAGATGTAAAAACTGCTGTTAGTTGATGGATTAAAAACGATATTTTAGCTTTAATGAACATTATTCAAAGATGTACAGTTTTTCTATTACACAGCTCATTTATCCTATCAATGAAATATGTAATGAGCTTAATTAAGTAATCCGATCTGGAGCCTGTTTGTAATCTTATCACTTTAAATTTTAAATTCGGAGAGCAAAGCTTTTTCCCTGAACAGTGATGATTCTGTTGCAAGTTTAAATGGTGCGTCCGATGGAGACTAAAGACCAGATATGGATTGTAATTGTCCACGACAAGGTGCCACTAATGGTGGGACTTGGATTCAGGCTGATAACCCGGTCATCAGACAATGGGCCAGATTCTCTAAGCTTCAAAAGTGATAAAATGGAGAGTGATAAACAGCCAGCCAATCAGCTCCTACCTGCCATGTTACAGACTGTGTTTGAAAAACACCAGGGATAGGGTGAAGGGGTACCTTATACCTTATTTCTATTCAGGGTTCTCTCATTTCTGGGGGACCCTGGATCCGACTCTGCGCTGTACATTGTATAACAGAGCCAGACAGGTCACCCCTGGAAACAGCAGAAACTCCCTCATCTATATTCTGACACCTGTGACGCTCTCGGAGTCCGCTCAACTGCGCATTCACTGATTTACGTCACATGCACAGGCAGCAGCGACTCCCTTAGCATACCCATACTCAGGTGTCTCTATAGCTATACTATACTACCAGCGACCAGCAACTCAGATCCACCCAGTCCAGACCATTCTGTCACCTACAGGAATATGATTACTAACTGAATTTAGCTTATTCTGACATTTTATTCTCAATATTGATTGGTATTTGAGGCTTACCACTGTCTAGTAGGATTCCATACGTGTATATGTATATACTGTGATTTATTGGATTATTTCCTCTGCTGAATCCCCAGACAGACCTACTCTGAAATAATATTTCACTACTTTCTCACGTACTTTACTTATAAGTGTTATCTGTTTGTCTGTACTGTTTGTCTTCTATTGACCCGTAAATAGGGCCATGTTTTAACTAATAAAGTTTGTATTAACAGTAATTCATTTTCATTAGAAGGCTGTGCCCCACCCGGGAGTTCTTTTTTTGATATCCTCTCTTGGATATCTAAACTTTTTGACTGCGTTTGAAAAACGTCAGGCAGGAGCTGATTGGCTGGCTGTTTATCACTCTAAATTTTATCACTTTTGAAGCTTAGAGAATCTGGCCCAATGTAATATACTTTTATACATCATACTACACTTAGCCAACATGCCATGACCATTATATGTGTTGTGAATTGGTGTATTCATTACTAATGAAAAAAACAACAATGCACAATACATATATACTATAGTGGTCATGGCATATTATATAAGTAAATCATTAGTAATAGGGCTTTGCCCAATAACTAGAGGTCTCGTCACACTCACAGCCAACGACAGCATGGTAAGCACCAACTATAAGCGGGCAGATACAGTACAGTACTTGCCAAATATCCTTAAAGGTTCCGTAGAGTCCTGAATGTGGGAGGAGCCTCCGGATACAGTTGTCCAGTCTCCTGGCCCCAGCAACATTGTCCCTTTCCACTTTCCATCTGGGGGTGGGGCCAGGGTAACGAGGAAGCAGATATAATGAAAGTAGGTAAGTATCAGTTAAGTACACTCAGTTGTACAGGCTGTGCCACTGGTGCAATATTCCTTAATCTGGAAATATGGGCGTTATGTCCTGATTATCGCACAGTGGTATCCAGTGGGCTGGTGGGTAAGTGGCAACTTATTTCTTTATGGGCACTAGACCCACCATGGATGTGGATCATAGATTTGACAGTGTGTAGGTCGACTGTCACAAACCATGTTCGCTCCTTGCCCCCAGCAGCGACGTCACGGCCCGATCACCATGGGACTGCCCAGCGTTTACATAGAAACGGCCATGAAACGTGGGGCGTTCCCATGTGTGCGACTATCCGCCGCCCCAAGCCCCCAGCCACGCACACGCACGTACAATCTGCATGCAACCAGCGGGCGAATTCTAACTCGATGCCTCTCACATCCAGACAGCATCAATCGGGAAATAAACGGCATTATATTATATCTGCTTAGAAATACAAGTGTTATCCTATTTCATTCAATTTGCTGATTCTCAGACAGCTCAAACGCAACTTCATAAAATGGATGTGAGCGGAGGTGATGGAATAAGCTGGCAGCTGGGGAATGTATTCGGAACCCGCTCCTCATCTCTTAAACATGCAAGTCAGCCGCCACACGTTAATAAATATTGGATAAAACAGGGGGGTGATGCGAGGATTATCATTTATGAAGTTTGGGGGCAATTAAAGCAATTTATTTCACTGCTGAACTGACAACATTCTGATGGGATAACGGTAATGAATGGGAATGTGGTTAACGCTGTAGATCCCCAGCCCTGGTCATAGCGTCTCTTCAGAACTTAGGTGTTTCTGCAATGGGCCCAATGTGTGCGGTGCACACGGGCCCCTAGGCCCAGTGGGGCCCACACCGTAGACACTGTTTAAATACTTTTCTGGAGATCGAGCACCAGGTGCAGCATCTGTAGCGAATATTGACGCCAAAATGGCCGCCGGGTATGCACAGTAGTGAATTGAGTCTCAGGACGTGGCGGGTGCCATGTTTCTGGGGACTTGTATATGAGCGGTAAACTCTAGCAGAATGCCAGTCTACAGAACCGTAAAGAGGAGGTGCAAAGGGTTGCTAGGCAGAAAATATACACTGCTTAGCGAACAGGTCTGAATAAGGCCCTTACTTTAATCTACACAGATTTCCCCCTACACATTTTCTTCCACCCAGAATTGCGCATTGCTTTTGCTCAGTTACTAGGGACCTGGTTCAGGTTCACTTGCAAAAGCAAATTCTCTCTCTAATGGACAAAACCATGTGCATTGCAGGTGGGGCAGATGTAACAGAGAGAGTTAGATTTGGGTGGGGTTTGTACCTCAAACTTATCTATATTGCAGTGTAAAAATAAAGCAGCCAGTATTTACTCTGCACAGAAACAAAATAACTCACCCAAATCTAAATCTCTCTGCACATGTTACATCTGCCCCACCTGCACTGCACATGGTTTTGTCCATAAGAGAGAGAATTTGCTTTTGCAAATGAACCAGAATCAGGCCCCTTCTGTCCCGAACAAACCATGTTGCCATACAAGGGTTGCAAACACCTTTATATTTTTTTAGGTGCATAGTAAATACTGTCTGCTTTTGCATGTAGCCCACAGATTTTAGATATCTTTATTTTTACACAGCAATTTAGATTTCAGTATGAACACATCCCACCCTACTCAAACTCTCTCTTCACATGTTACATCTGCCTCCCTGCAGTGCAGCATGGTTTTGCCCAATTATGAGCTTTTTTTGTTTTAGTAAGAGACGTGACACCAGGCCCCAACTGAACGTTGTCTTCCCAGCTACTTATATAGAACTCACTCAGGGCGAAGGGGACAGTTCATTCAAGGCCCCCGCATCTGCGATTTGACAGATAGGAGTTAATTTTCTCGAAAATAACACATCCCAATTTGTCTGGAACAATCTATGCATCAGCCAGTTAATTGATCATGCACAAGGCCTGCTTGTGATTTATGTTCCGATTATCTGCATCACTGATTATACCCGGCCAATCCAATTGGCAGCGATAGTGTGGGCACAGATGGTGTAATATCCTAAGACAGCTGGTTCCCTCTGTGCTGTCATATCATCGGACCATCCAGTTAATTCAATATACAGGGTCACACAGAAAGGTCCTCGTTCTCCTCTCACGCTGGATCCCCAGGCATTGGGAATGTGAAGTACAAATGTATCTGCCTGGCTAGTGCGGTGTATTGTCTGCAGCGATTGTGAACTCAGTGCACAATTTTCCTGTAGGTCTCAGGCTTTATTTTTGTTGTTTATTTGTTGAGTGTAAAGTTTGTTACCTGTCGTTCCACAGGAGTTCTATTGAAGAGGAAACGTTATCCATAGCAACCAATCAAATTCCGGTTCTTAATTATTTAGCAACTTCTAGAAGATAATAGACAGGGGAAACATCCCTTGTTTTCTTTTTTAGAAGCTTTAGAAAATTTTCTCCTTTGTACCTAACCCTAATCCTCCCTCGCCGCAGCCTTACTGTAACCCTACCCCCCACCACGCTGCCTAACCCTAACTTAGTCGCTAGTGACTAAATCTAACCCTACCCCAGCCCCCGTCCGATACCAGCATACCTTCCAACATGACCCATTCCAGGAGGTACAAGATGCTCTGTTCCTGGACTTCCTTGGCAGTAGCAGTTGCAGGGCTGCAGCACAGTCCAAAATTCAGATAGGGGAGCCTCACCAACTGCCACCCCAAACACCACAGTCCGGGACTCACTATTTGGCTCCCTATTTGAATTTTGGACTGTGCTGCAGCAGCCCCACTTTTTTCAACTGCCACTGGCAAGGAAGTCCAGGAGCAGAGCATTGTGTCCCTCCTGGAACGGGTCATGTTGGAAAGTATGTACAGTAGTAGCATATTAGCAAACAGCAAAATGTTTGATCACTGAAGATAACTCAGAGCGTTGCTCCTTTGTACCTATGTTAGTGGATTACCACCACTAGCTAGTTCCCAATGGTGCAGCGAGTAATGCACAAACTAACATCCCTTTCACATTGCAAATCCCAGGTCGCAGCCAGATTTGGACACGGCATTTGCAATGCTAGTCTCCCACAGCAACCTGCTGATAAGCTAGGTCGTTGATGTCAGAAAGGGGGCAGGGCGGAGTGGTGGTGCGTGATCGGGGGCAGAGGAGGAGGCAGGTTTTGGAGCTGACGCTGTCTCCAATGTTTGATCGGGACCTGGGTCGCATGACCCAGGATTAACCCTTCTTTTAACCCAAGAGGGAATGCCGGGTTGCTGGACCTGGGAAAATGAAAAAGGCCCTTTAAGATCGCACAGAGACCCAAGTTGACCCGGCAACAAACCTGGGTTATTTTTGCGATGTGAAAGGGGTATATGTAATGTGATTGGCCGACGAGTCATTTTACAAGTTATTATTATAAGCATTATCTGATATATATCATAAATAACACACAGCACACGGCTGCTTTTGTACATGTATTACAGGAAAGATTCTCAGTACAAAGCTTCCAACATCAAAGCAATTAAATCTCTGTGATTTGGACGCAAACCATAACTAATAGTGGCTCCAAAATTCTTATTGTCGCCCCTTATGTTCGCTATTGTAACTACAGACAGTCTGATTGGGCTCTACAGTCTGATAGGTGCACAGTGACTGCTTAATTGGATTTACATTCACTCAAACCAGATTAGGCTGGTAAAAGACAATTCAACATGCAGCAGCGTAAATGCGGATGACGGAGGAATTAAATGTTTGTGAAAACAGTTGCAGACGATCTATCAACAGCTAATTAGTCAAAGAGTTCCGGCACGTAAACAAGAAGAACAAAGAGGGTTATGGGAGAGGGAGAGGAGGATATAGGGGGGGGGGGGGGGGAGCGAGGCTTTTTGTTCTGACATCGCAATGTTCCGTAATTAGCTGGAGAGTTCCTCTTTGCTGGTGGAGAAGGATTCCCGGATGGAGCGGTAGCCTGGGAAAAGTTGAGGGGAAGCATCAAAGTCTTCTTTTGTGGAAATCATTTATAGTTATTTTCACTTGTTGTCTCATTTAGCTGAAGAGGACCAGATCCCTATCCCAGCTCAGGCAGGTTCAGACAACTTCAGGATACTTTTAAAAATTGATTGGTTTATATTTATATACTTCCGTAGCTTTCACTAAGCGCTAGGGATGTGCGCAGTGTTTTGCCTTTGGTTTCTTGTCTAAATCGTTGTCATGTTTTGGGTTTGATCTGGATTTCTTTAAAACTTGGTATGTAGTATGACAGCATGAACCTTTGTCCATACACTCTCCATACACTTTCTCCTGAAATCATAATGGTGGGAATCCCATGCAAGGGGGCGTGGCTTTAAAAGTGGGCATGGTTACACTTGTTAATATTAATTATTATTTTTTTAAAAATGGTGCCAACAAGGGGTGCCGTTTTAACACAGGAGGTGTGGGGGAACACGGGGGGAGGGCACCTGTTTCCTACTTCCCTTGATCAGGATGCAGGTCCCTCCTCCCCGGCCAGCGCCATCTTCCCAGTGATGAAGATGACACTGGGCACTAAGGAGCAAAGACTCCCTGGCACAGTGACAGAGTCTTTGCTTTCAATGTGTGGTGCCATCTTCCGGAAGATATCACCGGAAAGATGGCGCCAGCCACAACTATACTCTGGAAGAGGGGGGAGAGGGAAGCAATGGACCCGGGCCCCTCCAGCACAACACTGTAAGGTTGACTGATAAACAGTCATCAGAGTGAAATTTTAAATGTTAGGACAATCATAGGCACAGAGTTGTATGGAAAGCAGGTACAAATGAATTGAGCTCAAGCATGCAGCCACACCCCCCTCAGCACAAGTATTTATAATGCACAATGGTCACTCCCCCACATGCTTGGTCATGCCCCTGAGGAACTGGGCCTGGGTAGAACTGGCGGTGCTTGCGGGCAATAAGCTCTAACTTTTTTTAATATAAAGACTGTAAAGTGCAGGATAAAAACGGAACAAAGAAGCAATGTATTTAGTAAAAAAATATTGATGGAATGTAGACTTAATAACTTAAGTCATCCAGAGATGGAAACATACCTTCATTCCTGGAGAAAACTGACATAAGAAATAAAATAAACGAGTTCAATGAAAGAGCGCCTTTCATTCTAGCCGCTCAGTGTAGGCAGTGTGCGCTGTGAGAATAATATTATTCAGTTGGTTCAACAAATCAATGTATAAATAAGGAGAAACAACTAAAGCAAAAAGGACACAGTAGGGTCTGTGCTTCCATCTTTTGGAGGCCCAACAGACGGATGAAAGCACACATTTCACTGGACGGCTCACGGAGACACGCCGACGCCTTACTTTGCCTTCACCTTTTAATTTTTAAGAGAAAAAAAAAAAGGACGTCATGAGAATTGGAAAGATTTTCACTCCAAACAAAACGGATCTGAGTCGCTAAGCCGGGTCAAGTTTCAGAAACCCTCTGCTGCACTCGGCTGAATCCACTGCTACGGCGTAACGAGTAGAGAGACACGTTTATCACGGCCGAGCTCTGTAAAATAAACCTTTGGAATTCATCTGGGCTGGAAGCGCAAATCCCAATCGCTTGTTATTGTTTCCTGTCTACCTTGTTAAAAGGTAGGATCTAGCACAGGGGGCTTTTCTAGAAAAGACCTGACAACCTAACGTCACAGCGGAGATCATGGCAAATGCTATATTTCCCTGTCAGACCGTTTGGTTGGCTGTCCGTTTCGGGGAAAAGGTTACACGGGGCACAGGTAATTATTCAGGGCATGGCTACGGCACGGTCCCTGGGGCCCTGTTACTTCTGTAATGGTCACAACTATACATGTTTGGTCTCTATGGCCTAACTGCAAACTTTCTGTAAGTTTTAGCTGCAGTAGAGTGCTATGCAAAAAGTAAGCACGCTGTATATCAGTTCTGTGTTATTGTTGTATATGTCTAGTGTCCGTAGGTGTCCGAAACACTGCCATCTGCTGGCAGAGAGTGAAACTACATCTCTTTCTCACACATGCACAAACACAGAATGTAGCAAACTAGCTTACGAAGCTTTTTTGCTTCGAGCGGGCTTACTAGTTTTATATCAGTACACAAGTAACAATCCTCATATCTATATAAAAGATGACGTACACTATACAGGGTCAATTTATCAAGGACACATAAGTCCTAAATCCAGTCAAAATTAAGTTTATGGCTATTTATCAAAGTTACCCACCTGGGGAAGACTCTGGCAGCTGCTGCCATCTAGGGAGGAAAAGAGTTTCTTCCGAATTTTTTTTCTTTTTTTTTCTGTTCATCTTACTTTAAAAAAAATTTTTTTGTTGTTGTTGGTGTTGTATATTAGGCTAAAACCAGTGTACCTGCCTGCTGGACTGACAAGTGACTAGAACGGGGAGTGGTAAGTTCCATCTTACCACCGCCATTGTTGTCTTGATTTGGGGTCATTGATTTGATCACTGGGGTCTTTATTATTATATATGTATTAGCACAAGCCCTGTATAATTTTATTTCATTTTGTAAGTTAGTAACTTTTTGTAAGTTAGTAAAAACTTTATTTTTATCGGTATGTTTTTTAATTGGTTATTAAAAGGCTGCCCATGTAAGCTTTGGTCACTTTAGAGCGACAAGGAATCACTTACGTTGAATAAGATGGTTACAGAATTGCAGCATACAAATGTTCCAGTGGTCCCTACAATAGCCCACAACCCCTGGCCTATCTCCTGGGCAGCTATTCCTCAACCATCAGGAGCAGTTACCTCCTGCCCTGGAAACACTTATATCAGGAAAGCACAGGTGCACTTATCAGCCCAACCCTCACATCAGTTTCCCTGCTGCTCCTCTAAAACCTGGACCGGATCCTCCACATTACCTTCATGTGGAAGTATGCTGATATATATAAAATCAGATGAAGCCCAGATACTTGGAAAGGCCACCCGGGTCTAGGGCATCACAGTTACAGGGGCTATTGGCTGCCTCTTGGATCTTCCCAGTTTATTTTCTTATTCACATGCTTGTCAGAGACCCTCCCCAAAAATGTCTGTGTTTTTTCTGACACACCCAGAAAACGCCAGGCTTCGGCCCAGCAATGCCAGCTTCCTGTCATGTTGGGGGTTCAAATTGTAGGTTTGACTGAATGATACCCCAATTACTGTCCCGCTTCGCTTGCCATACTTAGGGCAAAAATTACCGTTCCCGATATGTGTAGTTCACATGTATGATAAAGTATGAAAAAGAAAATAATAGCAAAAAATTCCAAAACTCACATGTCATGTCGACCATTTGAATCTGTCAACCGTTTGACCATATTGGTCATATGATATCGACCTATCGCCTGTCGATACCTGGCAGACTGCAAGATTCTACGTTCTCTTAATCCCATCTTCCTGCCTGTGCTTTTGTGTCTTTATGTAATCACGTTGTGTATTGATGTCGTCGCCGGCTCTTCTTCCTTTCAGCAGCATCATATACAAACACCGTAATTGCAATATTATCTCTAATAACGATGCCCTCTCGCCTTTACGCCTCGCCTCCGACCTCAGCGCCGCCGGCTCACGTGATAAATCACGCCGCCTTATCAAGGTCAGTCAGAAAAAGGCCCTTTTTTACATATCTCATAAATTTCACCCAGGTGCCAGCGATGTGAGATTAATGTAATGGCAGAGCGGCAGGCACTCAGCCTTGTCTTAATTATGCTTAGGTTGCCGGTTCACCGTTCCCCTTCATCTGTCTCTTGCTTTAGGGAACACTAAACACTATGTCATTAGATTGTCTGTTCCACAACATTGGCCTCTTTGCACGTACAAAGTCATCAGATAGCTTGGAGACAGCACTTCTTTGTATTTCCCAAGAAAACCAATTGCATCGCAGGGGGGGGGGGGGGGGGGGGTGGAGAAAACTGAAACATACGTGTGCAAAGCCATCAACTGGGTGCCATGTTCTTGGGTTCATCATGGTAATGAAATTTCTTGAACCTAAATCATTGGCAGGTTTGTGCAGCAGCCATGGAGATTAGGTGATTATGAGAATTGATAGATATCCGCCATCTACCCCATTAGTCTTACAGTGTAGCATGCACCCATCGTGTTATCTGCCGGTCTTTGCAATGTACTAATGAAAACTCAGCTGTTTGAGAATAGCGTGCCCAAGCATGAGCCGAGATTCTCTTCTCTTCACACCTTCTGCGTTTAATCTATTCCTCCACTTCATCATATACCATCTCTGCCTGCTATTGTGATTGTCACATCACAAAGGATTCGGGATGCTGTAAAGCATTAGTGATATCAGTTCTGTGTATGGGAACACATCCCCTCACACGCGATCGCGAGAGAAATCATTCGATGGTCGCTGACCAGTCAAATGATTTTTCGGCACTTGTTTCCCAGAACGGCCACAATCGCGGGCATCGTGTACCTTAAAGTTAAGGTACACGATGCCCGCGATGGACCCGATTTCCTTTGAAATCAGGTCCATTTTACCGTCAAAGGCAAAATCGGGGGCATCGCGACCGACGCGATGCCCGCGATTTTGCCATAGGCTTCAATGTTAAAATATTTTTAACATTGAAATTGGGAGCATCGCGTCGGTCTTGTGCCATTAGAATGGCACAAGATGAGATGGACTTGATTAAGTCCATCTCACATAGGAAACAATGTGAAATGGGCCAATATGACCCATTTCACATTGTATATGGCCCCGTCGTCACCCCACGATTGACGCCAACCCGAAGCGTGGTGAGCGCAGCGAGCCCGCGAGGGGCGGCGGTGCGCGTGTTCTGACCTTTTCATACCCCTACTATCCACGTCGGCGTGGAGTTGAGAATATAAAGTGCAGCGAGCCACCGAACCCGAAGCGTGGCGTGCGCAGCGAGCCCCGCGAGGGGACGCGTATACCTGTGAAGTTATACACGTCCCCTCGCGGGGCTCGCTGAGCTCGCCACGCTTAGGGGTCGGTGGCTCGCTTTATATTCTCAACTCCACGCCGACGTGGATAGTAGGGGTATGAAAAGGTCGGAGGACGTGCACCGCCGCCCCTCGCGGGCTCGCTGCGCTCGCCACGCTTCGGGTTGGCGTCAATCGTGGGGTGGCGGCATTGAGGGGTAAAATTGGGGGTCTGGGGAATATTTTACATTGAATCCAATGTAAAATAGGGTCCCAGGGACCCTATTCACATTTGATTCAATGTAAAAATCGGGTCGATCGCGTCGGTCGCATCGCATGCGATTTGGTCGCATGCAATGCGACCGACGCGATTTTTCGACACGACCACCCCGATGCAAATCGGTGTGGCCGTGCTAGGAAACAAGTACCGATTTTTCTCCCCTTCGGTAAAAAAGCCAGTTCCGGACACTATCTGCCGAATTTGGGGAGCCCCGAGCAGGCATCGCCACGCCTGGGGAACGTCCAGCATTTTTATGTGAACATTGGCTATCTACAGTAGGTAACCCTCCTACTGCAAGAGATCTCCGCCTCCAGATACTTAACCCGTGCTTCGCCACTCCCAGAAAATGTAAACAACACCCCCCCCATTTTCTAGAACGCTGCCCAGCTCCGCCCCCAAATGCCTGCAGCATGTCAATCAGACTACAGCCTAGGGTGCCCTACGCATGCGCCCCAGTATCAGATGTACGTTAACCATTGGTTTTCCATACTTCTCTTAATCGGGCCCTTGGTTCTGTAAGCGGGGGACCAGTTTAATTGTGCATCTAGAACGGTAATATATACAATAATAATTAATGAAAGTGGAATACACACAGTATGTAGTAATTAAAAAAAAACACTTATTAGTTTTAATTAGTCTGCCTATACATAAGAGACAAGATTTGATTTATTACTGTTAGTTACAGCGCATTATTTATCTGTGCACATAGAGATTACATGTAATTAACTGTAACATTAAATGTACATCACTGTCTAAAATTAGGGTCGATTCAGGTTGGCTCTCGGGATACATGCGAGGAGAGGTGTAATACAAACCGGCATGCCTCCACTGCAGGAGAACTTATTTGATGGTCGCCGATATATCCGCTAAAAATGACAACACCATTCACAGCGACTGTTCTTTTAGTATAAATAAATACAGCCGAGTCAATTCATTGAAAAGAACAGTCGCTGTGACTGAGGTTGGCATTTTTTACGGATATTTTGAGGATTGCTTACAGCAACGTTGGCACACAAAGAGTTAATAAAGAAAAAAGTTTGCCTGCCAATTTTCAATTCAATACTTACAGTATTTTGACAAAATCTCTCGGCACTCAAAGGGTTAAATTACTGTACGTCCATACATCCACGGAAGGCGCATTATTGTAGCGTACGAACAGCCCCAACATCCCCCACAGATTATTCTACTTTACAGGCACAAATTCACTTTCTCTGTCAACCTGGAATTAATGGCTTTTGAAAAAAATATATATATAATTATGGACGGTGAAAAAAGAATCTCAACAAAGCCGCAGTAGCTGTTGTACAGCGCTGGCGTGGTCTCACAAGAGCGGCCTCTCCTGACGGACGCAATGCCAACTGAGAGGCGTCTCGCTGGGAGAGGCAGGGGAGCGCAAAGAGGGTGCGGGCACATGAATATTCAGTGGTCACCCGGCTATGATATACACAGAATAGGGGCATTCGTTTGCCGGAGATCGCCAATATGTAAAATAAATATGGTCTCGAAAGATATTTGTGTATTTTAAGTTGACACAGAACTATTTATTCACTATGGGGTGATCCTGGATTATTTCCGAGCACCAGAGATACCGCCAGCTGCCCCTCCGAATACACGCGCCCCCCCCCCCCCCAGCACCCCTGGGATATGGCACGCACAGCCGCTAGGAGTGCTAAAAGTTAAAGGCACTGATTCTGGTTGACTCACTAAGCAGCAGTATTTTGCCATTTGGTGAGCCAACTAATGCCGCCCACATGAATGCCTGCCCCCGACTGGATGCCAAATGTCCCCGCAGGGCCTTGCGTGCAGGCCCAAAATCATTCGATGGTCACTGACCATCGAATGATTTTGGAAGCGCTCGCTAATCTAAGTCACTCCCTAGCTCCGAGAACAGGACGGGCAGCTGACATTCGGTGATGGAAGGCAGGAAGCCGCCCCCATGTTTTCCTGGGCGCACCAAGTGTTTTCATGGGTACGCCCAGGAAACGCAACCCCCCCCCCCCCCCAGCACGCCTCCTGCACGCCCTCCTGCTGCGAGCACCTCAGAGACTATGCAAGTCTTCGAGGGCGCCCACAGAGACCTACACATGCGTATATTCTGCATGTGCAGATCTTCAAGAACAGTCCCCGTTGCGAATTCGCAACGAGCCGATTAAATCAGAATGACCACCAAAGTACCATTAAGTCAGCTCCTAACTGTCGTGTTGCAGACTGGGTTTGAAAAATTACAGAAACTGGTTGGCTGGTAGTTTATCTCTTTCCACTTTATCACTCCCCCAGCCTTAGTGCATCGGTCACTTAGGGAGAATTCTCCTTTTTCAACATATTTAGTATGTATCCGATTGATTTGGCTTTTACCCACCCGGGGGGCACATTGACCATTTATCTGGTTTTAGACACGATAATTATAATTACTTGTTGCTGCTGTTTGTGGCAATAATAAATGATGGATCTCCTGAGTATATTACTAATCACATGCATAGGTTCTCCGGAAGGACTTCGTACGGACGGAGCCAAGCTTATCTGTGCTCCTGGCGTGCCGCTGCGCCCTCGGCGATCGGCATGCTGAGGCTGGATGCTGTGGCGCGAGGGGACCAAAGATAAGCACATTCCAGGGAGCGCATTACCAGCTGCTCCCTGTCTGCAAAGCCCGGTGTAGGCCGGCCATTCTTGGGGTCGTAGTGCCTGCGTGTGACATAACCGCGGCCCACCCCATGCGATCCGGACCGCTGCCACATAATGGTCAGTCACCTCCTACCGTCACGTTGTTGCCGCCCCCCACCGGCCTGAAACTGTGATCACAGTTTCATGTCTCGTGCATACGGGCTCCTGCGTAGAAGTGCGGAAGTCACCGAATAGCGATTTTCGCACTTCTCCGTCAGCCCTGAAGTGATAAAGCGGCTGGTATTTGATCACTGGCCAATCAGCTCCCAACTGCCAAGTTACAGCCTGGGTTTAAAAAATGACAGTTAGGGTGAATTGGCCAGGGATAAAGTACCAGCCGCTTTATCAATTCACCAGGCTTAATACATCTGCTGCCTCTAAATGCGGTAGACCTGTGCAGCAGTGCATTCTGGGCAGGAATCCGGGCAAGAACAGGTTAACCAGCAGGCGGCATTTTGCGCACCTATGAGATAAAATGTCTCAGCGTCGCGGTATAAAGCTTTCTAAAGGCGCAGTCTATTTTGTGAAATATTTGCTGCTTGTAAAGAGCCCGTTCCCTCCATACACACGGGCTCCTGTTTATTATGCTAAGTGCCCTTTTCTTGCTCTGCGAATTGCTTCCTCGCCGTTGTGGGTGACAAATAAGCAACACTCCAACTTGGTATGAAAGAGCGAGTGTTCTCCCCATTGCTTGGTCATCTCTGGGACTTGGATGGAGGCTTTATTGTGAGGACAGCAGCTCTCCCATGCGGGCGGCTTATCTGCTTGGCAGCACCGAGCGCAGTGTGATAAAGTCCAGTCGTCTCCGCCATAGAAATGGAGAGCTGCCGTCAATGGCCATGGGAAAAGGTGCATCTAACAGCTTGGCGTTAGTTCGCATACAGATTCAGCGATGACAAAGGGAACCTGGAGCGAGACGGGAATTCAGGAGATACTGAGAAATGACAGACAGCAGATTCCTTTCATCTCATTCTTCTGGGGGCGGAGGCGCTTATTCCACTAATATTTCTTACATTTCAGGTTTAATACAGTTTTGATCGGCACTGCGGCGACATACGGTACATAAGATCCTATATGGGCATGACCGGCTAAGGCACACAGTATGGTCCATATGTACGTAGGTCATGGCGGTGACATCCCATATAAGAGGGCGTGGCTTCTCTCACTGAGCAGGAGACAGCATTTCCGTGTCACTGTAATGTGGCATAAAATAAACGGCGGGCACTGCCTCTCTCCACAGTTCACTCTCTGGGCTGGGGCGAGTGGTCACTGTATAATAAATACTGGATATTTGCATTTGTAAAGTTATTTATTGCCAGAGTAATGATTTCAGCAGCAGGATCTGCAATATGTGTATGTTACTCTTCCACAAGTTCCACAAAGAACTGTTGGTCGCAGGAACATACATCATACCTCCAAACTGTCCCGCTAAACGCGGGAACGTCCCGTTTGTTGGGGACATTCCCACATCCCTCCTGCGGCCGGCAGTGCCCCCCCCCCCCCCCAATCTGACAGAATAGACGCTGTCTATTCAGCGGTGCAGCAGCCGAAAATGAAGTCGTGGCCCTAATTTGCAAATGCCTGACCCTCATTTACATATGCTACCCCCCCTTTTCTGGCACTCGAGTGTCCCTACTCTTCCTTTTAAAAAGTTGGGAGGTATGCATACATGCTAGCGCAGGTAGGGTCTCCCTTATCCGTGTATTCCAAAAACTAAATTATATTCTGACGAAAACCGTGGTTTTTGGGGGGTGGTCCCCCCCGTTCCTTTTATTCATACTTACCCCATTCCCTGATGTCTGAAGGCTGCAGTGGATGCCAGGGGACACCGTAAATGTCGTGGGACCATTGGCTCACCACGAGGGGGTCAGGAAGGAATGTAAAAAAAATTTTTTCCAAAATCCGGAAAAATTCCTTACCCAAAATGCTTGTGGTCCCGAGCATTTCGGATAAGGGATAGTGGGGCAGATGTATTAACCCCGTCGAAGAGTAAACTGGAGATAAATTGGAGATAAACTGGAAGGAGAATGCACCAGCCAATCAGCTGTGTTTGAAATATGACAGTTGGGAATTGATTGGCTGGAGCATTATCTCCATCCACTTTATCTCCAGTTTATCTCTTCGACAGGGTTAATACATCTGCCCCACTGAACCTGTACTCCGTTTTTAGTTTCGCTAGCATAGAAATGCTCACATCAGCTCCTAACTGCCATGTTACAGGCTGAAACATAACAAGTAGGCTCTGATTGGCTGGCTCTTTATCTCCAAGGTTTGATAAATCTCTCCTCAGAATACTTAGTGATACCCCTGTGATGTTACCAGCTGTTCTGCAGACAATACGCAGCACTGCGCCCACTCAGCGGAGCGATGTGGGTATGGGCTGAGGGTGACAGCAGAACTCAGACTGAGACAAATGCGCTGAGACTGTGTCAAAGCCGGCTGTCCCTGAGCGGCGTGTAACGCTATCTGCCTTCCCTCGCTACATCATCGCTGATCTAATATCTCTTATTGTTACAGACTTCTCAGATGTTACTACAAAAAAAGCAATTTCTTCATCTGCGAAGCAAAAATCTCCTGTGTGACAGCCTCCTCCGCTGCTGCCGTTTTACAGCAGTAGTGCAGCGTCGCCTGGGTAATCTCATTAATAAGGACTCCCAGAATCCTCTAGCAGACAAGTATGGCGCCACCTCCCCATCCCCCGACTGTTACGCTGACCAGATGCGCCGGGTAAATGGATCAACCTTTCTAAAGAGTGGAGACGTTGCCCTTGACAACCAATTCAATTTTTACCTATCATTTTATAAAATGTACTAGATGAAGGCTAACTAAACTGATAGGTTGCTATGGGCAACGACCCCACACTTTAGAGGGTTTGAGATAAACTTGTTTATGTCAAAGTGGCTGCCTAAATAGAAGATGCATGTTACTCCACATGGGGTACGACACGCAGAGATGTGCTATACGTGTGAAAGAGAGAAAGTGGAGAGGTTGTCCCTAGCAACTAGCCAAGAGCCAGCTTGTAGCTACTCTTTATCTAGCACAGTCCATAAAATGACAAATATCAGCTGATAGGTCAGCATCTCCTCTTTATGGGCGAGATGTACTAAACTTGAAAAGTGCTAAAAATGAAGAGTCATAAACCACCCAACCAATCAGCACACAACTGCCATTTTCCTAAACGCCGCCAGTGTCGTGACAGTTAGGAGCCACTTCGCTGGTGTTTTATCACTCTCCATTTGATCACTTTTCAAGGCTTAGTACACCTCACCCTGTCTCTCTTGGGGTATATTTACTTAAGGCAGATTTTGGGTTGATCGATAAATGTGTGTTCTAGCCTTGTGCAAAATCGATTAAGATCATTTTTTTTTAAATCGACCAACACTGATACAAAAATAAAAAATAAATAAAAAAATCCGCTCCATCTCTACCTGCTATAAGCCCAACCCCAAACTCCTGTGAAACTAGCCAATAGGAGCTTGGGGGCGGTTTTATAGAAGATAGACAAGTGTAGTGCTGTGTCCCTTGATGCACCTGGTCAGTGAAACACAGGGGTGGCTTCTGATCCCCAGGTAAGCGCACATATGTATATATATATATATAGTTTGAAGGGGGTGGTCCGGCACTCCGCTCAGTGCTATATGTGCTCCGGTGCCCGCAGCCAGTATTGAATAATGGCTGTGTGGGGGTTTGCTGCGGCACAATAAGTATATATATATATATATATATATATATATATATATATATAGTCGGGCGTCGACCGGCACTCCTGTAACCCTTGTAATGCTGATGCCGGGTGCCTTCATGCAGGGATAAGATAGAAGGATAAATATAGCGGCACTCTCGGGCTTAAACAAATAATCACTCTTGAAACGAGTTCACTTCAACGTTTCGGTCTTTTTATTTTAAGACCTTCATCAGGAATGGTGAAGGTCTTAAAATAAAAAGACCGAAACGTTGAAGTGAACTCGTTTCAAGAGTGATTATTTGTTTAAGCCCGAGAGTGCCACTATATTTATCCTTCTATATATATATATATATATAGAAGCAGATACCTTGTCTGTGGTTGCCGTTATTTCTAAGACCGTGGGTGCTCGCATCTGGAGTTGCTGTAAGTTATTATTGCTGGAAGCACCGCGGCAGTTGCTGTGTTGAGGAGGGTGCCGGTCTATTGGACTTTGCTATATATATATATATATATATATATTACAAGTACATACAACATTGTGTGTAGGTTTATATGTGCTGACCGGCTCCCCTCTGTAATGTATGGTCAGCTCTGCGGTCCAGGTAGGGTTGCCAATCCCGGGGCATTTTTTCAATTCGGGATTGAAAAATGCCCAATCCCGGGATTTCCGGGATCGGCTTCCCTAATTAAAAAACCCCGGCCCGGCCACCCCGCATATTTACTTACATGTGCAGTGCGGCCAGGGGGTGGGCGCCGGTCAGTGAAGCTGGGAGGATGGGCTGGGCGGCTGATCACTGAAGCCGGGAGACGGGCGGGTGAGTGGGAGCCAGCAGGATCCAAGAGCCGAGCAGGTGGGCAGGCGAGCTTCTTGGCCTGCGCAGCGTGACCTCTGGCCTCATCACGCAGCGCAAAGCCACACTGTCAGGGAAGGGAGAAGCCGGGCAGCTGCTGAGCACACGCTCAGATGCTGCTCATACGCAGTCTAATCCCAAAATCCTGCGATTGAAATCCCGGCGTTTTAGGGGCCAAATCCCGGGATCCCGCCGATCCCGGGGATTGGCCACCCTAGGTCCAGGTGCAGCAGCCACCCCTGGCTGCAGCCGAAGCCCTCATTCTGCAGAACGTATAGCTTACATACACCGACCCTGTACATGTTAGCCATGTCAATGCCTGAGCCAGTGCTCCGAGTAATACTGATCTCCCGCTGCGTCAGTTCCACAGCTGAGCGATGCTTAATGAAGGAACACATTTCATTTGGCTTTTTAAATTGGAGAGTATTAAATTAGATGGGGACATCACGTGACACGTGCCGCGTGTAGTCTGGCAGGGGTGTCAGCGATATCACTGGTATGTCGCAGTGTCAGATGAAATCAGCTCACACAGGGGCTGAGATTTTCTTATTGCCAATGGGCCTGATTCAGACCTGGTTGCTGCTAAGCGAATGTGCAACGTCCAGGGATCAGGTAGACGCTGCCCCACTATAGTGAAATCTGGCCTTGAGACTGAATGTGCTCGCTGCATGAATGAATGTGTATGCACTGCGAAGACTTTGCAGCCGAGTGGTGCGTAGCCACACCCCCTAATTAACATGTTACTTATCTGGTATTGAATAGCTGGATCTGAGCATGATGACTCAAAAACCCCGCCCACCCATTGTGAGGTCACACAGCCCACATTGATGCAATGTTC
This sequence comes from Crinia signifera, assembly GCF_055691185.1. Taxonomy (NCBI): domain Eukaryota; kingdom Metazoa; phylum Chordata; class Amphibia; order Anura; family Myobatrachidae; genus Crinia; species Crinia signifera. The sequence continues at coordinate 176,948,117 of NC_139223.1, read as the reverse complement.
ACGTTCACGCCCCCGATGTGAGGCCACGCCCCCTGGGTCACTTACTCACATGGGGCAGGTGGAAAGTCAGTGAGTATAACTAAACAGCAATAATTGATACATATGACTCTATATACAGTATAACCTATCATATTTGAGTCTTTAGTACAGAGGGTACATATTGCATTATATGATCATTTATTGACTACTGTATATGGCACTTAAATACACGGGGGGATATTTATTAAGATGGAAGTTCTATTTCACATGGGATGTTGCTATGGGAAACCAATCAGATAATATCTATTATCTGTTAAATCAGTGGTTCCCAACCTTTTTTGTCTCCTGTACCCCTTGATTAGGCTTTTCATTTAGGAGTACCCCCTCGTGAAATTTTTAGGGGGCGTGGCCTAAAAGGGGTGTGGCTTAACAGGGGCAAGTCATACTGGCAATGACGAGAAAAAAAAAAGTGCAACAATGCCCCACAGTGCCAGTAACAAGTATGCCCCACAGTGCCAACAATGCCCCACAGTGCCAGCAATGCCCCACAGTGCCAGTAACAAGTATGCCCCACAGTGCCAACAATGCCCCACAGTGCCAGCAATGCCCCACAGTGCCAGTAACAAGTATGCCCCACAGTGCCAACAATGCCCCACAGTGCTAGCAATGCCCCACAGTGCCAGCAACAAGTATGACCCACAGTGCCAACAATGCCCCACAGTGCCAGCAACAAGTATGACCCACAGTGCCAACAATGCCCCACAGTGCCAGCAACAAGTATGCCCAACAGTGCCAGCAATGCCAGCATCTGCAGTACTGCTCCTCCCTGCTTTGCAGAGGCCACTGGCTCCCCCCTAAGCTGCCAATACCGCGGGAGGAGCTGCGTGCGGCCGCACACGCACAGCAGCCCTCCCGCGGCCATTTTTAATCAGGGCAAAACGCTGCACCGCTGAGGTCGCGCTGTGTGACTGCCGCGGCCACCATTACAGGCGGGGCCGTGGCGTACCCCCCAGCGTGTGGACGCGTACCACAGGTTGGGAACCGCTGTGTTAAATAAATAAGTAGTAGATTCTGATTGGTTGCCCATAGCAACATCACATGTGAAAAAGACTCTCATCTTAGTAAATTTCCCCCATTCTTTTATGCGGACACATATAATACTGGTTCATAACATACAGTACAACACTGTCTAGTGCATAAAAAGGTCAAAGCAAATCACAAAGTAGTAGTAGAAAAAATAAAATAAAAAAACCAGAAGGGATCTTTGTAAATTGAATTATACTTCAACAGAGACATTTTAATTATTAATGATATTAACTAGATTAGAAAAACTGGCAGGATCTCTGACCACACAGGTTGCTCCGGGGTCAGGAAAACTGGAATAACTCAGTCACTGCTCTGGCACAAATGGGAATTTTTGCGAACAGAACAATATTGAGTTGACAGTTACTGGATAGAGGCCAATAACTTAAGTCCTTTCTCCTGCTCCTGTCACAGGAAATGCATCAGTGACACAAACTCTCCCAGATCTACAGCAAAACACATTCTGTGATTGTGCAGTGTGACTCTCAATGTGTCTGTCTGCGTCTTTGTGTTATCAGGCATATACTGTATATTGGCGTTTGTGTGTGTGTCTGCGCCTTTGTGTTATCAGGCATATACTGTATATTGGCGTTTGTGTGTGTGTCTGCGCCTTTGTGTTATCAGGAATATACTGTATAATGGCGTTTGTGTGTGTGTCTGCGCCTTTGTGTTATCAGGCATATACTGTATACTGGCGTTTGTGTGTGTGTCTGCACCTTTGTGTTATCAGGCATATACTGTATACTGGCGTTTGTGTGTGTGTCTGGGCCTTTGTGTTATCAGGCATATACTGTATACTGGCGTTTGTGTGTGTGTCTGCGCCTTTGTGTTATCAGGCATATACTGTATACTGGCGTTTGTGTGTGTGTCTGCGCCTTTGTGTTATCAGGCATATACTGTATGTGTGTCTGCGCCTGTGTGTCTGCGTGTGTGTGTGTGTCTGCGCCTTTGTGTTATCAGACATACAGTATATACTGTTCTGGCATGTGTGTGTGTGTGCGCGCGCATGTGTATGTACAGTATGTGTGTGTGTGTGTGTGTGTGTGTCATATTTGCCTACTTTTGAAAACTATTTTCAGGGAGATCATAGATGGTAATAAAATTTTGAAAAGTGCCCTATTGATGGGGCGTGTCATGCTCCACCCAAAGGGCGTGTCTGGCTCCATATATGGAGAGATTGCGAAAAGTGATTGTGAACGTAACACCTAGAAGAAGCATGGGAGTAGACTGAGAGAAATCTTTTAAAATGACTTATATGCAAATGTAGATTAGCCCAAAGCAGTTAGTAAGAGATAATATACTTGGTAAAGTGATGGGATTCAATGTAAATTTATCTGTCTCTCCTTTTTTCCCCAAAAATGTAACAGTGTAATGTGGGCTAGGTGACATGAGGGAGATTGCTAGACTAATGAGGGAGAGCGGGACATTGCTGCTATGTCAGGGAGTCTCCTGCAGAATGCAGGAGAGGAGGTAACTATGATGGAACAGTGTAATATGGGCTAGGTGACATGAAGGAGATTGCTAGACTAATGAGGGAGAGAGGGAGATTGCTGTTATGTCAGGGAGTCTCCTGCAGAATGCAGGAGGGGAGGTAACTATGATGTAACAGTGTAATGTGAGCTAGGTGACATGAGGGAGATTGCTAGACTAATGAGGGAGAGAGGGAGATTGCTGTTATGTCAGGGAGTCTCCTGCAGAATGCAGAAGGGGAGGTAACTATGATGTACAAGTGTAATGTGGGCTAGGTGAGGGAGATTGCTAGACTAATGAGGGAAAGAGGGAGATTGCTGCTATATCAGGGAGTCTCCTGCAGAATGCCGGAGGGGAGGTAACTATGATGTAACAGTGTAATATGGGCTAGGTGACATGAGGGAGATTGCTAGACTAATGAGGGAGACAGGGAGATTGCTGCTATGTCAGGGAGTCTCCTGCAGAATGCAGGAGGGGAAGGTTACTATGATGTTACAGTGTAATGTGGGCTAGGTGACATGAGGGAGATTGCTAGACTAATGAGGGAGAGAGGGAGATTGCTGCTATGTCAGGGAGTCTCCTGCAGAATGCAGGAGGGAAGGTAACTATGATGTAACAGTGTAATGTGGGCTAGGTGACATGGGGGAGATTGCTAGACTAATGAGGGAGAGAGGGAGATTGCTGCTATGTTAGGGAGTCTCCTGCAGAATGCAGGAGGGGAGGTAACTCTGATGTAACAGTGTAATGTGGGCTAGGTGACATGAGGGAGATTGCTAGACTAATGAGGGAGAGAGGGAGATTGCTGCTATGTCAGGGAGTCTCCTGCAGAATGCAGGAGGGGAGGTAACTATGATGTAACAGTGTAATGTGGGCTAGGTGACATGAGGGAGATTGCTAGACTAATGAGGGAGAGAGGGAGATTGCTGCTATATCAGGGAGTCTCCTGCAGTATGCAGGAGGGGAGGTAACTATGATGTAACAGTGTAATGTGGGCTAGGTGACATGAGGGAGATTGCTAGACTAATGAGGGAGAGAGGGAGATTGCTGTTATGTCAGGGAGTCTCCTGCAGAATGCAGGAGGGGAGGTAACTATGATGTAACAGTGTAATGTGGGCTAGGTGACATGAGGGAGATTGCTAGACTAATGAGGGAGAGAGGGAGATTGCTGCTATATCAGGGAGTCTCCTGCAGTATGCAGGAGGGGAGGTAACTATGATGTAACAGTGTAATGTGGGCTAGGTGACATGAGGGAGATTGCTAGACTAATGAGGGAGAGAGGGAGATTGCTGCTATGTCAGGGAGTCTCCTGCAGAATGCAGGAGGGGAAGGTTACTATGATGTTACATTGCAATGTGGGCTAGGTGACATGAGGGAGATTGCTAGACTAATGAGGGAGACAGGGAGATTGCTGCTATGTCAGGGAGTCTCCTGCAGAATGCAGGAGGGGAGGTAACTATGATGTAACGGTGTAATGTGGGCTAGGTGACATGAGAGAGATTGCTAGACTAATGAGGGAGAGAGGGAGATTGCTGCTATGTCAGGGAGTCTCCTGCAGAATGCAGGAGGGGAAGGTTACTATGATGTTACATTGCAATGTGGGCTAGGTGACATGAGGGAGATTGCTAGACTAATGAGGGAGAGAGGGAGATTGCTGCTATGTCAGGGAGTCTCCTGCAGAATGCAGGAGGGGAAGGTTACTATGATGTTACATTGCAATGTGGGCTAGGTGACATGAGGGAGATTGCTAGACTAATGAGGGAGAGAGGGAGATTGCTGCTATGTCAGGGAGTCTCCTGCAGAATGCAGGAGGGGAGGTAATTATGATATAATAGTGTAATGTGGGCTAGGTGACATGAGGGAGATTGCTAGACTAATGAGGGAGAGAGGGAGATTGCTGCTATGTCAGGGAGTCTCCTGCAGAATGCAGGAGGGGAGGTAACTCTGGTGTGTGTGTGTGTGCCCAGTGGAGCTTAAGGTGTATACACACTATGCAATATTTTAACAATATACACGATAACAATATCTTTGAAGATATTTTCATGTATATCAAGTAGATACTATTGTGTACTGGGTATGGGTTGACCCAATTTAAATTGACATGCACTGTGTCGACCACCGATGGTCGACATGGCTGAGGTCGACATGACTAAGGTCGACAGGGTTGGAAGGTCGACACAAGCATTAGGTCAACAATGGCAAGGTTGACATGAGTTTTTTTTTTACCTGAATATAAACATGGTCGACATGTAAACCGTCTAAGTGTATTGCATCCCCTCGCATCGCACGCTACGCATGCCAGTGATCAAGGTCAGCAAAGTGACCTTATCCCGTATGCAATATGGGGGTAATTCAGTCCTGATCGCTGGGCTGGTAAATTGTAGAGACTTTTAATCAGATAACTGCCGTCCCACCAGAGTGAAATCCCGCCCACTGCAAGTCTGTGAAAAGCTTGTAACCCTGCGATTCGCTGCAAATCCAACGTACTCACCAGAGTGATTGTCCCAGTGTGTGCGCAGTCTGTGCGTAGCCCAGGACTTACCCGGCTGATCGGGCCGAAGCTGACGATGTGTGCATGCGTACTGCGAGCCGTACGCACGCGCAGTGATGGATATGATAATCGCCTGGCCCGTGAATTCACAGCCATGGGACCAGGTCTGAATAACCCCCATTATTGTTAACGACGATCCTCCTTGTCATCTCAACATGCAGGTATGTTCTGAGCAGGGACCAAGTAACGTCAATCACCGATAACATTAAGAATATTGGTCAGTGTGTATGGACTAGATCAATTAAGCAATATCGTTATCGCTATATCGCTTATTTTGCACAGAGATGTTGGAAAAACAGTTACGCTATCCTGCAATTATAAGTTCAGCATCAATTGTTAAAGTACTATTATATTATCCATGTAAGTTCTTAAACTAATAACCACTACAACCTTTTACAGTATATTAGATTAGAATTGTAATCCTATAGATTGTAAGATTGCGAGCAGGGCCCTTCAACCTCTATGTCTGTCTGTAATGACCCAGTTTGTCTTATCACTGTTGATTCTAATTGTAAAGTGCACCGTAATATGCTGCGCTATATAAGACACTGTAACGGAATCTGCTGCGCTATATAAGACACTGTAACGGAATCTGCTGCTCTATATATGACACTGTAACGGAATCTGCTGCGCTATATAAGACACTGTAACGGAATCTGCTGCGCTATATAAGACACTGTAACGGAATCTGCTGCTCTATATATGACACTGTAACGGAATCTGCTGCGCTATATAAGACACTGTAACGGAATCTGCTGCGTTATATAAGACACTGTAACGGAATCTGCTGCGCTATATAAGAAACTGTAACGGAATCTGCTGCGCTATATAAGAAACTGTAACAGAATCTGCTGCGCTATATAAGACACTGTAACGGAATCTGCTGTGCTATATAAGACACTGTAACGGAATCTGCTGCGCTATATAAGACACTGTAACGGAATCTGCTGTGCTATATAAGACACTGTAACGGAATCTTCTGCGCTATATAAGACACTGTAACGGAATCTGCTGCGCTGTATAAAACACTGTAACGGAATCTGCTGCGCTATATAAGACACTGTAACGTAATAAGCTGCGCTATATAAGACACTGTAACGGAATCTGCTGCGCTATATAAGATACTGTAAAGGAATCTGCTGTGCTATATAAGAAACTGTAACGGAATCTGCTGCGCTATATAAGACACTGTAGCGGAATCTGCTGCGCTATATAAGACACTGAAACGAAATCTGCTGCGCTGTATAAGACACTGTAACGTAATATGCTGCGCTATATAAGACACTGTAACGGAATCTGCTGCGCTATATAAGACACTGTAACAGAATCTGCTGCGCTATATAAGACACTGTAACGGAATCTGCTGCTATATAAGACACTGTAACGGAATCTGCTGCGCTATATAAGACACTGTAACGGAATCTGCTGCGCTATATAAGACACTGTAACGGAATCTGCTGCACTATATAAGACACTAATGGAATATGCTGCGCTATATAAGACACTGTAACGGAATCTGCTGCGCTATATAAGACACCAACGGAATCTGCTGCGCTATATAAGACACTGTAACGGAATCTGCTGCGCTATATAAGACACTGTAACAGAATCTGCTGCTCTATATAAGACGCTGTAACGGAATCTGCTGCGCTATATAAGACGCTGTAACGGAATCTGCTGCTCTATATAAGACGCTGTAACGGAATCTGCTGCGCTATTTAAGACGCTGTAACGGAATCTGCTGCGCTATATAAGTCACTGTAACGGAATCTGCTGCGCTATATAAGGCACTGTAACGGAATCTGCTGCGCTATATAAGACATTAACGGAATCTGCTGCACTATATAAGACACTGTAACGGAATCTGCTGCGATATATAAGACGCTGTAAATGAATCTGCTGCGCTATATAAGACGCTGTAACGGAATCTGCTGCTCTATATAAGACGCTGTAACGGAATCTGCTGGGCTATATAAGACACTGTAGCGGAATCTGCTGCGCTATATAAGACACTGTAACGGAATCTGCTGCGCTGTATAAAACACTGTAACGGAATCTGCTGCGCTATATAAGACACTGTAACGTAATATGCTGCGCTATATAAGACACTGTAACGGAATCTGCTGCGCTATATAAGATGCTGTAACGGAATCTGCTGCGCTATATAAGACACTGTAACGGAATCTGCTGCGCTATATAAGACACTGTAACGGAATCTGCTGCGCTATATAAGACGCTGTAACGGAATCTGCTGCGCTATATAAGACACTAACGGAACCTGCTGCGCTCTATAAGACACTGTAACGAAATCTGCTGCGATATATAAGACGCTGTAACGGAATCTGCTGCGCTATATAAGACACTGTAACGGAATCTGCTGCGCTATATAAGACGCTGTAACGGAATCTGCTGCGCTATATAAGACACTGTAACGGAATCTGCTGCGCTATATAAGACACTGTAAATAGATAAATAGACATATTATACGGTTACTAATTATTTGCAGTGCTGTCACCTCTCCAATGGAATGCTATATGAAGTCACACGTTGTCGTGCAGCTTCTCACCTGTGGTCCATGAGGTTGACTTTGCAATAAATAGAAGGTAAAATCCCCCCCACCTCCCTCCCTGCGCTCAGGTCTCTGCGCTCACCTTCCCACCGGCAAAGCAACCCAGATACTTGTGAGCTTATAAAAAGACCACCAGCTTCCCTTAAGCTTTCCCGTGAATGGATGACCCTGCTCTGCTGTCTCTGTCTGAACGCCGAACAGTAAAGTAAATCGGGCATATAAGACACTGTAACGGAATCTGCTGTGCTATATAAGAAACTGTAACGGAATCTGCTGCGCTATATAAGAAACTGTAACAGAATCTGCTGCGCTATATAAGACACTGTAACGGAATCTGCTGTGCTATATAAGACACTGTAACGGAATCTGCTGCGCTATATAAGACACTGTAACGGAATCTGCTGTGCTATATAAGACACTGTAACGGAATCTTCTGCGCTATATAAGACACTGTAACGGAATCTGCTGCGCTGTATAAAACACTGTAACGGAATCTGCTGCGCTATATAAGACACTGTAACGTAATAAGCTGCGCTATATAAGACACTGTAACGGAATCTGCTGCGCTATATAAGATACTGTAAAGGAATCTGCTGTGCTATATAAGAAACTGTAACGGAATCTGCTGCGCTATATAAGACACTGTAGCGGAATCTGCTGCGCTATATAAGACACTGAAACGAAATCTGCTGCGCTGTATAAGACACTGTAACGTAATATGCTGCGCTATATAAGACACTGTAACGGAATCTGCTGCGCTATATAAGACACTGTAACAGAATCTGCTGCGCTATATAAGACACTGTAACGGAATCTGCTGCTATATAAGACACTGTAACGGAATCTGCTGCGCTATATAAGACACTGTAACGGAATCTGCTGCGCTATATAAGACACTAATGGAATATGCTGCGCTATATAAGACACTGTAACGGAATCTGCTGCGCTATATAAGACACCAACGGAATCTGCTGCGCTATATAAGACACTGTAACGGAATCTGCTGCGCTATATAAGACACTGTAACAGAATCTGCTGCTCTATATAAGACGCTGTAACGGAATCTGCTGCGCTATATAAGACGCTGTAACGGAATCTGCTGCTCTATATAAGACGCTGTAACGGAATCTGCTGCGCTATTTAAGACGCTGTAACGGAATCTGCTGCGCTATATAAGTCACTGTAACGGAATCTGCTGCGCTATATAAGGCACTGTAACGGAATCTGCTGCGCTATATAAGACATTAACGGAATCTGCTGCACTATATAAGACACTGTAACGGAATCTGCTGCGATATATAAGACGCTGTAAATGAATCTGCTGCGCTATATAAGACGCTGTAACGGAATCTGCTGCTCTATATAAGACGCTGTAACGGAATCTGCTGGGCTATATAAGACACTGTAGCGGAATCTGCTGCGCTATATAAGACACTGTAACGGAATCTGCTGCGCTGTATAAAACACTGTAACGGAATCTGCTGCGCTATATAAGACACTGTAACGTAATATGCTGCGCTATATAAGACACTGTAACGGAATCTGCTGCGCTATATAAGATGCTGTAACGGAATCTGCTGCGCTATATAAGACACTGTAACGGAATCTGCTGCGCTATATAAGACACTGTAACGGAATCTGCTGCGCTATATAAGACGCTGTAACGGAATCTGCTGCGCTATATAAGACACTAACGGAACCTGCTGCGCTCTATAAGACACTGTAACGAAATCTGCTGCGATATATAAGACGCTGTAACGGAATCTGCTGCGCTATATAAGACACTGTAACGGAATCTGCTGCGCTATATAAGACGCTGTAACGGAATCTGCTGCGCTATATAAGACACTGTAACGGAATCTGCTGCGCTATATAAGACACTGTAAATAGATAAATAGACATATTATACGGTTACTAATTATTTGCAGTGCTGTCACCTCTCCAATGGAATGCTATATGAAGTCACACGTTGTCGTGCAGCTTCTCACCTGTGGTCCATGAGGTTGACTTTGCAATAAATAGAAGGTAAAATCCCCCCCACCTCCCTCCCTGCGCTCAGGTCTCTGCGCTCACCTTCCCACCGGCAAAGCAACCCAGATACTTGTGAGCTTATAAAAAGACCACCAGCTTCCCTTAAGCTTTCCCGTGAATGGATGACCCTGCTCTGCTGTCTCTGTCTGAACGCCGAACAGTAAAGTAAATCGGGCATGAAGGGAGCAGGAGAGACGTGGGATTGTATCTGGCAGGTGCAGCAAGACCTTGTCGGAGGCATAAGATCACACACCATATCAGTGCGCCATAGCAGCACTAATCCCTACTGTATACAGTGCTCCAGGGCCCGTCTTTTTTTACATAGAGCTAGGTGATAATGCTCAGACGCCACCGCCTAGTATAACACGGTGAGGCCGCCTTCAGCGCACGTCCTTCACACGGCATGAAACACAGGCCCAATATTACTAATCCGCAGCGAGGTATAGTAAACACATTATACTCCGTGCAATACTAAGCGTAATATAAATAAATGAACGGCAGATGTAATTAGCATTCTCAATTCTATTCGCTCTACAAGCCAACAATTATTCTTCAGATCTTTCCTCCGAGGGCCCCGATATAACCACCACCAGCCGCCACGCTCTCCGTTCTCAAATTCTTCAAAGTGTCCCTGCCACCGATACAAAGACGCGTATGCAAATGGTGCCCGAGCCGGTGCGTCGCCCCCCCCCCGGTAGGAGTCTACCTGCAGAAAGTGAGGTCCCTAAATCACTGCGAGTCATTAGTACAAAAAGAGCAGAGAGAAGAGTCTGCCGATTACTCTTGAGAGTGTGCGAGATGAGAGGCTGATGGCGCTCGGTTCCTGCCAAATAACTCCGCCAGTGATCAGGGGCTCGGCCGACCAATTTGCATGATTTGTCCTAATAATCTCAAACTGTACCAACACCAAATTTAAATACATTTCAAGCGAAATTGTGATTAAATCAACTGATTCAACATTGGAATAACCTCCAAATGATCCCAAACCGCGCATTCAATCATCGCTGTCAGCATGTTGATTAATTACGTTGAAAACAAATCACAAGTTGACGACATGCAGATGGGTGAAAGCGGAAGCCTTTGATTTGGACATCTATTCTTGACACTTTGTAGGAAATGATATTTGATAAACACCTTCCGTTTTTTTTTTTTTTGCATGAATGTGATTATTCGGGAGACTCTTACTTGGCGAAGCAGCTTTCTGCTTGTTTGCAGCGTGTTATAAGACACGCAGGGGGGAATTTACTAAGACTGGAGTTCTATTTCACATGGGATGTTGCTATTAGCAACCAATCAGCATCTGCTTCTTATTTAGTTAGCACCCTCGAGAAGATAATAGGAAGCATCTGATTGGTTGTCTATAGCAACATCCGGATTCGGTATGAAATCCGACGGTCAAAATCCTGACGGTCAAAATACCGCCATTTAAAATTCTGACATGGTCAAATACCGACAGCTATTCACAGACGACCAAGATACTGACAAGGTCAAAATACTGACATTTAAAATCCCGACAAGGTCAAAATACCGACATATAGAATGTAGACAGGTGAAAAAGTCAACATGACTTTCGGTCGACAGGTCGCAAGGTCGACATGGGTTTTTCAAAGTTTTTTTACCTGAATGTCGACACAGTCGACATGGACACAGTTAAAAGTGAACCGCAGCTTGGCACACTATTTTATTCTCCCACCAAGCCCTAGTGGATTGTAGGGTATTTCATGTCCTACAATCCACTAGGGTTGGTGGGAGAATAAAATAGTGTGCCAAGCTGCGGTTCACTTTTAACTGTGTCCATGTCGACTGTGTCGACATTCAGGTAAAAAAACTTTGAAAAACCCATGTGACCTCGCACCTGTCGACCAAAAGTCATGTTGACTTTTTCACCTGCCTACATTCTATATGTCGGTATTTTGACCTTGTCTGGATTTTGACCATTTTGGGATTCTAAATGTCGGTATTTTGACCTTGTCGGGATTTTGACCGTCGGGATTTTGACTGCGTCCCCAACACCCCATGTGAATCAGAACTCCCATCTTAGTACATTTCCACCGCAATGTGGTATTAGGTCTAGCACCTTGCATGTTTCAAAACCTGCGCAGTTGCTCAAAGGCGGATTTTGCACAAGGCAACCTAAGGCCCAGTAGGTCCCAAGGTGCCCCATAAAGATACCCTGGCTGTCCAAAACATTCTCAGGAGGAGCAATACATGACTACCGAGTGACAGCATCATGACATCACATATCCGCCTCTGCAGTTCCTCTTGGGGTGTCCATCTCTGCGGTGTTCATTCTAGCACAGTGCGGTCTGTATTTCAGCACTGATACGCACACCAGACCTGTGCTAGAAGCTGTGACCTCCTAGCACAGGTTTCGGGCAGGATCAGCGCTGAGGGAGGGGCCTTCCCTGTATAGCGCTGGCTGTCTCAGAGGTATAGCTGCAATAGCAGTCATTTTGCTGCGGAAAAGAAAACAACAGCAGAAGCACGTTAACTTAATTGCTTTTATTTAGGGATAATTCTCTTAATTGCTCTGCGCTAGAATGCGGACAGCTACACTTCAGAGCATGCGATCACTCAGGTGAAAACAGATTTATTTTTATTGCTGGAACAGACTATATCAACTTATAATATATGTACCTTGCGGAAACTTAAAATTTCTAGCGTTACCACATATAAGTTTTGTCTTAGAGATTTGTCGCACATTATCCTGTTATAATTACCCCTCAATAATGAACTAATTATTTTGAAAAACATTTTATACCTTTTATAGCCTCTGTTCCTGCACATGAAATCTTACAGGAAAGCATTTGCTTCTTGTGTACCTATAACCTGATTGATCTATGGTTTATGTATGTCCTACAGTTATGCCCCTTTCAGACCGCACTTTTTACCCGTTATTTTGCTGTTTTTTTACCATTTTAAAACGGTAAGTTGTGCAGTCTGAATGGTGCAGAGTGAATTTACCAGTTCTATTGAGCTGGTATTTATAAGCGGTAATAAAGCAGGGTCCTACCCGTTTCAGACCCGTTTTTTTTTTTCATCCACTGTTTTCTATGGGTTAAAACGGGTTCAATGTTGTGAAGGAACAAAAACTGCATTGAAATACCGTTTAAGGCCAAAAACTGCACTGAAATACCATTTAAAGACATGAAGTGTGAAAGGGGTTTTAGCTGGCAGACCCGTTTTTAGAAACTTTTTAAAATACCGGGTCAAAGCCAGTTTTGCGGTCTGAAAGCAGCATTATGCCCCTTTCAGACCGCACTTTTAAAACGGTAAATTGCCGTTTTTTTACCGTTTTAAAACGGTAATGTGTGCGGTCTGAAAGGTCCAGTCCCACTTAACCGGTTAGAAAATGCCGTTTTTTCTAACCGGTTAAAATGCAGGGTCCTACCCGTTTCTGAACCGGTATTTTAGCGCAAAAATCGGCTCAGAAACGGTATTTAGGACCCAGCCAATGAGCTGGGTCCTAAATTCAGCACAGTGAATACTTAATGAGCGCTCATTAAGTATTCACAGCACTGGAGCCCCCCCCCGCGCGTGTCGACACCCCCCGCGCGCGTGTCGACGCCCCCCCGCGCGTGTCGACGGCCCCCCCGCGTGTCGACCCCCCCGCGCGTGTCGGCGCCCCCCCCCCGTGTCGACTTACCCCGTGCCGGTATCTCCGTTGTGGTTCCCGGCACTGCAGCTCAGTATGCTCGGAAAGCACTTATGAAAAAAGTGTCTTTCAGAAAATGGCTGCCCCCTATACGGAAGACAGTTTTTTTAAACAGGGTTTCCTATGGGGCAGCCATTTTCTGGAAGACACTTTTTTCATAAGTGCTTTCCGAGCATACTGAGCTGCAGTCCACAACGGAGGTACCGGCACGGGGTAAGTCGACAGGGGGGGGGCGCCGACACGCGGGGTGGGGTGGGGGGGCGTCGACACGCGCGGGGGGGCGTCGACATGCGCGGGGGGCGTCGACATGCGCGGGGGGGCGTCGACATGCTCTCGGTCGACACGCGAGGGGGGGGGGAGCTGCACGGAGGGGAGGGCTGAAGGCTGCACTGGCTTTGACCCTGTATTTGGAAAGTTTCCAAAAACGGGTCTGCCAGTGTCAAAAAATCGGCACTTAAACGGTAATATACCGTTTAAGTGCTGCGGTGTGAAAGGGGTTTTATCTGGCAGACCCGTTTTTGGAAACGTTTCCAAATACAGGGTCAAAGCCAGTTATGCGGTCTGAAAGCAGCATTACTGTACTCATTCACTGGCGTTTGTTCGCTGTCCAGGGTGCTGAACCTCATATGTCTGCAGCATGATGTGTGATGATCTTTCCACGCAGCAAGATCCAGGCTGCAGAATGGGGACACGGCCATTATGTCGACACAGTAAAGGTAGATATACATTGGGTTGACCACTGAGGGTCGACATGCCTAAGGTCGACAAAGTCATTAGTTCCACAATGGCTAGGTCAACAGTCAAAAAGGTCAACATGGGTTTTTCTCAATTTTTTTTTTTTTTGGAGCCGACGTGCTAACAGCTGGTATTTCATGCCCTACCATCCATTAGGGCATGGAGGAAGAATAGAATAGTGTGCCAAGCGTAGCGAGGCACCGCGCCTGAAGCATTCCGAGTGCAGCGAGTTATGCAAAGGGATGTGGTAGGCTTAGACTAGGCATGTCCAAACTGTGGCCCTCCAGGTTTTGTGAAACTACACATCCCAGCATGCCTTACAATAGTTTTAGCATTCCCTAATAGCAAAACTGTGGCAAGGCATGATGGGACTCGTAGTTTCACCACAGCTGGAGGGCCATAGTTTGGACATGCCTGGCTTAGACGATGCCCATGACGACTGTGTCGGATGTAAAAAGTGATACCCATGTTGGCCTCTTGACTGTCGACCTGTCCATTGTTGACGTAATGCTTGTCGACAATGTCCCTGTGACCTTCCCTCACATTACCTTAGTTATAGACTGTTCCAACTGGACTCCAGGTTTTGTGCAAAAGTCTAGAACAAGAGTCCGTAGCAACCATTATATTGACCAGTTGCGGTCCCTGTGGGTAGATTCCAAGACTGCCCATATTAATATGATTAATATGTGCAGGCACATTGTAGAAAACATTCCCGGAGAGGGTCGGTAGGTTATTCTTGTCTTGTACGCGATCTTCCTGCCGCCTGCCGCTGAATCCCGCCACCACTGACTGTTTAATATCTGTGGCCATTTGACATCTTTTGTCACCTTGCTCAATATTCTCTGTAGATGGGGAATTAACGGAGGACCCGGAAGGGAGAATGCTCAGGTTCGGATCATAATATTGCTGCCTGGAAGGCTCTGTTTCATATTGTTGTCAATCCCCAGCTGGGGTGAGAGAGAAATAAAGGCTGAGGGAAGAGAACGCTGCAGAAAAAAAAAATTGTTAGAGAGAATAAAAACCTCACCTGGTCCCATACATTATTCTTATTACTCTGGAGTCTGCTTATATTTGTGCAGTATGGAAACCGCCAAAAACATGACCTTGCTGCCATATTTCTGGAGACCTGGGCATGCAAATATGCAACTGCGCCAGCGAGAAGGGCGCGCAGAGGCTGCACACAGCGCTCTCCTCTTTTAAATTTACTCTCAAAGTGATGTCACAATGTTATCAGAGATCTATGCAAAGCTTCTGATGGTAAATAATATTTGTTTGTTTGTTTATATATTTAAATAAAACTTTTTTCCCAATAAAGATTCCAACTTGCATTAGATTTTTTTTTTTATAAAAAAACAAACAAAAAAACAATGATATACATATAGTACAAGAGGGAGTGACCGAAGGGGAACCAATTAATGCTGAATCGCGTCTTTAGCCTTTTTTAGCAGGGGCAGTACCAAGAGAATGTGATCATTCGGCCACGCCCCCCCCGACCAGATCACTTTCCAATCAGCCACACCTCTTACCTGCAACCAGGCATCCCCATCCCGCAAAAGGGGCAAGAAAAGTAGTTGAGTTTGCTATAACTAGACATTATTAGTATTGTCATTAATTAACGGAGAGTGCTGTTTTTAGTGTAGATGTGCAGTTCGGATTTACTCGGCTCTTATTCCCAAAATTAGCGCAAGTTTGAATTTTTTTGTCCCATGGGCTATCATCTGTCACATGTTTTGGATAGGCAATAAGATTCCGTTTTGAGTTCCAAGTTAATCCAGGTAAAATACTATCTATAGTTTTTAGGGTACTTATATGTTAGTTGGGCGCCCACTTTACATACGTACGCATGCGGAAGGAAATTGCATCGCATTGCATGTTCCGTTTTAGTGCCGTGCGATGCAATGCGATCCCAGTGCTTTATATGCATATAGTTGTGATGTATGTCTATAAATTACCGTAACTATGGTTACGGTAACTAATGAATACACTTAAGTTAAGTAAATAGTGAATGTGTTCCTTAAACCATACCACTATCCACGCCAACCCGAAGCGTGGCGAGTGGCGGCGGAACGCGTCCTCCCTACCTTTTCATACACCCACTATCCACGTGGGTGTGGAGCCGACTTTATATAGTGTGGGGAGCGCAGCGAGTTACCGAGCCCGAAGCATGGCGAGGGGCAGCGGATTACTTTACATGTTTTCCACGTCCTCTTGTGGGGCTCGCTACGCTCGCCACGCTTCGGGCTCGGTGGCTCGCTGCGATTGCCACGCTTCGTGGTGCCGTGGATAGTGGGGCAACGCTGTGCTTGCAACGCTATGGGGTGGTGTGGATACTGAGGGTGTTACTATGGGGTGGTGTGGATAATAGGGGGGTACCTACAATTGTCACTATCGCATCGCATCGTGAGGTACAATGCAATGCGATGCGATAATGCCTTAAAAAATAGCAGGGAATCAAATATTTAGTAATATCGCATCGCACGCATAGTGTGACACTAAAAGTTGACATGCGATGCAATTTTCTGACGCAGAATAGCCCACTAAGCTATTTGCGCCCAACTAACGTACAGTATAAGTACCGTTTTTAGCCTATGAAGTCTAAGCCCCTTGTATACAAATAAACAACAGAGATCTCAAGTCAGACCATTCCAAATCAACAAAACAGGAAATGTTACGCTGAAATGTGATTGGTTTAGTATTGATAACAGACAGAACTCGCTATTATGGAACAAAGGGAATACAAAGCAGTTCCTCAGATTGTGTCTCAGCTTTCGCAATCTGGCGAGGATTTACTGTGTAGACTGAGATAAAATTTATGTGATAGACGTATTCAGCATAATCTAGAAAAGTCAAGTTTTGGACAGGCATGAATCAGGCTGGAGGGTTCTGGGGCACCGTGTTGGTGATTTACTGTCTCAGACACAGTTTGTGTGTTCCCCCTTAGCGCTCACAGGCAAAATAAAGTAATTCTAACAATTACACAGAATGGTTTTATTGAGATATCCTGCAGGGAGAGGCTTAACCCGATGACTACCGTAATTATCTACTGGCTATTATATACTTAAATCCATTGGTTTCTCTATAATGGTGCAAGGTGTGCGATGTACTGTACATGAGCCCCTGGGTCCTGAGAAGCTCACACTGCACCTATATTTAAATACTTACAGTATTCTCCGGAGTCCTGTTTCAAATATCACCAGGAAAATGATTAGTCACTGGAACATAGCGGTTAGTCTACAGCAGGGCTGGGCAACACCGGCCCTCCGAATGTTGATGAACTACACATCCCAGCATGCCTTGCATCAGTTTCAGCATGGCCACATAGCAAAACTAATGCAAAGCATCCTGGGATGTGTAGTTCATTAACATATGGAGGGCCGGTGTTGCCCAGCCCTGGTCTACAGTGCCATAGAGAGGAGGGGACCCACACGTAGACAGGAGACACAGCAGGACACTTCAGGGGGTGGGTCAGGGCTGTCTCCTCCCCATTGCATTAAAGTGGGCTAATTGGAGCAAATGCATATCATTTAGCCCCGCCCCCTCTATTCGAAGGTGGATATTCCAGCTATAAATGCCGCATCCTGCCCGCTTCTATAGGAAGCGGGTGGAATGTGGGAGTTTCGGCCACTCTAAAGCGGGTGTGCGGGACTGCTTGAAAAACATCCTGCAACTTGCAAGTATGGCCCATAGTCAGGTGGTTTGGGCATTTGGTCCACCATCCCCTCTGTTATTCACCTTAAAATGATCACCATGCCCTATAACGGTCTTATTGTTCCTGTTGGTAAATTTAGCCACAAATAAGTTTTATAACTATTCAAGATGCTGACATACCCAGGATTCAAACCCATCACCTCTGGCATTGCAGTCCAACACTATATCCATGTGCTATCTCACTCTGCGTAGAAAATTATCTCATGCCTCTCCGCCATGAAAACATATGCCTTCTGTCCCTAGTGGAAAACTATGGGGGCGGGGTGCAAATTTACTTTTTTTTTGCCACGGGGCACACAAAGTCTAGTTACGGATCTGCCGGCATGACTTATATGCCCATTCCCCGTTCCTTCCCATCTTTTCTTTCTAGTGTCTCTGCCTGGCCTGAATGTTTTAGGCTTCGTGTTCATACTGCTAAGATTGTTCTCTTTGTGTGATAGTCACTTCGGGGCAGCACACATAAAACTGACAGACTGCAAAGCTCTGTGTGTCCAGATCTGTCAGGGCACGGGCCCCTGGGACTAGAGGGGACCTAGTGATACCACCAGCCACAGTATAGGCCTTGGGGTTCAGGCGCATGAAGTCTGAGGTAATGAAGGAAGTCTGGGGTTCTGTGACAGTCCCCAAGGGTACATGCAGCTGATTGCTTATCATGCTTTTCAATGTGAATTGCTTAGTTTTGCATTCACTCAGCCCATTACCGACGCTGCTGTTTTTCTGTTTTTCTTTTTGGGAAATCCGTCACGGCACGAGCAGCGAGTTTCTGTTCCCCGTCGCCAATGTCCCCAGAGCTGACGTCGGAGCCTAGGTACTTATTGCATTCCTGAGATGACAGGAAGCTCAAAATATCCTCACAAGGCCGTATTAATGATCGCATCCCACAGACACAGAGAAATGCCAAAACCTTATTTCCATTAGTGATGTCAGTTTCCATGGACCCCAGTGACAGCACGGCAGAAACTGTAACAGAAAATAATCGGGCTGCAATACAAATATACTCCTATCCGTGCTATTGGACAACCCATGCATACCTACATTGTGAAATCGGTACATACTTGCCGACTTTTCAATGTCCCTCTCCGGGAGAAGCCCGGAGAAGACAACAAAATGTGCAGGGGGAGGGGGGGGCGGGGACAAGGCTGCCGTATCAAAGCCCCGCCCCCAATCCAGGCAAATACCGCGATTCATGGGTCTGCGAGTAGGGGGCGGGGCTAAAATGACACAAAATTACGCGATTTGCATAATTTTAGTCCCGCCACCTCACCTGGACCCGCGATTTACGGCACTTCTTTCCCCAGCTCCGGGGGGGCGGGGGCTCTGGGGGGAATGCGGGAGCCTTGCCCACCTTCCGGGGGGGGGGGGGCTGGAAGGAGGACCCAGTTTTCGGGAGACTCCCGGCCATGGTATGAATGCTAGAAGCGCATGTCGCCGGCAGAAAAGGGTTCCGGCGTAGTGGTTTGTGAGCGCAATGTGAAGTGATATATAAGGTGAAGCACAGAACATCACAAATTTGCTTTTATTGAGTTCACACTATAACTGCCTGGAATAGATATTCATTAAAGCTCATTTGATCATACTGTAGATGCTACAGCTTCATTTCAGATATTTTTGAAATGTATTCTCTTCATTCTGGCATTTAGGGAGCCAATTTCTGGGTCATTTTGTCAATCCTGGGATTTGGAAATGAAAAATACCCAATCCCGGGATTCCATGGTTCCCGGGATTGGCCTCCTTAATAAAAAAAAAAACGCCCTCGTTTCCCAAAAAAAAAACTGTCCCACAAATGTACTTACGCGGGCAGTGCGGGCGTTGGGGCCAGGAGCGGGCGGGAGCGGCAGCACGGACAGGACTCTCCAGCGGTAAGCTGGACCTGCAAAGCTTCATAGGAGCGAGAGGCGACTAGCCGGGAGAGACCGTAAACTATTAGGCTGTGCTCCCAAAGCCAGGAGGTGTGCCCTATCATATTGCTGGGGTTAGGTAGGAGGCAAGTAGATAGTAAGGAAGAGATAGGAGGAGGAAAGAAGGGGGAAGGTAGGAGAGGGCTATAGGGTGCAGGCCCCTCCCCAGGGGGCGTATACCCATACTTAAGCACAGGACAGGTTAAGGGGGAGGGTCAGAAAGTGCAGCAGGTGAGGCAGAAAGGATTGTCCAGTAAGAACATCCAGGAGGCAGCAGAGGAAATATTCTGATAAGTATTCCTTCTTATTCTTTTACTTAATTCCATATTCGGCACCCTGCTACCCTGCTGCAATCTGCTGTTACAAACTCCCAATGTCTCTGTAATTTTATGAATTCAATCTTTAATGCAGATAGAATTTTATCACATGTTTTATATTATGCTGAGCAACTTTCCCCTAAGGAATAAAAGCACCTAATAGAGTCTTACACCTATAACCTAACAGTACAGTTGGGATTCAGTGCAGAAGTTATTTAAATGCACACTTCTAGTTTAAGGCCAAAAAATGAGTACTTAGGGATTTATTATTATACTCTAGTTGCTGCAGCCTTCAGGAAAACAGCATAGAATTAGGCCCAATTCAGGCAAGTTAGAAACAAGTCCCATCCCCCCTCCCCCTAATTATATTACTGTGGGCTTGTTTACATGGCATATACAATACCTTTACCTACCCCTCCCACCAGGCAGGGCATACAATGGAGTCAGCAGGATGCCTAGCAATGATAAACAAATGCAGAATTCGGGCAATAATATGAAATGTGTGATTATAGATGAGCATTGGTAGAGCTGAGTTGTTTCTTATCATATGTACTAGGGGAATTACATACAGTTTTTGGTAACATAATACAATATTGCATAGCAGTGTTATTAGGATATGACAAAGCATATGTTTAGATAGGCAGAATGCAAATATGGGAACGCATGTTTTTTTTTTTTTTTTTTTTTTTTTTTTTTTATTATTATTTATTTATTTTTATTTAAAGTTAATATAATGCAGGAAAATTCATTATATGGTGCAATTTTAAGCGTGTAAGGCATCATAGGGGTATTAATAGACAGTATTATAAGTATGTTGCTGAATGGGGGAATGATATATTGTATCAGGTTAGATTAAGCTGCAGTCAGTAATATAATATGGTGTCACATACAAATTAGTATGTACAATAATAATAGTATACAGGATATCAATAATTGAATTTATTACGTTTGTGCATGATAAGCATTTTACTGCATATTAGACTGTTATACTTTGGCTAGGCCAGAACAACCTTACGTTACTTCCTGAAAAGCGCTGGGTTAATTAATCTGCTGCTTTATACAAAATCCTGTGATGTTAGAATTCTGTTAAGTCAATTCATGCAATTGTATAAGAAGTAATGAATATAATTAGGGCACAGGGGCTAGAATGTGCTGGAAATTTGGAAATGGAATAAACAAAGCAGAATAATCACAGCAAAATCTAAGGCATTTTGTGTAACATGGGTGGAAAACAGTCATAGGCGCAATAGCATGAGCAGGGTGTAGATCACATTATGTATAGGAATCAGAAGGGTGCAAGGAGACCTATGTGCAGTGCACCTGCCAGCAATGTGGTGGCAACATATTATAACCTTTATGCTAATACAAGGGATAACAGCTCCTTCTTTGGAAGCTTAGTACAAGTTCTCTGTCATGGTCATTTAGAACAAAGGTAATGCACTATTTACTGAACAAGCTTAGTGAAAAGTCTAATGCCAACGGGGCTTAATGGAACACTACAAATTTCCATGGGGGTAGCTATTCAGGCACTTGTATATGGATAGAGGCAGGGTAGGAAATAAAAAAAAAGGGAGAATGCAGGGAGGTGGCATTATAGGATTATTGCTCATGTTTTGGGAGGCTGCATGGTGCAACGTATTTACACACAGTACAAACTAACATGTTTTATGTCACCTCGCAGTGCAACCCTTCCTCTTCCACCTGCAGATGCCGAAGGATCGGGGGGTATGGCCAGGCGCATGACCTGGACAGACGCTGAGCTACGGCAATGCCGAAAGCGTAGTATGCAAATGTACTCTTTCTTGACAAGAATGCGTTCTACGTTGTGTTAGTATGCGCATAAAGTAGCAAGAGCCTTACATTCGCCATAGTGAAGAAAGCATTAGTGACAGCGGCACGGAGAAGCTGCAGGTCAGCCGGAGAGGTGTTAGTGCAGAGAGTGCAAAGCGCATGCCAAATGGCCAGGTCACGGGAAATTCAGGCTCAGCCATCACATGTCTTACCCAGCAGGAAAATCAGTGAATGACGCCTTAGAAAAGCAACAGTGCAGCGTCGCTTACCAGTCTTTTGAAGATGCGCTCAGAATAGTGCGCAGCTGCGGGGTAGGGGCCCAATTGGGGAAGATAGATATCGAATCAGCATTTAGGCTCCTCCCCCTTCACCTACATAGTCACGGATTCACGGGACTAAAGTTCAAGGGCAGTTACTATGTGGCTCTATGCTTACCCATGGGTTGCGCCATTTCATGTGCATTCTGAGGCAGGGACGGGCTGCAGGACAATTGCGCACTATCTGGATGGCTTTCTAATGGTCAGCCAGGTGAACACTGATACATGCGAGCGGCTGTTAAAATCCACGCAGGCGCTGTTCCACAATTTTGGTGTTCCCATAGCAACGGAAAAAACAGAGGGGCCTATGAACAAACTGCCGTATCTGGGAATTGAAATAGATACCACCAGCAGGCTGTGTAGATTACCAGAGGACAAGGTTGCTGGCATTATGAGGCAGATTGGGGAGCATGCCAGAGCAGATAAGATTACACTAAAACAGCTCCAATCGTTGTGGGGGACACTGAATTTCACATGCAGGGTTATCCCTATGGGCTGGAAAGGGCCACAGCAGGGGTAAGTAAGCCGCATCATCTGATTAAGCTGACAACAGAAATCAGAGAAGACATGTTGATGTGGGAGACAATTCTAAGGGAATTCAATGGTATTCGCATCTTGCCGGCACCGCCTGTGTCGAGCAAGAGGCTGCAGCTGTACACCGACGCAGCAAGGTTTTTGGGGATTCGGGGCATATCTCGAGGGAGAATGGTGCGCATCGCAGTGGCCGCAGAGCTGGGTCGGAGCAGGGCTGACAAGGAACATGCTGCTGCTAGAGCTGTTCCCGATCACAGTAGCGGTGGAGTTGTGGAGTAGCTGGTTAGCCAACAAGGAAATATCCTTCTGGTGTGACAACCTGGGGGTGGTCCAGGCGGTCAACAGGCAGAGTGCCTCCTCCCCACCAGCGATCAATCTGATCAGGTATTTGGTATTGGTTTGCCTGCGGCACAACATTAACTTTCGCGCCAAGCACGTCCCAGGGGTAGATAACATCATAGCGGATGCCCTCTCAAGGGGAAAATGGGAAGCGGCACCTCATGCGCAGCTGCAAGGTTTAACATGTCCACCTCATTTATGGCAGGTTGTCAAGATGGCGTGAACAAGCTGGTGAAAGACTTGATAGCGCCCGTGATATGGAGAAGCTACAGGGTAGCTTGGGAGGAATGGGGGAAACATAAGAAAATAGCAGCGAAGGAGGGTAAGTGGGAGAGCGAAGTGCAAAAAGAATTCCTGTGGGGAAGGTACAAAGACGAGAAGTCTAGGGCGCAAGCGAGCGTAGCGCTGGCAGCCATTGCTTTCTTTACAAAAGTAGCAGGGGAGGAGGACATTACAAAGAGCTTTACCATCAGCTGAATGATGAAAGGTTGGGGCAGGCGGAGCCCAACGGAACCTGATACTAGCCGGCCCATTACAGAGACAATGCTGGGGCAGCTCATGGCGGCAGCAAAAGACATGTGCAAAGGTGGTGTTTGAAACAGCATTGCTCATGGCAGCATTCGCAATGGCATTCCATGGGGCATTTAGGGTTAGCAAGCTGGTGGCTGCATCAAAAGCTTGCAAGGGGTCAGGCATGTTGGCGGACAATGTATCAGTGAGTGGAACGGTGGTGGCCTGCAAGATACACAGGTCTAAGACAGACCAACAAGGCAAAGGAAAATGGGTGGCATTGCGGGAAGGAAGCAACCCAGAGACCTGCCCCGTTAAGTTGGTAAAATAATACTTGGCGCTCAGAGCCAACGAGGGTAACGGAGGGTCTGAGGCCTTCTTGGCGCATGCGGATGAGTCCCCACTCACGGTATACCAATTTAAAATCCTGCTTAAGTGATGTGTGAAGGCTAACGGTTGGCAGGAAAAGGAGTATGGTACGCACTCGTTTAGAATTGGTGCAGCCACCACAGCGTTCAAAGCAGGGTGTTCGGAGAAAGAGATAAATGCATCGGGAGGTGGTGCTCAGCTAGCCACAAGAAGCACATCAGGTTTGGGAGAAAGGAATTGATGCATAGCTAACACCCTGCCTGAGCGGAGGGTCTCCTGTGGTTGGTAATTTTATGTAATTTGTGTGCAGAGGGTCGTTATGAAGGTTTAAGTCATAGGGTGAGGGAAGGTCATGGTAAGGTGGCAGGCTATGGTTCTGAGAACCTAGCATTGGCGAAAGTACCTGCGGGCCAGCCAAAGTGTGGCGCCAGGAAGCGGAGGCACCCAATAAAGGGGGTGCAGATCTCCAAAGGCCTGGCGTCGGGGTGGGGGCAAGTTGGGGACCCAGGTCGGTTACCGGTTTCAGTTGCGAGAAAGGGTCCATGGGCCCCCCCCCCCACGGTCGGCTTGATTCAGTTACGTTCGAGGGCTGGTGGACCGCAGTGCTTTCTTTGCCACCTAAGTGATTAAGATTATATTGGTAATCACTTGGCGCTCAGAGCCAACGAGGGTAAGGGAGGGTCTGAGGCCTTCTTGGCGCACGCGGATGAGTCCCCACTCACGGTATACCAATTTAAAACCCTGTTTAAGCGATGTGTAGGAATTGATGCATAGCTAACACCCTACCCGAGCAGAGGGTCTCCTGTGGTTTCAAAATTTTATGTGAATTGTGTGCAGTGGGTTGTTATTGAATATTTGAGTCATAGGGTGAGGGAAGGTCACGGTAAGGTGGCGGGCTGCGGTTCTGGGAACCTAGCGTTGGCGGAAGTACCTGCGGGCCAGCCAAAGTGTGGCGCCAGGAAGCGGAGGCACCCAAAAAGGGGGTGCAGATCTCCAAAGGCCTGGCGTCGGGGGGGGGCAAGTTGGGGACCCAGGTCGGTTACCGGTTTCAGTTGCGAGAAAGGGTCCATGGGCAACCCCCCACGGTCGGCTTGATTCAGTTACGTTCGAGGGCTGGTGGACCGCAGTGCTTTCTTTGCCACATAAGCGATTACGATTATATTGTAATCTGATTAATAAATGTGACCTTTAATTCGCCATAAACAAATGACTCTGTTTTGGTTATTTCAGGAGAAAGGGGAGCAAAGGGAAGGGGTGGGAGGGAGGATGTTTAAAGGGGTGGGGTTTCTTAGTCTCTTTAAGGGTAAAAGTATGGCGGGAGCATCAGACGCTCAGAGGTTTAATAGGAGCGAGAGGCGACTAGCCGGGAGAGACCGTAAACTATTAGGCTGTGCTCCCAAAGCCAGGAGGTGTGCCCTATCATATTGCTGGGGTTAGGTAGGAGGCAAGTAGATAGTAAGGAAGAGATAGGAGGAGGAAAGAAGGGGGAAGGTAGGAGAGGGCTATAGGGTGCAGGCCCCTCCCCAGGGGGCGTATACCCATACTTAAGCACAGGACAGGTTAAGGGGGAGGGTCAGAAAGTGCAGCAGGTGAGGCAGAAAGGATTGTCCCACCCACCCACCCTTGGACGAAGAAGGAGGAACATCCAAGAAGGATCTGTTTACAGCAAACTTCGTTTTAACAGGGCGCGGAAGTACCTGCGGGCCAGCCAAAGTGTGGCGCCAGGAAGCGGAGGCACCCAAAAAGGGGGTGCAGATCTCCAAAGGCCTGGCGTCGGGGGGGGGCAAGTTGGGGACCCAGGTCGGTTACCGGTTTCAGTTGCGAGAAAGGGTCCATGGGCAACCCCCCACGGTCGGCTTGATTCAGTTACGTTCGAGGGCTGGTGGACCGCAGTGCTTTCTTTGCCACATAAGCGATTACGATTATATTGTAATCTGATTAATAAATGTGACCTTTAATTCGCCATAAACAAATGACTCTGTTTTGGTTATTTCAGGAGAAAGGGGAGCAAAGGGAAGGGGTGGGAGGGAGGATGTTTAAAGGGGTGGGGTTTCTTAGTCTCTTTAAGGGTAAAAGTATGGCGGGAGCATCAGACGCTCAGAGGTTTATGGAACTTGAGAGCCGCGGTGCTGGGCGACCGGCATTGCGCAGCGTAATAAGCAGCGTGACCTCTGACCGCATCACGCTGTGCACAGCTGGATCGGGAGCGGCCGGGCAACGGCATGCCCGGCATGAGACTGCGAAACTCCAATCCCGGGATATAGCTCAAATCCAGATCGCACAGAAGGGGTGATTCAGACCTGATCACTAAGGTCCAAATTCGTCCCTGTCCCCGATGGTTGGGGATTGCGCATGCACGAATATGGGCATTTGCAAACCCCTGGAGCGAACGCCTTTGCCGAGGATCGCACTCGCCGGGGGGGTTTGCTACATAGTGGGATGAATGGTGCCGGGCATAGGGAGGAAGCAGGGGTATGCCAAGGCTTTTATGGCCTGCGAATACACACAGCCTAGCGAACAGGTTCTGAACCTTTTGTGGAGAGTGGTGGGGAGGGGTCCTACAGATCCCTCTCCAGTGCCATTTACTAGAAACGATATACACTACACTAATTGTGGTCCATGTTGACATTGACGTTGACCCTTTCATGTATCCACCTTTTTCATTTCTGCTTTTTTGACCATTTCACGACCGTTTCACGACAACATTTTAACCCCATCGACCTTTTGACCCCGTCGACCTATTGCAGTTGACCTTGATTGTCTAGCTAACACTGTCTATAATAATCCACACCCAGCTTGGGTCTGGGGTGGGCAAGTTTCCTATATCCATGCTGTAATGTTGCTTAGACTGATTGGATTTGTGGCCTCTCCCAGGATCTCTCAGTACAGCCTGTCTCTATCTGTAGCGAGCTGCAATGCTAATTCATTGATATCTAGTGACCACTTTATGTGCTGCAGAGACAAAGAGCTGCGTTGTGTTATTTCGTGAGTAGGGTCATTCTTTGCTGCCTAGCGAGTCCATAAATGCTGCACACTGCTCCGGCCGAACAACCGCCCCCTCCGCCGAATCCCCGGTACCATATGAGGGGATGTATACGCGAACACAAGGGCCTGGAGAGTGTGAACGGGAGAGAGCAATCATTTGACAGTCGATTCGTCAGCCATCATCTGTCTTCCTACAAATCATTGCTCTATTTGAAAAATCTCTCTGGACAACATTCAATATGGCCGAATCACAAATACAGACACAGGAAGTAGATTTTCTAAGGCTTCTAAAAATTTCAAGTGTTGGTGTTGCCCATAGCAATCCACTCTAGCAATCATATTTATAATGCAGTGGTTCTCAACCTCGGTCCTCAGGACCACCCTCAGAATCACAGGTGAAATAATTAGCTCCACCTGTGGATCTTTTAAAATGTGTAAGTAAATAACGAGTGCACCTGTGCACCTGCTGGGTGACCTGGAAAACGTGCACTGTTGGGGGGTCCTGAGGACCGAGAATGAGAACCACTGCTAATGCATCCTTGAATGCATCCTTGAAAATTACAGAATATAATTGGTTGCTATGGGAAACCCCACCAGTGTTCATTTTTAGAAGCTTTAGTTTATGTACCCCACAGTATGTAATGTGAAGAAACCATACCTCCCTACTTGTAGGGAGATGAAGGAGGGACACAGGGATGCGCACCAGAGGCGTGTCAAATTTTTTTGGGGTGTGGCCTAATTAAAGGGGTCGTGGCATATACTCGCAGCTCCCCTCAAGGCCACGCCCCCATGTTGATGCTATGGGGGCATGACCCAGTAAACCTCTAGCCATACCCCCAGCCCCCTGGCTGTGGGAATAGATGCGCACATCGTTTATTCCCTGCTGCTCAGCAGCCGACAGGGGGACTCCCAACAGCCCCCCCCCTCGCTGCGGGACACTGCCGGCCGCGGGAGGGACGCAGGAATGTCCCCAAAAACTGGGACATTCCCACGGTAATCGGGACTCTTGGGAGGTATGAGATACAGGTGGGATAGTTAGGGGGAGAATACCACAGTAAAACTAGGCCCAGTGAGGCTCTCCAAATCCTCTCCAGTTACTGGGTCATGTGCGATGTGACTGTGGTAGTCATATAACTACTGCAGATATATAGATCATTAATAAAAGCCTAAAGAAACAAACAAAGGAAATGTATGTACAGTATCTTAAAGCTCCTTGTGCCATAAGCTTTTATTATAAGTACATTTGATTGGTTCACGGCTTAGTGTAGTTTTACATACCCTAAGGGCAGTGCCACGCAGGCAATTTAGGCTGCCATGATGTTCTGATGAGGGTGTTGGCTCAGTCAGTATAACGGGAAGTGAAGGGTGAGAGCTGTTTCCCTGTCTTACCAAAGTGATTCCATTGTCAATATCCAGCATGCATTTCTTTGGCAGCAGAACCGTTTTAGTGTGACAAGGGCCCAGAGCTCCACATCCACTTTCATGTTCCACTGACTGAGCGTATCATTGCTTCAGAATGCCACGCTTTCCTGATCACAGAATCACAGCGTTCTAAGGTTCTCTGCTGACACTGCCCTTGTAGTCAGTAGTTAGACTTTAGTTTATATTTTAATGTTTTTACATGGCGTTGCTAACGTTCGTTTCGCTTTTTAGTGCTTGAATCACTAATCGCTTTAGCCTTGACGATAGTCTCCCGATTTTCACGGGACAATAGTTTTTTGGGTCGCAGAACAATCTTTAACCAAATATTTGGAAAACATGATTCATTGGAATTGTTTATTGCATTTGGCATTTAAAAAAAAGCAACCTCCATTAAAATCATACAGACCTTGATTTGGATATGCCGGCGGTCTATTGTAATTGCAAATCTGCGGGAATTTCTGTAGTTCTCCTAATGGGGTCTGTTTACACTTAGGGTCCGATTCAGACGTGATCGCTAGGCTGCGGATTCGAACAGAGGCCGGTTATGAATGCGCTGCGCATGTGTACAGCCCGTAGTACGCATACGCGAAGCCATCCTGCAACTTTTTCTATATGCAAACCGTGCGCAAGGGGATTGACAGGAAGTAGGTGACTGTAAGTGGCCACCGGCCGTTTAATTGGCTAGGAAAACACTGGAGGGGAAATTTACTAATGCGGGGTACACACCAGGACGACCCGCTCACGATGCACATCGTGAGCGGGTCGTCAGTGTCTCGTCCGACCCGCTCACGGTGACGCGGGGGGGCACGACCCGCTCACGATGTGCACCGTGAGCGGGTCCGATCCGATGGCGACCCGCACCCGGCTGTATGGTCGTCATTGAGATCCTACCTGCAGCAGGTAGGATCTCAATAACGACCGACCGACCCGCGGGACCGCGCATCGGATCGGTATCGGTCCACAGCAGGTCAGAAAAGGGCCCAATCAGCACACAATCTACATCCAATTGATCGGAATTGGATCGAGATTGTGGGGATCGGGCCCTAGTCATCCTGGTGTGTACCCAGCATTAGATGTGTATTCTACTTCACATGTGATGTTGCTATGGGCAACTAATCAGAATCTACTTCTTATTTATTTAGCACCCTCTAGAAGAGAGTAGACAGGATCTGATTGGTTGCCCATAGCCACATCACATGTGAAGCAGAATACACATCTTAGTAAATTCCCCCCTGGGAGTGTTCAGGAAAATGCTAGTGGTGCCCCCCCCCCGCGCCCACACTGCTAGGTGCGAACGGAGTAAAGGGGTGGGCAGAAAAGCAATTAGCCGTTCCCGCTCGCACCAAGCGGCTGCTCATGTGCATAAAACTTTATGCGTACGCGCAGTCGCTCAACATCGCTCCCCAGCGCAAACACACAGGGGAGCGTGTCAACTCGAATAACCCCATTGTCCGATTTGCGTTAATGATGTGAACGATAATGATATCCTCCTGCATATCCCACTCTATCATTAACGATATCGGCGGTGCCGCATATCGTACAGTGCGTGCGGGGAATTACCGTTGCTCGCTACCGTCGGCGTGGAGCGGAACATCGCGCAGTAGCCTCTGTGATTTTTTTTCAGTTGCAGAAACTTTTTGTCTCGCTGCCATGAGCCGGGCTATAAAACCGTCATAAACAGATAACCAAAAGTGATCATCACAGTTCTGCGTTTGCAGTTACACATTGATGTTATTACCTATTTTACATTTCTGCTTCTTGGTACTGTATATTTTGTGCCCAAATAAATGAATTACCACGGGATTTTTTGAGAGTTTATGTCACCTAGCTAATTGGTCTTTATTAGACAATGCGAAAGCCTTTAGCACTCGTCGCTCGCCGTTATAGCCGTGCACGAGGGAGGGAGGAAGGGAGCGGGGAGTTTAACGCATGGAAACCTGGGTTTGCAGAGAGAGGCAGAGGGAGGGGAGGGGCTGCTGGAAGAGGTGGTGTATGGGTGAGTGCTTGTCAGCTGGCTGATATGGGATCTGACACTTTGATATGTATTCAATGCCACCTCCTGCTTCTAAATATTTATTCTTGCGGCTGTGCTCTGTCTAATACAATCAGACCTTATCCGAGGAGCTGCCACATCCTCTCACATCTGTTGCTGTCCTGCAGCACTGAGAGCTTCCACCCCATTGGCTGCCGGTGGATTTAACCCTTACGCAGTAGAGTGACCTGTAGTGTACTACAGAGAGAGAAGAAATATGGCTTTTTGGACATCCTGTCAGTCAAATAGGATTTTCCCAGCAATCCTGAGAGGAAGGACAGGCGGAGCGAGCCAGCCGTCTCTTATCCGCTGTAAAATTAAAGCGTTTTTTCTTTTCTTCGGTTTCCTGACAGAATTATATACTGTCCTCAGGGTATATTACGCTGCTGTCATTATTCGGTAACATATATCATATTTATTATTCTGTCCACTTCTCCTTATATGTCAAGAGTTTCTCACTTGGCTGCCCACAGGCTTACCGAGGATCACAAAGGCTTTTCCATTGGTAAAAGTCCTTAGACATCTATAAAGTGCGCGCTGGTATTGTACATGTTTACCACAGTGGAGTGGTGGGATAAACTGCTGTATATAATGTAGCTTTCACATCACACTTTTAAAACGGTATATTGCCGTTTTTTTGCCTTTTAAAACGTTTAAGGCTGCAGTGTGAAAGTGTCATAGTTGAAATACCATTTAAAGTTAACTGGTATTTCAACACGTTTAAAAAGCAGAGTCCTACCCGTTTTAAAGCCAATTCAGAGCCGTTTTTTGTGCTGTGTAGCTTTCACATCACATAAAACATTTTGAAACGTTTTGAAAAACTGTAATTTTAAATGGTATTTTAAACGGGTCTAGTGTTCATATTGCAGCAGATTACCATTTAAAAATACCGTTTAAGTTCCATTCACATCACCAGTCAAGTCGTTTAACCTCTGAACACGTTTCTACCCACAGCTTATTTCCTGGTTCAGGGAAGGGACACAAGACAAGGGACAGCCTATCACAGTGCTCTAACCTTTATTTTTTACTAAATACCATTTCAGTGCCATTCAGACAGCACAAAAAACGGCTCTGAATTGGCTTTAAAACGGGTAGGACTCTGCTTTTTAAACGTGTTGAAATACCAGTTAACTTTAAATTGTATTTAGTGCATTTCCCTGGTTGTTGTTTACAAAGGGAAATCAATTATTGCGTAGCGGTCAGGGGTTAAAGTCGTGGTGGGGAATGGGGTGCACCACCTAATGGTAGGGGGAACTAGTTCCCCCTTCATTAGTTCCGCCTTCACCACAGCCCTGCAGAGTAAGTCCAACAGAAAAGCCTGACCCAGCAGCTTCCTTTTCTGGGGGTATGGATCATTAGTTCTACAAGACATTGGTCGACAAGCATTGGGTGGACACCATTAGGTCGACATGCAGAAAGGTTGACATGGGTCTAGGTTGACATGGGCAGGGTCAACATGGGGTTTTCACTGTTTTTTTTACCCGGATATCAACACAGTCGACATGGACACAG
The DNA here is from genome assembly GCF_055691185.1 of Crinia signifera. Taxonomy (NCBI): domain Eukaryota; kingdom Metazoa; phylum Chordata; class Amphibia; order Anura; family Myobatrachidae; genus Crinia; species Crinia signifera. Next base: position 176,916,313 of record NC_139223.1, on the reverse strand, counting down.
GTTAAAGTGCATCGCTTGCTGCGCTTGCCATGCTTCGGGCTCGGTGCTTCGCTACGCTCGGCACACTATTTTATTCTCCCGCCGTGGCGTAGTGATGGTAGGGCATGAAATACCGCCTGTCGGCACATGTTGGCTCAAAAAACCTGTCGACCTAAACCCATGTCAACCTAGACCCATGTTGACCTTTCTGCATGTCGACCTAATGTTTTCAACCCAATGCGCTTGTCGACCATCTTGTAGTAAACCAAATGAATCGTATCCCTTTTCTGGAACGGCATATGTGATGTCAAGCCGCCACAAGGTACTATTGCTGCGGGGATTATGTATAAGGGGAACTACTACTGTGGGCATTGTGTATAAGCGACGCTACTGTGTAAAGGAGTACTGCTGTGTAGCGCAAGATGAATGAGGGGCACTGCTGAGTGACGTAATGTGAATAAGGGGCACTACTGTGTGTCATAACATGAGTAAAAGACACTGGTGTGTGGTGTAATATGAATCAGGGGCACTACATGCAGAGCAATGTGAATGAGATTGTGACAGTGTGGAGTAATTTCAATTGTATTGGGGGTAATGTTTGTGACCACTGGCCCTTCATAAAGTATGAGGAGGTACTACAGTATGTAGCATAAATGTATAGTTTGCCATAAACCTTGGCCCTGTCCCAGGTTCACCTAATGTGGGGTGGGCTGGAGAGGTGGTGGAACTCATCACCCATGACACCACCACCCCCACCCCCCCCCCCCCCCCGCCACCACCACCACCTCTCACAGGATGATTTGAGGCACTGGTAGCGGTACAAAGGTGTATTTGCACTGTTGGGCGAATGTTTCGCTGAACAGTTCTTAAAATGCTCTTTATCTCTACTTTGAAAGTATGATGGTACTTATATGGCCTGGGGAATGTACTTCTTACATATGGTGGCACTCCCCTCTTATTACTGTGGTTACACTCGCTGATGCAGACAAATGAGTTGCATGTAAATACGATATTGTTACAAGCAGACAGCGCACAGTTTCCTGCCCAGGGTAAGTGTTGCTGTTAGTTGCTTGCTGTTCCATGCAGCTGGGACCTCAGAGTCTCTGTCACAGCTAGTTATAATATAAGCCTGGCATAGACATACACAACCCCCAACTTGTTCTACAGAAGACAAGGGGGGGGGGGGGGGGATGGGCTTACTTGCACAGTAGCGCTGCAGCATACTGAAGAAGTGAAGTGATTGCATTAACACTTCTAACACACCGCGCGGACTGGTCTGGAACTCCTGTCCCCACATGTGCGTCTTCGTACAATTGGTGACAATTATTTCTTATTGCCACTATAAGCGACAATAACAAATTATAATTAACGAGTCTACAAACCGATAATTAATAAATACGCCCTCAGTGCATATAAGTGCATAAGGCTTCACCATACGGAATGGGCCTTCGTTTGCATCTGGAACGGTCTCTAAAGCGACAATACTTATTTCTGATTTGTTTTTCTTATACCTGGGAGCCACTTTTACATATTGATAGCGGAAGGACGATTTTTAGGAGTGACTTATTCATACGTTGCCGTTGGTCACATAATATACCGAATGAATGATTTGCAGAATTCTATTGGCTCTGTAATTTCTTGCTTCGTTTTTGCGTTTGGAGTTGTGATGCAAAACGTCCGCCTGCAATTTACAATGTACTGTATCACCATTGTGCTCTGGAAAATGTGTCAGTTGGTCAACTCTCCCTCTGCACCTGCTGGGTGACCTGGAACATGTGACCTGCTGAGTGATCTGGAATCTGTGACAGTTAGACCTGCTGGGTATTCTGGAAACTGTGACAGTTATTTGCAGCCACCCACTAAGTAGGGATATTTTTTGAATCCTAAAGGGGGTGAAAAGGGGTCAAATGTTGCAATCCACAAACCAGCTGCAGAAGTGCACAATGAATGTTGGTATTATACTATGCATTAAAGTGCGAATATAACAGGATGCCTAGTTGCCGCAGCCCGTTCATCGGTGGGTGGCGTGAGGTTTATGAGATAATGTAGCACAGAGGTTATTACTATATAATAGGTTTGCAGTGCTCCATATACTGTACGTGTTAATACATGGTGTGTAATGTTAGAACACAGCATATAATGCACTGTCCCCAGGTGCGCCATAAAAGAGTCAGCTGCAGGCATGGTATAACTCACTTTCTATCACTGTCATACATCCAATTGTCCATGTCACGCTTAAAGTTTTAGAAATCACTACTGCAGGCTGTCACATCCCACTATGCTGTTTTAAGAGCTATTTATCTGGGCAGATCTGCAGCTAAACTGACACTAAGGGATTCTCAGAGGTGTCTTCCAGCATCATGGGAAATGTTGGGTAGGGGAAATGTTGGGTAGGGGAAATGTTAGGTTGGGGAAATGTTGGGTATGGGAAATGTTAGGTTGGGGAAATGTTGGGTAGGGGAAATGTTGGGTAGGGGAAATGTTGGGTAGGGGAGAAAATAGCTGACAGCTTCTGATCATTTCACTGTCCATGGAGATGATGGCAAGCAATACAAGTTTGTGAGGTGCATCAAATGAAAAGAGAAATCAAAACTTGCCCCTCCTGTTTTGCATGCTTTCTCTGCAAGATCTGGTTGATAGGTGAACATGCAAAATGTCGACATGCAAAGTGTCAATGTGTACCAAAGGTCCACACAAGCAAAAAGTCGATATGAAAAAAGGTTGACACATAATAATTGGTGAAAGCAAGCCATGTAAGGGTACATGCTGCACTAACTGGGGTTTGACATTGACACCAAAACTCATGGTTCAAACTTTGTTTTTATGTCAACCTTGTCAATGTCGAACTAGTGCATGTCGACATTTTGAACTATTGATTACCGGCCTACACACTGTAGACCGGTTCTGCTCAACCACTGCCCTCAAGGCATACCAACAGCCCAGGTTTTCTGGCTATCCCTGCTTAGATAAAGCTGACTGAGGTACAAATGAAGCCACCTGTGCCTAAGCCTGGATAGCTAGAAAACCTGGACTGCAGGTGTTCCTTGAGGACCACGGTGGAGGACCACTGCTGTAGACCTTTTCAGCCACAACCCTTCTCTACATGTTTCCATACAGTAAGCGGATGTCTGCACTGTGATTGGTGGATAGTTTCAACCATCCAACAAAGAGGCATACTGACATCCATTCACTGTCAGTCTGGAATCCACCACCTGCCCCTTCTAGAAGGCTCCTAGAGTTAAAATAATATAAAATGGCCCTGGGTATAGTGCACAAAAAAGTCCCTTCTATGAGAGGAGGAGGTGGAGTAGAAAGGGTATTAGGAGATGGTGTTGCCACCTTGTGGCACTAGTGGCAGGGGCATGCTTGCCTACCTGAATCTGTGCAAGACCCAACATGTCCTGAAAACTGGATTTAAACCTCCATTTCTTTCTTAAATGTGCAGTCACCCAGGAATTTCAAACATGATCTCCCCACATGACTTAGGGGTAAATTTACTAAGATGAGAGAATATGGGGTGTTGCCCATAGCAACCAATCAGATTCTATGAGGGGTTTTCTGGTTCACTCTCAAAGGCAAATTCCTTCTCAAATGGACAAAACCATGCTGCACTGCAGGTGGGGCAGATGTAACATGTGCAGAGAGAGTTAGATTTGGGTGAGCCGTGCAGGGAAAATACTGGCTGCTTTATTTTTACACTGCGATATAGATCAGTAAAACCCCACCCAAATCTAACTATCTCTGCACATGTTACATCTGCCCCACCTGCAGTGCACATGGTTTTGTCCATTTGAGAAGGAATTTGCCTGTGCTAGTGAACCAGAATAAGGGCCTATATGCTATCCTATAGAAGGTGTTAAATAAATAAGAAATAGAACCTGATTGGTTGCTATAGGCAACATCTCACCCTCAGCAGAACTCCCATCTTAGTACATTTCCCCTTAGCGATAATGCTGTCATTAGTTTCTCTCTCATAAACATTTAGGATCAGATGTATCAAACTTTAAAAAGTAATGAAGTGGAGAGTGAATCACAACCAGCCCAATCAGATCCTAACTGTCATTTTCAAACCCAGTCTGTAACATGGCAGTTAGGAGCTGATTGGCTGGCTGTTTATCACTCTCCAGTGGATCACTTTTTAAAGCTTGGAACATCTGGCCCTTAATGAATTCATGATAACGACTGTGGGAAACTTAACAAACAAGCGACAGATTCCGCCTCACATTGCAAACGGCGAAGGGTTTAATGATGCCTGGACCTTTCAGCTGCCAGACGGCGTTGCCCTGAGTGACTACGGCATCTGGCCTGGTGCTGTTCATTCGCTCTGCGCACAAGCTCCGCAGCAGGCCGCGCGCGGCGATGCGCCTATGGGGAATGGACTAAGACCTGTAATGTCTTCTATCAGAATTGTTAGCTTACAGAGCAAGGAAGGCTGACAGCCCGTAGAACACGGACGCAGATGTACTGTACTAGCCCTGGCACTTGGAAAATAATCTGAATTGGACAAGAAGGAAGAGGAACAAGAGAGGTGCGGATGAGAAATTGCGCATTCTGCTCTCCCCATGTCAAGGTCGCGGCTCCCATCGCTGTACGTATAGATTAGCCGATATATAAACCGTGACGATTAATTATCATTTATTCCAAATAGAGGCCTCATATTCCACAACGCGGCGCAGTTAGGGAATAACAAGACAGTTACGAATGGCGTGCTGATGAATGTCAGCCGACAAGATGGTGAGGGGTCTGTACATTGACATTAATTGGTTGGTACTAAAGAGAAGTACGCATCAGTCTAGAGCGCATTAATAAGTATGTTCTTCTGACATCAAACTGCTAAATCTGCAATATGAGAGTGATGAGACAGGCAAAGGAAATGGATGAATGGTCATATTTACTAAACCGTTACAATACCGCTACCATATAAAAAAATTAATTTAATGGCCAGATAAAAGTTCACTACGTGCATTAAATAATATTAATACATGTAATATAACCAGATTGAATAGACACCTCGCAAGCTCAGCGAGTCTGGGTACAAAGCGGACTGATCCTGCCAGTCTGGGGACAGGATTAGAAATCATCGATGGTTTATGACCGATGTGGAATAGTTTTGCCTTCGATGGGGGAGAACCAGATGGTTTCCCACCATTGAAGTCAAACTTAAATGAATTGTTTCATTTTTGCTTTTCCCCCAAGGGGCCAGGACACATAGCGTTGCTCCACCCCTGACACCCGCGAAACGCCACCCCCATATTTTGATTGGCCCACGATGCACACCCCCTTTTTTGTCACTATGGGGGCATGACCAGGGGCAGATCTGGACTTTTCTTTTGCGAGCCCCCCCCTTCCCCACTCACAGCACAGCAGCCACTGCCCAGTCGTATCAGAGCACCCAGGTTCATCAGCAGCTCGGCACTCAATAAATCTAGACTGTAGCAGACAGCATAATCAATGTAAGATCTTGGATCCTGGTAAAGCTGCCAACCAGGTAGTACAAAGAGCAGGGGAAAGTGATCACAGCCACACAATGGTAGGGAGGTGATCTCCCCCCTGGATCCGCCCATGGCTCTGACCACTGCTGGCCATGCCCCCCCCCCCCCCCCCCCCCCCAAAAAAAAAAAAATATTAATTTGTGTTATAGTGGCCAATGTAACACTGTTTTGAAACAAACACAAACTAATTACATAGCTCCATAGGCATATTTATAATGGGTGCAGAGTGCAAAGGCCCATGGGTCCAGGGGAACCGCACCAAGAATATACTTACTGTACTATGTGCCAGCAAGTGTGACCCTCCTCTTCAGTGGTGCCATTTTTCCAGTGGCATCTTCAGAAAGACTTTGCCAGACCGCTTTTCTCTTTTTTTCGCACACGCATTATCCCCCTGAATATCGTATTTGGGCCCCCCCGTCCTCAAACAGTCCTCAGTATGTGGCCCCACCATCTTAGTGTATACCCCCCCCCCCCTCAACCCCACTCATTTGTAGCAATTTGAGGGTAGTTATACTGGTTATGGTTTAGCAGATCGACGGTGTCTGACCGCCACGCTGCGCAGAGCCGCCGGGAACAGCTGGGCACATTCGCAGTCTAATCTAATCCTGAGAATTTGGGGCCAAATCCCAGGATTTGCCACCCTAGCCCTAAGATGCGGCTTTGGTTGCCTAGTGGTTGATCCGCTGCTACTGTGGAGGAGGCGGGTACTGCTTACCGCTACAAAGTAAGATACACGGGGCTGGAGGACCCGCTTACACATGGGCCAATGCAGAGCTTTTAATTGTGAAATTCTGTAGGACAGGATGGGGCTGCCTCATACCCCCCCCCCCCCCCCATTCTTACTATCTAATTTTCCCACCCACCGGCAAAGGTGATCGGACGGCGACATAGAACCCTGCAGTTGGTACATTGCCACCAATCTCAGAATGGTTGGAACGTGGGGAGTAACACCTTAAAGTTTGTTCAGATCATTTATCATGCCCCAGTAACTAAAACAGGGCCCTATGCTATAAACCTGCTTGTTAATCTGGGCCAGTAAACCCCTGAGAGGTACCCGGAGGGACACCCACATAGGAAGGAGGGAGAGAGAGTCTCATTAATGGATTTGCATGGGCCGGGAGCTCAGCAATCCATCACTGCCAGCTTTCATTACGTGTTCTGAGACTACAACCTGCCACGGTCACCGCTCCTCTCCCTACTCACTCCCGCCGTTTAATTGTCCCTTTAGAGTCATTTACCAGGGACCCGGCAGGACAGCAAGATTTAATGCTCCTTATTTTTATTCCACCTCTTTTCTTCCCCCTTTTTTTTTTATTTGTAACAGTTTGATGCGCTGATCTCTCCTTCCTTGTCTCTTTCTGCTGAGCTAGCAATGGAAGATAATTGAGTTTCATTTTTATTTATACTTACAACCTTGGGTTTATTATCGTTCGCAGTTAAAAGGCCTGGCATTGCAGCTGGGGGAAGAATAGCCTGGCCGTTGAAGTGGGCATGGCTGGCCTCATCCTGATAGCCACTGAACTCAGACGCTGTGATTTGAGCTTTGAGACTAGATTGCACGCTCCCGGGGGGTGCTGGTTTTGTTTATCTGTGCGTTTACAATGCCGTATTAAATCTACATTTAAGCGATCGCCGTTACAGTTTAGTTCCCGTCTGAATGCTGCTGTTATGCACTTTCAATTTCATCAACTTTTTGTACCGTGCTGTGTGTCCATTGTTTTACAGGGCTATATATAATATAGTGTTCCAGCTAGGTTGTTTTAGCAGCACCCCGCTAAAACAGCCTGGTGCCTGCCCCGACTGCTTGGACAGGGAAGCCCAGCGTCCCCTTTAGTGACGGCGGCAGTTGGGCCCGCCCCCTTTAGTAACGGCGGTGGACGGGCCCGCCCCTTTTAATGACGGTGCGTCCGGACACGCCCCTTTTGTGACGTCGGCGGCCCAGGACCACCCACAAGTGTGACATCGGCGGGCCCGGTCTGCCCCCGGTGCCCTGCCCGCCCGCAAAGCTAGAGTGACCACTATAATAAATTGGAACACTGAGGGCAGAAAGGTTTTTATGATACGAGAAAAACGTCCCTGCCCCAGCGAAGCTTACAATCTATATTCTCTATCACAATATTGTTTTATTGTTAGTTTTTGTTAGAAACCTACCAGGTTTATTTAAGATTGTTTGGTAATCAGAATACCCATGCAAACATGGGGAGAACATACAAACTCCACACAGGGAGGCAACTGAACCTTAGTCATTGATGCATTGAGGCAGCAAGAGAACCTTTACACCACTCATTCACATGAATGTTTATAATGTATACCTCTTGTTACTCCTCTGCTGATATCTTCTACTTTTTTTATCAATGTAATATTTTTACATTACTTAAAAACTTTACACCAACCTGAGTTGGTTTCTGAGAGTGACCCTGTCCCATCCCTAATAACTACCCTCTGCTGTAACACTCCCCCCCCCCCCCACGCAGCCTAACCCTAACCTCCCCCTAGTGTCTAACTATGTCTCTCCCATCTGCAGACTAACCCTAATGTCAGTACATATACACAAATAAATATAAAAAAAAACTTACCATAAAAAATATATCACCAACTTGTCCCCTCCCCCTCTAGTCTCCCGTCTCAGAGCAGACCGAGGGGGACCCAATGACACAATTCTTGCTGAGTAGCTTCACTGTAGCTCCTCCCCCCGCTATACAATGCCTGTTTCCTCAGCACGGTAAGCAGGGGCGGAGCCATGATGACCACCATGCGCCCCCCAACAGCCCGCCTTTCTGCAGGCCATGTCCCTGATGAGCTGGAAAGGCTGCCCCCTCCCTGAACAAAGTACTTAAGTGTGATGTACTTGCTTTACAGGAAAGTTTGATCCATAGATATACAGTAGATTACAAAACAAAATAATAAAACCCCAAAATAGTATGAATTTATAAATGTCAAGTTTATTCCACTTAACAAAACAGACAAAATAAATAATAGTGGTAATGTTTTGGGGAACGCACCTAGAGAGTCGGGCTAGTGAGCCTGGTAACCGCACCAGCATTAAACAGCTTCACAAACTTGCAGTTAACAAACTTTTTAAACTTCAGTTTTGCCCGAACCTCTTCCTCACGGGAAGGTTTAAAATCATTCTGGTAACACGTAGAGCTGCTGTCTGCACACAATGGGTCACATATGCTGGCAGTAAGGGGCATATTTATTGATACTTGTTGCCTTCCCCTGATATTAATGAATACTTGAACGCAATGTATTGTCATGGAGTCAGAGGGACAGGGAATCGGTACATCTGTAAGAAGTACAGTGGTGTCATATGAGATCATTTTGTTTCTTGCGGCAGGAATCCCTCGCCCAGGGCCATGCTCTGAAGCCTATAGAAGTTGCGTCTGCTGTCTGAAACGGTGGGGCTTCAGTATTATGCATTATGGGGCTTATTCAGGCCTGATTGCTGGGCTACTAACTTTTGGATGTGATCAGGTATACTATACACAGCTAGAGCATACTTACCTACGCTCCGGGAATGGCCGGGAGATCCCGAAAATTAGGTCCCCCTAATTAGGTCCCACAAGCCTCCCCTTTTAACAGGGCACATGCATCAGCCCTTTCACCCCCTTCCCTCTGCCGGTCAAATACCAGCAATCGCAGCTCTTTGGGTAGGGGGCGGGGCTAAAATGATGCAAATTGCATCATTAGTACCACCCCTTCCCTGAAGAGCCCCAAATCATGGCATTTACTAGAATGGAGGTGGGTCTTAATTGGGGGCAGGGCTTAATAACGACAAGCCCCCTCCTCCAGAACAGCTGTACCCGGAGAGAAGACAAATAAAGTAGGCAAGTATGGTTTAATACATACTGTATAAAAAAAAAAAAATTTAAGAATAGATATTTCCATGGCAGGATTTTAAAAACCAGGATCATGTTTGAAAAAATAATATTCTAGCATTTTCTTTTCCTTGGAATTGAAGGGTTTTTCATTTTCCACATAAAGGTTACAGACGTTGCTTTTGTGTCTTTAATAAATGCTTTCCGTAGGCTGTCCCTGAATAAGAATAACCTTCCCTGTTTAACCATTGATGCTGAGTTTATTCATCCCCTAACCTTAGCTGCAGACGTAGGCTTAGATGGGGCCCCACACTGTAAGGGCCCGGTTACAGACCTGTCCTTCTCAGCCACGTAGGACAATGGCACGGAGAATGCCGGCACAGAGAGTACAAGGCACGCCGAATGCAGGAGGAAATCATTTTTATTAACTGACTTGAACTTTAAAATTATGTTATGACCAAAAATCAATAAAGAGAAACTGATTTAAGCTCATCGGAGTGTGAAAGGGTTTATTACCGGCGTGCATCATTGTAATGATGTGCTCTTAAAAATTTGTTTTCATGATATATTACATCTATTATAACTAAAAGGATAAAACCGCGAAGCAACACAGGGGATTAATAAATCCATTTAAGAGAACAACACAATGGCCGAGAGCAGGAGGGATTGTTTTGTGCACTTTGGGGGTCATATTTTGTGTTTTATTTGTTGGTTCTTTTCGGCAGAAAATAAATTGTTGGATTCAGTTATTCTCTTCAGAGCATTAATAGTATTTAAAGATAAATCAGGAGGAATTGTCACCATATCCATACAGTGTTGGGAAGGGCCCATCTTGAGGAAGGGGAGGGTGACGCCAGACGCGTGGGCAGGGGACGGCTGCAGGATCCTTTTGTTATCGCCGGCGATAAAAAAAAAAGCATCTTGCAGGTGACATTTAAAGTTTTTGTAAGGCTCCACCCACCTAAAAAAGTGTATGGGGTTAAAAATCACCAAGGACTGACGGTCAATCCCCAGCACCGCCACCCGGCCAGGGAATCGGTACATCTGTCAGACCAGACTTAGGTCTACAGTCATTAGGTCGACCCCGGAAGGTCGATTGGCCCCAAGGTCGACAAGGTTAAATGTCGACATTGGTCAAGGTCGACATTGGTCAAGGTCCCCCCCGTGCATAGCATGCACCTATATCTGGACCTATGGTGTAAATTTTGGGAGCTACACCATTTCCTGTTGGTGCACATAGAAAGGTATGTTTTGTGGGTAAGGGGGTGTAGACATGCCTCTGGCATATCACCACTCCTCTAGCGGGTATATCCATGCCCATTTAGTGACATGGCCACACCCACTGTCCTCTGATTCATGGATATAAACTGTTGGGAGTTTTGCTGAACATTTCCATTAAGTTTGCTGAGTTTGAGTGGGTCTACCATTTTTCTCAGGAGGCACAGTGGAGAGAGAGTCAAAGTTAAGATGTTTTCGTATGAAATAATGATAGGTATTGAAAAGATTTGAAGCTTATTTATCATGTGCGTCCATAAGGCTGATCCGTATGTGGCGCTAATACATCTGAAGATGACGTTAGCTATTGGGGCCTAAAGGCAATGTACTTTTTCTTGCTGACACCCCAGAAAAGCCCTGAGAGGAGACACCAACGCACACTTTGGGGGACGGGCTCTGATGTCATCAAGTCCCGCCCCCATTTCAGGCAAATACTGCAATTCATGAGTCAGCAAAAAGGGGGCAGGGCTAAAATGACGCAACATCATATGGTCTGCTTTATTTTAGCCCCGCCCCCTCCCTGAAGCTCTGTGATTGACGGTATTTGACTCCGCTGTGGGGAGGGGGGGTGAGGGGACCCGGTGAGGATGCCAGGGTACTTGCCATGGGGGCCACACGATTTTTGGGAACCGTGGAGGATAGGCAAGTATGGCCCACCTACCATGTCACGTGACCTCATTTATTGCTACATGCCGTAAACTGACCATCCAGATTGCAAATGTTTTTGGGGGCTACATGCTCCAGTCACATAGTGATGTTGGCCCAGGGTCAAAGAGAACTAGCTCTTATAATCTTGGAAAATAAATGAAGCACACAAATACCTTTGTGATGTGCCCTCTCCAACGCAACACAATTATGCCAAGGTGCATTTACTCTAGGGATAGGCATCTGAAGCCTGGCATCAAATGCTAAATAGTACAATGCAATGGCTACCAGCCACCACATAGAAACCAGTTAATGGCATATATACTTATGGTTATATTGAGTGTGCTAAATATTGTGCAAAAGGAATCATAAGTTGAACTGCGGACACCACGTCCAGGTGTCCGCAGCTGATAAAAAGCAGTCAGCCATCAGACGGGCATAATAGAGCTGCATCCAATGGCTGGAACCATCAAATAACAGTATTTCCACTTTATTGGGAATATCGATGGTTGCTAACATCGGCTGCTGATGTCTATCCTCAATTTAATCCCAACTCAAAATATGGCCCAGTGTGTTTCAGAAATTGAGTGTCCACAAATTGTGTTAAACCAAACAACTAATATATATATATATATATATATATATATATATATATATATATATATATATATATATATATATATATATATATATATATATATATATATATATATATATATAGAATCGGGAATTGACCAGGCAGCGGCACTCAGAGGAAGTTTTTTCAAAGTATAATTCAAACCAAATCCAACGTTTCAGGGCGTGTAAGTCCCTTTGTCAAGGTGAACGTTCACCTACACCTTGACAAAGGGACTTACAAGTCCTGAAACGTTGGATTTGGTTTGAATTATACTTTGAAAAAACTTCCTCTGAGTGCCGCTGCCTGGTCATTTCCCGATTCTACCTATTGTCTCCAGATGGCACCGGGGTGTGCTGCATCCAGCTGTGTGAATGCCGGGCCGCTTCCACTATATATATATATATATATTGGGCATGAGTAATCCACCTGAGGGCTTCCATGATGCATCAGCTTTGTGTATAAGTATTCTGCTTACCTTGGATGTATTGCTTGGATTCCATGGAACCTCATGTTATTTGTATGGATATTTCTTTGATATAAAGACTTTCATTCTATAATTTTGGATGTGCTGGCTTCAACTTCTTCTATCTAACCTCCATTTACGTGGTTACAGCACTTCACAGCTGATTTCTTCAAATGGTGTGCAGCATTGTTCTACTCCAAATATACATATATATACATATATATATATATATATATATATATATATATATATATATATAGTGACAGATGACAGAGATAACATACAGTGGATTCAAATATGTTGTTTCTTTTATTTGTAGCAGGTAGACAGCATACAGGCCAGCCTATTGCCTAGCCACTAACTGGCAATGGGAACCCTGACCCTCTGCTTTGAACAGACTTTGAACAGGAAACCACAGGTGTTGTTAATCAGCCAAACCATGATTCACATCATATCTTAATAAAACCTGGACAGCATCTAATCAGTCCTGCTGCTTCTGCTCAAAATCCTGATCCTGCTGCTCCACATTTACTTCCTGAAACTATACTGTCCCTACCACAATGTGTGTGTGTGTGTGTGTGTGTGTGTGTGTGTGTGTGTGTTTGTGTATGTACTCTATAATATATATTAAATATATATATATCTACAAGGCAAAGTGGCCGCCGTGCCCTGCATTTGGATTCAGTGACAAAATATGCATCCCCAATTTCGTACGCCTTTCCCATTGGGCCTACACTCTTCCACTACCCGCAGTCCTGTGCATGTCACTTGAAGGCTTGTTATTAAATTCCATCGCTGTCCCTGTTTCCTGTGGGAAAACGTCAGACCAGAGGAGACCTGAAAGGTCTGTGATCGTTCAAGCATTTAGGAATGAATCACTGTTACCTTGGCAACTTTTCCGTCTGCCCCCCCAGGAAATCCTATGCATAAAACGTTCCACCTGAAAGAGGAACATGCAGTACCATAGATACAGGTCTGAGCCTTGCTCGCAGGTGCTGGGGTGTAGCGGCTGGAAACATAAAATATGTGGACATGATTTGTAGAATAGCAAATCATTTTCTGAAAGACCCCCTTAATGATTAGCCTATGGAAAGGATCATGCAGATTTACAATTGGCGCTGCGTTCCGCTAGAATGTGTTTGCTCGTAGGGTCAGGGCATACTCTTTGTCACTCTCGGAAAACGGTGAGTTAAATCAGATTCTGTCGCTCCGAGATACGATTGGGGCTCTTGCGTTATTTTTCCATGGTTCCAAATAACACTTAAGCTAAATAGACGAATACCATTTTAAAAGCTCAAATGGCCCATCCTGCCGATCCATTGGATTATTAACCTTTTGAGTGCCAATTGAATTTGTGAACATTGCTAAGCAAACATTTCTATTCAACGTAATGACCTGTAATGTTACCTTATATAGGAAATATAATCTTTTTTTTTTTTTACACAACATTTTTAATTTGAACTTATATAACAAATGTGAGAGATGCTGCCATTTTTAGTGGATATTTTGCACATCTCTCTCAGAGGTGTTGGCACTGAAAGGGTTCATGATTTTCTTTGTAAGGTGCTAATATTTATGTTGTGCTGTCCTCACTCCGGGATCATAGTGTGACTCGGCCAGGGACTATGATTGCCGGCTGACGCATAGGGGGTGTGACAGATGCAATGGTGGGGTGTGCATGGTGGCACAATCACGTTATTATGGGGGTCAGAGAAAGGGGGAGCAGGAACTAATTCCCTGAGCCATTCTCTGAGAAGCCTGAGCTAGCTGTAGAGGAGGGTAGATGATCCTGGCGGTTGTGCGGTATTAGTATTTATAGTAAAAAAAATGAGAGTGGGCGTGGCTACACCTCCCACATTTGTCCAGGCCCTCTGCCTCATCTGGAAAGGTTTCTCGTCTTGTGACGGTCAATGAGCATGGGCAATACCATTGTATATTTCCCCATTTATACTTGTCCTGGATCCACGTGCCTTTTTTTTTGGCACGTGGATATAACATTATTACTGCCGTTTTGAATATATGGAAAGATGGCATCTGTGAGAATCTGTGCGCTCTGGGAGGGTTTGCTGCAGGAGGGGGCTTGGCATGATGCAAGGTGGGCAGAGCAAGGGGCGTGGACACTTTGACCCTCTTCAATTCCCAGATTAACTGCATTGTAAACTGGTGGGTGGGGCTAGGATAGCGCGATTCTGCATGAATTGCATCACCGGCCACTCCCTTTGTGTCTGGGTGCAGGGGGTTTCTGGGGGTTGGGGAGTAACTTGAACCATACCATAAAAGTCCTGCTGCACCAATGGTAGTTCTGCCTCTGGGTTTGCTTACTAGTTGCTATGCCCACCCGTATCCAACCTTTACACTTCTATCGGCCTAGGGCCCGCAATCTCCCATGCACACATGCCTCCGAAGTAAATGATAGAGACAAACATATTGCCAAATAACAAATTGGTCAGCTTTATGTATAACATTCAGGGAGTACGGTAACAAGGAAGGACGGACTATTTAATAGGTGAGTGTTGTGACAGGGGGCCAGATGCACTAAGCTTCAAAAGTGATAAAATGAAGAGTGATAAACAACCAGCCAATCAGCTCCTACCTGCCATGTCACAGGCTGTGTTTGAAAAATATCAGGCACGAGCTGATTTGTTGGCTGTTTATCACTCTCCATTTTATCACTTTTGAAGCTTAGTGCATCTGGCCCAAGGAATCACATACACTAGATAGGATGAAGTCTTCGGGCCAGATGCACTAAGCTTCAAAAGTGGTGGAGAGTGATAAACAACCAGCTCCAATCAGCTCCTGTCTGACATTTTTCACAGCCTGTGACATGGCAGGTAGGAGCTGATTGGCTGGCTGTTTATCACTCTCCATTTTATCACTTTTATTTAGTGCATCTAAAGTGGGCCTTTACTTTGTAGCAGATGAACAGCATTCCAGGTAAACAGCATAGGCAAGCACAGTTACAGCATTGCAGCATACAGATGTCACAGCATAGTACAAACTCCAAACTCACCTGGCCCGCTCCACCACCATCAGGAGCAATGACCTCCTGCCCTGGAAACACTCATATCAAGAAGCCACAGGTGCTGCTAATCAGCCCAACCCTGATCACAGGATCCTTCATGTGGAAGTATGCTGTCCCTGCCACACAGTGTATACATTCAATAAAATGTAACTAAAATCCACTGTAATGTTACCCAAATAAAACTACAGCTACATAGGGGAATGGACCCAATCTCCAGCCCAGCTTCCACCTGAATTTGAAACTGCCACGCCACCACTTCACTATGGAGAGCTGCGTACTCTTCCCGGACATTCTGGAATGGTAGGCAAATAGTTCTCATTAAATTTACACTTTTTTTTGGGACCCTCCTGGACATTTTGGGAGGGTATGTAAGAATGCCACAATGTAGTCACGTCATTGAACCCAGAGAAACAGTTATCAACATGACGAGGTAAATTTACTAAGACGGCAGTTCTACTGAAAATGGGATGTTGCTATAGCAACCAATCATATTTTTCATATTATTTATTTAGCACCTTCTAGATAGATAGAACCTGATGGGTTGCTATGGGCAATATCCTATGTTCAACAGATCTCCAATAAATTTACCCTATGTAGCCTATAAGCACCTGTTAGCAGGGACTGTTGTTATATAAGGTTATATGACATCAATGGTATAAGAACGCTGTCTGCAGACTCACCGATTTCCCGGTTCCCATGTCAACTGCCCTTCATACACAGTCATAAAGGCAGGAGAAGATCTGGGTCCAGCGTTTCTGTCCATAATTAAATTCATTGGAAGATGCGCGTTCTGTCTCTGTGGACGCCATTTTAATTTCCTACCTTCATGTAGCAATTAGATTTATGCAATTACAGCCCAAACAAAGAGCCCATTATTGCAGTGTGAATAGGTTGGCAGGATTAAGTAACAGGCAGCAAATTGTACAACGCTAATCAACAAGCGCACTCACAATTGTCAAGATGCTTTAACATCAAGTAGGCTGTTGTCAGGTGAGAGAAAATAATATCGTACTTACTGTTAACCCGCATGTTGCTGAAAACTTGTTTTATCAGGGTTTTACCTCAATTTTTGTATGAAGTAGAGCCTCTCTGACGGGGTACCACTGCTGGCAATACACTATAGACTCCTATGGGCTTCTGTCCACAGTTCTGTGTGATGGATCGGTCACAGATCCCTCCCAGCATGCCCCGCTGCCGGCGCCATCACTCACATGTGCAGAGGGATGCCGGGGTTTCAGATCCGGAAGTCCTATAGCAGCCATTTTGTGTTGCTTTACATGGAGATCATTGTAAACTCCCAAATTAGATGGGTCTCTCAACAGAATCGGTACATCTGTCAGACCAGACTTAGGTCTACAGTCATTAGGTCGACCCCGGAAGGTCGACTGGCCCCAGGGTTTCACTGTTTTTTTCCCCGAATGTCAACACAGTCGACATGGACACAGTTGGAGTTGAACCGCAGCCGCTCGCAATGCTTCGGGCACACTATTTTATTCTCCCACCACGCCCTAGTGGATGGTAGGGCATGAAATACCGCCTGTCGGCACATGTCGGCTCAAAAAACAGTGAAAAACTCATGTCGACATAATGAATGTCGACCTAAAACCATGTCGACCTTGACCCATGTCAACCTTGAGCCATGTCGACCTTTAACCCTGTCGACCTTGGGGACAGTCAACCTTCCGGGGTCGACCTAATGACTGTCTACTTAAGTCTGGTCTGACAGATGACCGTTTCCCCTCTCAAAAGGGTTGGCCAGACGGCCGCTGCAGCCCACTTCCTGATTGGGGTGGGCGGCCAGTAGGTTGGATGATGCGATTTACCTTGAATATGCAAATTGCACCTTTGAATAGCAGAAAGCAGGGTCAACAAAAGTGGGTTGCTATGGGCAATATCCTATGTTCAACAGATCTCCAATAAATTTACCGGTACTTCTGTACTTTCACGGCGCCAGCATGGCGCCGCGCGTCAGAGTCCCCTTGCGGGGCTCGCTTCGCTCGCCCACGCTGCGGGCTCGGTGGCTCGCTACGCTCGCCATGCTAATTAAAATCAACTCCATGCCAACATGGATAGTGGAGGTATGAACTATCCATGTTGGCATGGCGTTAAGTTTATTTTACTTAATTAGTGGCGAGCGTAACCCGGAAGTACGCGCGGCGCCATGCTGGCGCCGTGAAAGTAAAGAAGTACCAATTTACCCACTGTAAGGTGCTGCATTTACCCACTGTAATTTACCCAATGTAAGGTGCTGCAAACTGCCCTTCAGGGAGGGTTTGCACCCACAGGGACTCTCCCGTGGGGACCATACAGAAGGTAGGCAAGTATCACACAATGCAGCTGATAGGATACTTGTTCACAGTATGTCAATTTGGGCATGGATTCATATAGAATATGCTCAGAAAATCGGGCAACGAGAGGGGAAGAGTACTGTGTATCCAGGCCTGACATGATCTGAGGGGCCAGGTGAGTTTTGGAGGAGGAGAAATGTCCCGCAGCCAACACTTTTCCTCAGGAACTGTTTTTTTGTATTTTACTTTTTTATTCTTGTGTAGGGGTGTGGCCACGCCTCTTGACACTTGACCCCACCCCCTGTCTCTCCCAGGCCCTCTGTTTGTCTCGGCAGCCCTGCAGAAAATAAGTGCACACAAGTACAGGCAATGCAGACCTATAAAACACACTGGATGTACCTACACTTATCACTGGAAAGGTGCATTCTCACTAGGGGCGGGATGTACTAAAGGGCACATGCGGACCAGTTCTATGGGGGCATCTTTTCCCAGCTAGTTTAAAACTTCCAGGTTACAATGCATTGCTTAAAAAATTCCAATTGATAGACAAGGGTTAAAATGAAGGATGATAAAAGTGTGCAGAAGGAAGATATAATATATTGGACAGTTATGTCCTGTTCCACACTTCGTCTGGTTAATTGGGTGCTTGTCAGGGAACTGAGACGCACATATTTATGGAGAGGTCCCCGAGCAGGGATATATAGTAGATGGGTTGGTTTTATTTCGAGGATAGCTGTTCCTTTTGTTTCTTTTTTTTACTATCTAACAACTTTACAATACTCACAAACGTCCCTAAAGCCCTTTCATCCTTTATCACTCGCTCAGGACGTATAAAGTTTTAATAGTTGGTTTTTAATTTTAGTGGCATTTATGCTGTAGGAAGGTAGAGGGCACTGTAAGGTTTAATTCAATGTATACACTACTTCATTTTATTTAACTCTATAGCTACAGCGGAGTATAAACAATGTTGGGTATCGCATGGTTTAGAATAGATACCATGTTGATTTCCCAAAGCTTAACGAGCTAGTGGTAATTAAGCACCAGTGCCTTTGCAGCTATGATTCAGCACACAGCGACTGTGCAAAAAATATTCTAATGTTGCCGCAAGCCCCTCCCCCCTTATATCCCATAAAGAACAGAACCTTTGCTACTGTTTACTTTGTTGAAACAAACTTGCTGCACTCCGTCCCAGGGGAACTAATTCAGATTTGGAGGTAGTAGCGATCGCAGTCATAGCGCTGTATGGTAATGCAGAAGAAGGTGTCTATTACACGTAGACACCTCCAGGTAAATTTACTAAGATGGGAGTTTTATTGAAAATAAGATGTTGCCCATAGCAGCTAATCAGATTTTATCTTGTAGATAAATAAATAAGAAGTATTTGATTGGTTGCCATGGGCAACATCTCATCTTCAATAGAACTCCCATCTAAGTAAATGTACCCCCTCCTGCTGCAGTATTGATCCAGGCGGCATCCTAGGCATCCGAACACTTCAAAATGATCAAGCGTTCTCCGGCACCCATGGTGGTCACACTTTCCGGCCGTCACAGAGGCCAGGAATCTGTGTACAACTGTAGATATCCTGGCTCCTTCCCGCACCCATCTAAATGGTGCTAACACACCTCCGTTTTCAGAAACAGTCCACATCATCGTCCCTCCGTGCCCCCAATCGTGACTGTCAGTCACTGACAGTCTGATTCCGGACGGTGGCCTGTGTCTCATAACCCATTAGCGCACGCCCAGATAAGTTAATAAGTGTTGCAAACATGTCACAAATTGGCGCTGTCATTGTGATAGACTGTGCTCTCGGTAACAAAGGTGTTAAATGAAGGAAGAAATAAATCATTTCATGTGCACCAATCACATATTTAAAGGCATGCGTGTGGCGGTGAATAGTTTTCCGCTGCCATATAATAAAAATGCCATGGCTTTTATAAATGAAGAAATGTCGATACTTGAGATTAACCCTTCCTTTGGAAATGCTGACCTGCCGGTTTATTAAAAATCCTGAGCAGTTTACCGGTGTTGACTCTGCTTGGCCCGTTCTGAATAATTTTCTCATGGTTGATTAAATTTATGGAAAACCTGCAGTTCTTTGACCGATCAAAAACAGCTAAAATTCCAGGACTTCCCCAGGGCTGGTTTCCATTGATTTTTTTAACTGGTTTGTGATTGGCTGGCTCACAGTGCATAATACTCCAACAGTTCAGGGTAATATGTACATAACTTCAGCTGAAATTCTGGGATAGTTTAGTTGTATATCTAGTTTATTTAGCTACAGTTATGTATATAGCGCATCATATTCCGCACCATTTTACCATACCCTCCAACATCTGAAGGCAGAAACCGGTACAAAATCAGAAAGGGGGTGTGCCCATGGGTAAAGGGCATGTGGCCACGCCCCCTTTCCTATACTTTCAATGGAGAGACAGAGACCCAGAAAACCGGTACAAAGCCCTTTTTAGCCGCTACAGGCTAAATTTTTTTTAAAGCGGTACTGTACCGGCCAAAAAGGTTCAGTTGGAGGAGGGTATGCTTTACAGAGAATATTTGACCATTCACATTGGTCTCTGCCCCAGTGGAGCTTACACTCTAGGGGATACGTTTACTAAGATTGGCATTTTATTGAAGATGGGATGTTTCCTGTAACAACCAATCAGGTTGCGTGTTTTTTTTTCAAACACACCCAGAAAATGGCATGTTTCCACCCATAAATGCCGGCTTCCTGTCAGTCAAAATGCGACTGCTATGCGTTTGTACTTTCAGTCGCAAATGTTATTCACGCATATGCAGTGCGAATGCAGCCCATGCACAGTCATTCCATAATCGCTCAATTAGCGATCCGTGCTGAATTAGGACCATTGTGTGGCCATACACTGTATTGCACAGTGGGGGTGGTTCTGATCTACACGCAATAATGTATCCCAATGTTTTGGGGACTGCGCATGGTCTATTATGCGAATGTGCATCTCCCCTTTGCGAATGGCTTAAACGACTTGCATAGTCGCCGAACCATCCCCAAGAATCGGGCCGGGTGCAGAGGGCGGCGTGGAAGATAATCGCCCATGGGAATGCCCAAACTTTTATGGGTTTCCCCATGAAAACACTGGGCATTCTCATGGATACGCGGGTGGGACAATGCCTGTCGGGAGCGGGTGGCTGATGTCACAAGACGTTGCCTGCCCTGTCTTCGTCCCAGCGCTCGCAAAAATGCATGTCCTGCAGCGAAGACCTGTAACCCCCCACATGTTAACTAGGGGAATCGGCGGTGGCAGGGGGGCTGTCATCCTGACGGCGGCATCTCTAGTGCTCGGTAAGCTGCCAACCAGAACCAGTGTTGTATGGTCAGGATATCTGCTGGTTTCAGTCTGTCAGGTAGAGTGCCGGTTAGTCTGACAGAGGGATGTTTGGCCGGTTATATACCTGAACCAGAAACCAAAAGGATGACATTACTCAATCTGCTGGCAAAAAACTACATTTACTTCATTTAAATTTTTTGGTTTTTTTGGATACAGCTACCTCCTGCCACCCACGGCTGCCCCATCAGACACGTAAACACCTAATTGTGCGTGTGCATAACTAACCCTTTAAAGATAACGACGAACCTGGTTATCAGGCGGCCGCGCTCCTGGGCGCCGGGCTTCCCACATAGCGGACCCCCTCCAGCTTTCATATCAAAACTTTTTCCACTCATCAGATATGTTTTCTGACTGACAATTATCTCATAATGAAAAACAAGTCACAATTAATAAACTTCAAATTGGGTACCTGCTACATCCAGTTAATAATTTAATGAAGAGAAGGAGGGCCTACTGGAAAGGCGTGTAAACACGCGCGCTCGATTTCCAATTAGAATTTACATCCGTCTGGTGCCCGGAGCCCTATGTGATGAAATAAGGGAGCGATTCTAGGAAGATTTCATTTAACCCTTTGCTGAAATATGTTGCCGCGTTCTCCGTATCGCAGCAAAAGGAGCTTTCATTGCGTTTTCACCTGCGACAGTTAATGATGCTCTCACTGCAGAGGTCGCGTCATAATATTTCCCTCCGCATCCTGTCATATAAACCGCTGTTCATTACAAAGCGAGCAAATCGTGGTGGCACTAATACGTAACCTACTAATACTGTATTACCAATAAACTCCGAATTTCCATTACCCTCTGTGCCCCTTGTACATCGCTAGTACAATGGAATGAGGCAATTGCGCTCTTGACTTAAAACGTTCTCTTGCGCTGCATACAAAGAGAATCTGACTAATATACAGGTAATATTGTTTTATAAGAACCAAGTTTGCATTCTCTTTAAGTCAGTGAACAAATTGCATTTATTTCATTATGATTATCCTTGTTTCCCAGAGTGCTTTGCTGTGCAGGACCTACAGTCCATGGAACAGGGGAAAGGTTAGGGAGGGAGGTTACGTTCTAAGTGCAAGAGGGCACAGCTGGTGTAACAGGAGCCAATGTGTCTCAGAGTGGGTAGTATAGGTGGGTGTAAGATAAGCCCCTCTAGATGGGGTTTCAGAGCATTTACACATGTGAAGGCTTTGGGAAGCCTGAGCAAGAGTTTTAGAGAAGTGGGTAGTGGGACAGGAGAAGTCCTGCAGGTGGCAATGAGAAATGGCAAGGTATTGGGAGAGATCGAGGGCGAGTATTCTGAGATGATACCTGAGATGTATGGATGGGATGTTATGGTCTTGTAGATAAGAGTGAGTAATGCATTGGATATTGTGGGACCCTTGTGCCTGCTGGTCACTGCCCCTGGTGCTTGTTGGTCCGCGCTGCTGGTTTCGACCTCCGTCACTGTCGAGAGACCGGTGCATGCACAGTTCTACTTTGGTACTGCATATGCGCTGGCCCCCAGCCTCCATGGGCTGTTTCAGCAGCAGTCCATAAAATAATATTGATGGCCCCAGGTCCGGTGCATGCGCGGTATCGTCCTTGGTATTGCTCATGTGCAGAACCCTTTTTCATGGGCTGCAGCATCAGCAGACCACAGAGGCATCCCAGAGAGAAGGAACACCTCCCAATGGGACTGCCTTGGGTGACTGGCAGGTCAGACTTCCAATAGACAGTAACAGAAGATCGACACAAGCTAAAGGTCGACATAGTGCACTCGGCACCCTATTTTATTCTCCCTATATGTTCACTGGGATGGTAAAGTAGAAACAAGTCGGTTAAAACAAAAAAAAAAATCAAGAAAAACTTGTGTCGACATACTCGTGTTGACCCACTCGTGTTGAAAAACTCATGTCTTCATTAAACCCCACAGCCACAGTACCATTAGAGATCCACACCTCCATACTGTATTCTTATCCTATTACCCATCCATGAAAAGGAAGTAACATTTGTGAATTCCTCATACATAACAGGGCTGAGCGCTTCTGGGCTATTTAACTATTTATATTTCCGCCTATGCAGTAATGGTTATTTTGATTGTCCCATTTGTCACCTAGTAATCTAGCACTGAATGTGTTACACTACATTTGATTAGTAGATTTATTTAAAGGGAAGAAAAAAAAGTCAGAATACTTAGGAATTGATATTCCCCCCGGAAGCTGAATTTGACAGCTTAAATGAACGGTGAATGCAACAGTTACACAGGGAAAGGGGAGATAAAGATTTGATTTATTCAATGTAATTGGTGGAGAGATCATTTTTCACTGGTATCTAACAGCAGGAGATGGAAATGTGCCATAAATGAGCCTACTTTCATTAACCTCTTCACTGCCAGATTGCAGGGTAGGGTGTGATGAGTGCCAAGTTGTCCTTCACTGCCAGTCTTCACTGTAGATTGCAAGCTTATGGGATCATGCAGTGTATTGCACCGAGAAATCTATATGTCAAACACACACACACACACACATACCACTTAACCTTCCAGTGTGTGTGTGTTTGGACCATTGCAGCCCCCCCCAATAAAGAGAGGGGGGGGGGGGGTGGTGGTGGTACCATCAAGATAATTATCTAAGAGAATTAGATTTGGGTGAGTTATTTTGTTTCTGTGCAGGGTAAATACTGGCTGCTTTATTTTTACACTGCAATATAGATCTCACTTTGAAGTAACACCCCACCCAAATCTAATTCTCTCTGCACAAGTAACATCTGCCCCTCCTGCAGTGCACATGGTTTTGTCCATCTAAGAAGGAATTTGTCAGAAAGAGTGAACCAAAATAACCCCCATAGTAGCAGCGTATACTAGGAGCGAGCCAACCAGAATCACCCCATTATTACTTTTCAAGGCTTAGTACATCTCGCCCACACAGGAAGGAGTTGGCTTCTCCCAGCAGCGCCAAGTCTTCTGCAGCACAGTTCCGAAGGTGTTTAACCAAACGTTATTAAAAGGCAGCCAGGACTCATAATCATAAAAACACTTCGCAATGACATTGAAATCATGGCGGTAATTTTACAGAACATTTAAATCGTAGCGGCAGCCAGCCGGAGAGTTCCCATTAGCCGCGTGCCCATTCCGAAGTCTCCTGCCAGGCCGCACGTAGAGATTCCCCTTCATGCTACAGTTCCTAGTGCAGATAACATAAATCTCCAGCACCAGGCTGGGACACCAGACGTGCCGGTGACATTCCGGCAGTATCGCTGACCTGAGTCTCAATGGTGCTATTATCTGTCATCGCTGCATCCACCGATTCTGGGTCCTTTCATCGTTTGGCACGCCGTTAACCCCGTCACTGCCAAAGCAGGCTTCTGAGATAGGCCTGGCTCGCGTCTTTTGGCAGGCGAGTTGTTTAGTGCAATTTGCAGCCTTATATGATGTCATTATACAGGGGGAACGGGTTTTTATTAGTAGAAACTTGTTATGCGGAAAGCCGGAAATGTTGTATTGCACTTATCCACTTGTTTCCAGAATATCGTCACATTGATTTTTTTTTTTTGTAATTACTGAGTATCTGGCAAGCTTATATTATAGATGACAGCATGGTTCTTGAAATGATGCGAATACATGTGATAAGGTACTGCACTGCGTATGTCGTATCATTATTGGACTGGAGGTAAATTAGCTGTAATGATCTTTGCTTTTCTGAGATACATAAATGGTTGCGGTTCCAGCATTACAATACATATATAACGTTTGTGTGTCACAAATAACTTGTGTGACATCTAGACTGAACATACAGGTCTGGTTGTCAAGTTTACTGGACCAGACATTTATCTGTACAGCGGAACCAGTGATTCCTGACTGCAGGAAGCTAATCCAGTGATTCCTGACTGCAGGGAAGCTAAATCAGTGATTCCCAACTACAGAAAAGCTAAACCAGTGATTCCTGACTGCAGGGAATCTAAACCAGTGATTCTTGACTGCAGGGAATCTAAACCAGTGATTCCTGACTGCAGGGAATCTAAACCAGTGATTCCTGACTGCAGGGAAGCTAAACCAGTGATTCCTGACTGCAGGGAAGCTAAACCAGTGATTCCTTAATGCAGGGAAGCTAACCTAGTGATTCCTGACTGCAGGGAAGCTAAACCAGTGATTCCTGACTGCAGAGAAGCTAAACCAGTGATTCCCGACTGCAGAGAAGCTAAACCAGTGATTCCCAACTGCAGAGAAGCTAAACCAGTGATTCCTGACTGCAGGGAAGCTAACCTAGTGATTCCTGACTGCAGGGAAGCTAAACCAGTGATTCCTGACTGCAGGGAAGCTAAACCAATGATTCCCGACTGCAGAGAAGCTAAACCAGTGATTCCCAACTGCAGAGAAGCTAAACCAGTGATTCCTGACTGCAGGGAAGCGAACCTAGTGATTCCTGACTGCAGGGAAGCTAAACCAGTGATTCCTGACTGCAGAAAAGCTAAACCAGTGATTCCTGACTGCAGAGAAGCTAAACCAGGGTTGCCGACTTTCTTCTTCTCCTCTCCGGGAGAAGCCCGGAGAGGAGAGATTCAGTAGCCGCTCAGGGGGCGGGGCTTAAGCGTGACATCACTAAGCCCCGCCCCCATGCTGGTAAACCAGCTAATTCAGTGATCTCCGTGGAGGGGGCGGGGCTAAAATGACGCATTTGTGACATTTTAGCTCCGCCCCCTCCTCTGAGACCCGAGGATTGCGGCATTTTAATGCCGCGATCCGGAGGACAGCGGGGGTCCCCCCTGAATCCGGGAGGGTTGCCCACCCTTCCGGGGGGCCGGAAGGGAGCCCCGATTTTCGGGAGACTCCCGGAAATTCCGGGAGGGTCGGCAACCCTGAGCTAAACCAGGGATTCCTGACTGCAGAGAAGCTAAACCAGTGATTCCTTACTGCAGAGTAACTAAACCAGTAATTCCTGACTGCAGAGAAGCTAAACCAGTGATTCCCGACTGCAGGGAATCTAAACCAGTGATTCTTAACTGCAGGGAAGCTAAACCAGTGATTCCCGACTGCAGGGAATCTAAACCAGTGATTCTAAACTGCAGGGAAGCTAAACCAGTGATTCCTGACTGCAGGGAAGCTAAACCAGGGATTCCCGACTGCAGGGAAGCTAAACCAGTGATTCCTGACTGCAGAGAAGCTAAACCACTGAATTAGGCTATGAGAGAATTAATACAGCTACTGGAAGTGGAGGGTGACAGTAATGTTCTGTATCCTTACTGAGTATCCAGCAATTTTATAATATACTGTAGATAGTTCTTGAAATGATGTGAATACATGTGATAAGGTACTGCATATGTAATCTTACTATTGGACTGGAGGTAAATTAGCTGTAATGATCTTTGCTTTTCTGAGATACATAAATGGTTGCGGTTCCAGCATTACAATACATATATAACGTTTGTGTGTCACAAATATCTTGTGTGACATCTAGACTGAATGTACAGTTCTGGTTGTCAAGTTTACTGGACCAGACATTTATCTGTACAGCGGAAGAGATGCAGGTATTTAAATATTGGTCAGGTGACTCAAACCTCACTATTCCATATATTAAGATATCCATGGTTCATGAGCCCACCATTGATAGACAATGAGATCCGTCTTGTGCGCTCCGACATGAGGTCCCCCTCATCGGCCAGTTGAGAACAGGCAGCACTGCTATTGGTGACGTCTGTACCAGCCCCTCCTGGGCTTTATCCACAGTCTCTATGTCATATTTCTCACCGTCTGTCGTGCTGGAAGCTGCACAAGACTCAGGGGAGGGTCTGTCTAATATTCTAGCGCTCTCATTATTGTCAAATTACATTCGCTGACCTTTGCTGTCATCTTCCAGCAAGACGCCACTAGCTTCAAGGACGCCACGTGTCAGGATAGGTACTCACTACTTACAATCTGTGCCGCTAACCCCGTCACTGACAGTAGGGATTTTTATTCATCTTCATACCTCTGTGGGATTATAGACAGCCCAGCCAGTCTGTCTCAAAGTGATGCGGCCTCATACTATTAAGGGGGGAAAACATGTCTGTGTTGCATTGCAGAACTTTTGCATTTTAAACTGTTTTAAGTAACAATGGGTGAAATGTAATAGGACGAGAGATTCAGAAAGTGAGAGATTTGGTAAGAAATCTCCAGGTGTTTTTTTTTTAAAGCGGCAATCATTCACACTGCAAAATCAAACTGGTTTTGCAGTGTAAATGATTGCCGCTTTAAAAAAAAAAAACCTGGAGATTTCTTACCAAATCTCTCACTTTCTGAATCTCTCGTCCTATTACATTTCACCCATAGAGGGAAAAGTACTAAGATGGGAATTCTATTTCACATGTGATGTTGCTATGGGCAACTAATCAGATCCTACTTCTTATTTATTTAGCACCTTCTAGAAGATAATAGATAGTGGCCCTTATTCAGATCTGATTGCTGTACAAAATAGTTCTCAAAATAGGCAAAACCATGCTGCACTGCAGGTGGGGCAGATGTAACATGTGCAGAAAGAGTTACATTTGGGTGGGGTGTGTTGAAACTGAAATCTAATGCCCCTTTCAGACCGCACTTTGGAAACGGTATATTGCCGTTTTTTTACCGTTTTAAAACGGTAATCTGTGCGGTTTGAAAGGTGCAGATCCAATTAACCGGTTTGAAAGTAACGTTTTTTCAAACCGGTTAAAATGCAGGGTCCTACCCGTTTCAGACCCGGTATTTTGGGATCAAAATCGGGTCTGAAACGGTATTTAGGACCCAGCCAATGAGCTGGGTCCTAAATTCAGCGCAGTGAATATTTAATGAGCGCTCATTAAATATTCATAGCACTGGAGCCACCCGCCGCCGACCCCCCCCCCGCGCGTTAACATTACCCGATCTCCCGGGGTAACATCCCCCGATCTCCCAGTGCAGTCTTCAGCCCCCCCTCCCCTCCGTGCAGCCGGTACCTGAGTTCGGTTGCAGATCCCGGCAGTAGTAAGGACCGATGCGCTTATAAAAAAAAGTGACTTTCGGAAAATGTCTGCCCCATAGGAAAATCCATTTTAAAAAACTGTCTTTCGTGTGGGGGCAGCCATTTTCCGAAAGTCACTTTTCTTATAAGCAGCAGGAGGCTGCCGTTTAAGAGGTGCGGTGTGAAAGGGGTTTTACCTGGCAGACCCGTTTTTGGAAACGTTTTCAAATACAGGGTCAAAGCCAGTTATGCGGTCTGAAAGCAGCATTAATTGCAGTGCACATGGTTTTGCCCATTTTGAGAACAAATTTGTACTGCGATCAGATCTGAATAAGGGCCAGTATCTGATTGGTTGCCAACAACAATACAAAGTAACACGCCTGTATAGTCTACAATAAAGGAAATACTTTGATATTTTCAGTGCAAATTGTTACATATTTTTTTAATTGCTAATACAAAATTAGAGAGCTGCTATTTGGAAGCGCACAACAGGAAGATTATCGAATAGCAACTAGCAAAATGCTCTGCAGGCAGATCAATACATGAGGCTGGATTTGGGAAAGGGGGCGTTTCCATGTCATGGGGTGGGTGTGGCTGTGACATGATGTGGGCGGGCCAGGTCTTAATAAAATTAAAGCTGTCCAGATGTCCATGAGGAAGGCATCCTTGTTGTACTTTAATGCAGGTGGCAGCTGTGGAACTTCCAAGGCTCCACCTCCACACTTTGACTTGAGGGTCTGGAAAGTAGCAGTTTGGGGTTGAGGAAAGACAGTAGGTTGAAGTTTTTCCTACGGCCTCACACTGGCTCAGGCTTGACCCAGCCGGGAAGCAGTAGTGCAGGGGAGTTTTTGCTGGATCTTGAATGGCCCGTATCACAATGCGTATATGTAGACCATAGACATCATGTGAACTGGGTGCACTGCAGTGTATCTCACCATTTGTGGTGCAGGCTCTATATACACTTTATATGTTTTGAAAACACCACTGGTCTATTTTATTGACAATTTTAATGCTAGTGGTCCCCACATGTTATATGCCCAGGACCCCTACAAACCATAATCCTGCTCTACTCCCCTGTCCACACTGTCCCCTTCCGCTGCTTTAGGTACCACCTGCCTCTGTGGGACTGGAAGTTGGAAACAGGATCCCGCTAATTTCGGGCATGAACTTGTCCCCTTTCCCTTCACCGGCATGTGGTGCCACAATAAAGTCTAGGTCAGTGGTTCCCAAACTGTGTGCCGTGGCTCCCTGGGGTGCCTTGGGACACTTGCAGGGGTGCCACGGGTTGCCAGGGATTGGTGGTCCAGGACCAATAAAAATTATTCATGATCAATTATTTATGGACAAAACCAATGTTGGTGGCTGCCAATCATAAAATATGTGTGCAATCAGAAGCAATCATGCCCTTTACCACATAACGGTACCTAAGAAGCACATATAAACAATATTCTACTTAATTTTATATATCATTTTTGGGGCCTAGTGGAATAATTATGATACTCTAGTGTGCCGTGATTCCAAAAAGATTGGGAACCCGTGGTCTAGGTCCTTCTTGAGGAACAAGGCTGGAAGGGGCACTGTTTCCACTTTAAACCGAAAACAGCGGATGAAAGCGGGAAATAGGAGAAAGAAGGAGATGTAGAACAGGGGAACGAGAATGCTGAGCACATATATTATCAAAGGTGAGACTTGTTCTTTGCTCTGGCAGAGAAATAGACAGACACACAGGGAGAGAGGAGAGATGTACAGTCCTGATATTGTGCTTTGTTTCAGACAAGAGCACAGAGCGATAGATAACTGTGAGCGATTAGTTGCGCGCTTTATGCTGACCCAGAGAGAATGAAACTCAGTAATAAGTTGGACGGGGCGAGAGAGCGAGAGAAGCCGGACAGCCTTCCGAGCCGGCGAGAGATTAAGGGTTCTTCCTTACACGGAGCCAATAAGCTCTTGGCAATGATAAGTGTAATGAGTTTTACCAAGGCCTGCGATCGGAAAACGCTCTATTTAAATACTTTTTCTGTGAACTTGTCTCGGAAATAAATGTTATAAATTTAGTCCCCGATGATATGTTTCCTTATCTGTTGCATGTTGTGTTTTCTAATACCCAATAGCTCCCTTAGCCCCAGTGCTAACATCACCCATCACCTGTATATAGGGGGTGATTCTGGTTGAACATTGCAGCTTACCGAGCACCTGAGATGCCGCCCGCCCGAGCACCAGCCCCCCCCCCCCCCCCCAACCATCGAACAATTTATCTTGCCTTCTTAAATAGAAGTCAGTGAACAATGATGTTTAAATGCGGCTGGATGAAGACGAGAAGAGCAGCTGGCATCCTGTGATGTCAACCGCCCGCCCCGGCAGGCATTGGCCCACCGTGTAGCCATGGGAACGGCCAGCTCTGTCAGTTGCAAGCCCTGTCAGTGGGGGGGATTTCAGTGCGGCACTACCCACGGGGGGGGTTAGGGGGTGCCGCACGGGAATTGCCGATGACTAGCTGAGGGCAAAGGGCAGCCTATAATAACCCACGGGTATGCGGGTGCTAGATTGCCGCGGGGTGGGGGGCTACTCACTCACTCACCTGCTCCCCGCTCCCTGCTGGGATGAGTTCCTGGATTGGTGCTGTTACCGTATTTGGCAGCTTCTGCAACTTTCCACGGCACCTGCTCTCCTTGGCGGCTCAGCACCTCCCTCCAGTGGCCGGCGCCCTAGGCAAATGCCTAAAACTGCCTCGTGGTGTCGCCGGCCCTGGTTGTCACTCCCTAGAGTATACTGAAAAAAAGAAAGGAAATGACTGCGCTAGTATACCAATGCAGGCATAATAGATCATGCACAGTCCCCAAAACATCGGGCCTTATTCGAACCCCTTGGGATCAGGAACATTTGGGATAGTAGATTTTTCCTGGTTTCGAATAGCTTTTCTTCATACTCACCTGGTCATTAGGTGCTCCCCGCCCCATCCTCCGCCGTCCACCGCGTCGATCTTTTGAGACATCTCCGGTCCCAGTGATGCATTGCACGGGGTGGGGGGAGGGGGGGAGGCGCCCACAACGTCATGACTCCAGCAGCTGCAAACACCAGGCATAAATCGTTCGACGGTAAGTAACCATCACAGGAGTTGTTCTCTGTGCGACCATATGCGAACAGATGTGTACGGGTTCTGGCCCCGGAAGAGGGACCGGCTTGCTGGGCTCCGAACACACGCAGCCCAGCGAGGAGTTCTGAATCGTGCCCAGAGTGTGGGAATCGCTTATTCTCAGATGGGGATCAAGCTCTAAAAAGCAAAAAAAAATTATAATGTCATAGCTTAATAAATTGCCCCAGATACGTCTCAGTGGGACTGCAGTATTATACATTGTGTAGTCGAACACAGGATATATCTCTGATTCCGTGTGTGCAGGCTTAAACCTACAGAAAAAGCCATTTCTGCACGATTTTAGGCTTTCAAAATAGGCTCTAAAAACAACAGAGGTAAATTGTGGGTTTTATATTGACAAATAAAAGTGTTTATTGCTGTGAGCAATTACTGTAATTTAACTACCTCAAGCCAGTCACGTATAAGTGAACCATAGATTACAAGCCTCAGACACTGTACACCGTCCACTTTGACTGGATTGTGTATGCATTGGCAGGGCCGCCATCAGCGCGTGGACTGACGGTACACCAGTCCTGGGCCTGGACAGAGAGGGAGCCTGCACTTTTCTCTGCAAATTGCAGGCCCCCATGGGTATGGACCACCAACAGATTTAAAACAAAATACAGGTTGAGTATCCCGTATCCGAATATCCGTTATCCGAATTATTCCGAAAACCATACTTTCCAGAAAGTGGAAAAAAAAATTTGTTTAGCTAAAAACTCACTGGGGACATATGTAACAGCACTACTGAGGACATGATATGTAACTGGCACTATATATGTACAAGAAAATAATTGCTTGGCATTCAAATTCAATATCTGAGATAGTACACAAATTTTGTTTCATGTTTTGAAACCTTGTTTTTTGAACAAATAAAATATATTTGTGTGTATTTTATGTGGTAATAAAATATATTTGTGTTTATTTTATGTGTTTATACAGCATAAATGCAAGATACTTCAAAATACATCATTGAAATATTAAAATATTCCAAAATACGGAATAATCCGTTATCCAAAATTCTCCTGGTCCCAAACATTTTGGATACAAGATACTCAACCTGTACCACCAGTCTTGAGCCCCAGAATGTCATTGATAGATCGAAAGACTCTGGTATGCTCTAGTCTCCAGGAACATGGCACCTGCACCTTGTTCGTGGGGACTTCTCTACTGTGCAAGCACAAATCACTGTGAAAATGGCCGCCGCCTACCATTTTCCCTGTGATTTCTACAGCACTAGGCCGCCGGGGACTCTGGAGATACATACCTCCCAACTTCTGCCCGAAGGAAATAGGGACACTCGCGCGGCGAAGCCGTGCGAGCGCCCGAAAAGGGGGCGGGGCGTATGCAAATGAGGACGCGGCTTATGCTAATTAGCCGCGACCTCATTTTCATACGAGAATAGACGCTGTGCGCGTGCGCACAGCGTCTATTCTACTAGATTGGGGGGTCTCCCAACTGCCACCCCCGCAGCGGGACAATGCCTGCCGTGGGTGGGACAGCGGGACAGGACCCGAAAATCGGGACTGTCCCTCTAAAATCGTGACAGTTGGGAGGTATGGAGATAGCTATACATGGGTGCAGGCTATGTCGTGTGGTTCCCCCCTGGAACCAGGGACTCATTTGCACGCCATAGGTTAGGTTATTTTAACATACGTTCCAACAGTATAAACTCATTTTAGCAAATATTATGAAACCCTGTACAGTTTAATAACCAGTAACTGGAAGATAAGAACATAAGCACAAACGTCACAGACGTAAAGTTATCTATTTATCAAGTGACGCCGTTTGGTGCACTGCTTTATGGAGTGTAATAGGTTTGGACGGAGTGTC
Source organism: Crinia signifera (assembly GCF_055691185.1). Lineage (NCBI taxonomy): Eukaryota > Metazoa > Chordata > Amphibia > Anura > Myobatrachidae > Crinia > Crinia signifera. Next base: position 176,883,461 of record NC_139223.1, on the reverse strand, counting down.
TTTACACAAGGGTGACCCCAATCTTCCTATATACTGTATCTCTTTACCATATTGCCCACACCCTTCCCTGCCCCGATTCCTGCAATCCTTGCTCGTCTGCTTAGGCCTATGTGCTCCCCTGGTCTCTCTGCGAAGGGAAAGGGTTCTTTTACAGCGGGCAGACATCCTGCAGAATTTATGGCGCTGTCTTCACGTATAGAGTGCCTCCATAAATCAGGGATATAAATGAGCAGATAAATGCAGGGAGATAGAAAAAGGCTGGGCCATGCAGGCGGTGGCAAGATGTATTGGCCGAGGGAGCCAGACCCTGGACTGAGCACAGGACAGGGAAACGTGTCTCACTTTTAATTCACTGGTAAAAATGAAGCTTTACTGTTCGGAAGCCGGATTCAGAACACACAGGAACGGTTGTGGTATCCGGGCGGGAGGGGGTGGGGGGGCCTTCGGCCGGGCAGCGGTTATCTGTTTTAGACCTAAGTGACCCTAAATGACCGAGAATACGATGCATACTACTGACCCCGGACCTTCTGATTTGGTTGCATGCATACTGTACGTGAGGTAAAATCTGACAGGAATGTGTGTGGTCAGTTTGAGATTGTTCTAGGCCGGGGGTAGCCAACTCCAGTCTTCGAGAGCTACCAACAGTTAATGTTTTTCAGATCTCCTCACAGAATCGCAAGTGAAGTAATTAGCTCCACCTGTGGATCTTTTAAAATGTGTCAGTCAGTAATGAGTGCACCTGTGCAGCAGCTAGGTTGCCTGGAAAATGAGAACTGTTGGTAGCTCACGAGGACTGGAGTTGGCTACCCCTGTTCTAGGCAGTTATGCACACTTGCCTACCTGACCATCTCCATGAGGGAGACAATGCTCTGTTCCTGGACTTCCCTGGTAATGTAGGATTGCCATCACCTGTGGGGAGCTAGGTAAAGGGTGCTGGCAATCATACATTACCAGAGAAGTCCAGGAACAGAGCATATTCTCCTGCGTGGAGAGGGTCAGGTAGTCAAGTATGCGATTATGCCGATGTCAATATGAGTTGGCCACGCCTTTCCCATCACCTGGGCCCGCTACAGCTCTTTAAGGCCCGCCCCGTTGTCATTTTACTATTTGCATATAAATGAAGCAAGGTTTTAAAAATGGGCATTCGTCTGCATAAATGTAGACTTTGTATGTGTGACATCTGACGGTGTAAGTAAGGTACAGTATATCTATCGCAGGTCGATACTCGGCGGCAGCACTGTAATCCCCCGGATTACCCCATCTGCAGTCTGCTCCGCTGTCTAACAGCTTCCTAGTAATTAGACTCATTCATTATGTAGGATAGTTTAATCTGATGATATAATAAGTGAACGCTGCGAACATGCAACCATAATAAATGGGCCTGACGCTGCTGAAAGCACAAAACAAAAACGCATTTAACGAGGGAATTAATGAAACAGAAATCTCCCCTCATCGCCTTAGATTTAATAAAGGAAAATGAGGAATTGTCAAACAGTTTCCAGTTGGCGTGTACAGCGGAATATTCTACATTGCTCGCAGAGGGTTCTCTTAACCTCTTTGGTCCCGGAACAGGCGGTGAAACACAAGGACACGCAGAGGGGACGGTTGGGAATAACAGTTCTGTGCTATGTTTAAATTCAAAAGATATTTTAAAAATAGCGATCCGTTGTTCTAGGGCGGTGGTTCCCAACCCTGGACTCCAAGTACCCCCCAACAGTACAAGTTTTCCAGGTCACATGTGAAATAATAAGCTCCACCTGATGCTGTCGGAATAATGAGTTCACCTGTGCACCTGCTGGGTGACCTGGAAAACATGAACTGTTGGGGGTACCTGAGGACCAGGGCTGGGAGGGAATCGCTGCTCTAGGACACGGTTCCTTTTCCCATCAGTGTCTACGTTCCGTGTCATGTATTTCCTTTATAAATATCCTCACTGGCTCCCGAGATATCTACTACTGTATAAGTCATAGTCATAGCGAAAAAAAGCCCCGGGATCCAATACAAAATCTGACCTGGAGCTTTCTTGACATAAGCAGAGCAGTCAATATAGAGCAATTAGCAGTGGCGGATCCAGGAGAGGGGCTGCAGTCCAAAATTCAAATGAGGGAGCCAAACTCACTGTCAGTGAGTCAGTTGGGAATGGCAGTTGTTGGCAGTTGCTGTGCCTCCCCTATTTAAATTTTGAACCACACTGTAGCCCCCTCCCTACCCTCTGGAGCCGCCGTTCCTTTTCAGAACAGGCTGTACTGGTGGGTCCCCAGTCACAAGGACAGGAAAATAACCAAACAGCCTGCACAGCATGTTAATGTAACAGTGGGGGCTCCCAGAGCCCTCGGGTATGGACGCATGTGCATAAAAATAAATAGCTCTACGTAGCGCATTTGCGCACATATGCTGAGTCGGAGCATCACAATATGCTTTCAGCGCGACGGTAAAGCACTCTACAGACATACGTACACTCAGGCACACTTATACCCAACTAGGTCAAAAACAATTTGACAGTGAAAAATACATTAACCATAAAAAAAAATCCCACTATAACACAGCAAATAGATCTTTCCATTGCGTGTGTGAAGAAACCTAGCAACAAACATATAATATTATATTTTCCTACAATGAATCCCCCCCCTCCCCTTAATAGCCCAGAGGGAAGATGCAGCTTACTGCTAATGAAGGCGGGGACATATCCCCTTCACAGAGTAAAGCTGGCCATACATCTACAGATCAATTGTCAGATTGGGCTGGTTGGAACAAACACCTGGTAATATCTGAATGACAGTTTTTGGTCAGTTTTCCAGCAATTCAAAGCAAATCAACTGTCATCTGCTCTCATCCATTACCAGGTGTTTGTTCCAACCAGCCCAATCTGACAATAGATCTGTAGATGTATGGCCAGCTTTAGTCTGCAAATTTAGGTTCTATGACAAGGGGACGGACCAAAGTAATAGAATACTGTCTCCTCCCACTCATCATTGGCTCCCCATCTCTCCTATTTCAATAGAAAGTGGGTGGGATGTGGGATGGACACATACTCTTCCGGGAGTCCAGGAACACCCTGAAAATTTGGGAGCCCCTTGGACATTCCAAGACAGAAGGTACTGAATATATACATAGAATACACCATTAAACCAAAAGCTAAAGAACAAAAAAAAAAACACATCCATCTAGGCATTGTTGTGTAACTGTCCTGGTCATTCTCAGATGTGTTCAGAAGTCTGATAGTTGAACAGTGAATGTTGTCTGAGTTTGCTGCAGCCTGATCTCAGGTCCCTCCCCTCCGCTCGGAGCAGTGTAGCGGCCACCGTCCCCTAGTTAGGAAACAGAAGGGCACCAGCTTTGCGAGGGCTTCAGGCAACATCAGGAAAAGATGCAGGGAATTAGTGTGTTGGCTAATTAACTGGTGACAGCTCAGTTCTCCCTGCCATTTGCGAGACACATCCCTCATCCCATTTTTTTTGGGAAATTCTGAGTTGGAGAGATGAAATCCATCTCAAGGGAATGAGTACAAGCTCATTGCTCCTTTACTCATACAGCGCCAAAACACAATGGGGAATGATTTGGTGGTTGGGGCAGGTAGTTTTCTGCATCTTTTGCCACGGTCACATCTGGGTTGGTGTGCCAATGCCGCATACAATTGCGACACCCACTTGCATCATCAATCCTCTGTCCTGCCTGCAGGAAGAAGCAGCAGTCAGCAGTCTGACCCAGCCTGAGGATGGCGCCAGTTCTCGCTGTCCAGCTGCGAATACTTTCCACGTCCAGATCTCGATGAATAGTCATTGTTTTATTTATGTACGGGAATGACTGCCGCGCTGGCCATGTGAGGGGTGCAAGAGAAATCCATTCTGTTACATGCATACCCAAAATGATGCATAGGTGTTTTGCTAAAAAGATGCAGTCAGAATACATGAATTAATAGACCTTCAACTTTGTTAGCAAAGCAAAAAAGCACACAAATGGGCAAAACCATGTTGCACTGCAGCTGGGGCAGATGTAACACGCAGAGAGAGTTAGATTTGTGTGTTCAGACTGAAATCAAAACTGCAATGTGGAAATATAAAGCTGTCTAACTTCTGTGAGCTTCATGCAAAAGCAGACAGTATTTACCCTGCACAGAAACAATATAAATAGATTTGCTCGCCTTGCATACCAACATGGTTTGTTCCAGACACAAAATTACTTGCTTTTGTTCCTTTACTGAATTTGGCCCTTAGAACCTTATACTTACTGTACAGTACCTGCCAACATTTACTGTTGGGGAAACAAGACAAGCACACGTGTGTGGTTATGTAACATTGTAATCAGCATCCGTTACCTGTACACATAGAATACGTTGCACAGAAGGCAGCCAATTACCTGAAAAACACACAGTTCTGATCCTTATACTGTAGCCATAAGCTCTAAGATCAAAAGATGTACATGTAGAATTCTCTGTGCTGGAATGTAAGATTCTTAAGTATTTTGCCTATATACTCTATATATTTTAGGTCGCTATACTTTTCATTGGTATCTACAGAAATCATTGCTGTCCACTAAACATTAGAGAGTCTTCCTCACTGCAACGGAATTTTATGCATTATTTAAGAAACTATTTATAATAATCATAGTTGCATCGTAGTCACGCAAAAAAGATGCTCATAGTATACCAGGGACTTGTGTTGGAAAGGAATTAGTGAAACTGGTGTACAAAGTCGCAGATTAAGCGTAATGCAGGCATTGGCAAACTGTGGCCCTCCAGCAGTTGTGAAACTACAATTCCCATCATGCCTTGCCACAGTTTTGCTATTAGGGAATGCTAAAACTGTGGCAAGGCATGCTGGGATGTGTAGTTTCACAACAGCTGGAGGGCCACAGTTTGGACATGTCTGGCATAACGGAACATAGTGGGAGGGACAGCAGTGCCCGCTTGTAACCCTTATTACACATATTCATTACTGGGATGGTATCAGAATCCTGGAAGCACTGAATGCCTATGGTTCCTGGAGAGAATTTTAACCTTTGCCCTACCTCTAACCCTTACCCACCCCTTCCACAGCCTAACCATCCCCTAGAGAGAAAGATGGAGGGAGAGAGAGATGTGTGAGTTCAGATATACTCGACTAATCAGGATTTTTCTTATTGGTTATTGGCTATCTAAAACACGTGACATTCAAGAGCCAATAAGATGGTGTTTCAAGAGTATGACCTGCCCATCTGTCTCTGTCTGTCTGTCTGTCTCTCTCTCTCTCTCTTTCTCTCTCTCTCTCTCTCTCTCTATATATATATAAAGAATCTGCACTCACCTAACTGTAAACTGTATTTAACCCTAATTGCTGATGTTCAAAATATCCTATTAAAGTTCCAGCGTCACTCACATTTGTTATATAAATTCAAATAAAAAATGTGTACAAAAGATAATATTTCCTATATAAGGTAACATCACTGGTCATTATGATGAATACGTGAATATGGTGACCTGATTTCATAGCTCCCATGTCGGCATTCTGTATCCAGTAACATTGACAGAAGAATAAAGGTCGTAATTCCAACCTTGGTTCGGCGGATATCAACTCATGATCAGACTGCTGGATGCAGCAGGTCACCTGGAGATAAATGATCTTGTTTAGAGTTCAATGAAACTAGGTTAAGTAATGAAGAAGATGGATGCAATCACTGTGAGCCCCTGGGAGAAGAGGGCAGGAGGCTGAGCGTGCTCTGAAATTGGCCATATTTGTGCTGGCGGCAGGTCACCTGCTGGAGGGCTCCCCCCGTTACAAACACAAGTTCAGGTGCACGGGGAGACCTCAAGGAAGAGCAGCTGACGACACAGATGGTGATCACTTGCTTGGCAAGATTTGAGGTGTGCAAATCAATTCCTTTAATTACTTGTCAAGTCTACTTCTAATAGGAGAGCTAAGGACCCTGAAAAGAGAGACAACATAGAACCAGCCACGGGAAAGAAAGGATTAAGAAGAAGAAGAAGGGAATTAAATGGGAACTGTTTCAGAATGCAATACTGTAGGCTTATGGGAAAGATTGTACCAAACACACCGCAACTTTCCCTAGACCTACAGCCGTGTCCCATCTGCTTGTGGCATCGCAGTCGGTGAACTTGACAATGACTATGGTGGGCTCTCCTGGTGATGGTGGTCTGCATGCAAACTCATGGAAGAGTGCCCAATACTAAACTATTCACTACATCAGATGTTACTGAAGTATAATAGTACTGCGCCAGGGGTTACATGCTCGTTGCCAGGTGATTCTTGCCAGGGTTTTCTTGCTCATTGCCAGGAGTTACATGCTCATTGCCAGAGGCTACATGCTCAATTCCAGGGGGGTCACAGACACATTGCCAGGGGTTTCTATGTTCCTTGCCAGGGGACTGCATACTCATTTTCAGGGGGTTTCATGCTCACAGTGCGCCAGCGCTCCTCGAATCCGGCACTTCTGGGTAGCACTGTACCTCTGCATAGGCAAATGCAGGGGGGGGGGGGGGTTTCTGGTTGCCCGGAAACCACCTCCTCTTGACAAGTGCATTAAATTATGACAACAGCAGCACTGGTATATAATATGATCAATAGAGCTGCCACCACACCATGCAGTGTAAGGGACAGAGCAGAGCTGCTGCACATGCCCAGTGTACCAGCTTCTTCTACCACATTTAGGGCGAGATGTATTAAGCTGAAAATGCGGTAAAAATCCTGTTTTACCACATTTTCCTATGTATTAAAACCTGGCCGCACCGATACCGCATAGTAGGGTATCGCCACCTTTGGGTGGCGATACCCTATAGAAACCTATGGGCTTCTTTTCGCCACCTCCGCCGCAACCCTGCCGCCACCTCTCCCTCCAGCTTACCTTCTTGCAGTTCCTCCTGGACCCCGGAAGGTAAACCACTCCTCCCCCTGGCAAGGCAGCCGGAAGTCCTTCCGGCTGCCGGGGGAGGAGGAGGCGGCGGCGGGGACAGCCACACTGACCTGTTCCGGGTGCATGGGAGCAGTAGGCGGCTGGGAAGTGATGGAGTACTAACATATGCAGCTGGCATTGCGTTGTGGCCCCCGGAGGCCCCCGCGATACCTGTACTGCGGTGTGCGGGGGCCTCCGTCACCACACCGCAATGACAGCTGCATATGTTAGTACATGTGTACTGGCATCGCGCCAGGGGCGTGGTGAAGGGCGGCGATGTATACTAATACATCCCGCTCTTACTGTGTGTGTGGACCAAAGAGCAGCTGCCAGGAGGAAAAGACAGGAGCCTTACCATGAAGTGGGAGATTGTGAGTTTAGAAAGTGCAGCACTGGTTCTATTATGTTTGTGTATTTGTTTATTATGATATGTTTAAACATTTCCTGACCACTTCACATGTTTGAAACAGCCTATATTATAGACCACATCTGTTAAATATCAATTGCTGCAGTGGCATTGTTACGCAAGTGCCCCCATCCTACACTTCCCCCCGAGCTAACACTCCAACTGTTCAGCCCATCTCCTAGCATGTAAGCTGTCACATGCAGGGCCCTCCTTCCTTATGTTCATCCTAGCACCATCTTTCCTTCCTGCGCCCTGTTTCTCCTGTTTCCTGTCTCCAAGTCCCTTTCAGCAACTTTGAGTCTTTGTGCTCACTATATACTGGCTTATTGAGGGCTGAATTACCTCCTCTACACCTGATCCAACTGCGCTTGCTGTAGAGGTAGTCAACCAACCCTTGGGTTTGTCCACTGCTTATAGTAGGTCAATGGATTCTACACTGTACTCCAACATCACAAGGGCAGAAACCGGTACAACTACAGGAAGGGGGCATAGCCACAGGTAAAGGGTGCATGGCCATACCTCCTTTCCTATACATACAATGGCCAGTTGAGACCGCAAAAAAACGGTACAAAGCTGTTTTTGTCCAGTTCATGCCATAAAAAATGGTACTGTACCTGCCAAAAAGGTACAGTTAGAGGGTATGTACTGTAGGATAGACATATCAGCACACGGTACCGTTGTTACAGTACAGTAGGTCAGTTTCTCTGCTACTTGTATATTCCTCTAGAATGTAAGCTCTGACGAGCAGGGCCCTCTGTCCTCATGTGCATTTCTTACAATATATCTCTGTCACCCTGATGGAACTGTCTTAATTTATCATGTACTTTTCCTAAATTGTCTTGTACTGTAGTTCGTTGTATTCTTGGTTTTCGCTCAGTGTATTGTCAGGCGCTGCAGAACCTTTGTGGCGCCATATAAATAAATGATAATAATTCATTGGGAATTATTATTATTGATTTGGGAGGTCCATAGACCCGAATGTGGTAAGGTTATGTTCCCGCTACCAGTCATGGGTCACACAGCGCCCGACCTTCAGCACTGAAGAGGTTAATCAGTCTGACCCGGTGCTCAGGTCTTACCAGGAACTGTGGCAGTCATGTTGGACATTACACTGTGTCCCTGGGGAGAGCAGTAGGAATAACATTATCCAGGCTGCTGTACTGGGTCTGGCAGCCAGTGTCTGGGTCAATAGAACATTTCCTTGTACAGAGCGCGGCGTTATCAATACGGATAGAGATAAATCTGTCCCGACACTGATGGAAAATAACTGACGATGCAATCAAGCAAAGAGCAGATATTGGGCACTATAGCGTCTTGATACATGTCAGCGCACTAGACTCCTATTGTGAACTGCAGGCGTAGGAACGTGACTCAGGGGGAGGTGGGGAGCTGATTGCTTCTGATGGGGAACTAAAAGCAGGAGAAAGAATCACTTTGCGGCCAGGGAAATGAAGTCGCTTCCTAGTATGGTCCAGATATCTGCTCGGTTTCCCCGGTTTGGTCAGTGTCATTGTCATTCCGGGTTGGTCCATTACCATATGGAAATGTCCAGAGTTTTATGGGTGTTCTCATGAAAACGCTGGGCTTTTTCATGGTGATGGGCCGGTGACGCGGGTGCGGGTGGCGGCAAGCTGACAACACTGGATGTCAGCAACCCGCCCACGAACCTCAGAATGTGCACACAGATCTAAGGAACCTTGGATTCTGCACGCACGTTCCACATCATTCGACATCCATTCGCAACCAGTGCGCAAGGGTGCAAATTCGCATCTGAGCGAATGAACCAGAATCGGGGCCCTAGTGTTATCCTAACAGATGCTAAGTCAGTGAATCTGACTCTTGCTGTTCTATAATTGTTGAGTTGGTACTTGTTTCCTATCTGGGCGCCCATCGCGGGCATCGCGGGTACATTGCATGTCATTATAATGACATGCGATGCGACCGACGCGATTACCGCGATTTTTACATAGGGACCAATGTTAAATGTCCCAATTGATCCGCGATGACCGCGATTTACCATAGGAAACAATGTTAAATGGATCAATTTCCCCAAATTATCATAGGGAACAATGGGAAATGGGGCAAAAACACCCCTGAACATAAAAATGTCCCCCCAAAAGTAGTTGACGCCACCCCGCCATCAACGAGAACCCGAAGCGTGGCGAGCACAGCGAGCCCGCGAGGGGCGGCAGTACGCGTCCTCCGACCTTTTCATGCCCTACTATCCACTAGGGCGTGGAGTGAGAATAGAATAGTGTGGCGAAGCGTGGCGAGCGCAGCGAGCCCCGCGAGGGGACGCGGATACCTTCACAGTTATACGCGTCCCCTCGCGGGCTTCCCAGGTGTCCATGGCGACGCGGACACCTGGGAAGCCCGCGAAGAGACGCGTTTACCTGTGAAGGTATCCGCGTCCCCTCGCGGGGCTCGCTGCGCTCGCCACGCTTCGGGCTCGGTGGCTCGCTACACTATTCTATTATCACTCCACGCCCTAGTGGATAGTAGGGCATGAAAAGGTCGGAGGACGCTTACCGCCGCCCCTCGCGGGCTCGCTGCGCTCGCCACGCTTCGGGTTCACGTTGATGGCGGGGTGGCGTCAACTACTTTTGGTGGGACATTTCAGTGTTCAGGGGTGTTTTTGGCCCATTTACTATTGTTCCTATGCTGATTTGGGTAAATTGATCCATTTAACATTGTTTCCTATGGGAAATCGTGGTCATCGCGGGTAAATTGAGGCATTTAACATTGTTCTCTATGGGAAAATCGCGGGCATCGCGTCTGGCACATCGCACCCGATTTTTTATCGGCCGCGATGCCCGCGATGGCCCCGATTTTACCCCCGATGCCCGCGATTAAAATCGTGGGCGCCCAGATAGGAAACAAGTACCGTTGAGTTTGAGAAGTTTCTTCAGGGACTCTGTGTATGTGTCAGCGCCTGAGGCTTCAGATGAAACATTCACAAATGACCGTCTGTGATCCAGTACACAGGAGTAATTGGCTAGGAGGGCGGATGTGTGGCATACTTTCTCTAACAGGAAAATATTTGGCTAAATGTGACGTTCCATCTTTATTTAATGACCTGACGTCCTCACCATGGAGGCTGTATGAGTAATGTCTCCTGTCATTACATCGGTTGTTCATGTCCTCGATCCCGCGCACTGTTCGCTCCGCACTCCAGACGCACGTGCTCACCTCTCCCCTCTGTCTCTTGCAGTGTGCACGGGAACCGAGAACAAACTCAGCTCTCTCTCCGACTTGGACCAGCAGTACAAGGCCCTGCGCAAGTATTACGAAAACTGTGAAGTGGTGATGGGCAATCTGGAGATCACCAGCATCGAGCACGGGCGCAACCTCAGTTTTCTGCGGGTAAATGTCAAATGTTATTTCTTTTATTATTGATGCTTCATTGGAAAGGCGGAAATTTTAAACCAGGAAATATTTGACTCATTTCACATTTGGCCATAAGGTTTTGCATGTTTTACCAGTGGAATGTGGTCTATGAGTGTCCCCAGTCCTGCTGTAGCCACATACCGTATAGCTCCCAACATCGGAGGTCTCTGCAACAGGACGGGAGTATGGGTAGGGGACAATGTTGGATGAGCGCAGAAACCTCTTGTGAATCAGGACGCAAATAGGGCCTTATTCTGGTTGACTCGCTCGGATACACATTCGGTCGGAGAGCATTTTTCTGCTGAGTGTGCACGCGTGCCAGACGCAATGCGCATGTGCAACGGCGGCACACCGCACTCGGACGTTACTCTGCAGATAAAGATTCTCGACCGAGCATGGCTGGACAGTATGGGCATAATGTGGGCGTATCGTTGGGCGCGGTCTGAAAAGTGGGCCAAACTGGGCGTAAACCAGGGCGTACACATGGGTGTGGAAAAAAACTGCAGGGCGGTGGTCTTGGGCGGCTCACCGAGCGATCGGGCCACTACAGCCCCAAAACCGGCGGAAAAATGCAGGTTTCATGCCTCGCAGCCCACCCAGGTAATCGTCACCGCATTCGCTCGGGCAGTTAGCACGCACCATAGCGAAAATACTCCCAGCTGCACACAATACTAACCCAGTGCTCGGGTCAATTAAGTTTCAATAACCCATTAAGTCACTGCAGCCCACACACACGGAAGGCTATCCAGTCTCCGAGCGGTAAAAATTAAGCACTAGCCAATAAGCTCCGAACTGCCATGTTACAGGCTGTGGTGGAAAAAATACAGTTTGAAGCTGATTGGCTGGTGGTTTATCCCTCTCCTATATATCACTTTTGATGCTTAGTATAAGTGGCCCTATGAGAGCATACCTCCTCTTATAATACCCACATTTGAAGCCTTCCATGTACAAGCAGCTCCCTCTCCATCTCTAGTGGTTCCAACGCTGCATGTGAGGTGACTGAGAAGATGGCCCACAAACAAGGGTGTAGCTACCATAGGTGCAGGGATTGTGGCTGCTCTAGGGCCCAGAGCTGAGAGGGGCCACCTTCCCTGTCACAGTTACATGTGTAATATACAGGGGAGTAGCTACCATAGGTGCAGGGGGTGCAGCTGCTATGGGGCCCAGAGCTGAGAGGGGCCACCTTCCCTGTCACAGTTACATGTGTTATATACAGGGTGTAGCTACCATAGGTGCAGGGAGAGCAGCTGCTATGGGGCCCAGAGCTGAGAGGAGCCACCTTCCCTGTCACAGTTACATGTGTTATATACAGGGGTGTAGCTACCATAGGTGCAGGGGGTGCAGCTGCTATGGGGCCCAGTGCTGAGAGGGGCCACCTTCCCTGTCACAGTTACATGTGTTATATACAGGGGTGTAGCTACCATAGGTGCGGGGAGTGCAGCTACTATGGGACCAGAGCTGAGAGGGGCCACCTTCCCTGTCACAGTTACATGTGTTATATACAGGGGTGTAACTACCATAGGTGCAGGGAGTGCAGCTGCTATGGGCTCAGAGCTGAGAGGGGCCACCTTCCCTGTCACAGTTACATGTGTTATATACAGGGTGTAGCTACCATAGGTGCAGGGAGTGCAGCTGCTATGGGGCCCAGAGCTGAGAGGGGCCACCTTCCCTGTCACAGTTACATGTGTTACATACAGCGGTGTAACTACCATAGGTGCAGGGGGTGCAGCTGCTATGGGGCCCAGAGCTGAGAGGGGCCACCTTCCCTGTCACAGTTACATGTATTATATACAGGGGTGTAGCTACAATAGGTGCAGGGCGTGCAGCTGCTATGGGGCCAGAGCTGAGAGGGGCCACCTTCCCTGTCACAGTTACATGTGTTATATACAGGGGTGTAACTACCATAGGTGCAGGGAGTGCAGCTGCTATGGTGCCAGAGCTGAGAGGGGCCACCTTCCCTGTCACAGTTACATGTGTTATATACAGGGGTGTAGCTACCATAGGTGCAGGGCGTGCAGCTGCTATGGGGCCAGAGCTGAGAGGGGCCACCTTCCCTGTCACAGTTACATGTGTTATATACAAGGTGTAGCTACCATAGGTGCAGGGAGTACAGCTGCTATGGGCCCAGAGCTGAGAGGGGCCACCTTCACTGTCACAGTTACATGTGTTATATACAGGGGTGTAGCTGCCATAGGTGCAGGGGGTACAGCTGCTATGGGGACCAGAGCTGAGAGGGGCCACCTTCCCTGTCACAGTTACATGTGTTATATACAGGGTGTAGCTACCATAGGTGCAGGGAGTGCAGCTGCTATGGGGCCCAGAGCTAAGAGGGGCCACCTTCCCTGTCACAGTTATATGTGGTATATACAGGGTGTAGCTACCATAGGTGCAGGGGGTGCAGCTGCTATGGGGCCCAGATCTGAGAGGGGCCACCTTCCCTGTCACAGTTACATGTGTTATATACAGGGTGTAGCTACCATATGTGCAGGGGGTGCAGCTGCTATGGGGCCAGAGCTGAGAGGGGCCACCTTCCCTGTCACAGTTATATGTGGTATATACAGGGTGTAGCTACCATAGGTGCAGGGGGTGCAGCTGCTATGGGGCCCAGATCTGAGAGGGGCCACCTTCCCTGTCACAGTTATATGTGGTATATACAGGGTGTAGCTACCATAGGTGCAGGGGGTGCAGCTGGTATGGGGCCCAGAGCTGAGAGGGACCACCTTCCCTGTCACAGTTACATGTGTTATATACCGGGTGTACCTACCATAGGTGCAGGGAGTGCAGCTGCTATGGGGCCCAGAGCTGAGAGGGGCCACCTTCACTGTCACAGTTACATGTGTTATATACAGGGGTGTAGCTGCCATAGGTGCAGGGGGTACAGCTGCTATGGGGACCAGAGCTGAGAGGGGCCACCTTCCCTGTCACAGTTACATGTGTTATATACAGGGTGTAGCTACCATATGTGCAGGGGGTGCAGCTGCTATGGGGCCAGAGCTGAGAGTGGCCACCTTCCCTGTCACAGTTACATGTGTTATATACAGGGGTGTAGCTACCATAGGTGCAGGGCGTGCAGCTGCTATGGGGCCAGAGCTGAGAGGGGCCACCTTCCCTGTCACAGTTACATGTGTTATATACAGGGGTGTAACTACCATAGGTGCAGGGAGTGCAGCTGCTATGGTGCCAGAGCTGAGAGGGGCCACCTTCCCTGTCACAGTTACATGTGTTATATACAGGGGTGTAGCTACCATAGGTGCAGGGCGTGCAGCTGCTATGTGGCCAGAGCTGAGAGGGGCCACCTTCCCTGTCACAGTTACATGTGTTATATACAAGGTGTAGCTACCATAGGTGCAGGGAGTACAGCTGCTATGGGCCCAGAGCTGAGAGGGGCCACCTTCACTGTCACAGTTACATGTGTTATATACAGGGGTGTAGCTGCCATAGGTGCAGGGGGTACAGCTGCTATGGGGACCAGAGCTGAGAGGGGCCACCTTCCCTGTCACAGTTACATGTGTTATATACAGGGTGTAGCTACCATAGGTGCAGGGAGTGCAGCTGCTATGGGGCCCAGAGCTAAGAGGGGCCACCTTCCCTGTCACAGTTATATGTGGTATAGACAGGGTGTAGCTACCATAGGTGCAGGGGGTGCAGCTGCTATGGGGCCCAGATCTGAGAGGGGCCACCTTCCCTGTCACAGTTACATGTGTTATATACAGGGGTGTAACTACCATAGGTGCAGGGAGTGCAGCTGCTATGGGGCCAGAGCTGAGAGGGGCCACCTTCCCTGTCACAGTTACATGTGTTATATACAAGGGTGTAGCTACCATAGGTGCAGGGAGTGCAGCTGCTATGGGGACCAGAGCTGAGAGGGGCCACCTTCCCTGTCACAGTTACATGTGTTATATACAGGGGTGTGGCTACCATAGCTGTGGGGGTACAGCTGCTATGGGGCCCAGAGCTGAGAGGGGCCACCTTCCCTGGCACAGTTACATGTGTTATATACAGGGTGTAGCTACCATAGGTGCAGGGAGTGCAGCTGCTATGGGGCCCAGAGCTGAGTGGGGCCCATCTTCTCTGTGTAAATTACATGTGGTATATACATTTCTCACCATTGATTGGTACATAGAGGCCCCTACTCACAAACAAAGCTTTGCTGTGCATCTGCATCCTCAGAAGAACAAAGGAACCAGTAAATGTTGCACCGGTGCCTGGCGATTACCGTTTGACCCCCTGACCTGCGGTGAACAGTTCCATACCATGTATTGCATGAACCGAAAGCTTTCTGGCCTGCTGTCTTCATTTTGGTTGGATCTAAAGGAATAATGTTTGTAATGTAGAAAAGCGATGCTTTGAAGTATACACAGCTATTTCCACCGTCTGACGTGCATGCGGCAGATAAGGGAAACAGAAGTTTGGGGGGTGGACAGGGAAAGATACACGAGGAACATGTCACCCGCTGACACGTGCCATGTGCGGGCAGCGCCAGACCCAGGGGAGAGAGGAAACCAACGGAGATACTGTCAGTCTGTCTGGCACGTTGGCTTCATGTCATTGATATGAATATAGTCACATCTCCTATGTTACCTTGTGCCTGTCTATCAAGACACCAAAGTCTGCGCTTAACCCATTGTTTGCCGGCTTACAGCCGTCATCCAAATGCTGCGAGTCGGCCAGTTACCGGGATCCTCCTTGAACATTAAATGTTGGAGAACAGCCTTTATGTAGGGATCTCTGTCTAATTACGGATGAAATGAAACTACAAAACTCATTACACATATCATTTAAGCTTGGCCTAACTCTAGCAAGCTGTCCCCAAGGTAAGAGGTAGCAGCGCACACACACTGTGTTCCAACCTAATAAATCCATTTTTCATTTAAATACCTCATCCGCTAGAGACCCAGGGTCCATTCTCTCCTGCTCAGCAGTCCCTTGCTTAAATTGCTGTGCTGCCTGATTGCATTATAAGCAGCAAACAACACTGTCGTCCCCCTAGAACAAACAGCGTTAACCTTAAAAGTAATAACAATTGGTTGGTTTCCTGGCTGGAGACTGACAGCTACATCGCACAACCTTCCAATAAAAGAGGGGGCATTAATTGCTACGTCTTATATGCATTAATGGATTGCAGCCAGTAAGCAATACTTAATTACCATAATAAAGCATTGATCGGTCGGTTGTTTGTCGTGCCTCTGTCATATTTTATGTGCGCTGCTCCAGTCTATAACGATTTATGGCTCTAGGACAGATGATAATGATTGCACCGGCGGCCATTTTGTTTGAGTGCCAACCACACTTGAGGTACTTACTGTATACTGTATATAGAGACATAGAATTTGAAGGCGTATCTAGTCTTCAGTAAACACTTAGGGCAGGATATACTAAGGGGAAAATGCGGTAAAACCTCAGTTTTTCCGCATTTTCCTATGTATTAAAACCCCGCCGCCACGATACCGCATAGTAGGGTATCGCCACCCAAAGGTGTCGTGGAAGACTATGGGCTTCTTTTCGCCGCACGAAGCCTCCGCCGCAAACCCGCCGACGCCTCTGCCGCAAACCCGCCGACCCCCGCCTCTCTCTGGCTTACCTTAGTCCAGGTCCTCCTGGACCCGGAAGGTAACCCCTTCCTCTCCCTAGTAAAGCAACCAGACATCCTTCCTGCAGGGGAGGTGGAGGAGGCGCCGGGGACAGCCTGCTTAGCTGCCTCCGGCGTAAGGGGAGAAGCAGGCGGCAGGGAGATGATGGAGACTGCACCGCGATGCCAGCCACATAAGTTAGTACATATGCGCTGGTATCGCAGCGGGCGGCGATGTATTTTAATACATCCCACCCTTAAGGAGCATACACGATGGGCGTTTTTGCCCAGCGTGTATGGACAGCGATGATGGGGAAAATGGTTCAGTGTATACAAACTGAGAGATTTTCGCCTGTCCAATTGATTTTCCCCAGGGTGGACAGCTTTCTATAGCGGGACGGTATGGAAATCCGTCCACCCCGCCGCTCATCTGCTGGTATTACCAGCAGATGAGCGGACAGATTTCCATAGTGGCGGTGTCGGCTGGCGATGATGCAGAGGTGCAAAACAGCGATCACCCATCATCAGCGGGCCGTATATACACTAGGCGGCTATAATTTTTCAATTGCATCTTAGAAAATGATAGACAGAATCGAATTGGTTGCTATATGCATTTTAGTAAATGTGCCCCTTACAGCACAAACTAGAGTTAGTTTATTTCAGGAGCCAATTTACTTACTAGTATATTTTTGGAATTTTTTTGTGGAGGAGAATGTACAAACTCCACACAGTTGCGGTCGTGATGAGAAACTGAACTGTGACCTCAGCATACCTCCCAACTGTCCCGCTTTCAGCGGGAACGTCCCTTTTCTTGGGCACGGGGGTGCTGCTCGAGATCTGATTAGATCCCTCTCAGGAAGGATGCAGAAAAAAGCCCATAGTCTACTATATGGTAATACCAGTAAAAGCTACAGTACTTGTGTAATAGCAGGGCCCCGTTACGTAGTTATCGTAGCGTCCCTGTCAGAATAAGAATAATGTTAGCGTAGTGTTCCCGCGTCCAGTGTAGTCAGCGTCCCTGTCAGATATGTGTTCCTGAAACACCCCCACTATCCACGCCAGCCCGAATTGTGCCCCACGAGGGGACGCTTTACGCATCCCCCCCAACCTGTTCATACCCCCACTATCCACGTCGGCGTGGAGTTGATTTTAGAAAGTATGGCGAGCGCAGCAAGCCCGAAGCGTGGCGAGCGGACGCGGAATACATGTAAAGTAATCCGTGTCCACTCGCCATGCTTCGGGCTTGGTGGCTTGCTGTGCTCGCCACACTGCCCCACACTGGTTGCCGTACCCTGCCCCAATAATACTGAGACGCAGGAGCGTCTAAGACGCACCTGCGTCTCAGACAGATGGAGCGCCTCAATGCCGGCGCCCGCTTAATCCCCTCTCCGGCTGCGTTTGCCAGTGCAGGGGACCTGATGGTTACTAGGCTTGCCATGGACACCGGGGACAGAGGCATTGACGCCGGGGACAGAGCTGGGCTGCTGCGGAGTCACTACGCTAAGTACGCTAGGCAGCCGTTGGGCTACGTTGACAGCGTAGCTTAGCCTAAACTGAAAACGTAGCGTGGCCGGGCGCCGTGCTATTACACAAGTACCAAAGCTACCATTACCATCGGTGTCCGGAGCTAAGTACATATGGGAAATATGGTCAAAGCCCGAAAACTGGCTTTTGGCTGATTTTCCCTTTAGTGCATCCCAACCAATGTCTGTATTACCTGTGTTCTCATTTATTGGGGGTTAGAAATTAGTATGAAGTATGGAGGATTGCGTAAGAGCACTAGACCCGTCATCTGCTAAGCTGTTAGTAGCAGCTGTAAGCACTATGCAAGCCTGTAAAAGGCACTTGTACCCACTCTGCGTTCAATTAACTGGTTCCAATAATATACTATTATGGACTTCCTCGCTGAAACATGTTCTCCGCAGCGAGCGGTAGGATGTTTTCTACCGGCGCTACGTGCCGTGACATTCTTCTATGGCAGTGCACCAGTGTTGAGATAAAAATATGATATACGTAGTTCACTTTACATAGAAAAAGTCCTACTGTAAGGTGTTCCGGAGTACAGAGTGCGCCATCAAACTCTTATCTTGTGGTGTCATTAGAGGAAAAATCAATGCACTATATAAGAACTTACAGCTTATACCGGACATGTATGGCTTATTGAAAAGAGAAACATAACGAGCATATACTAGGGCATAGAAATCAATACACAACATAGAGGGGCAGCGCTCTCTAATCAACCCGAGGAGGTATTCTAGGGGCTAAGATTGAAGGGTTACAAAAAACATTGAGGGGGACTTGCAGTGGCGCTGAGACAGTGGTGGCACTAATTGTCCAGGCCAAGGTCTGCTAGAAGGGGACGCAGCGGTTCTTTTTGACACAGCAGAGCTTAAAGTGCTATTTTTTTCTGTGTATTATCCTGAGGGTGCATAGCCATGCCTCCCATGGTTAGGCCATGCCCCCTGAGCAGTACCTGGGCCCAGCCAGACTCTATACTGCCCTGGGGAGATGTAGGTTCCTCTTGCCCCCTTATCTATTGTTTCATTAAGGTTTCATTAAGAGAGATAAATTGGAGAGTGATAAAGTAATAGTCAATCAGCTTCTGGCGCTTTACCGGCACCAACAGAAAAATGGCAGAAGTGGATTGGTACTTTATCTCTCCCCAATTGCGAAAATCACCCCCTAGGGCAAATGTCTCATGCCTTGAGAAAGAGATTAAACTGGGAAATTGCTCAAATCAACCAACCAGCTTCTAATTTTCACTTAACTAAGAGGCTGATTGGTTGCTGGTTGCCATGGACAACTTCTCATTTTTGATATATCTCCCCCTCTGGCACCCCTCCCGGTGCCCACTTCTGTATACAGTATTTGAAAACATAAGATGGGGATTTAGGGTAACAGTGTCATAGGAGACAGTTACCACTGTGTAATATCCTTCAGATTCACTCTCTCAACCCGGGTCGTTACATCACCAACCCGGGTAGAGCAACTCTACCCATGTGACATCACCGACAATAACCCACTTTCAGACCGCAAATGCTGGGTCGCTCCTGGGATGGACCCTTCTCCTAATCTTGGATGCGACCCGGCATTTGCGGTCTGAAAGCAGTATTAGATGTGTGTAACTACTCAGTCACTGGGGGAGATTCTCTAAACTAAAAATGTGGTAAAACCCCTTCTCTAGGAGAGGGCAGCCAGCTAGAAGCAGGGGGTGGGGCCAGTGGGCGTGCTGTAAAAGGGGTGTGTCAGAGGCGGAGCCTTGTGTGGGGGCGTAGAGTAGACCTTGCGATCACTTCATCATGGTCATGCCCCTCTCTGTGAAATTATGCCAGTATTACAGGCATTGCACAGCGGAGGGCGGGGACAAAAGTGATGACATTCATGTCATCAGGACCCAATTTCCGGTAGCCTCCCGTCCATTCCGGCAGGGTCGGCAAGTACTGTATGACCCAGTTTTGTTGTATTGTTGTTGCAATGGAATATGCTGCACTCGATAAGTGCCATCCTTTGCGGTGAGAGATCTTCTGGCTTTAGGACCCAGAGGGGCAGATGTATTAAGCCTGGAGAAGAGATAAACTGGAGATAAAGTGGAGATAACTTGGAAGAGATAACGCACCAGCCAATCAGCTGTGTTTGAAATATGACAGTTGGGATCTGATTGGCTGGTGCATTATCTCCTTCCACTTTATCTCCAGTTTATCTCTTCAAGAGGCTTAATACATCTGCCCCAATGTCCTATGTGCGCATGTGTTGAATGACGCACATGCCCCAGGGGTTGCTGGGAAGAATCCGATTGGATCTCTCTCAGAGTGGCAGTGCCTGTCACATCCAAGTCCCAGATTCCATCGCATCCCGGGGTTGTTGCATAAGCGCTAAACGGCCAAACCTCCGCGGTTCGGCTTAATTTTTACCCTTCCTGCATCTGCCCCGTGACTGTCTGCAGAAACTGCTACTAACGATCAGAAGTTGATTTTATTTCTTCTTATCACCTCAGAAGCAAATGATAAAATGACATTTCAACCCGGAATGTTTTCTCTCTTCCCACTGAAGTAAGGAACAGTTGTTGTCTAGATCCACAATAATGACAGCTCTGCCCTGTAACACTTCAGCTGTTAATATGAAACACAGCGGCGCGGACAGACCGAGCGCAGCCCTGACTGGCTTCTCTTCCCTCTCAGAGCCCAGGCCTGTGCAGGGTCCCAGGGTTACTGCGTGATGTGTTTTGTAAGCTGCGGAAATGCTGACACTGATTACAGATATGAAAATGCAGCAAATACAAAGGGTTTTTGTATCCACCGCGGGATAAAGAAGCCTTGGGGAAGTATTGTTAAACTGCTGCTTGTAGCATAAAACACACGGAAACATAACGGCCGTTACCATTAATATTAACATTTATTTTCCTGGAAACAGGCTCGTTCTTTCCCGCTCATGGGTATATTTATAAATGGTGAAGAGACTGTTTGCCTGCATAATTTCTCCGGCAGTACCCTGTAACGGTAAATGCCTCCCCACCAGAGAGTACCCCCAAATACGTTCGCAGCCATGGACACAGGGGGGAAACTTTTTGCAATCACTCCCCATCTAATGATTTCCCCCTTGGCCAGGGAACGCCTGTGCTTTTTCGGGACACTTCCAGGAAACGCTGGCTTGCCGCCCCCAAACACCCGGCGTCTGTCACTCAACTTGCGAACAGGCAGCGATGGCTAGCCATCACTGGCTTTGTCCGCACGGACCGCTCGCGCATGCACACTGCCGACCGTGCGCCGTCGTCGGATAATCTCCAGGACTGCAAAGTCACTGCCCTGTGATCAGAGCTGAATCAGGCCCTATGTACCATGTGGCGCTTTTCACCACAGTGTAATACCACCATCTTTAGATGGATCGCCACTTAATCCCGTTTGGCAGGATTTCCCCTTATCCTGTATTTTAAAAACTGTAATAATCCATAAACGGATATGTTATGAGATGACCTAACAACATGGCGTCATCTAGCAGCAATAGTCTATAGGGCATGGCTATTACCTGGCAGCTAATCTGATTGGCCACCCAACACCCGCTAAACCATCCTCTACCCAATCCAAACCTCACAGCATCCCTCTTCCATCAATCTTTGAGCTGCTGGTCTGCACCACAGACTGGCCTTGTATACACAGAACCTATCCACCTGCTGCTCAGATCAGAGGTGTGTGCTCCCTCCTACTCCCCACTTCTACCACGGGACAACAGACCCTACACATGATTATGCAGTGGAAACCATGTTACAATACAAAGGGAGCAAATGCAGTTATTCATTTTCCGTGCAGGGCAAATACTGTCTGCTTTTCCATGTAGCCCACAAATGCATTTATTGGGAAGTACAGTTAAGATGTGCCCCTCCCAACTCTAAAGGCCCCCATCCACTAGAGCAAGGTATTACATGCTATACTCCACCAACTCACCCGGCACCTGCCAGGCAGCACGATACATTGCATGCGTTCTGTTCGCAAGGGGCTTCTTTGCGCTTGCCCCCCCCTGTCGGAGCACTGGCAGTCGGGATTCTGACATCGGGATACTGACCTTTGGGAACCTCTGTTGGACCACCATACCACACCCTTTCCACAAGCTCGGAATCCAATGAAAAATGCACTAGTGGATGGGGGCCTTAAATCTCTCCCAAATGCAGTGGAACATGTAAAGCCATTTTTTTACCTTACCTGATTTAGCCCCAGTGTTACTCTCTCCTACACACAGCGCTCAGCGCACATCCCACAGTGCGGAGCAGATGCTGTCCCCAGTCCAGTACGCCCATGGGTATTGTAAGACTGTAAAGTGTATTTAGCAGGAGTTGAAGGGCCATTGTTTCCCTGAGGTTCCGTCTATACAGATTAACAGCACATAATAGTGTGTACTGCACCCACTGCTCCGATATACTGTAAATATGGGCGTCCTCAACTCAAGCATCAGGCAAGCATCTCACAGCCTAAAGCACTGATTGTTCCCCGGCAATAGGCCTCTGTAACAGACTTGGGAGCAGTGAGGGTAAAAGAGCAAGACCCTACACCTGTATATCAAGTACATAGTAATTACCAAAGCTATGGGGTGATTCAGGTTTGTCTCGCAAAAGCAAACTCTTGCTTTAATGGACAAAACCATGCTGCACTGCAGGTGGGGTAGATGTAACATGTGCAGAGAGAGTTAGATTTGGGTGGGGTTTGTACTTTAAACTGATATCTATATTGCGGTGTAAAAGTAAACCAGACAGTATTTACCCTGCACGGAAACAAAATAACTCACCCAAATCTAATTCTCTCTCTGCATACGTTGAATCTGCCCCACCTGCAGTGCAGCATGGTTTTGGCCATTAGAGAGAGATTTTGCTTTTGCGAGGGAACCAGAATCAGGTCCTTAATCACAAATGTTTTATCCTACACGTTTCATTGTTTTTGCCCTCTGCGTCACGGCTTTCAGTTTGCAGCTGGAAACCGAACTTCATTGCTTTTCATTAGGAAGAAAATGCTTTTGTATAGCTCGGGTTCACTTATTAAATTGTAATTATTGGAGTAGGCAGGTCAGAAGGCAGCGAGGACAGAGATTAATGGCAACTTTCAACACAGAATGTGGAGCAATTGGTAAGCGGACACGATACAGGGCGAAGCCACGTGGAGAAGGATAAAGGCACAAATTAAGCTATTACATTGCTTGACGGAACATGATTTCGGTCCGCCATAATAACCGTGTTGACTGTGTTACAGATGATACGTCTCTTGTGGGCTCCATGTCTGGGGTAGAAGGGGTGCAATCGTACGAGAGGCGGGTGACGAGCGCCTTCTTTTGTGCACACAGGTGGTACTTCGCTCTGATGGATGAGCTGAATTTAAAATGATTAGTGTCTTACAAGAGACGCGAACTTGGAACAAAGGTACCAGTCAGAGTCTGTCAGTGGGACCAGTGATTAATCGCCCTATTGTAGTCAGCATTCCAAAGCTGCCCTTGTCGCTGGGAGATTAGGGTGAGTGGCTGCAGCAGAATAGGGCGGAGGGGCTGGCGTGCCTTTGTGCCGTGGTGGGAAGAAATCCTGCCAGGTCCTCGTTTCCTGTCCCACTCGCTTCCCTGAAAGTCCTTTATCTTATCAATAATCAAGCTGCAAAGTAGCGATATTTAACGGTAATTATGGGCTAGGACTAGACTTGGAATTATGGGTACTTGACGTAGCTTATTAGGGGCGGGGCTCCTGCCAGAAGTTCTTATTAAAAAAAAACTTTCATCCAACTAATGTTTGCAAAGCTTAAAATAAAGTGAAATGCGTGTAGCCAGCTCTATAACAATGCACGCAGCCCTTTGTATGGCAAAAAGACGCAGAACCAGCAATATTGTTTAGTACAGAGCAGGTAGTTAACTTTTTTTTTATCTAGGGAATAAATTAATCAGAATAACCCCCTAAATTATTAACAGAAAGTGAAAGCAATTTTTGCAGAGACTCTGATCTGTTTCAAGCTTGCTGGATATGGGCCCTTATTCTAGTTGAATAAGGATGCGTATTTCGGACGGGAACCGAGTGTTCTTAGCCCCGCCTACTGTACGGATCGCTCACACCGTTCGAATGCGGTAAGACGCGGACCGAACGGACCGTGAGTGGATGTTTCATGTGAACACCTCCCCCATCTGTAAGAACCTCCCCCATCCTCCGATGGTCGCCGACCATCGAATGCTGGACCGAGCGGTCAGGCAGCACCGAGAGCTCCAGACCACTCGGACATTTATCCATATGAAAGCAGGGATATGGGCGGGCAGCTGGCATCCGGCTATGTCAGCTGTCCGCCCCCCACACGTGCGTCACGGCCGCATTACCGTATGTACGCCCAGCGTTTTCATGGGACCGCCCATGAAACGCGGGGCGTGCGCATATGGTAATGAGCCCAAACAGCCCTTCACGCCCCTCTCCACCCCCTGCTCAGATTGTTCCGACCGATCGTTTTCTGCACTGAATTCACGCCGTATTTGGACGTGCGCGGCGTTCGCACATGCGCAGAAACTCCTCTGCACGTGCGCAAACACAATACATCGGCCATCCGACCGAACACGCAGCCATCCATCTCAATCAGAATAAGGAGAGATTGAGCTGTAAAGACAGAGATTGGAGGGTGGAGCAGATAAGGACTGGGGGTGGGGCGGAGAGATTCGTTTTTACTACTCTCTCTGTTTTATGCTTCAGGGTAGTACTATATTTATGCATTTTTAATATACTTTTAGGGTTATATTATTTGCTAAAGCTTCTAAAAATGCAAAGAGGTGATGTTGTCCATGGCAACCGATCAGAGTCTCCTAATCATTTTCTAGGATGCAATGGGCAACATCATCCCCCCCACACACACTTTTAGAAGCTTTAGTAAACTCTCCACTAAAAGTATAAGCAAAAGGTATAACTATATGTCTCACTACCCTGCAGCATAGAACAGAGCACAGAGAACAGCTCCTTATGCAGCTCATCATTGATCCAGCAATGCAGCCCGTCGGTACAGGTATAGATTTCTGATTGCAGTTTACGGAGGATTATTTGTGTGCCGAGCGCTGGGCCGTCCTCTACCGCCTTTACAATTGAGTGTTTGGAATTGTAAGTGATGTTTGCGCTGTCCCCCTGAGCGCAGCTGGCTCGCACCGCGCTTGTGCATGTTCATTTGCTAATTTGGGGAATTTTGTTCTAAGTTAAACTTTAAAGATCTTTGAAGAGTAAAAGTAAAAGTCATCTCTGTAACAGCCAATGTACAGTATAAGGATAGCTAGTACAAAATCCTGTATACCCCTGTATGGGCAGGGCCGGTGTAAGGCTTCGAAGCACCTTCCTGGGTAGTTTATGGTTACTGGGAGAGCAGTTATTTGGAAGGTAGGGCATCCCTAAGCTCTGTGCTTATATGCACACACCAGCTCGTAAAGACGGAACACTCACAGCGGGTCTGCTCTTTGCAATTAGAATGTGCGTCTCATGTAACTCAGAGGTAATTACCCTAAGAAGATTGCAGCCAATTGTGAAGCATTGATACAGGCAGAGTTTCCATTACTTAGATGATAGCATGGGAACATCTTTTCCTTGTTTTGATCTCCCGGCATGGCTTAGGCTTAGGTAATGAACAGAGGGAGAGTTTGTCAGCAATATAGACTATTACCGCTGAAGGCCGGACCTAGATAAGCCCCTTCTTATTCAATGTTGTCTTGTTCATTCCAGCAGACCAATCAGAAGGACGAGCCATGCCACTAAGTTTAGTCGGAGCTTATTCAAACATCTGATGACAGTATTGGAATCACCTAACCGACCTATCAGCAGAAGGGTCATCCGGTGACACCAATCTCCTTTCTCTCAAAAATGATGAATGTTAAGGAGCATACGCACCGGGCATTTCTACCCAGTGTGTATGCCAGGCATTTCTACCCAGTGTGTATGCCGAGCGATGATATGAAAATCATACACACTGAGCCATTTTCACCCTGCAAATCGATTATCACGGTGGGTGAACCACTTTCCACAGTAGGAGCAGGGCAGCCGGGTAGCAACAGCAGCACACACAGCATGAGTGTCTCACTGACAGCGTGAGAGGTCATGCTGAGGCTGCTGTCAGCACAGCACATGCTGTAGGTGTGTGCTGCTGCTGAGATGACAGTTTTTAGTTTTCTTTCACCCTCCTCTAAATTTTTTGGAGGCGTGGCCTAAGTGTGGGAGGTATCCACACCTCCCACATTTAGGCCACACCCCCAAAATTTTACCGGGGCCCAGCATTCCTCTCGGCTGCCCTGAGTAAGAGACTGTGGAAAGTGGTTCACTCGCCCTGTAAAACAGGTCGATGGACGGTGACGGGCAGGGGCGGGCTGGGCCGGGGGGCAGAGTGCCACATGCCCCCCAGGCCGGTCTGACTATTTACTGGCTGGGCCGGCTGCCGCAGCCGCCGGCCGCCTCCCTGTCCTGCAAGCCCCGGCCGCATGAATGTAGCCTAAGGCGACGGCCTCTCCAAAAATGGCCGCCGCCTTAGAGGAGACACACTAGAGGTACTGCCATACCTCTAGTGTCTGTCAGAAGAGAACAGCGCTGCCAGCGCTACCCGGAAGTACAGATTCGGGTAGCGCTGGCACGCTATTGAAATTAACCCTTTGGCAACGTGCATGCATGTACCCTGGCTCCCCCCTGCAAGAAATATCACTCCCCATGGGCCATGGCAGAAATGAAACCCCTGGCATGAAGCATGTAACCCCTGGCAACAAGTGACGTTCCTTTGATAATGAGCATGTAGGTAAGCAGCAGTTATATAGTATAATATGTAATAGGCATTATTATATTTAATGGCCATTATGGTATTGGCATTATGTGTACTGGGCATTACGGTGTGTGGCATTATGTGTAATGGGCATTACGGTGTGTGACATTATGTGTAATGGGCATTACGGTGTGTGACATTATGTGTAATGGGCATTACGGTGTGGCATTATGTGTAGTGGGCATTATAGTGTATATTTTTGCAATGCACCTTTGGCGCGCACTGTCCCCATTTCTGGTGTATGTGTGTGGTGGGGAAGGATTGTGTAATCCTTGCTGCATACTAGAGGTGAGGGGATAGGGTGGTGAAACAATGGCGATGATGATGGGCCACTTGCTTGTGTTGCCCCCCAGGCTGAAAGTTGCCAGCCAGCCCCTGGTGACGGGTGATGATTCGTGACCGCGCATTGGCGCGCACCGCTTATCGCCCACCCATACACATTAGGCGAAACGCCAAAAGTAAGCTCCATGGAGCTCAAAATCACCTAGTGTGTATGGGCTGTTTAGTCTTCAAGTTGTCTATGTGATCCTAGACCTTGAATCGTGTCCTCCCCAGATTTACAGACAGGACACCAGCTTGGTCAATCCACATTCAATGAATATGGAAAACTACATCCAGGACTTAATATTAAATAGGTCTCTTCGCACAAACCCTATCACTGGGATTTTCGTTTGAACCCAGTTACACAATTATACCAGTAGAGGGCAGTCAGGGGAGGCTGAGCACAGATGTGCGTAGAAAGACAGAGGAGGATCCGGGCAGCGGCGCCTGGGCACTTGTAGGGCTATTTGGCGGGAAGCAGGGCTGGAAGCGCTGCTGGATTTGAAAACATATTGAAAAGACTGTCCGGACTCTCTCAGCCAATCAGCGTCCGGACAGTTTTTTAAAAATGTTTTCAAATTCAGCAGCGCTTCCCGCCCCGCTTCCCGGAAAATATCGTTACAAGCGCCCAGCCGCAGTCTGGACCCTCTGCCCGCCACCCGCTGCTGCACTATAGGTGCACTCACTCCAGAAAATGCAGGGACTAGGCTGGTGTGAAAGAGGCCCTGCTTGATCCCTGGACTGTATTCCCAGGTAATCCCTACATTTTCTGCTGTGAAAGGGGTACTACTCTGCTGAAAAGCAGGACTAGGGGTGGCCTTCAACCATCAATAGATACAAACTATCAATGGTCTGCATCCGATGGCAATAGTTCTAGCAGTTGATGGCAGTGTTTGGATGGCGGCACTGCCCGTATTTTCTGCTTTATGCATTTGTAGTTGTGGTTCCAGTAATCCATACATGCGCTGTCCTCATCCATCCATGATTTCCACCCAATGACTTGATACCACGGATGATTTAATTGTCAACGGATATATTCTCGGAACATGCTACTCTTCGATTGTGTTTGGCCTTGCTGATAAGATGAGTCCCTGACCAGCAGACAGTAAGGGGAAAGAGCATCATATCGTAATTGTCCTGGAGGGGAGATCCAAGAAGTAGTGAGATATAATCCAACTAGTTAGCAACTCATCAGCCTGATGATGTCAGAGCGCCACCCCCTCGAACAGAGCAACACCTTAGCTGCTTCATCAGATGCCACCTAGTGGCCGCCG
Source organism: Crinia signifera (assembly GCF_055691185.1). Lineage (NCBI taxonomy): Eukaryota > Metazoa > Chordata > Amphibia > Anura > Myobatrachidae > Crinia > Crinia signifera. Next base: position 176,855,339 of record NC_139223.1, on the reverse strand, counting down.
GCACTCACGATGCTTGAATTCCCCCCACAGAGGCAAGAGCCGCATTTTCCTTTTATTATGTATGATATATTAAATTGGGGGCTGTTTAAGCCCTGACAGATGGCAATTATTACAGTAGTGCTATGTACAATACGACATACATAACAAAGTAGAAAACACTTAAACACGTAAAAGATAAAAAAAAAAAAAATGGACAAAGCTTCTTTATTTATTTAATTCATTTTAAAGACAGGGAAATATTATTTTAAAGGGAAATAAACAGAGGGGGAGAGAGGGGGAGATAGCACGGACTGGATGCTGCTACTGGGGAGAGAGGAACTGGAGTGGTGGAATAATTTAATTGCTCATCAGTTAATTATACAGTATTATAATGTTAATGTGTCTTCACGGTGACAGTATAATAGGTATAGATTGGAGCATACGAGAAAGAAAGTGTTGGCGCAGTAATTATAAGCAAGAGCAAAGCCGTTCGGAGTAATTATAACGCTTCACCTGGTAATTAACGTATTGTTTGACTCAAGATGGGAGAACAAAGAGATGTGAAGTTAAATATTGAAGGACATGGATCTGACAGCAAGAACTGCCCCGATCAGACATTGTAAATCAGACGGGATCTGCCAGCCAATCACAATGCAGCCAGACACCTGTGCGCCGTCAGAGTGGATTAAAACCCTTCTATGCAACTGGGTTTTTTTCATTGGCTCAGACTGTTGTCATGACATTCGGGGCCTTATTCTAGTTCACTCTTTCTGACAAAATCCTTCTTAGATGGACAAAACCATGTGCACAGCAGGGGGGCAGATGTAAAATGTGCAGAGAGAATTAGATTTGGGTGAGTTATTTTGTTTCTGTGCAGGGTAAATACTGGCTGCTTTATTTTTACACTGCAATATAGATCTCACTTTGCAGTAATACCCCACCCAAATCTAATTCTCTCTGCACAAGTAACATCTGCCCCACCTGCAGTGCACATTGTTTTGTCCATCTAAGAAGGATTTTGTCAGAAAGAGTGAACTAGAATAAGGCCCTCTGTTTCCTCTTGTATCAAGCTTCAAAAGGTGATCAAATGGAGAGTGATAAACAGCCAGACAAACAGCTCCTAACTGCCATGTTACAGGCTTGGTTTGAAAAAAAGAGAGATAGGAGCTGATTGGCTGGTTGTTTATCACTTCATTTTATCACTTTTTGAAGCTTGGTATATCTGGCTCGAAGTAACTCTGGTTCACCACATTATGTATAAGGGAGAGTGCATTTTTACATCACTTCCATGACATACTGCCCGTCATCTGGAGTTAGTAAACTGGCATCACCCACGGGTGTAAAATAGCTTATTTGTGTCTGCCTCCCCCATGCAGGTAGCTTAATTTTATTCTAATAAAATGAATGGCATAAATATATTCTGTAACACACTGCACAAATCAATGGCGGAAACTTGAAGTACCACCGCTGACCACTAGAGGTCAATCGACTGACCAATTTACACTTTTGTGTGCTAAAAGATGTCATAACAGAAAGTGAAAGCAATTTTAGTAGGGACACTAATCTGTTTCAAACTTCCCGGATATGTAGAGAGGGAGCTGTGAAGACAGAGATTGGAGGTAGGAGCAGACAGGGACTGGGGATGTGGGCTAAAAACTGTCACAGCTCAGAGTGAAATTAAAAACGGTCACAGCGCAAAGTGAAAGTACATTGCCGAAACGTCATTTTGACGGGCTTTTAACCAGTAATAATAATAATAAGTCCTTTTATCCAGCTCTATTATGTTTGGAGCTATGTAAATAAATTGAAACCAGAGCCAGATTGGTGTGATTTACGGGTGTGACTGAGCAGAGACAGGAAGGGGCTGGGCGAACATGCTCCGCCTCACAGCAAACTAGTCAGCGTCCTGTGAGGCCAGTTCCCGCTGACTTGTTACACGCCCGCATGACAGGTGACCACACAGCATGCTACACTGCCAAGGCTGTCCTAGAGCCCCAGTCTGTCCTTGATCGGGACTATAATAATGTATAGTAATAAGTGTCTTATCATTAAAGCGCTGCAAAATATTTGTGCGCTATATAAATAACTGTTAATAATTAGCTCATGGATAACATTTACTCAATAAAATTACTGTTTTAATCATATGTACTGTATTTTATGTCTGCATATGTAAATATTATACCGCAAATAACATAAACTGTTAAGCTATGAAGTAAAGTAAAGCAAACACCCTCATTGGCCCAATAGTCTGCAATTTTAACCGCCGAACGTTCAAAACGGAACTGATCTGTTCAGGGCCGGTGCAAGCCCCCCGCCCGCCCCAGGCAAACCCCCCCCCGTGCCGCTCGCCAGCCCGGGGGGGGGGGGTGTGCGGGCGATACTGTGGTGGGCCCCCGCACCCCCCGGAGCGCTGTACCTGCTGTAGCTGATATGCAGCTTCCGGGTGTTGTGAGTCCCAATCGTCCTCTCAATCCTCGCTGAATCCCCCCAGCAGGGAGCCGGCGGCGCGCGCGGGGGGCAGCGTTGATTCACGCCGGGCGGGATGGGATGCTTTCTGGTACCTCTCTATGGTACCTCAGTGGCTCAGTACCTGGATCTGTTGAACGATATAGCGCGTGCTAAACACGATATATATCATTGCCGACTTCCAACTTAGAACTCAAAAAGAAAGTACACACTAAGCAAGATATTGCGCAGTGGGTCGATGATTTCGCCATCGGATCAAAGCCTTGACACACTATCGGGTGGCTTGTACCTAGCTTAAGTTTGACACAACACAACCTATTATGTGTCAAATTGTCAATAGGCATGAATCTGCATGGATGGGGGAACAATTACCTTTAAACAGAATAGGCATTGCACTGTTCGCCTGCCTAGCTAGCGCTGGCTGCTGCTGGGCACATCTCCCTGCTGTTATTAGAGATGGCTGGAGACCAGCTTCTCGTTCAGCTGCAGCTGAAATAAACGCCAGGCTGCAGTGATCCTGACTAGCCGATGCCAGAGCGATTTATTCTGCGTAGCTGTGGTCGCTGGTGGTGTCAGGGGATGGCCCCAGGCACAGCATATAGAATGTCAGAAGACATATTGTAGGAGTGCGGATCAGTGCTCCCTCTGTTTGTTGCGCTGGTATTGGTTTTTTTTTCCGTCTTACTCATTTCCATTACAGCTCTAGAATAATAATAGTAATTATTATTAATATTATTATTATTAGGGTGGCGATTCTAGTTCACGCAAACCCCAACTGCAAACGGCCTCTGCTATTTACAGTGTCGCTGGGCCTTTCACAGCGGGACCAAAGGTTGGGGGTGGATGGGGGTGGTGGCGACGCACAGACATGGAAACGCCCAGCTGCGGGGCTGGCTTTCTGCAACTCGGTGAGCTGTGAGCGTAACGAATCAACCAGAATCAGGGCCTTTATTAATTTTTATAGACTATTGAACTTGTAGACCGCAATGGTCACAAACGGTTCGATAGACACTTTAAGGGCCAGATGTATAAAGCTTCAAATAGTGATAAAGTGGAGAGTGATAAACAGCCAGCCAATCAGCTCCTGTCATGTTACAGCCTGGGTTTGAAAAATGTCAGACAGGAGCTGATTGGCTGGCTGTTTATCACTCTCCACTTTATCACTATTTGAAGATTGATACATCTGTCCCTTAGTATGTAGAGCTGAGTCTACATTTTGGGGCTTATTCTGAGGTGCACAGTTGTCCGAGACTAAGGTTTTCATTGGCCCGTTTATCAACATGTTTTAGCTATGTATGATAAATGGTTCTCCAGCCAATCATCCCCTAACTGCCATGTGTTCAAAAAATGGCAGTTGTGGGCTGATTGGCTGGAGGTGTTTGGATCATAGGGTCGACAGTGTCTGATAAAGTGCGTGTGATAAATGGTGCTGTAGCCAGTATCTAGAGATGATGGGTCTACAGTGTATAGGTCAACGGTCAATACGTCGACACTAAAAGGTCAATATGCACAAAGTCGACACTGGAAATAGGTCAACGCATGAAAAGGTCAACATGAGCTTTTCATACATATACATACAGTACTGTATGCAACACAATGGGCGGGATTCAATGCCGCTGGCGAAGGAGTTTATTTGGCGCCGTCTAACCCTCTCGCCGTATTCTATATGAGCCATTGCTGATTGTTAAATCACCCCCACCCCCATTGCTGATTGTTACCCCCCTACACCAGCACCGCTCGCCCTTTGGCACTGATACATGGGTCCTCAAACTGCGGCCCTCCAGATGTTGTGAAACTACAAATCCCAGCATGCCTTGCCACAGTTTTAACACTCCCTTATAGCAACACTGTGGCAAGGCATGCTGGGATTTGTAGTTTCACAACATCTGGAGGGCCGCAGTTTGAGGACCCATGGCACTGCATATACCCCTATGTCCCACTATATACTGTGCCTGCGGTTAAGCGATTACATGAGTAATGACTGCGATCAGCGCTGGCTCTGGGTGTTGTTATCAGTCAGGAGTTTTGTTTTCAAACAATCGCATACAGTATAATTCCCCTCTGTCAGCCTATTACGGTAAATGTTTCCCGTTCTCCGAGTACATATCCATAGCGCTCACCCACTCGGCGTCTTCTGACTCACAGCATCAACGCCAGACAGGGCTCCGTCACCAAAGGGTTTGTTTGCACTACAAGAACATTTTCTGCAAAACACAGCGGTAGAAGCCACTTTACAAGTGACAGATGATAGGCTTAGGAGGAAAAAAGTGCTATCTGCTGATGAGGCGCACCTACAGAGACTGTCATGTACCTGTAATTATCACCTGGAGCTAAATCAGGATTAGTAATGATTACCTACTGGGATCTGAGAGTGCAGCAACGTACTAAGCAGCTGTTCTATCCTGCAGAAACTCCTACATGCAATAATCTCTCTGCGGTGGAGATTCTCCAGGCGCTGTCACTTTCCCTATTGTCAGCGCACATGCAGGTGGGGGGGGATTTAGCAATCAGCAATGACTCTTTGTACGTCACTTGGGGTATAAGTCATTAGGTCGACCACTGAAGGTCTACACCTCAAATAGGTCGACATGCGGAAGGTCAACAAGCATTGGGTCAACGGTGTCTAGGTCGACAGCCAAAACGTCAACACAGGTTTTTCACGTTTCTTTTTAACCAAATGTCAACATAGTCGACATGGACACTATATCGGGGCACACTATTCTATTCTCTCTTCATGCCCTAGTAGATGGTAGGGCATGAAATACCGCCTGTCGGCACATGTCGGGTCAGAAAAAAAAGTGAATAACCCATGTAGACATTTTGACTGTCGACCTAATGCTTGTGTCGACCTTCCATCCATGTCGATCTTAAGCATGTCAACCTATTTGAGGTGTCAACATAAGACATGTTGACCTTCAGTGGTCCACCCAATGCATGTCGATGTTTGGCGTGTCGACCCAACGACCGCATACGTCACAAGTCTCCATGGGCCTTATTTTGGTTCATTCTTTCTGACAAAATCCTTCTTAGATGGACAAAACCATGTGCACTGCAGGGGGGCAGATGTAACATGTGCAGAGAGAATTAGATTTGGGTGAGTAATTTTGTTTCTGTGCAGGGAAAATACTGACTGCTTTATTTTTACACTGCAATTTAGATCTCACTTTGAAGTAAAACCCCACCCAAATCTAATTCTCTCTGCACATGTTACATCTGCCCCACCTGCAGTGCACATGGTTTTGCCCATCTAAGAAGGATTTTGTCAGAAAGAATGAACCAAAATAAGGCCCCCTATTACCCAGCAGTATTTTTTTTAAATTATATAAGCCAGAGTTCTCTTGTTTTTCATTTTATTTTTTTTAAATTTTGTTTAATGCTTGTTCCTCCTAAATAAAACATAATAGCCACCCGTTATTTATCCAGCACACTTGTTGCTGTCCTGGTAGCATCTTTTCCTGGCGCCCTGAAAGCATTGATGTTAAGCAGCAATTTGGCTTATCGGTATTTATCACATTCCCTTGCTTTTTGGATTCAGGCTTCTATTACTCATGAATCTGGACTACCATGAGATCCACAGTCACAGTCTGGCAAATTATGTAGTGAGCAGAGAGGCTTTGGAATGCCCCTCTGAGCTCTGTGTGCACTGTAACATCCTATATGGAGGATCCATGCAGGCAATTGTACCCACTATCAGGATTGGCCTGCCTTAGATTCCACACTACAGAGTAGTAGACCTGCAAGAGGCAGACAGAGAGTCTAGGCCGCATCCTCTGCCATTATCTATGCCACAGCTATGCATCCTGTGGCCAAAGAGGCACTCAGATTGGGAATGCGTAGCGCCATGCTTAGTTTACCTTATCGCCCCATCTAGAGCCTTCATTGAAATGTGCATCTGCTGGGAGTTCTAATGAACTGTCCAGAAGATAAAAGATATAATATGGTTGGTTGCTACGGGCAACAGCCCATGTTCAATGGAACTCCAATCTTAGTAAATATACCCCATTGTGCCTGCCAGCCATCTTTGTTTGCCCACCTTGAAAGGAGATATTTATTTGTAGGATGATAGCTCAGAAAAAAATATCTAACGGAGGCCTGCTTGTGGTTTTAAAAAATAAATATGTAATTTGTGGGATTGAATTAAATTGAATTAAATATTATTTTCCACATTAATACCATTTTGTCCATCTTGTAAAGCTACTGTACTGTACTGTTTGTCCGCGTAGCTGGTGCTAATTCCTGCACATCCTGCATCTTCCTTGGCACAGGTAGTCACCCAGCTCAGTCAGCAGGAGACCCGTCACCGGCAGGCCCTTTGGACTCTGAGTAATTTATAACAATTTAGAGGTCGCTGACATTAAAGGTCGCAGCCCTCATAATCACAAGGCCACTTATATTTCTCTCACTCTGTGCAATTTCATGCATGGCTTGCCCCACCGGTGGCGTCCAGGCTTGTAAGGAGAGGAGACAGCATGCAGGGTCAAGAGGTCAGCGTCATTACTGATTTTATATTGCTAAGTGTGTCAGCTAGAGCCAGCATTATGGTCACAGGTAGACGGAGTCCTTACTTTGGGTCTGATTCAGCTTTGTTAGCACACAACTGGGCAAAACAAGGGCCTGATTCACGTCTGCTAACTAAGCAGCAGTCGTTTGCTGCTCAGCGTGGGTATACATGCCACTAATCGTGAGCTATTTTGTTTCTGTGCAGGGTAAATACTGGCTGCTTTATTTTTGACACTGCAACTTAGGTCATACTTGCCTACTTTTAAACTCTCCTCTTCGGGAGAAGACCGGAGAGGAGACTGACAGCATCACTTATGGGGGCGGGGGCCTGATGTAGACGTCAACAAGCCCCACCCCCTAGCACGGGAAATCCCCCCAATTTGCGGGACCTTGAAGAGGGGGCGGGGATAAATGGCACTATTTGCATATTTAGCCCCGTCCATATTCACAATCGCGGTAATTTTTCGAGGCGGCTGGGGAGATGCGAATGGGGAGGCAAAATCCGTGAGGATTGCCCACCTTTCGGGGGGGGGGGGGGGGGGGCCCCACGACCCGATTTCCGGGAGGGACCCTATCAGCCAAACCGGGAGGGTAGGCAACTCTGACTTAGATGTCAGTTTGAACACACCCCACTCAAATTTAAAGGTCCCCATACATCAGGTCGACATGTCCAATGGACAAGTCGGACCTTATTTTCATGGCAGCTCCCCGGGAGGGCTCTGGGAGCTGGCAGGGGGATGAAGAGTGGCGGGCAGGGGACTCACAGATACGGTGTGTATAAGGGGCACTACTACTGTGATAATTATGTGTTTAAGGGGAAGTACTACTGTGCGCATTTTGTGTATAAGGGGAACTACTATTGTGGGCATTATGTGTATAATGGGAACTACTACTTTAGGCATTATGAGTATAAGGGGGGCATTTTGTGTATAAGGGGAACTACTACTGTGGGCATTATGTGTATAAGGGACACTATTACTGTTGATGTTTTGTGTAAGGACTACTACTGCTGTGGGAATTATGTGTATAAGCTGCACTACTACTGTAAGCATGCTGTGTAATGTGAATATGACTGTGCTACTGTGTGACATTGTGCTGTTGTGTGGCATTACTGTGTATGGCACTATTACTGAATAGGGGATACTATTGTGAGACCACTCTCCCTTTATTAAGTATGGATGGAATAACACAAAGCCTTCAGTCCCGATCCCTGCCGCCTTGCTGATGGGGACGCGTGAGCGAGTGACCCGCTCACGTGTCCCTGTCATCCAGTCGGCCAGCTTGCGCCGGCGCATGAGATCTGGTGATCGGGCAGGCTGGCTGACGGTGGCTCCATCTGTAGTGCGCAAGAGGTGCGAAAACCCCTGGCATTGGCCGTGGCTCCACCTACTTTTAGCCCTGATTGCAACCGTGGATGTAATCTAGCAGCTTAGGGGTGTGACAGCTTGGACCGATATAAAGATACCGGTCACTTTTTCCCTGCCCTGGACACAGTTCTAATATTCCCTATACCAGGGCTGGCCGAAGCTTAGTGACAGATGTATTTTCTGCCCCCCTATTACTTTGATGACGCACTGACCCACATAAATCCTAAATGAACACGCAGAACAGGATATTGGATCACTTTGTCCTGTACGTCTTGTGTAGACTTGTAAACGCCTCTCCAAATCCCCTTCCTAGCAACAGCCGCCCTGGAATGGCCTATCGGGGGCAAACACTGTGACTTGGACATAGTAAGACCTCCTTCATCTTCCCACTCGGTGCGACAGTGATACGTGTCTTCTGTTCCTTGGCACCTGCTGCGGAGTCCGATACATACAGTACCTCTTCCATAGGAAACAAACAGCATGTGCCCTAACAAAGCCGGGGTTCCACCAGTCCTGGGATATAAATACAGAGAGCTGACTATGACATCATGGCCCTGAGGAGTCAATTTACTGAAACTTCTAAAAAACAGGTATTGTTGCCCGTGGCAACCAAACAGATTATGTCTAGCCTTTCTCTGTAGCATCCTATAAAATGATAGACAGAATCTGATTGGCTGCAATGGGCAACATCACCTCTTTCATGGTTGCCCACTTACAAGAGATAGGGGCGGGTCCGGTGACCGCACAGTTGCTATTTCATCATCGTGGCCACGCCACCTGCTGTGTAATGACGGTATTACTGGCATTACACTTCGGGGGCAGGGCCAGGATGACGCAATCCGCCGGCGGTCCGTTATTTATTTAGCACCTTCTAGAAGATTACAGATAGAATTGAACTGGTTGCTATAGGCAACTTCCCATCTTCAATAGAACTCCCAACTTAGTCAATTTCGCCCCAAGAGTCCCGATTGGTACTCACTGTGAGAGGCTGCTTTTACAGCTGTCCAGGCTGCTGACTTAACAACCTGTCCTGCACTAACAAGGGCCAGACCCAAGCAGGCCATAACATCTGCCGCAGGTGGATGATCCGGTCACCGGAAGCATGTTTGGTGCTCTAGAATCCCAGCAGGTGAGACAGTGACTGACAGCACTACAGCTAAATGGCTTTTTCCAGAAGTCGCTTCTCCTCCTTTATTTGTGTCGCATAGTAGAAAGGTCAAAGCTGCAGGAGGTCACCTCCGCTTCCCGACGTCTCCCTGGAATTCAGCGCACTCCCAGATCCCAATGCATTGTTTGTGCTGAATGCAAAAAGCGCTGAGCTCAGTGCACACGATTCGCAGCCAGGACTCCAGTCCCAGCCAGGATTGGGCAGATGATCTGCTGGAAAGATAACGCTGGAGATGAGACTAATAGGTAGTATGAGAACACTACATGCCACAACAGATACATCATTTACAGCTGAGCGCGTTGGGGATAATGTACATCAGTGGCACGCACGTTCTGTAACCACAAGTATGAAAGTACTGGAGTTATCTACAAGGCAATTTTTGGGGGGCTATGCTCAATCGAGTGTCTTTTTCCTTTCATTGAGAGTTCCTAATCATAAAGGTCCTTATTCTGGTTCACTCGCAAAGGCAAATTCCTTCTCAAAAGGACAAAACCATGTGCACTGCAGGCGGGGCAGATGTAACATGTGCAGAGAGAGTTAGATTTGAGTTATTTTGTTTCTGTGCAGGTAAATACGGACTACTTTATTTTTACACTGCAATATAGATATCAGTTTGAACACACCCCACCCAAATCTAATTCTCTCTGCACATGTTACATCTGCCCCACCTGCAGTGCAGCATAGTTTTGTCCATTTCAGAATTAATTTGCCTTTGCGAGTGAACCAGAATAAGGGCCAAAATCATCTGTCATCCTGAGATACGTCGATCTAAAAATAATTTCCTTTCTTGTGGACTTTTCTGTAACGAACAGCGCAGTCATTGCATCGTTGTACGCAATTTATGGGGTAACAGTGATCCAGTGATGCGCAGAAATGCTTCTGCGAATGCAAACATCGGTCCCCCGTGCGAACGCGCGGGGACCGATCTAATCAGAATAACCCCCTTGGTGCGTGCATGTCCTCAGTATTACATAACCAGGGCTGCATTGGACGCAGTAACCGGAGCTTCACATCCTGGTTGGACCTGTAACTGGGAATCATGGACAAAGGACAGAAATAGTGTCATCCTTCATCTTCTATAGCTATCCCCTAGGAGCTGGCACTGACCACCTGTGTTGTCTCCTGCATCCCCCGTCTTGGTGATGGCAGACCTGTCACCGGCTGTCAGTCTCATCTCTCTGTACTCAACACTTATTTTATACAGCGGAGCCCCTGCAATCCTCGTCTCCGGAGGATGACTGCTGTCTGCTTTTTCCTGGGCCCCTGTGTAAATGGCGGATGTTGTTCTGTGTTCTGTCTGAGATCATCGGTGAAGAAGGAACGCTCCAGCTAAGTGTTTTAGTGCATGAGCGCAGTGCAGCTTAAAGAACGCAGGCTCCCTGCAGACAGCGTGCGGGTAATCTGTGTGCACAGAGCTGTCCTGCTCGCCCTGGCGGCTGGGAATAGGGGTTCCTACCACACGTCCCCTGCTTCCCTTATTTTTTTCTTTCCTAAAGCTACAAACGTTTAATATTTATTTTACATGTGCGGAATTGTGGCAGCTGCTCTCTCGAGGGCCCCTCGCATCTTCTTGTTTGTAGCACTTCAATCCATTAAAATGCATTGTCCTGCCATCAGGGGTCCTCTGGGGGGGACTAACTGACCTGAAAAAGCCCCTTACAGAACTAAAGTTCTACTCCAGACGCAGAGACGCTTGTTTGTCGCTGAAAAGAAATAATCCACCCTCCGCCGGTTCACAATGAGTTTTATTATGTGAGAGTCGTCATTGACAACTGGAGAAGTCAATTGCTCACGGCAAAAAGGCATAGATTTACTAAGATTGGAGTTCTGAAGATGGGCGGGATTCTCTTAACTAAAAATGCGGTAAAACCCTGTTATCGGGGTTCTTACCGCATTGTGGGATGCTCTAAAGCACGTTGGCCCTCCAGATGTTTTGAAACTACACATCCCAGCATGCTTTGCAATAATTTTAGCATTCTCTAATAGTACATCTGTGGCAAAGCATGCTGGGATGTGTGTAGTTTCACAACATCTGGAGGGCCAACGTTGAACATGCCTGCTCTAAAGGTTACCGGGGGGGCATCGCCTATGGGCTTCTACCGCAACCCACCGCCGCCCCGAACGGACCCCCACTTCCGCGCACAGACCCCCACCGACCTCACCTGTGCTGTGCTGCCCGGACCTGTGACCTCCTCCTTCTTGCACTGAAAATCCTCTTCCGGGTGCAGGGAGGAGGAGAGCCCGCCCGCCTACAGCAGCACATAAGCCGGGTAAGGGAGGAAGGGGGGAGCCGCCGGGACCTGCTGCGCATCCCTGGCTCACCGCAAAGGACAACACAAGAGCTTTCCTTTGCAATAATGATCGCATATGTTAGAGCATATGCGATAATTATATCAGTGGTAGCCGGCGATGTGCGGTGGACGGGGGGATGGGGGGGCGCGGATATTAGGGAATTTACCCCTAAATATCCCTTCCGTAGCGCACCTGCATACTCTTACATCACATGACATTGATTCCGCCTGTGGCCGGTGAAATACAGCCAGTGACCATTAGAGGCTACTCTATGGAACAATTTAATCTGTACTTAAAGATGTCATAACAGAAAGTGAAAGCAATTTTTGCAGGGACGCCGATCTGCTTAAAACTTGCTGGACATGGGGCCAGATTCTCTAAGCTTCAAAAGTGATAAAAATGGAGAGTGATAAACAGCCAGCAAATCAGCTCCTACCTGCCATGTCACAGACTGTGTTTGCAAAATGTCAGACAGGAGCTGATTGGCTGGCTGTTTATCACTCTCCAATTTTATCACTTTGGAAGCTTATGCCCCTTTCAGACCACACTTTGTAAACGTTATATTGCCGTTTTTTTACCGTTTTAAAAGGGTAATCTGTGCGGTCTGAAAGGTGCAGGACCCCTTAACCGTTTTACAAAAGCCGATTTTGTAAAACGGTTAAAATGGAGGGTCCTACCTGTTTCAGACCCAGTATTTTTGCATCAAAATCGGGTCTGAAACGGTATTTAGGACCCAGCCAATGAGCTGGGTCCTAAATTCAGAGCAGCGAATATTTAATGAGCACTCATTAAATATTCGCAGCACTGGAGCCGCCCCCCGCCGCCCCCCCCCCCACGCGCGCATGTGTCAACACCCCCCCACGCGGCGCGTGTGTCGACACCCGCCGTGCAGCCGGTACCTTCGTTGTGGATCCCGGCAGTGAAGTATGGTCGGGAAAGCACTTATGAAAAAAAAGCGTCTTTCAGAAAATGGCTGCCCCATAGGAAAACCTGTTTTAAAAACTGTCTTTCGTATTCTTATAAGAAAAGTGACTTTCGGAAAATGGCTGCCCCCATACGAAAGACAGTTTTTTAAAACAGGTTTTCCTATGGGGCAGCCATTTTCTGAAAGACGTTTTTTTTCATAAGTGCTTCCCCGACCAACTGCAGTGCCGGATCACGCAACGGAGGTACCGGCTGCACAGGGGGGGTGTTAGCCCTGGGGTGGGGGGGATTTGGGGGTGTAAACCCCCGGGGGAGGGGGGGGCGGTGCGCGCTGAAGACTGGCTTTGACCCTGTTTTTGGAAAGTTTCCAAAAACGGGTCTGCCAGTGTAAAAAAAACCGCACTTAAACAGTAATATACCGTTTAAGAGATGCGGTGTGAAAGGGGTTTTACCTGGCAGACCCGTTTTTGGAAACGTTTCCAAATACAGGGTCAAAGCCAGTTTTGCGGTCTGAAAGCAGCATTAGAGAATCTGGCCCATGGAGAGAGAGAGTTGTGAAGACAGAGATTGAAGGTAGGAGCAGATAGGGACCGGGGGGGGGGGGGGGGGGGGGGGTGGAGAGTTTCTGGGCTAAAACTGTCACAGCTCAAAGTGAAAGTACATTGCAGAATCCGTCATTTTGACGGGCTTTTAACCAGTATTTTTATATATACTTTCTGAATTTTATTTTTTTACCATAAAAAAGGATTGTAATTTTTGAAAATCATTAGAAAGCCCTTGTATTACCAGGGATAATATAATACATTTAGATCACTTTCAAACCATGTATAGAACACAGTGACCAAGCAACGGGGTAATTAGAGAAATGATTCACCAGATAAGAGTGTAATGACTTTGAAATGACTCCTGTTTACGAGGCTATAGAACGTGGATCCCCCACACATTCCCACAACCGTCCTTCCGTTGAACTAAAAGGAAATCATTATTTTATATGGATTTTCCTTTTCTAAATCACGATTAATTATTGTATGACAAAATCCATAGGTATTAGGTGTGTATGGATCATATTTCAGTCAGACAGCAAAATCATAATGAACTTCAATATATAGGTCAATAAATGCAAGAACACTTCTGAAGAACACTTGTTGGGGGGGTTTTATGGATACTTTCTATTTCCAATTATCCCATTTTATATCCTATGTTGGAAACTGGCTTTGTGTTAACATATTCAGTCGCTCATCCTTTTAGTTTTAAACAAACTGGGTTGTTTCTCGCCAACTTTCTAAACCGTTCCTCCAGGAGGTCCCCAAAGGTGAGGTCCAAGGTGGACAATCGGGTGGTTGCAGCAGAGAATAATGTCCAGGCTGTGTGCTGCTGTAATCTGCTGAGGGGTCCCATGTACAGCGAAGGGGCCTCCCCAAGTATACCAGGTTGTTGGCATCACCATCTTTCTGGCAGTGGTTAATTAGATACAGCACCTTCCAGCCAGCCTGAGGAATTGCCAGATCGGCTGACCACACACCTGTGCATTATTCACAAAAAAGGTTAGAGTGTTCTCCCAAGTGCGCACTGGCAGCTGAGGTATGGAAACCCCTGGGGTGTATCTCAGGCACCCAAATAGGACAAGTAAATACAACAAAGGTTGGGGTAACCCTCCACCAGCGCTCAATAAACATAAGATATCACTTCCCTTTTTATACGTGTGCTTGCTCCTTTCAAAGGCTGGTACCACTGTTTAGCTCTTTCCACTCATCCAGGTTTACATGTAATAAGAGCATATAAGTTTCATAGTGTATACCATTTAATTATGCACACAACAAGGATAAAATCACATACAGAAAAAATGACAATCACATAAGAAAACACACTGTTCACAATATAATAGTAAAAAACACACACAATGAAATCCAATCCATAAAGTGGCGAGTGCAATGGAAATAAAGTGCTGCAGTGTAGTTACCAGATGGTATGTGAACTGTTATTGCAGTTCAAAGTGCGCATGCATAGGAAAGTCCAAGCGGCCCGGGTACAACCTGGATCTCAGATGCTGCTGCTGGTTCCACACCTCCGCATCAGGATGTCCACTGTTCTCGCCTGTCGACGCGTTTCGGACCCTATCTGGGTCCTTTGAAAAAGGACCCAGATAGGGTCCGAAACGCGTCGGCAGGCGAGAACAGTGGACATCCTGATGCGGAGGTGTGGAACCAGCAGCAGCATCTGAGATCCAGGTTGTACCCGGGCCGCTTGGACTTTCCTATGCATGCGCACTTTGAACTGCAATAACAGTTCACATACCATCTGGTAACTACACTGCAGCACTTTATTTCCATTGCACTCGCCACTTTATGGATTGGATTTCATTGTGTGTGTTTTTTACTATTATATTGTGAACAGTGTGTTTTCTTATGTGATTGTCATTTTTTCTGTATGTGATTTTATCCTTGTTGTGTGCATAATTAAATGGTATACACTATGAAACTTATATGCTCTTATTACATGTAAACCTGGATGAGTGGAAAGAGCTAAACAGTGGTACCAGCCTTTGAAAGGAGCAAGCACACGTATAAAAAGGGAAGTGATATCTTATGTTTATTGAGCGCTGGTGGAGGGTTACCCCAACCTTTGTTGTATTCACACACCTGTGCATCCCCGTCAGATCAAAGTGCAGAGGTGGCGTCTTTGAAGTTCAACACCTGCCGGTTCAAACGCAGGATAGTTAGGACTCAGGAGGTTTGTCCTCATCCTTACTGTATCCGGTCAACGGCTCTACGATGTCTAGTCAAACCCGTCTAGTTAGTTAGATGCCTAAATATAGTCGACTGCCTCTAGATTTACAGTTACGGTTAGACGCCAGCGTTAAAGCGATGGGAGCATGATTGACAGTCACATGGTCGACGTGAGTTTTTCACGTTTTTCTTTTGGTGCCGAATGTCAAAGGTCGATCTAATCAGCGTTGATCCGATATACCATAACCATCCTTATTGGCCTTGACTCCGATGATACCAATTATTGAAATAAATAAAGGAGACCAAATTGTATCATCTTCTGTTTTGTTTTAATTTTATTTACTGGTTATTGAGAATGCATAGTATATAGTAGGATTTAATTAAGGTAATATTTAATTAGTTTCCTAGCATTCAAGTATTCCCATGTGAAATAAAGCTTTATTTAAATAACAAAGCCTTTTCTCATTCATTATCCCCTGCTGTAGCCGTCCTGAGATGATGATTCCTGTTAGGGTTCTCCGTGCTTTCCCTGGGACACTTTAACCAGTGAGAACTTACGATTGGAAGCGATATTTTGAACAACAAAAAAATCAGAGGTTGTGCTTTTCTCAGCCTGTTAAAATAGGGCCCCTAATTCAGAGCTTGACAGGCAGGTGTATTAATGTCTGCATTTTGAGCCTAATTCAGACTTGATGGCAGGGTAGATTTGTTCTCAAAATGGACAAAACCATTGCTGTACTGCAGGAGGGGCAGATGTAACATGCGCAGAGAGAGTTAAGGCCTATATACAGATGGAGCACCTGTCAGCCAGCTTGCAGGATATATTACAATCCCTGTAACCTTGCTATATACCCCGGATTGGTAAAGGGACTCCCTCCATAGTACTATTATTACATAGGCTATGTATTATGAACTAGTAAACCCGCTAGAAGCAAAAGCTTCGAAAGCTAGTCTGCTGCCTTCTGTGTTTGTGCATGTGTGATAAAGAGATGTAGTTTCACTCTCTGCAGCAGATGGCAGTGTTTCGGAGACTCACGGACACTAGACATATACAGTATATAGATGCTAGAAAAGGAGAACTGTTAACTCCTAGCAAAAATTACAGGGTCTAGCTATATCTGCACAGAACTGTCGGGGTAACATAATATTTTCTTAATACATTGATGCAGTTACGAAGGGGTTATTGCAATACAAATAGCAACAACAGAACACAATGTCCAACAGAAACTCCCCCAGCCCCAAGTATGCGCAGTTTCCCAATGTCATGTGACCTCCTGCCCTCTGCGCCCACAAGGCAGTTGTCACGTTGTGGAAGGAAGAGCCCACGTTGGAATGCAGAACACCATACTGTACCTGGTCTCTCTCCAAACTTCCGCCTCCGTAAGTACAAGTGGCAACTCTATCATTGTGCAGCAGGAGTGGGGATAACAAGTGGCCCGGTCACAATTTATGGTCTGAGGGAAAAATATGTAATTGACAGAAAGATTGTATTTACCACTACAGGGCAGTAAACTGCAAGGATTTCATTAGCACCTAGGGCGGGATGTACTAAGGGGAAAATGCGGTAAAACCCTTGTTTTACTGCATTTTCATATGTACTAAATACCCTATAGTGCATATGTGCTTCTAGCGCCACCCTACGCCTCCGCCGACCCCCCTCTCCCCCTCCCCCTGGCTTACCTTAGTCCAGGTCCTCCTGGACCCAGAAGGTAAACCCCTAGTAAAGCAGCCGGACGTCCTTCCGGCTGCAGGGGGGTGGAGGAGGCGCCGGGGACAGCCTGCTTAGCTGTCCCCGGCGTGAGGGGAGAAGCAGGCACCACATAACAGATATCGCAAGGGGCCACCGTCACCGCACCGCGATGCCAGCCGCATATGTTAGTATATATGCGATGGCGTCACGGTGGCCGGGCGGCGATGTATATTAATACATCCCGCCCCTATTTAGGAAATAGACCTGTACGATACTGTATACTGACTGCATATATAAGGCACACTTGCCACCGGTCCAGCTGCGCTTCAGGGGGTGGAGACTGTTCTCAACATCATGAAGCCCTGCTGAGATTTGCAGGACTACGGGGATGGGGCGGGGTGAAAATTATGCGGAGCTCCTCCCCAAAAAACCTCAAATAAACGAAGGTATGATATAGGGGCACGCTGCGTTACACTCTGTGGATTTGGCCATACAAACAGAGACCTGGACTAAGTGGCTGTGCAGTATAGTGAATGTAGGGCAGGCAAGGCCAAACTATGGCCCTCCAGCTGTTGAGAAACTACAAGTCCCATCATGCCTTGCCACAGTTTTTCTATTAGGGAATGCTAACACTTTGGCAAGGCATGTTGGGATGTGTAGTTTCACAACAGCTGGAGGGCCGCAGTTTGGCCATGCCTGATGTAGGGGCTGCTGTATGCTGTGCTGTACTCTGTTGTAAACTGCACTGTTTGGTGCTCTTTACCTTAGCCTTTGTGTCCGATTCAGGCACGTTCATTCGGGTCAGAATTCTGCCCTGTTTCCATGTGAATATGCACATTTCTCAAACCCCCCCGTGCGAATGCCTTCAGGTGAGTATCATACTCGCCAAGGTGTTGTGAGGGGAGGGAAGGGGGTGTGCTCAGGGAGGGCGGCTGATGTCACATGATGTCAGTCTCGGCCAGTGCCGCCTAATTACACGGGCACGGGCTAATACTAGATAAGGGCTGCGGCACAGTCACGGACTATAGACAGTGGCCATTGTACTGTGTAATGTGTAGACTTGGATGTAACTAGAAGTAGGACCACGTGTGACAATCACAGACCGCCCCGCAATATGACGGGAGAGGATCAGACATGTACTGAACATCCCACGGAGGACAGTCCTTTATCCAGATGACTCATGTTGTCTGTCAGTATTCTTTGCTTTGTGTGAATTTTCCAGTCAGGAGTCTCTCATTTCCCAGTGAGTCCGTGTGATCCATGGGCGTCGTTTGTAAATGTGGGAGAAAAGAGAAGAAGACCGTATTATTACAGGAGAAAGATCAAGCACGTAGACTGCTCTTCAGTTCTGACACAGATGTACAATTTGTAGACAGTGGCTCAGCTCAAAGGGAGACACATCCGTAATACAATCGCAGTGGGTTTGAATGGATGAATGTGTTGTGTTAGCTGGCATTAACCTCCTGGTACTCCGTACACAGTGCCCCATCGCTAGGCCTTATCCTGATTGGTTGCTAATATGGACACTGGCTGAAGCCACTGGTTCTCTGTTGCTGTTGGGTGTGGAGAGGAGATGGTGGGGTAAGAAGAAAAAAAAGGTAGAGGGCCCTGCTTGTGTGAAGTTACAATCTCAAGGGGAGGGAATATACTGTACACTGTAGTAAGCGCTTTCCCAGGCCTGGCCAACCTGTGGCTCTCCAGATGTTGTGAAACTACAAATTCCAGCATGCTTTGCCACAGTTTTAACACTACCTTATAGCAAAACTGTGGCAAGGCATGATGGGATTTGTAGTTTCACAACATCTGGGGAGCCACAGGTTGGCCAGGCCTACGTGTAGCTCATCAGCCAAAGGTAGAGAACAAATAATTATGGAGGTGGTTTAGTAATAGACCCCCTCGGACCCTGCGGCGGCATGGGGGTGCTGTGTAGGTTTTGGTGGGGGGGCGGCACATGTTTTATAATTGTGCTACTAAAAGATGGGGTATCGGTTTAGAGAAGGAGAAAAAGTGACAGTATATTGTTTTACAGAGATGCAGTACTACTGAGTAGGGCCCATCGTCAGGGACTGACCCAGCAATCTAGAGGATTAACCGTTAATGCTCCAGGTCGGTATTGCTGAGGCAGCTGAATCACACTGCTGTAATGGCAACAGAAATTGTGGCGCTAAACATCCTTATCGCTGCTCCCCAAGTTTCTGCACCGTTGAAGTACAATCAGGACTAGTCTTCTCTCGCCATCCTGGGCACAACTGAAACTACCGCCCCCCCCAACCCCACATTGCCACCAATGCCCATGCCAGTTTGGCAGCGTGGCGCTGAACTGTCTGCTAGGCTGCCAGTATACACAGCCTAGCAATCAGGCCAATGTGCGGAGGAAGAAGTACATGAACTGTTCCCTTGTGGTTTCACCAGATGACTGTACCCGGGGGTTATACATGTACATGTATTATACGTTTTAATATTTGAAACCATCAAGTGTAAATACGCTGTAGATCTGTAAATACAGTCTGCGTTATTGTTGCTGGTTGCACAAATACAATTAGACACGCATCAACACTAAGATAATACAAAATATACAGATGAGAAATTACAGAGGATATTAAGAAATGGAAAAATGAAGTCGATGCTGATATGGAAAACGGAAACCTTATATAATAATGGAAAATCAATGGGTGAAAAACCTGACTTGGCGGAACAATTGTCTGATCTAGGGAAGAAATGATGTTAGACAGTGTTTGGCAGCCCGTCTCCTACAAATGTGAAGCCCCCACTGCAAACCTCGCTTCTCAACACCCTTACATTTAAGTGTATCAGTAGCGAGCGACAATAAATGGATGTAGCAGATTGGAGCATGTGATATCCTGTAAAACGGGGGTGTCCTCAAGATCTATCACCAGCTCATGTCTCAGGCCACCTGTGGATCTATAGTAGGAATGAATGCAGCAGGTTTGAAAAGGTGACAGTTAGTAATGACTACAGCTATGCACCAGCTAGGTGATCTGGGGAATGTGGCAGTTAGTAATGACTCTAGCTTTGCACCAGCTATGTGATCTGGGGAATGTGACGGTTAGTAATGACTACAGCTGTGCTCCAGTTAGGTGATCTGGGAAATGTGACAGTTAGTAATGACTCTAGCTGTGCACCAGCTAGGTGGTCTGGGAAATGTGACGGTTAGTAATGACTACAACTGTGCACCAGCTAGGTGATCTGGGAAATGTCACAGTTAGTAATGACTACAGCTGTGCTCCAGCTAGGTGATCTGGGGAATGTGACAGTTTGTAATAACTACAGCTGTGCACCAGCTAGGTGATCTGGGAAATGTGACAGTTAGTAATGACTACAGCTGTGCACCAGCTAGGTGATCTGGGGAATGTGACAGTTAGTAATGACTACAGCTGTGCACCAGCTAGGTGATCTGGGAAATGTGACAGTTAGTAATGACTACAGCTGTGCACCAGCTAGGTGGTCTGGGAAATGTGACGGTTAGTAATGACTACAGCTGTGCACCAGCTAGGTGATCTGGGGAATGTGACAGTTAGTAATGACTGCAGCTGTGCACCAGCTAGGTGATCTGGGAAATGTGACAGTTAGTAATGACTACAGCTGTGCACCAGCTAGGGGGTCTGGGGAATGTGACGGTTAGTAATGACTGCAGCTGTGCACCTACTAGGTGATCTGGGGAATGTGATGGTTAGTAATGGTTACAGCTGTGCACCAGCTAGGTGATCTGGGGAATGTGATGGTTAGTAATGGCTACAGCTGTGCACCAGCTAGGTGATCTGGGGAATATGACAGTTAGTAATGACTACAGCTGTGCACCAGCTAGGGGGTCTGGGGAATGTGACGGTTCGTAATGACTGCAGCTGTGCACCTACTAGGTGATCTGGGGAATGTGGCAGTTAGTAATGACTACAGCTGTGCACCAGCTAGGTGATCTGGGGAATGTGACAGTTAGTAATTACTACAGCTGTGCACCAGCTAGGTGATCTGGGGAATATGACAGTTAGTAATGACTACAGCTTTGCACCAGCTATGTGATCTGGGGAATGTGGCAGTTAGTAATGACTACAGCTGTGCACCAGCTAGGTGATCTGGGGAATGTGACAGTTAGTAATGACTACAGCTGTGCACCAGCTAGGTGATCTGGGGAATATGACAGTTAGTAATGACTACAGCTTTGCACCAGCTATGTGATCTGGGGAATGTGGCAGTTAGTAAGGACTCTAGCTGTGCACCAGCTAGGTGGTCTGGGAAATGTGACAGTTAGTAATGACTGCAGCTGTGCACCAGCTAGGTGATCTGGGGAATGTGACAGTTAGTAATGACTGCAGCTGTGCACCAGCTAGGTGATCTGGGGAATGTGACAGTTAGTAATGACTGCAGCTGTGCACCAGCTAGGTGATCTGGGAAATGTGACAGTTAGTAATGACTACAGCTGTGCACCAGCTAGGTGATCTGGGGAATGTGACGGTTAGTATTGACTGCAGCTGTGCACCAGCTAGGTGATCTGGGAAATGTGACAGTTAGTAATGACTACAGCTGTGCACCAGCTAGGGGGTCTGGGGAATGTGACGGTTAGTAATGACTGCAGCTGTGCACCTACTAGGTGATCTGGAGAATGTGATGGTTAGTAAGGGTTACAGCTGTGCACCAGCTAGGTGATCTGGGGAATGTGACAGTAATGGTTACAGCTGTGCACCAGCTAGGTGATCTGGAAAACATGGACCGTTGGTAGATCTCGAGGACCGGTTTGGCCACCCCTGCTGTTAAACATACATATACAGAGGCGTAATCAGGCACCACAGGGCACCCCATAGTACACAAGGCATAGGCGACGAGGGGACTTCTGCACATGTTCAGTGAGGCCAGGAGGCCCCCTGCTCTACCATTACTGGAGCACAGCAGGAACCGCTGGCAGAGTGGGTCACCTCTGGAAGTGTGTGAAGGTGCATCAAGCTTACGGGGAGTGAAAGCCTCAGCCGTACCCCTTATTTTTGGGCCCAGTTCTGGTCCTCCCATAATACTGCTGCCACTGGTGTTTAGCATGGTAGCAGTAACCCCTCTGCATCCATGCCAGTTGTTGGACAGATATATAGATTCAGTTAATGAAATATACGATGAAATATTAAATGCTGAATTTTAGGTAAAGTATATTTATTTAAACTACGTAGATTTCACTGGCTAGGTACAAAATCCTGGCAATATACCAATGGTTACGATGACGACAGCAGCATCCCAGTGGTCAATCCCATTGGATTCTTGTAGGTACTTTAACCCTACCCATAACCCACCTCTCCTCCTACACCCTGAACCTAAACATCTCTCCCACAACCTAGCCCTAACCTCCCTCTGCCTTGGAGGACACAGATGCTAGAGTTCCTCCTAGGCCTATAGCATTTGTTCGGGGAGTGCCGCGTGTACAGCACTACCTGGAAATGCTGGATTGCGGGACCTGGCACGCCGTGAGCACTTGCCCCCTGTAAATGAGCATGTAACCCCTGGCAATGAGCATAAAAAAAACCTGGCAACAAGCATGTAACCCAGGGCTGGACAATAAGCGGCCCTCCAGCTGTTGATGAACTACACATCCCAGCATGCCTTGCAACAGTTTTTCTATTTGGCCACGCTGAAACTGATGCAAGGCATGCTGGGATGTGTAGTTCATCAACAGCTGGAGGGCCGCTTATTGCCCACCTCTGATGTAACCCCTGGCAATCAGCAAGAAACCCCTAACAGTGAGCAAACTTTGACAATGAGCATGAAACATCTGGCAACGAGCATGTAACCCCTGGCAACAATAACACCCTGGCAACAAGCATGTAACCCACTGGCATCGAGCATCTAACCCCTGGCAGTGAGCATGGAACTCCTAACAATGAGCATGAAACACCTGGCAACAAGCATGAACCCCCTGGCAACAAGCATGAACCCTTTCAATTAGCATGTAACCTCGGCAACAACCCCTGGCAATGATCATGTAACCCCTGGCAACAAGCACGTTATCTCTTACAGCATGTAACTCCTGGCAAACAAGCAAAAAAAAAAACCAGGCAACGAGCATGTACTGTAGGTAATAAATGTATGGGGGGAGGGCAGAAACTTTTTTGTCAGGGGGGCACAAATTTTCTTGTTATGCCACTGGTCTTAAAGTAGGAAAGTATGCCCTAACCCTCCTCTAGTGCCTAATCATAACCCGATAAGTCAGGATTCTGACCACCAAGATCCCACTGTTGGGATCCCGATTGCTGAGTTCCTGGCGCCATCAGTGTCCCTTGTTGATGATAAAGCGCTATGGTATAATCACAGAACACTGTTCCAGCCATGAAATAGTGTCTGCTGTCAATGTGTGCAGGAGAAGGCAGCACTCCATCACCACCGCTATGGATGCAAACTGAAAACATACAATCATTGCGGGAACACGCGTGCGGTCTCCCCCCCTCGCCTGCTGGAATAGTCAGAACACATATCAGACAGTATCATTCACACAGAGAGCTTCTGCAGTCCCTTCCACAGGGGACGGAGCTCTGTCCGAGCAGCATAACTCAGATGAATAATGGTTTAGCGGACACGGCTATAGGTCACCGCAGTTCGATATGTAAGTGCTTTATGATGCAGTACATAACAGGCGTTAAATCTCTCCTGCATTGATATTCATTAATGAAGTGCTACTATTGCATTATCAGGTCAGGGAGAGTGAAGGCTCTGTAGTGTGATACATTGCTCAGCATGGCTGCTGAGGAGGCTGGTTTCCTGGCTCTGAGGCTGACGGTTTGCTTGGTATCAGTCCTGACGGTGTGGTACACAGTCTGATACAGACATTCATTCTCTATAGCGGGACATTATCAGCCTGATGCATCCCGGCAGTGCGGTCTCAGAGAGCCATATATTACCGTGAGAGACACGGACAGATATCTGCTCAGAGCTGACTACAGGCCTCGCACTCCATCATACGCCGCCCTCCTCGCACTGAATAACTTGATTAGAGTAAATAATTTGTCTTGTCGAGGTGTTTTATTATTTCGGCCACATATAGAAGACATTTCCCATCCCCTGGCTCCCGCCTTTATTCCTTTCCTCCGTTACCTCACGCTTTGGCTATCTAACCTGCAGTGGAGGAGAAGTGTGAGGACACAAAGTCCCACGTGAGCCAGCCACACTTACAGGCCACGTTTAAGGGATGGCCCTCGACCATTGATGATTCAAAATCATCTATGGTTTATGGCCGATGTCGGATACTTTTGCCATCGAGGGAGGGGAACCAGATGGTTTCCCAACATCGATGGCATAGTGGAAATGATGTTTCTTTTTTTTTTTCAAGGTGCCGGAACACGGAGCATAGCTCCGACACCCGTAAGCCCCACCCCTACAATTCAGTCATAGGTAATGGATAACCATTGATAGTTAAAACTATTGATGGTTATCCATCACATAGTTTCTGACTATCGATAGCTGGGTGCAGAATCACCATCGATGGCAACTGCGCTGATGGCCATCGCTACCACGTTTATGGTGGTATTCTCCACCAAGTGGGAAGTGCCCACATATAAGTAACAGCCCGGGAAGCATGCTCACTCGATGGCATACCAGATCAGGGGGATGCCCAGTGCCTCGTTTCTAGGGGTGGCCATCGGTGCAGTCGCCATCGATGGTTGCCATCAATGGCAATACTGCAACCAGCAATCTATAGTAATAACTATGTGATTGGTAAAAACATAGATGGTCATCTATCGATGGTGGGCCAATCAGAAGGTGAGGGCAGGGATTCATGGGTGTCAGGGGCGGAGCTATACTGTGTCCCGGCACTTTAAAAAAACAACAATGCAAAACAGTGTTGCGTGGCCATCAGGTTCCCCCCTATTGATGCCAAGCATTTGACATCGGCCATAAACCATTGATAATTTTGAGTCATTGATGGTCGATGGCCATCCCTACTTGCTTCCCTGCAGCAGCAATAATCTTATGGACATCATATTGCGAGCCCACAGTGCGGGCAGTGGCTGGCTTGACACCCATCCCTGAACTATGGGCCCCTTTTTTAAAAGCTGGAAAAAGCTCTAGTGGTCTATTTATGAAGCAGTGAAAAGTGTGAAGAAGCGAGCCAGTGGTGAAGTTGCCCATGGCAACCAATCAGCTTTGAGGTAATATATATTAAGTGCCTTCTATAAAATTATACAGAGCAGCTGATTGGTTGCCATGGGTTCTCTTCCCCACTCTTCCCACTGCTTCATCAATAGCCCGATAGCCAGGTATCATATTTGCTGTCCATCTACAGTCATATCTATACCATGCTTTGCATAGGGAAGTTAGGGGGAGATGTATCAAAAGTTGGGAAGATATAAAGTGGAGAGAGATTTATGTACCAACCAATTAGCTCTTAAGCACAGGAACCAAGATGGCAGAAGATGATTGACTGGCACTTTATCTCTCTCCTGCATCCATTCAGATTCTATCGTTTTCCAGGCTGCAATAGAGAATTAATAGACACAATCTGATTGGTTGGTATGGGCAACATCTTTTTTAATTTTTTTTGCAGCTGTATGGTTTAATTGGAGCATAATAGTTTTTTTCTATGGCTGTATCTTCATAACTAGACCACCAAGTACTCAGAAATACAGGCAGCCATTGGCAATATTATGTGGGCTCCCACAAGATGCCAGCTAGCCATTTACTATATTCGAGGCCAACAAAAATAAACTTCCAGGGGGAAATTTACTAAGATGTGTATTCTACTTCACATGTGATTTTGCCATGGGCAACCAATCAGATCCTGTGTTCTCTCTTCTAGAGTGTGCTAAATAAATAAGTAGATTCTGATTAGTTGCCCATAGCAACATCACATGTGAAGTAGAATACACATCTTAGTAAATTTCTGTCTTCCCGATTATATAAATACAAATGCTAAAAAGAACTGAAGGAAACCTGATGGATAGATCAATATATCCGTTTGCAGGAGGGATGTCCAAAACAATAATATTAGATTTAATACTCACAAATGGTGACAGGATATCAGACATATATGTGGGTGAGAACCTGGGATCTAGTGATCATCAAGCAGTATGGTTTAGTATCAAGGCAGGGTCCAACTCCAGTCACACAAAAACTAAGGTGTTGGATTTTAGGAAGGTTGACTTTGCAAAAATGGGGAGATGTTTAAGCGACTCATTAGCGGATTGGATGAACTTGAAAGGAGTGCAGGAGAGGTGGAGAAAATTAAAAAGTGCAATACTAAAGGCAACGGACCTTTGTATCAAAAGGGTTAAGAAAAGTACCAGGAAAAGTTTATAAAAGAGGTATCAACTAGTGTAAAAGCAAAAAATATGGCCTTTAGGACATACAAGCAGACTCAAAACAATAATGACAAAGAAGTGTATCTTGCCAGACGCAAAGAGGCTAAGAAAGTGATCAGGCGTGCCAAGGCACAAGCTGAGGAGAAAATGGCTCAGTCGGTAGATAAAGGAAACAAAACTTTTTTTAAGTATATAAGTGAAAGGAGAAAATCAAATGGAGGAATAATAAGACTGCGGGCAGACACTGAGAATTTGGTGGAGGGAGACAAGGCAATTGCAGATCATCTAAATAATTACTTTTGCTCTGTATTCACTATAGAAGGAGAAGGGAAGGGATCACAGTTAAGTTGCAAGGACATTCATAAAAATAAGGTAGATGGAGGTACATTTACTAGGGAGAAAGTCCTAACAGAACTTTCAAGACTGAAAGTGGATAAATCAATGGGGCCAGACGGAGTGCATCCAAGGATACTAAAAGAACTAAAAGATGTGTTGGTAGCGCCATTAACAGATTTATTCAACCAGTCACTAGATACAGGTGCAGTTCCAGAGGACTGGAGAAAAGCAAATGTAGTTCCACTGGACAAAAGCGGAAGCAAAGAAGAAGCAAGTAACTACAGACCAGTGAGCCTTACATCAGTAGTAGGGAAAATAATGGAAACACTATTAAAAGAAAGAATAGTGAAATATCTTAAATTAAACAACTTACAGGATCCAAAACAGCATGGTTTTACTGCAGGGAGATCATGTCAAACAAGTCTCATTGACTTTTTTGACTCTGTGACCAGAATACTAGATGAAGGGGGGGCTGTAGATGTGGCATATCTAGACTTTAGTAAGGCATTTGACACTGTCCCACATCGCAGGCTGCTAAATAAACTTGAAAGTGTGGGATTGGATTATAAAACAATTAAATGGATAAGAACCTGGTTGCAGGATAGGAAACAGACAGTTGTAGTAAATGGAGTGCATTCTATGGAGGGACATATTACCAGTGGAGTACCCCAGGGATCTGTACTTGGACCAATGCTCTTTAATATCTTTGTTAGTGACAATGCAAATGGTATGGAAGGGAAAGTATGCCTTTTTGCAGATGACACAAAGATATGCAACAGAGTAGACACACCAGGAGGGGTAAATCAAATGACTGATGATCTAAGTAAACTTGAGAATTGGTCAAGAGAATGGCAACTACAGTTTAATGCTAAAAAATGCAAAATTATGCACTTGGGACTCAAAAACCCAAAGGCTCAATATAGTATCAAGGGTACTATAATGGAAACTACTGAGGAGGAAAGAGATCTAGGAGTCACTATTTCAAGTGACTTAAAGGCAGGGAGGCAATGTAACAAAGCAATGAGGAAGGCTAGTCAGATGCTTGGTTGCATAGGGAGAGGAATCAGTAGCAGAAAAAAAGACGTAATAATGCCACTTTATAGGTCATTGGTACGACCTCATCTGGAATACTGTGTCCAGTTCTGGAGACCATATCTTCAGAAGGATATAAATACATTGGAGAGTGTACAAAGAAGGGCAACTAAAATGGTTCATGGCCTACATCACAAAACTTACCTGGATAGACTAAAATATCTTAACATGTATAGTTTGGAGCAGAGAAGGGAAAGGGGGGACATGATAGAAATCTTCAAATATATCTAGGTTTTAACATAGTACAGGTGGGAAATTTTCTTCAAAGGAAAACAAGTAATAAAACATGAGGACATGCACTGAAACTGGAGGGAGGTAGGTTCAGGGCAAATGTTAGAAAGAATTACTTCACAGAAAGGGTAGTGGATAAGTGGAATAGCCTCCCATCAGAGGTGGTAGAGGCTAAGACAGTAGAACAATTTAAACATGCTTGGGATAGGCATATGAATATCCTTACAAAGAAATAAGGATTAAAAAGGGTTGAGTTTACCTGAAGGGTAAAAAAAAGGGGCAGACTAGATGGGCCAAATGGTTCTTATCTGCCGTCAAATTCTATGTTTCTATGTTAATAAATTATACGTAAGTGAAGGTGAAAAATCAATTCTAAAATTCCAAATATTTGGGGGTTTACAAGTGAAGTCAGTTCCTGACAGTGCCAGATTAAGCCTTTGGGGAGCCCGGGGCACTTTAGACAGGGGGCCCCCTTGCACTTGTCATTACTGGCCGCAAACTGCATGGGAGAATATAACACTGTCAAAACACAGAGTAAAGGTAGTATAAACTTGGTCAATGGGTAACAGCAGGGGAGATTATATATATATATATATATATATATATATATATATATAGATAGATAGATAGATAGATAGATAGATAGATAAATAGATAGATAGATGGATTCAGTATTGAATCCCGGCGGTCGGGATCCCGGCGTTCAGAATCCCGACGCCGGAATCCCGACAGCCGAAATGCCGACAAGGGGGGGACGTGGATCGCCCCCCCTTGCGGGCTCGCTGCGCTCACCACGCAGCGGGCCCGGTGCCTCGCTATGCTCGGCACACTAATTTATTCTCCCTCCAGGGGTGTCGTGGACACCCCAGGAGGGAGAATGTGTCGGCATTTCTGTGGTCGGGATTCCGGTGTCGGGATTCTGAACGCCGGGATCCCGACCACCGGGATTTTAACTGCATCCCAGATAGATAGATACAGAAGTACCAACACACTCGCCACTCCTGAGAATGGGGTGCAAACAGCACCAACTTCCCAGGGTGGGGTGCAGTGGCCTGTGACCACACACTCTAGTAAATACAAACACAGTAGTGAGTGCTGGGCCCCCTGTGTTTATATATATATATATATATATATATATACATACATACATACATACCACACCACATGAAAAGCCTGTGTTTGTCCCTCTGCACCTTACTCTGTAGGAGAAATCACAGTCCCAGTGCTGCCTCTGATTAAAAACCCTCCCATGACTAGGCTGCTGCTGCTGTTCTCCATGGGCCTGAGAAGCATGTAATGAGCTCCACCAATCAGAGCTCAGCACAAACCTCTCAGCCTCTGCCCTCTTGTGCAAAGTGTCATGGGACTAGTCAACTCCCAGTAATGCACTGCACTCTTGTGCAGTCAGTGTGCCTTGGCACCCCATGCTCAGCACCATTAATATTTTTTTTTAAATACATGCCAACCAAAGGGGGCCCCTAGCTACAGGGGGACCCAGGGGTACTGACCACGTTTGCCCCTGCTTTAATCCGGCCATGCTACCCCTGCTCCTGTACATTATCTGAATAATATATCAATGTGATTACAGAGACCGGCAGCTGCAAGGAAACACTCCAGTACCAGGCAATTATCGCTGTAAGGATGCAACTATGAGGACGGTGAGATGCGGGAGAATGCTGTTCATACAAATACTCGCAGGTGTTCCTGTTACAATCGCTTTGTTTTCTAGCTTCACATATTTTTCTCACTCCTATTAGGGTTATATATTTGTGTATGTAACCGTGTACCCCGACATCTCGTCTAGCTCACCCTTCTCGTCTGGCTGTTTTGCCTGTCTCTGTTTGCAGCTAAATAGCACTGATGAGCATCCGCGACAAGCGTAGGCTCGCTGCGCACAAATGCTGCTGATTAGCTGTATGTCATGCTTTCAAATCCCATCTGAGTTGGAGATTTGGGGACAATGCTTTTTAGGCTGAGTCACCTGCTGCTTTTCAGAGCTGCTTCTGTGCCAGCCTAATCTCTTATTGACTTCTCCTGAATTGACTGACAGGGTGATATTATCATGAAACTTATATATCTATCTATTGAGAAAGGGAGAGAGAGAGAGATTTACTAAGATGGGAGTTCTATTGACGATAGGGGGTGAAATTTAATAGGATGAGAGATTCAGAAAGTGAGAGATTTGGTGAGAAATCTCAATTTTTTTTTTAAAGCGGCGATCATACACACGGCAAAATCAAACTGGTTGACATGACAGTTCATCAATATAAATTTTACCTAAAAAAAGTAATCTCTGGGAGAAGACTGGAGAGGAGTGAAAGGGGGGCGGGACGAGGCGAAGTTTTGAGGGCGGGGCGAGGCTGCCGTCACCAAGCCCGCCCCCATGACAGGCAGCCGCATTAATTTGCGGGTCTGTGGATGGGGGAGGGGCTAAAATGATGCAAAATGACACGATACGCGTCATTTAAGCCCTGCCCCCTCCCCGCGGAACCGCAAAATTCTGCATTTCATACCACGGGGAAGGGGGGGAGCAGAGGCTGTGGTGATAATGCGGGGGGGGGGACCCGATTTGCGGGTAGGCAAGTATGATATAAATGTGTATTTTTTTAATACTTTCCTACTTCTATAACATACAGTACTGTAATACCCAAATAGTGCGCTCTGTAAATACAAACCTTGTACTGCCTGGAGAAATAGGACTTTGCTCACCTGGCGTAGGTGAGAATTAATACCTTATATAACTCAATGCGGGAAATTCTCTTCCGTGTGGATATCAACCCTGGAGATGTTCTCAAACAACAAAAGGTTATATAACTATATTGTCCATGCAGTTTGGGGAATCAGTATGGTGAAAACTGCGCTAACCGCATTTGTTGCGTACAGGACTGAATTTAGATGGGATGGTAATAAACTCCTTTGTTCTATCTGAATGCTCTCAGGGCCAGATTAGCAACAGGGCCGATGGAGCTACAGACCCAGGCCTCAACAGGGAAATGGGCACATTGCCATCTCAGCATGGTAAGAACCGGCCGCCAGCTGGCTATCAGGTGACCCAGAAAATCTAAGATTTTATTTCTGTTTTCCTCACAAAATATTGACATTTATATACTTTTACAAATTTAGGGTGACATTGGGGCTGATAGTGTAGGGTTTGCACAGGTCCACATGTCACTGGTCATGCCCACACCAGTGGTGGAACTTGAGGGTGGTGAGCCCAGGTGCAAAAAAAAAATATTTTGGTCCCCCTCCTCCACCCCAACACAATTTAACAATATGCAACATGGCAGAGGGTGACAGTGAGAGGCAGAGGTTAGCAGGGAGAGGCAGAGGGTGACAGGGAGAGGCAGAGGGTGACAGGAGAGGCAAAAGGTGACAGGAGAGGCAGAGGGTGGCAGGAAAGGCAAAAGGTGACAGGAGAGGCAGAGGGTGACAGGGAGAGGCAGGGGGTGACGGGAAGAGGTAGTGGGTGACAGGGAGAGGCAGAGGTTGACAGGAAAAGGCAAAGGGTGATAGTAGAGGCAGAGGGTGACAAGGAGAGGCAGAGGGTGACCGGGAGAGGCAGGGGGTGATGGGGAGAGGCAGTGGGTGTCGGGGAGAGGCAAAAGTTGACAGGGAGAGGCAGAGGGTGTCAGGAAGAGGCAGTGAGTGACAGGGTGAGGCAAGGAGAGACAGGGTGAGGCAGATGGTGACAGGGAGTGGCAAGGAGTGACAGGATGAGGCAGAGTGTGACAGGAGAGATAGGGAGAGGCAGAGAGTGACAGGGAGGAGCAGAGGGATGCACTAACATCTTCCACCACACATTACCGCCATTCGCATTCTTAATAATCGCATATGCACTAACATATGCGATTACTAACGCAAAAGACAGCTCTTCTGATAAGACGACTTGCATGCATAGAGTGGACTGGACTTGCATGAGTGATGGTGGCGGCCGCAGGGCACGCTGGGAGAAAACCATGACAGAACCCTCAACCAGTGCCGCCGAGAGAATCCCATAGGCTTCTGTAGGGTAACGCCAGCTTTTGCGAATGTGCGGTTAAAGACCTGGATAACCGGCTTTGTACCGCATCTTTACTTTAGTGCACCCCCCCAGGTCTGAATCAGACGCAATGAGCCTGGAACCAGCAGATGTACAAACAAATTCTTATTTATCAGATTCTCCGAATTAAATCCCCCAATTGTTCTGAGAGATAAAAGGGGTTAATGTTTCCCTGTGTGGGTTGCAAAGTGTTATCACATGAAGGTGCGCGGAAGCGAGAGATGTTTTCAGATGTTTTATTCCTCTCTGCGTGTTTCCTGAGAGTTGAAAGAAAACATCCTTGGAAACAAATTTGTTACATTATCACCAATGTCAAGACACATCTCTCCCCGTTCTGAACTGCGGTGCAATTAATTTTGTGTTGGATTCAGGTGAAGGAAGATATCTTGTATTGGGAGGGGATCCTGAGGTGCGCTCTTATTTATAAAGGGAAGTGTATATGGAACATGAATCATGAGGGTGTACTGGGCGGGCGACACTCGCAGATGCTTATTTATCAGCCGCCAGGTGGGAAGACATCGGAATAAATAGGAACTCTGGAATGAGCAGGAAATTCGTTTTAATTATTTTCTGATGATCTTGTTTTGACCTGGAAATAACTGAAGAGTCTGTTATACGTCTTAAGCCCCGTACACACTGGGCGATTCCGATCACAACCGATATAGTGAACTAGTGCCGCCGGCTGACCGATGTAGCGCATACAACCTCAGATGGTTTTGCTTATAACTGGCAATGAGTCAATTTACGTACAAAGCAGAAAATTCTTCGCTGGATCCCCTCTATGTAACAGGAACACACGTGAGCGACAAAATCAGCTGAATTGTACAAAAAATAGTTCTGCCAAACTTTGGGACTGACTAACCTGGTGCATTGTAATTCCTGAAGGAGGAACATGTCTAGAATTTCTTGGTGTCAGAGTGGGAAAATGCGGCTTTCTGCGATTTTATGGCAGGAATCACAAGGGTAACCTCACTAAGCCGGTTACCACACTATAGGCATTAGCATTGTGAGTGCCAGGCCCGCTGTTTAGTAACATCTCTCAGTAATGCCCTGCTGTGTGTGTCTGCATTAAACATCAGCAACATGAAATAGAAACTTAACATAAATATGATCAATCCAACGTTCCCCTAAGCCTGGGTCATGTGTGAGAGATTGATTGTGAAAGCAGCCTCAAATAACATTCATTGACTGAGTGTTTTAGTCCAATTTCCTGGGTTTGTGAGTTTATTTCTGATTGTCCTTTGCTCCCATCCAGTAGCATATTTTTATTCCATCCAAGCAACTAGTTGGATGTTGCAGGAAAGTTGGTCTGATGTGTGGCCAGCATTACACCTCTGGTTACGGTGATGCCTGCACCAGAATTAATGCACCTCCCCTCCTGTTGCACCATATTTACCTCCCCTCCTGCAGGAGACTCCATGAAATAGCAGCAATCTCCCTCTCTCCCTCATTAGTCTAGCAATCTCCCTCATGTCACCTAGCCCACATTACACTGTTACATCATAGTTACCTTCCCCTCCTGCATTCTGCAGGAAACTCCCTGACATAGCAGCAATCTCCCTCTCTCCCTCATTAGTCTAGCAATCTCCCTCATGTCACCTAGCCCACATTACACTGTTACATCATAGTTACCTCCCCTCCTGCATTCTGCAGGAGACTCCCTGACATAGCAGCAATCTCCCTCTCTCCCTCATTAGTCTAGCAATCTCCCCCATGTCACCTAGCCCATATTACAATGTTACATCATAGTTACCTCCCCTCCTGCATTCTGCAGGAGACTCCCTGACATAGCAGCAATCTCCCTCTCTCCCTTATTAGTCTAGCAATCTCCCTCATGTCACCTAGCCCACATTACACTGTTACATCATAGTTACCTCCCCTCCTGCATTCTGCAGGAGACTCCCTGGCATAGCAGCAATCTCCCTGTCTCCCTCATTAGTCTAACAATCTCCCCCATGTCACCTAACCCACATTATACTGTTACATCATAGTTACCTCCCCTCCTGCATTCTGCAGGAGACTGACTGACATAGCAGCAATCTCCCTCTCTCCATTAGTCTAGCAATCTCTCTCATGTCACCTAGCCCACATTACACTGTTACACCATAGTTACCTCCCTTCCTGCATTCTGCAGGAGACTCCCTGACATGGCAGCAATCTCCCTCTCTCCCTCATTAGTCTAGCAATCTCCCCCATGTCACCTAGCCCACATTACACTGTTACATCATAGTTACCTCCCCTCCTGCATTCTGCAGGAGACTCCCTGACATAGCAGCAATCTTCCTCTCTCCCGCATTAGTCTGCACCTCCCTTTCTGCCTGCACCAGCCTCTCCTTACTTTACCTCCCATCCTGCCTACATCAGCCTCTCACGTGTGCACCTTCCATCCTGCTTGCACCAGCCTCTCATTACTGCACCAGCCTCTCATGTTTGCATCTCCCATCCTGCCTGCACCAGCCTCTCCTTACTGCACCAGCCTCTAATTACTGTACCAGCCTCTCACATCTGCACCTCCCCTCCTGCCTGCACCAGCCTCTCATTACTGCACCAGCCTCTCACGTCTGCACCTCCCCTCCTGCCTGCACCAGCCTCTCATTACTGCACCTCCCCTCCTGCCTGCACCAGCCTCTAATTACTGCACCAGCCTCTTGGTACTGCATCTCCCCTCCTGCCTGCTCCAGCCTCTCATTACTGCATCTCCCCTCCTGCCTGCACCAGCCTCTCATTACTGCACCAGCCTCTCATAACTGCACCTCCCCTCCTGCCTGCACCAGCCTCTAATTACTGCACCAGCCTCTCGGTACTGCACCTCCCCCCTTGCCTGTATCAGCCTCTAATCACTGCACCAGCCTCTTGGTACTGCACCTCCCTTCCTGCCTGCACCAGCCTCTTATTACTGCACCTCCCCTCCTGCCTGCACCAGCCTCTAATTACTGCACCAGCCTCTCGGTACTGCACCTCCCCTCCTGCCTGCACCAGCCTCTAATTACTGCACCAGCCTCTCAGTACTGCACCTCCCCTCCTGCCTGCACCAGCCTCTAATTACTGCACCAGCCTCTCGGTACTGCACCTCCCCCCTGCCTGTACCAGCCTCTCATTACTGCACCAACATAGAGGCCCATGAAGTATTGTGTCCTGGTTTTAAAATATTGCATGATCAAACTACAGCCTAATATTCTGCAGAAAATTGGATATTAGTTTCTAATTTATTATTTTTCAAAAATGTTAACAATTTTTTCCCCACGTGCCGTCTTTTCATTCTAGGGGGTGAATTTACTAAGATGGGAGTTCTATTGAAGATGGGATGTTGCTATGTAAATTTACCCCCAGGTCCGTTGTAGATCATACACCGATGAGGTGTAGATAGTATCGCACAGCAATAAGCTAATGGGGAACAGCGGAACACCGCGCATCGAGGCCCTAGGATCACTGGCTCTCTCTGTTTCAGCTCAATTTCATTTTTTGACAGCTGAACCGCGGATAGATGGCAGCTCACACAGAAATCATTGATTGCTGCGCACGGACACCTGGGCGCAGACACGGTTAGGAAAGGAAGGAGACAGTGAGTGGACGGAATGAATGTTCTGGTTTCCCCGGTTGCTGGTCCCACATGTGCGTTACAGAGATAGCCGTGTGTACTGCAACGACGACGTCTGCCCACCGGTGATCCTTGTGTCAGATCCCATATGTCCTCCGCTCAGCTGTGAAAAAATGGAAACGAAAGAGAAGCAGAAGTCAATTAACTCCCCTGTGCGCAGGGCCGTATTGTAATTTGGACAATTACATTTACGTAACCTTATATATTTATAAAGTCCTATGTTGATAACGGATCCTTTTATTAATAATGGTGAGGAACTGACGGAAGAACGATGATTGATCGCAATAGCCTAAACTAGAGTTGGCATTTTTAAACTCTTCTGCCCTTGACTACATCACGAGGGAGGCTGTCGGCTGTCGTAATGGTCCTTAGAGCATTATAATCCTTATTTAGGATGGGGGGGGGGGGTTCAAACCAATTATCAGAAGCTATTTAAATTTAAAGACTATGTTCTACTTTATCTCTCTCTAAAGGGTCTATGTACAATAGACCTTGGCCCTATCTCAAGCCACTTTATCTCTCTCCAAAGCTGATCATTCAGCTGTGAATTTGATTATCGATAGAATACACATGCATACATATGTGTGTGGCCATCTTGCGATACACAAGTTGATTGCCAGGAGGTTGGCGTTTGGGGGTGGTAAGCAGCCATCTTCTGGGAGTGTCGGAAAAAGTAGGCGTGTCCAGGCCTTTGAAGGGAGGGCGTGTGATGGCAAGCCGACTCATTCTCTCGCAGCCACAGTGCTGGGCAGCTATCTGATGGAAGGGCTCCAAATCAGGTCTGAATCGGGCCCATTGCCTATGCGCTAATCCACACACATACCTGTAACTTATACAGAGAATTGATTTTGCAAGAGACGCTTCAATTCTTGTGCAGCAGATGCCCGGGGACACATCACCTTGATTTGAATCCCCTAATGGGAATTAGAGCAGTTGATAAGAATTGCATCCGGGACCTGGATTGTGCCAGACTACAGTAAAGTGTCCCTTGAAGTGGTGATATTCTGGTGTCATGTGACAGAGGCCTTGCCCGGTACATCCTGCCACTTGTATGATTACTTATTACTGTATTATTTACTGTAAATTTCTGTCTGGTTGTTTTTTTTTATTAGTTCTTAACAAAAAGGAAAAAAAAAACTCCATTCGCTGCTAAAAATAACAACTAATTCTAATTGCACCATAGGCGCTTTCAGAAAATATTGTCATTTCTTCTCCTGCACATATGTTAATCTTTTCAAACCTATGTTTTTTACCTGGTCATTAATTACTTATTTTTGTTCTGTTTTGTTAGCTTTACGGGAGGGGAATTTGATGGAGATAATTACATTGAGATTCAGGAGGGCTGTGTCTCTTGTGTAACTTTAAGCACGTCTTTTACACTACATCACCTGTGCTACTCGCTTGTGGATGACAACTCCCAACATGCTGCCATATCTTATCAGTGCTACAGCACTGGATGAAACAGCGCTCAGAATTGCAGTTCCATTACTGGATAGTTTCTAGCTGTGCTGAACAACTTATATACTTACAGTAGCATTATCCATTTACTCTGTGCTATATACTGTACTAATCCACAGGTTCT
The DNA here is from genome assembly GCF_055691185.1 of Crinia signifera. Classification (NCBI taxonomy): domain Eukaryota; kingdom Metazoa; phylum Chordata; class Amphibia; order Anura; family Myobatrachidae; genus Crinia; species Crinia signifera. Next base: position 176,818,062 of record NC_139223.1, on the reverse strand, counting down.
CAAAGTCGGTCTTCAGGACCCCACACAGTGCATGTTTTGCAGGTCTGCTCACAGAATCAAGTGAAGTAATTAGCTCCACCTGTGGATCTTTAAAAATGTGTCAGTCAGTAATGAGTGCACCTGTTGGGTGAGCTGGAAAACGTGAACTGTGTGGGGTCCTAAGGACCGAGTTTGAGAACCATTGTATTAATCTGACCAGGCACTAGGGACGAAATAAGGTTCTCATGGGCCTGGAGCTGAAAATGTTCAAGGGCCTGTTATGACAAGTGGAGGAGGTGAGACCAATCCCAAGTAGGCATGTAAAATTCATACACTATGGCAAACTCCTTCTCAAATGGACAAAACCATGCTGCACTGCAGGTGGGGCAGATGTAACGTGCAGAGAGACTTAGATTTGGGTGGGGGTTTACTTCAAAGTGAGATCTATAGTGGTGCATTGCACCAGGGCCCCTGAAGGGGCCCATTGCTGCCCAGATCAGCAATGACTTCTTGGGTTGGGGTGGAGGAGGGGGGCCCAAATGATATTTTTGCACCTGGGTCAACCGCTCACAAGTTCCGCCACTGATCTCCACTCTGTACTTAAAGAATATACGGTACTATTTACCTAGAACGGCGCCCACGATCAGAATCGCGGGCGTCGGGGGTAAAAAATCGCGGTCATCGCGGGCATCGCGGGTAAATCGCGGGTACATCAAAATCGTGTACCCGCGATCACCGCGATTTTCCCATAGGGAACAATGTTAAAAAGCCTAATTGATCGCGATTTTAATGTTAAATGCCTCAATGCCCGCGATTTTCCCATAGGAATCAATGTTAAATGGGCTACAGAGCCCAAATAGACCCAATTAACCCTTAAATGTCACCCCAATTTTTTTACGCCACCCCACGATCCACGCCAACCCGAAGCGTGGCGAGCGCAGCGAGCCCGCGAGGGGCGGCGGTACGCGTCCTCCGACCTTTTCATGCCCTACTATCCACGTCGGCGTGGAGTTGAGAATAGAATAGTGTGGCGAGCGCAGCGAGCCACCGAGCCCGAAGCGTGGCGAGCGCAGCGAGCCCCGCGAGGGGACGCGGATACCTTCACAGGTAAACGCGTCCCTTCGCGGGCTTCACAGGTGTCGGCGTCGCCACGGACACCTGTGAAGTCCGCGAGGGGACGCGTATAACTGTGAAGGTATCCGCGTCCCCTCGCGGGGCTCGCTGCGCTCGCCACGCTTCGGGCTCGGTGGCTCGCTGCGCTCGCCACACTATTCTATTCTCAACTCCACGCCGACGTGGATAGTAGGGCATGAAAAGGTCGGAGGACGCGTACCGCCGCCCCTCGCGGGCTCGCTGCGCTCGCCACGCTTCGGGTTGGCGTGGATCGTGGGGTGGCGTAAAAAAATTGGGGTGACATTTAAGGGTTAATTGAGCCTATTTGGGCTCTGTAGCCCATTTAACATTGATTCCTATGGTAAAATCGCGGGCATTGAGGCATTGAATGCAAAATCGCGATCAATCTGACTTTTTAACATTGTTCCCTATGGGAAAATCGCGGTGATCGCGGGCATCGCGTCGCGGCCGTTTATGTACTGCCCGCGATCCCGCGATCACCCCGATGGGCGCCGTTCTAGGTAAAGAGTACCGAATATACTCCTATATCTTCAATCAGTACTTATAGGGCCAGATTCTATAAGCTTTAAAAGTGATAAGTTTCACAGTGATAAACAGCCAGCCAATCAGCTCCTACCTGCCATGTCACAGACTGTGTTTGAAAAATAACAGGCAGGAGCTGATTGGCTGGCTGTTTATCACTGTGAAACTTATCTCTTTTGAAGCTTATAGAATCTGGCCCATAGGGTTAATCATTATTCCCCTTCTGTTCCATCTAGTGACATCCTCAGATGTAGAGGTAAAGGCTCCATGGCCCATTGCCTCTGTTTTTTGTCACCGCAGTGCTGTGTGGTGACAGGGACAAACTTGTTTGGTCATAGGGCTCTTTTATCATTCTGATCCCAAATCCTTGACAGATGATTGATGCCTCCCCGAGTCACTGACTCACTTTTTGACAACAACTATCATTTACACATTTGCATGTCAGTGAGGGACACAAAGAAAATCAATCGTTTTCTCTGCCGCACTTTGTGAATATGCTGAGAATATAATAATATAGCCTGCATTTTAAGCTGCCAAATAAAACCAGATACCGACTACTGAGGAAAGCAGAGTCCAGAGGATGCAGGATTCATAAAGAAATGCAAGTAAACAAATAAAATGACATACTTGGGATTTGAACCCATCGTTTGCGGCTTTGCAGTCAGACACTCTATTCGTTGAGCTATCAGCCCCCGCATGTAACCCTAGATAATTCTATCTATTTGAAGCTCACCTTGTACTCGGTGAAAAAATAATCAGCATTGCGGCTGAGCAGATCTATGTAGTGGCTGGCTGCAAGGAACTAAGGGGATAATTCTGGTTGACTCGTTCGGATGCGAATTGGCACCCCTGCAACTCAACCAAACCCGCCTTGCGAATTGTGGCCGGCCGCCACCCATTCACAAGGTGGATTCGCACGCAAGGCCTGTGAAGGGATGTCACTCAGTAAGAGCCCTTCGCATCCTTGTGGTATTCACCCCCATCATTCCATGGTCGGCGACTATCGAATGATGGCGAAGGCGCACGCCATATAAAAGTAACTCTAAAGTCACTTATTATATGCGTAGACGCTTGGGGGGAAGTGGGTGGGCAGCTCACATCGGCTATTAGCATGAGAACGCCTATGAAATTCTGGACATTCCCATATGCTAATGGCTCAATTTGCAAAAGGGTTGTTACATCATGGGAAAGGGATGTGGTCACACTGCCTAATCCCCTGTTTTCATCACTCTGGGGGTATTAAAGATGCTGAGCTGCCCCTGGAGACGGTCATTCTGCAGTGCTGGCTCCTACACAGTGACAGGAGTCAAATGCTGCACATATAATTACAATGCAGCACTCACCTTCCGTCACTTAGGAAGAGCCCTCCACGGGTGACACTTGGGAGTGGCCAACACCCCTGTAGCGACGCCACTGGCTACAGGATATGCAAGATCTTTTTATAATGATACTGCACTACTGCACATGTACGATTGTACTGCATATGTACGATTATCTGTCCGGGCAAATCTAGCATAGGCAATACTGTAGGTTACAGTGGCTAATGCCACCTGAAGACAGCGACAGCTACACTGGGGCCAAGCTACTTATTAGCTTAATATATTTGGCATTTTTCAAACAAAAATTCAGATATTTCCGCTATCCGCCATGGTGACCCATGCATACATTCACGGTATTGGAATGAGGGGGGGGGGGGGTACTGCAATTATTTTTTGATAAATACGCCCCTATGTATGTTCACATTATGCACAGATTGCATTTAAGTAGAAAATTGATACACTAAGTAACTCTACTCATATTTATTCTGCCCAGAGACGTCTGTGTACAGTAAGCGGACATGCGTATAATGTGCTGAATTTATGTGCACTGTTCCGCCATGTCCAGACCAGACTACATTGGCATTTTGTGTGATCTATATACACGATAATAATGTGATAATATTCACTCTAGAGTTACTTCTGCCCATATAAATCTCCAACATACTGCGTGGCGGTGCAGCCAATGTGTGAATAATGAAGAGGAGCAGAGACATGAGGTGCTCCAGAGTTATCTGTAATCTTCTCTTCAGTACACATTGATTTTTCTTTCTACATATTATTTGTAATGGAAGATAAATTGCCGTTGTAACCCTCCACCCCCTGTACAGGTGGCAGAAGGAGTAAGATGCTCCTTGCCGGTGACATAGAAAGAAATGAGGAATTGTCCCAGTAGACAAGAAGAGATATTCAAGGCTTGACAGAGACATTACTGACATACTGTATAAAATATATGTAAAGCTATGATTAATCACCCGGAACCTAGAGTATTGTTGTGACAATTACATATATATAACTTCTGCTATAACTGTGTCATTTTACTTGCTTATAGGATGAGACATTTATGGCCATACTATACAAAGCCCATTGTATTATAGTAGAGGATGGGGGGGGGGGCAGCATGGTCAAGAAATGGGGGTGTGACCAATGGAAAGATGCATATTGTGGAGGGGTGTGGTGACACTATTGCTTCCTCGTGCGCCGGCCCGATACACAGCCATTATATAGTGTGGGTGTGGCTATAATGATGTGATTCAATGGAAATTACATCATATGGTACCCCTTAGTCTGTCCACTTGTGCTCCATAAGTGAGCGGTTGTGGGGGGAGGAACATTTGCTCACCTTTCCAGGGGCCAGAAATGCCACCCGATTCTCATGAGCCTCCTGACCAATCCAGGAAGATAGGCAAGTATGGGTTAATCATTACCTACAGTGTTCTATCCAACAAGTCAACTGGTCTAGATAATGATAGAATATCATTGATCATTGAAGAGGCAGGGAATGGAGAGCATACTAATTACCTATGCCAGGGCTTGTTTAAGCCTGGTGTGGAGGGCATTACCACTCTCTAGGATTTGCCCATGCACCCATCACCCGGGTCCGTCATTGTAGACTCTGCAGAATGGCGAGGGTCCGCCACACCTGAGAATTGCCTACCTATCCACCAGTCGCATGCAGAGGCTCTATAAACTTAATATATAAACAACATAGACAATAGTGTAGAGGACATAGGTCTGCACAGTGATAATATAATAAATGCATAAGTAGAAATAAATCCAGCAATAAAAGCTTCATTCAGTACATACACATCGGAAGTCCTTAATGGTTCTAGAAAACATGAACATACAAATATAAGAAAATGCTAAATCTGCATAACGCAAGCTCGGGGTAATACGATTACAGGAATCTGTACGGCAAGAGCCCTCCCCTTCAGAAGGTAGACTTAAGAATTAAAGTACATTTTTGGAAGTGTGTTTACTGCTATGCTAATCGGAACCTCTACAGACTGACTGAGTGAGACCTCATTCTCTTCTCTTCCAGTCCATTCGAGAAGTGACGGGATACGTCCTGGTGGCTCTGAATCAATTTGACTACCTCCCTCTGGAGAACCTACGCATCATCCGTGGCACCAAGCTGTATGAGGACCGCTACGCTCTAGTCATCTTCCTGAACTACCTGAAGGATGGAAAACTGGGGCTGCGGGAGCTGGGTTTAAGAAATCTGACTGGTGAGTCTGGCGCATTATGTGCCCATGTGTGAGAATGTGTTTCGTCCTTTTCTAACTTCTAAGTCATCAATCTGTTGCCGGGAGTATTGTAACGCTGTAAACCTGATAATGAAATGCATCCGGCAACTCCATCTACCTAGTGTAAGGGAAGATGTACTAAGCCATGGTAGGCGATAAAGTGAAGACTTGCTCGTAGTGGGATGAATTCGGTCCCTCCCCGGATGTTTGGGGTTAACGTATGCGCGTTTATGCTCATGTGCAAACCCAAGGAGCAAATGGCTCAGGGGAGTTTCATCCTCGCCGGGCCGTTATCTCCAGAGGGGCGGACGGGGGTAAACAGAGGGCCGGAGCGGGGGAACGCTGCCTTTTATGGGCAACCCCATAAAAATGCTGGGTGGTCCCCTGGGAACACAGGCGTGACATTGCCTGCTCAGTCCCAACCCAGCTCCTAACTGCCATGTTATAGGCTTTGTTTGAAGAAAGGCAGGTGCTGATTGGTTGGTACAGTACTTTGGGGTCTATTTACTAAGCATTGGAGAGAGATAAAGTGGACCAAGGTAAAGGCCCTGATTCTGGTTGACTCAGTAAGCTGTGAAGCTGAGGGCCTGCCCTGCCGCCAGCCTAATCGCCATCCACTGCTGCCGCCGTATCCCCTCGCATATCCCGCTGGTGGAGAAATCATTTGATGGTCGCCGACACCTCCTCCTGCCCGCATTCCCATGGGGACGCCCATGAAATGCTGGACATTCCCATGGGCAACACCCGGTCCCGCTGCCCCCCCCCCCCCCACGCATTGCCCCGTGCGAATGGCCCAGCGACATTGTAAATCTCTGCGGCCGTCCGCACAGTGGACTTGCACATGGGCATATCAACCATCGGTCTGAATGGATCGGAATGACTCCCAAAACGTGAGCCAACCAGCTCCAAAAAGTCATTTTTCAAACACAGCCATGTTGCGAGCTGATTTGCTGGATACAGGGTACATAACCATAGCAACATCAGCAGGCGGCACTGACATAAGTATCAGGTGGCAGAGAACCGCAGGATTTGGTGCCATCGAAGATGGTTTAAGTTAGAGAAGGAAAAGTAAAGGAGGGCAGAGGGCCCTGCTCGTGAGAGTTTACATTCTAATGGGGAGGAGCTTATTCACGACAGTTGAAGGTTGCTCTGCTGTATGGAGGCAAGATTGACTTATGAGACTCCTTTAGATGCCAGTTGCGAAATGTAGAAATAGACAGAGTTCTATTGGATAAAGGACATATTGAGGTTTATCAATAGCGTAGGCCCGATGAAGTGCATAATCGTAATGACAGTTGTCTATGGCAGTAAACAGGCAATCTCTGGTTTATCTGTGTTGTGGGCAAACTTGTCCATGTGGGGCCACAATTCATGCTGAACCTTGATTTGCACCCATAACCTTTTCTAGAGCATCTACTCAAATTAATATGAGCCTCAGCCCCATATGACACCGGTCAGACCATACACCGCCGGGGTACAAGGCTGGAGGCACCAGAGTGCCGCACTAAGCACTGTCTGGGGGCATGGTGAATTAGTGAGCTGGCATGCTGATAGGGGTAGATCAGAGAACAGCTATTTGTATCCACAGGGAACTCTATCGATCACAATAGAAGCCTTGAAACATTTGACTCCGAAGTTTGATGAATTACTGGTTTCCTTTACAGACATTTTCAAAGCCCATTTCAAGTAGAGATATTTTCTGAATTAAATCAATATAGATCTGTATTGTCCAATCGTCGGCCCTCCAAAGACTTTTTTGCGGCCCCCGGCTGTCCTCGACAGCTCTGTAGACTCTGGACTTTGGATGACCCAAATAAATGTGTCCGAATTCAGAATATACTTTGCTCAGTGCCTGTTATACATGACCAGAGCAGCTGGCGGAAAGCTGACCGGTCCTAAATGACACAATAGGCTGATTAACGCTTTCCCTGCCTCCGATGCCTCGCAGCTAATAATTCTTGTAGAAAGAAACTCAATGAGCAGTATAGATTTGTCCTTCACTTGCGGCATTGACCAGTGCTAGGTTAAAACAAAGTCCTGATTGATATTTGATATTCCGTAGATTGACTGACACCTGAAGCGTTCCACCTAATAATGCTCGGTGGGACCTACAGACAGACACACAGCCAGCACCCAATGGCTCCAAAGGATTTTACTGGATATAGGACGTTTCGGCTTTCTTAACCCTTGAGTTCTACTAAATCTACAATACATAGGACTCAATAAGAACAGCATTGTATAAATCAGATGCAGTGTTTCCGGATATTAAGGCAAACATAAAGGAATACAGAGTAAATGAACTTAAGCCAAAGAATAGAAGGTAGATTTACATTGCAGTGTTATACATTTTGTCCTATTTACTATAAAGCGGTGATCATAAAGATTTCCTGTTGGCGCTTATTGCAGAGATAGAAAATATGGTTTAGGTGCAATGACGAGTTGGGATTCCCCCCCCCCCCTCCAAGGCCCCTAATGGCCAGTCCCACCTTGTCCAGCCCTGCATGTATGGGCCCATTCAATGCCCTTGTTACCTGCATTGCAAAGTGGGGGCAGGGTTATGATGACAGAATTCAGCCCTGCCCACTTAAGCGGTGCAAGCAAGCAGGCAGCTGTCCAGTTCCAGGAGTCTTGCCTTCATATCCAGGTTCCCTGGAGTGCCATCAGATTTTTGGGAGCCTCCCAGTATAGCTATAATGGTGCCCATACACATATGCGATCAGAAACAATGCGACATCACAATGCGATGTCCCATCGCATCTGGTCGCATCTTATGGTGCCCCCGTGCTTTTTCTCCAGCACACAATGTCACATACCACCTGTGATGCCACATCGGGTGCTGGAACAGGGATTGCGGCGGGCGGCGGTATAGCGGTTGTGGAATTTTAAAAAACTTTGAAAAAACTGGGCGGCCCTCTGATTGGCTGAGAGAGCTCTCCGCCAATCAGAGGCCTTACATTCAGGCGGCCGTTGATTTGCTGAGAGAGCTCTCTCTTTTTTTTTTAAAGATTTTTAAAATTCTGGCGCATGCCAACCCTCCTGCATAGCGATCCGCTATACCGTCCCCAGTTCCCTGAAACCGCTGCCAACCTCCAGCTTCCCGAAACCGCCGCTTGCCTCCAGCGTTCCTGCCGCCGGCTGCTGATTGCATTGCGAGTGATTGCATGTGGTATTTGATAAATATTATGTGCAGCATGATAATATCTATCGTCGTGACATTCGACCGGCGGGCGGCGCATCGCATTGGGTGAGATATTCGAAATCCATACAATCCGCAGAGATGCGGTCAAAATCCAAGGAAAATTATTTATGAATTCTATTAAAGGAGTAATGGCAATTATTTGTTAATTAATAATTATATAATATATGTAAAAGTAAAATGTTAATTTTTTATATTTTTTAGCATGGGCAACATTTATTGTTTGATTTGATTAAGAATAGAGACATATATAGGGTTTTGATCGATTAAAGGGAGTTTTTAAGATGTCATAGATGTTATTTTAGTGTGTGTGAAAATTCCCAGTGATATTACCCATGCTGCTAGTTTCCAGGCTGCTTAGGAGTTTTCTATCCTGCTATCAGTAAACATAGCTGACCACAGGGGGTTTATACCGGAGCTTGCTACCAGCGGCGGAATTGGAACTTAAGCCTTGATTTTCCTGAAGACATTAATGGAGACCTTCGGTTGGGTCTCAGTTTGTTTACAGCGCATCACATGACGGGACCTTGATTCTGAGCAGAATATTGAGTCTGAGCTCTCAGGATCAATGTTGCATTGTAATACTGCTGCAGAGATACAGTATTGCACTTCAATTCAATTATAAATAAGAATTGAATTCTAAGTGGAACAAGAAGCCACCCCTACTGTATATGTTTATTCGTAATGTAGAATAGTCTTAGGGCCCGTACCAACCACAGCAGGGCAGAAGCTGCTGCACCAGCCAGAGCAAGTCTACAACTATCCACCTACCCTTCCCAACCACAGCAGGGCTCCCAACTACAGCAGAGTAGAAACTGCTGAAGCAGCCAGAGCAGGTCTCTAACTATCCACCTTTCGTTCCCAACCACAGCAGGGCAGAAGCTGGTGCAGCAGCCAGAGCAAGTCTCCAACTATCCACCTTTCCTTACCAACCACAGCAGGGCAGAAGTTGCTGCAGCAGCCAGAGAAGGTCTTCAACTAACCACCTTCCCTTTCTAACCACAGCAGGGCAGAAGCTGCTGCACCTGTCAGAGCAAGTCTACAACTATCCACTACCTTACCCAACTACAGCAGGGCAGAAGTTGCTGCAGCAGCCAGAGCAGGTCTCCAACTATTCACATACCCTTCCCAACTACAGCAGGGCAGAAGCTGGTGCAGCAGCCAGAGCAGGTCTCTAACTATCCACCTTTCGTTCCCAACCACAGCAGGGCAGAAGCTGGTGCAGCAGCCAGAGCAAGTCTCCAACTATCCACCTTCCCTTACCAACCACAGCAGGGCAGGAGCTGCTGCAGCAACCAGAACAGGTCTCTAACTATCCACCTTCCCTTCCCAACCACAGCAGGGCAGAAGTTGCTGCAGCAGCCAGAGAAGGTCTTCAACTAACCACCTTCCCTTCCTAACCACAGCAGGGCAAAAGCTGCTGCACCTGTCAGAGCAAGTCTACAACTATCCACCTACCTTACCCAACTACAGCAGGGCAGAAGTTGCTGCAGCAGCCAGAGCAGGTCTCCAACTGTCCACCTTCCCTACCCAACCACAGCAGGGCAGAAGTTGCTGCAGCAGCCAGAGCAGGTCTTCAACTATCCACCTTCACTTCCCAACCACAGCAACACAGAAGCTGCTGCAGCAGCAGCAGCCAAAGCAGGTCTCAACTATTCACCTTCTCTTCTCAACAGCAGCAGGGCAGCAGCCAGACCAAGTCTTCAACTATCCACCTACCTTACCCAACCACAGCAGGGCAGGAGCTGTTCCAGCAGCCAGACCAAGTCTTCAACTATCCACCTACCCTTCCCAACCACAGCAGGGCAGAAGCTGCTGCAGCAGCCAGAGCAAGTCTCCAACTATTACCCTTCCCAACCACAGCAGGGCAGAAACTGCTGCAGCAGGTACAGAAGATCCCGAAAACCCTGAATAAATAAGCAAAGGGCAGAAGCTGCTGCACCAGCCAGAGCAAGTCTACAACCATCCACCTTCCCTACCCAACCACAGCAGTGCAGAAGCTTCTGCAGCAGCCAGGGCAGGTCTAACACTATCCACCTTCTCTTCCCAACCACAGCAGCCACAGCAAGGTAGAAGCTGCTGAAGCAGCCAGAACAGGTCCCTTGTGTAGTCCCACATCCCAAGCCTACTGTCCAGCCACTTACTGGCATTGGGGACACTGACCCACTGCTTAGAACAGACATTTAACAGGAAACCACAGGTGCTCTTAATTAGCCAAACCATGATACACATCATAGTAGGAAAACCTGGACAGGATCTAATCAGTCCTGCTGCTGCTCTATCCTGGTGTTTCACTTCATGTATACTATCCCTACCACAATATATGCAGTGTGTATACTGTATATATATTAACATCCCAAGGCTTTGCTGAGGATTTATACGAGTCGGTACCCAAAGCGGCTGGATCAGTGGTGAGCATTCACGTCTTGTCTTACTAGTTTGTATTTTCTCTCACATATGAAGACAGATGAGGCTGCTTTTATCCAGGGACCCATTATCCAGAGAGTTCTGAAGAAAACAAAACAGAAAGAAAGTAAATAATCGCTGTATTCCTGCAGTAGCGTAGTATAATGACACACAGGGCTCTCTTTACGCAGCAGTAAACAGCCAAAGCTTTTCAGCGCGTTTCACGTGAAAACTGAAGGTGGCACTAATACAATAGCACCTTACGCTCCTCCCTGCCAAACTGCAACCCAGCACACAGCACCATCCGCTGGAGTAAGACGAGCTGCTGCCAGGGTAATTTGTACCCACTAACCCCCTCTGTTATCACCACTGATGGGAAACTAGATCCTAAGGTAAAAACAAAGGAAAAGAGGTACTGTAGTACATGAAAATAGAATATGGGGAAATGTGAGAATGGGGTCTTCCCTCCCCTCCCCTCAATGGGAGTGTGTACCAATTTAAGTAAGGAGCAGAGCAAGCCACAATGGAACCTAGAAACCCCCCCCCCCCATCCAGCCGGTAGTGGCACCGAAGGTCAGTGGCCCACAGGGGGCAGTAATACGCAGGTAACAGGGGCCTATCATGTTTGCATACCTCCCAACATGACCCATTCCAGGAGGGAAATAAAGCTCTGCACCTGGTCTTCCTTGTCAGTGGCAGTTGCAGATGTGGGGCTGTGGCACAGTCCAAAATTCAAATAAGTGATCCACACCAACTGTCAGTAAGTCTCAGCTGATGTTTGGCAGGATGAGTCACCAAGCCCCGACTCATCCTACACAATCTCTGTGATTCGCGGGTCTGTGGATGGGGGCGTGGCTTAAATGACGCAAATGACGGGGGCTCTGTGTACATGCAGGAGACTTGCCCACCTTCTTGGGGGTCTGGGAGGGGGACCTGATTTTCGGGAGCCTCCTGGCCATTTTGGGAAAGTAGGCAAGTATGTGTTGGGCGGTATACACAATCTAATAGACGGTACACCCCTTTCCCCCAGGCACCCTGTTAAGTGCCCCGGGCCCCCCCAAAGCTAAATACAGTACATCCCTGAATGCATTTGGAAAGACTGCTGGGAGACTGCTCTGTCTAGTTGCACAGACTATACAGACATATTGATGAATGCAGGACCTTTTACACAGGAGGAATGGATTATGCGGGAGAGAAATATGCGAAAATAAAGATAAACTAAACGTCTGCTTGAAACAGGGCTCTCGGTTTGTTCTATATTCTCTGCAGCGCATGTTATTGTGTGCACAGAGCACATGAAAGGATCTGGGAAGGTCACCAGGATAGCACAGGATCAGCCACTGTGGGGAAGAGCGGTCACAGAGGTAGCGCCGGCAGCAAGGAGAAAACAGACTGAAATCTGAATCTTACTGACAGATGGTCACCAAGAGTCAGCAAAGGTGGAACGCATGCGTTTGGCTAAGAATGGAGATGACAGACAATAGTATTGTGAATGAGACAACAGGTTGCAGCGTGATTGTATTATCAATGAAAGAAAATACAGTTTATAAGAGCATATTCGCACCTTATTTACATGCAATGAATTGTTATTGAGCAGCTTATTGACCATTTCAAATGAATTAGAATAAAACTCACTGGGGCATATGTATCAACGTTTGCAGAGATTCAGTGTACAGAGACAAAGGGCCTTATTCAGACCTGCGTGCAATCCCACCGTGCGGATGAATATACTCGCTGTGCGTACGGATATATACAGCTACTCATCCATTCGCAGCTGTACGAAAATGTCCAAAAGCCATCGTAACATGCTTACCGTCAAACTATATTTTTATCGCAGGTGCCGCGTAGCCCTGGACTTACTCAACAGTGCGATGGGAAAAGGCAAATCCGGCGTGGAGATGACGTCACAAGCACTTCCTAAAACACTCAGACACGCCCACTGGTTTCCAGGACACTCCCAGCACCTCCCACTGAATGGACGGTTTCCACCCCCCACACGCCTACTTCACTACAATCTACTTGTGAACGCCGTTCGTTTAGAAAAAGTTGCAGAACTTCATTATAGGAACCATACGCATGCGCAGTGTATCAATAATTGTCCACTGTGCAAATTCGCAGCCGTGCTTTCAGGACTGAATCGGGCCCAAAGTACCAACCAATCAGCTACTAATACCCCTTTCACACTGAAGCTCCGCCTCTGACCCGTGTCTAAACCAGGTTTCTGAGCACGGGTCAGAGCCAAAGCCTCTGCTAAACTTACCCCTTGTATGCCACAGATCACACAGAACACCTGGAGATGATGCCATGTGCACTTCTGAGCCTGCCAATCAGCAGCCATGGTCTGCCATTCATACTGCATCCAACCTAAGCCAGACCGGGAATGAGCCAGGTTGACCACTTCACACCAAACTAGGACCAGCAATAACCCAGGTTGTCAAGTCAGTGTGAAAGAGGTATAGCTGTCACTTCACAGGCTGTGTTGAAAAATGACAGGAGCTGATTAGTTGGTACTTTACCTCTGTCCACTTTATCTCTTCTCAATCTTTCATACACATGCTCCATTGCCTTATCAGATATTATAATTTCCTGCAGAATCACGTAACATTGACCTGATTAATATGTGGTGGAAGCATCAGCGACAGCGCTAATACGGTAACGCATCGCATCGGATCTTTCCCATTACCATCTGACAGTTTGCGGCAACCATGGGGGCGCGCAACCTGCCCGGCGCAGATGCCACAAAATTTCTGTGCAACAGCGAAGATCCCTGTCCTCTTCCTTTCCTCTAAACATCAGCAACATGCCTCTGCTGTCAGAAATGGAGGCTACCACTGCCCCCTCCCCTACCCTAAACGGCATCAGTCTGTCAATCACTGACAGCCAGATGCCATTCTGTATCCTGTACATGTGCAAAAGTACCGAACATCATTAGTTTGCGCATTAGAGTGCAAGAACAACCGGACCTGAATGAAGTCCAGTGATAGGAAACAGCTGAGAATTTCGGGCAGATAAAACAATGGGGTAGAAGTAACAGTGCTGCAGAAGACTTTTAATGTTACTTGTAGAGCACAGGGCAAAACCGTCACGTTTCACCATAGATACTTCATTCTGACGGCTCCAGGGAAAATCAAACACCGGGCTGCTCGCTTACTTGTGCATGCATACTTGCCGGCAGTGGCGGTGCGGGTGCCATGCTGCATTCCGCCGCATTGTCCTCGCTTACAATGGTACTCCAATGTCTTGCATGTAAAGACAATGCGTAATGGGTACACATTAGACCATATGAAGATATTGTCTTTTCATCCTGCCAGAATCGTCAAAATTGTTCATATTATCGTCTAGTGTGTACCTTTATAGTGATGTTAAGGCTTCTATTAAATTATTGCAATTGCTCTTACCTTAATTTTAAACTATCTTATCACTAAAATAAACCCACGGACACAACTGCTTTAGTTAAAAGGTCATAGAGTATTTATTAGTTGGTATGACCCGATTTGTCAAGGGATGGCAAGGAAGGCGTTATTAAGATCAGCTCCACTCAAAAGTTGTTAAATAATGCCGGTGACTAAAACGCCCCAACTGGAACATGGTGGCGACCAAACGCCCCATCTAACAAAAGGCATAACCAGCACTGTGAAGGTCTCACCACCCCTTACTGTGGCATGGGGCCTTATTCTAATTCACTCTTTCTGACAAAATCCTTCTTAGATGGACAAGACCATGTGCACTGCAGGTGGGGCAGATGTTACTTGTGCAGAGAGAGTTAGATTTGGGTGGGGTTTTACTTCAAAGTGAGATGTATATTGCAGTGTGAAAATAAAGCAGTCAGTATTTTCCCTGCACAGAAACAAAATAACTCACTCAAATCTTATTCTCTCTGCACATTTTACATCTGCCCCCCTGCAGTGCACATGGTTTTGTCCATCTAAGAAGGATTTTGTCAGAAAGAGTGAACTAGAATAAGGTCCATGGTGAGGACACTCCGATAAGAAGTGTCGAACACCCCCCTGCAAAGACAGGACTCACCAGCCGTCCTCGAAATGGGGTAATTGCCCCACAGTGACCACTTATGCCTCAACATGACCGCTGGCCGAAACGGCTTCCCGCCTATTAAAGAAATGTTTGCAATGCCAAATCCAATTGAGTAGCCAATCAGAAGGAAAGCACCTGAACAAGGAAAGGGAGAGGGAAGTTGGGCTTCCAGAAAATTCCAAGAGGAAGTGGATATATTTAAATCACCTTAGTATACCCTCTGACAAGCTACCTCCCCTAGCTACCTGATTGGTTGACTTGCGTAAATAACCAAAGAACCCAAACCTTACTGATAATCTTCCTATCCACAGTTTTTTACTATGCATCCCAAAAATGAAAGACTTAAATAATCTCGGGCCTCGCTTGGTCTTTCTAAAGAGTGTTACACTGTAGAGATCCCCCGTCATTCATTTCTCAGATAGACAGATACTGTAGATACATAGATAGATAGATAGATAGATAGATAGATAGATAGATAGATAGATAGATAGATAGATGGATTCGGTATGAAATCCCGACAGGGTCAAAATCCCGAATGGGTCAAAATACCGACAAGGACAAAATCCCGACAAGGTCAAAATCCCAACATTTAAAATCCCGACAAGGTCAAAATACCGACATATAGAATGTACAGTACAGGTGAAACAGTCAACATGACTTTCGATCGACAGGTCGCGAGGGTTTTTTCACTGTTTTATGAACCGAATGTCGACGTGGTCGACATGGACACAGTTGGAAGTGAACCGCAGCCCCTCACATTGGGCACATTATTTTATTCTCCCACCATGCCCTAGTGGATGGTAGGGAATGGAATACCGCCTGTCGGCACATGTCGGGTCAAAAAACAGTGAAAAAAACAATGTCGACCTTGCGACCTGTCGACCGTTTCACCTGTTGACTGTTTCACCTGTACATTCTATATGTTGGTATTTGAACTTGTCGGGATTTTAAATGTCGGGATTTTGTCCTTGTCGGGATTTTAATTGTCGGGATTTTGATTTTGACCATGTCGGATTTTGTCCTTTTCGGTATTTTGACCCAGTCGGTATTTTGACCCAGTCGGGATTTTGACCCTGTCGGGATTTTGACTGCATCCCAGATAGATAGATATGGGAAAAGAACGAAACCACGTAGGCTGCCCCTTTCCCTGCCTCCCATGTAATCATCTCACAAATACAGAGTCTAACAGAGAATGGTGAAGGCGCTGTGAAATAATATAATGACATAGTGGCGGTGACAAGTGTCATCATGCAGGCTCGTTTCGAAGATCTCCTTAATGCCATCTCCGCTCAGCTCCCGGACCCTGTGACTTAAACTGTCGCCGCTGTTGCCCTCTCTGTTATCTCGCACATGATCATGGAATCACTCTTGCGGCCTTTGCCCTGCATTATTATTATATGCAGAATTACCGACATCATTTGTCTGGAATGTATAATCTCCCCCAACAACACTACAGCGCAGAAAGTATAACATATAATATCATCATATCTCATTATGCATAGTGTGAGAACACTCAAGGGGGGTTATTCTGGTTGGTTCGCACAGCTACGATTTCGCAGCCTTGCTAGACCACCAAACCCTGCCAGAATAAGGTCCAGATTTGCTCCGCAATTGGGAGCATGCCTCACCCCAATTGTTTTACATACTTAATATCAATTAACTTGTTCATATTTATGTTGGCAATGCATAAATTCTATGACCAACTGCTGCAAACTACAGAGCAGCCGCCTGCACAAAAATAATTACTTCATTAACACGGTTTAAAATAAAACCACATAAATGCTCCGTGTTGAGGGGTATTCTCTGTGCGCCATGATCTTGTCTGTGTTCTGTCTTCTCTGTATCCCTGAGTCCTGGCTCTCGGTCTGTGTGTGTGCGGGACACAGATTATATCATTCGCAGATATTTCAGAATGTTGTAGCCCCATTCTCACCTTGTCAGGACATTGTCCTTTGAAGTCTGTTACATCTGCGCTAAGTGTGTGTCTGATACTGTAACAGGAGAATTGTGGGAACACTGAGCCGCCCGGCGGTAGGACAAGTTTGGTGTGAACCGAGGACGATTCTGGCCGATCATATATTTAGAGAGATGCAATTAACTTTTTGAAGCAATAGACCTTGACGAACCAGCGCAAGTACATATCCAGCAAAGTTGGGTGCAGAGTGCTAACTTAAAGTTAAAAGCGAGTCATTTGCCTAGAGCGCTGGCCACTGGAGGGCGGCAGTTCGCCGCCCCCCCCCCTTCCCCCCCTGGATGGAGGTGAGTGGAGTTGCAGAGACGAGCTGGCAGGAGCGGGCAGGGGAGGTCCATGCCGCGGGGGTACCTGCGGTGCTGTGTATTAAGCTGGCGGCTGCGGCGTCCTTGCAGTGAATAGGAAACAACTAGCGCTATCTGCCGGGCGGCGACGCGGGAAGCGCTGCTAACTTTGAAAACACTGGCCGCACGCTGATTGGCTGAGATGCAGCCAATCAGCGTGTGGCCAGTGTTTTCAAAATCAGAAGCGCTTCCTGCGCCGCCGCCCGGTGGATAGCGCTAGTTATTTCCTAATCACTGCAGGGACCCCGCCAGCTTAATACACCGCGTCGCAGGAACCCCCACAGCACGGACCCCGATGCCAGCTCCAGTCTCTGCACCTCCGCTCATCTCCATCCAGGGAGGGGGCGAACTCGACCAGATGGCGCAGCAGGTACCCCTCAGCCCCCCCCCCCCGGACCCTCGCACCCCCATCCCCCCTCACCTGGGGCACCCTGCCTACCGCAATCTTTGTCTTCACAGCTCCCTCTCTACATATCCAGCAAGTTTGAAACAGACCAGTGTCCCTGCAGAAATTGCTCTCATTTTAGTAATTAAGTAATGAAGTACTGCCACAGACCACTAGTAAGAACTCTAGTGGTCTTTGGCAGTACTGCAACTCATGGAGGTGAGGAGTAGTTAGCCTTTTATATATTTAGACTAGCGCCCCGCCCCTGCTTCACACGGGTACATTTATTGGTAAGACAACAATGATACCTGTGAAGAATCCCAGGGACGTTCTATTATACTATGTAGAGACGATGTAATTGGCAGTAATGGCTCAGTAACAGGGGGCTGGCTGTGACAGGACAGAGGAAATTGGGTTCCCCTCCTTGGGTTTCAGTGACAGAATAAGGCATCTGCCCTTAGGTCTGTTTTACCACAACAGCCACTGGGTCACTCCCAACTTCAGTGCCTGGTGCCCTGATCACTTGCGGATGCTGCCCGGATACAAATTTTTAAAATAAAAATATATATTCATGTGCTCTAAGCACATGAATAAAAATAGCATGCCCCTTCACAGAATAAAATTCCTGATTTTTTTACACCAAAATTAAAACAAAAAACTTTTATTTTAATAGTTCACATTCCACTGAGATGGAGAATTGCTACACGGAGAGACACGGCGAAAATCACTCAGAAAGACGGCGAGAAGTGCACATTGAATAGGGTTGCTCGCTTTTTGAGAGCAAAAGTCTCCGTCCAACGCGAGAAAAGCACAAACTCGCCATAAAACACGGCAAATTTTTCTCATTGAATACTGCCCTGAGTATTGTTGGCAGCAGCCTCAGAGGGAGAGTCCGGTCCGCAGCTGTTACCAGGTGGGCTGACGTCACCCGGCCACCCCGCCCCTTGCCAAGTCTTCTCTCTCACACACACTGCCTGGCCTCGCCCCTTGCTGAGTCTTTTCACACACGCACACACTGCCTGGCCCCGCCCCTTGCCGAGTCTTCTCACACACACACAAACACACTCTGCCTGGCCCAGCCCCTCACCGAGTCTTCTCTCACACACACTGCCTGGCCCCACCCCTCACCGAGTCTTCTCACACACTGCCTGGCCCCACCCCTTGCAGTCTTCTCACACACACACTGTCTGGCCCCGCCCCTCACCGAGTCTTCTCTCACACACACACACTGCCTGTCCCTGCCCCTCACTGAGTCTTCTCACACACACACTGCCTGACCCCGCCCCTTGCCCTTGCCAAGTCTTCTCACACACACACACACTGCCTGGCCCTGCCCCCTCACCAAGTCTTCTCACACACACACACTGCCTGGCCCCGCCCCTCACCGAGTCTTCTCTCACACACACTGCCTGGCCCAGCCCCTCACCGAGTCTTCTCTCACACACACACTGCCTGGCCCCGCCCCTCACCGAGTCTTCTCACACACACACACTGCCCCCCCCCCCCTTTCCCAACACCACTTTAGGCAGCAGCAGGGTCAGTTTGAACCCCGTTCAAACTATCAATTCTTGGTCTCACAACAAAGTGGCATGGTCACATAACAGTCTCCCTCACTCAGATTCCACCACACAGAAGCACAATCTTATTCACATTACACTGCATGCAGTGCCCCTGATTCATATTACACCACATAGTTCACGTTATGACAAACAAATGTGCCCCTTAGTTATGTATGTTACATATCTCAGTAGAGACACTTATTCATGTTACACTACACAATTGTTTCCTTATACATGTTATGCCACACAATAGTGTTCCTTATACACGATGCCCACAGAAGTGCCCTTATAAAAATAACGCCCACAGTAGTGCCCCTTTTACACGTCTCTGTGCCTGTAACTCCAGTAACTTACAGTCATTTTCTGTTGGAATTACTGCGCAGGGCTGCGGTTGAAGTGGAACTAGTTCCAACTACCACTACAGGTGTGGGAACTCAGTCCCCCCCCCCCCCCCCCCCCCCCCCACACACACACACACTTTAACCCCTGTATATAATATTGAAACTTATGGGGCTCCAGCTAAAATCTTTCCTAAATCTTTCCCAAATGGGTCAGGTCCGTCCATCCCCCCCCGCCAACCCTTTTTTTCATCGTTCCCCAATGTCCACGGTGGCCTCCGGGATCCTCTTCAGCGGCATCTACGGTCCCTGGGGGTGCATTGCACGAATGCACTAGTGTGCGGGCGCGACGGTGATGTCACTCGCACAATGCACCCCTGAAACCGGAAATGCTGCTGTACAGGAACCTGAAGGCCGCCGCAGATGCCGGGGGACAACGTGGACGTCGGGGGGACCACCAGGGGACCAGGTAAGTATAGAAAAAACATATATATTCCAAAATCCGAAAAAATCCCTTATCCAAAATGCTCATGGTCCCCAGCATTTCGGATAAGGGATACTCAACTATAGCGCCGGCTGTTCTACACGTTATCGCCAGGAGGAGAACCACTAAGTAAATGTCACGTCTCAATGCTAAATTACCATCTAATGTATGAGAGCACAGCTGCGTACAGGCAGAGACAATCTGCGCTCTCCAATTTCCTTTCACACGCTAGAACATTTCGGCTGTATTTCTAAAGCCTTTCTACTATTGGAAAAGAACCGTACACATGATACTAGTTTTTATTTTATTAGTATCTTAGGCTTTTTAATACCATGCCCAAATCCACCGCAATCCTTTCGGAACATTGTCCAAAAAAAAGCAAAGCGCTGTTGGGCTTCAGGGCCGCGAATGTGCGTTGCGGAGGAAATACAGTACAGTATATTCTTACAATAATCCACTGTTTGAACGGGGGAAGAAACTGACTTAATTGGTTAAGAGATATCGAGTGAGAAGAAATGTGTTGTGAAGCTTTTGTGTGCTGGGGAATCAATGGGCGAGGGGAAGTATGTGCATTTCATTAGTGTGTGAGAAAACATCGTTTCTCAATTAGCAGAATATCCAGGACATGTACTCTTGTGTCGGACACTGTAATTGCTGTTTAAATCCCGATCACCTGCAATGTGACAAGCGGCAGCATGGGAGGAGACAGAAGGAGATTACTTTGTGAGTGCCGGAGCTGTCTATAACGGTTTAAAAGGCGCTCTTAATCAGTAACGAATGCAGTCACATACGTTTCAAGATGTTTGGAAGTTAATCTGCTACTGATTTGGCTACGGAGAATCAAGGTGCAGTAATTTGACACTCTTGGCTGCTAGCACCTGTATAACATTAAAAAAAGGGGTTCACAGGTCCCCACACCATTATGACAAGTGCACAAAAGGCCTAGCAATACTCACATCCATGCAGTCTGGGATTATTGATCCCTACTTCTGCCATTTCTAACAGTGTATTATTACACCGTGGTGGCGGGGAGGCGCTGAGAAAGTGTGGGCGCCGGGGGGGGGGGGGGGGGGGGTTGTGGGGCTATTGTTACCCACTGCCACCTGCCGGGAACTGCCGCTGCCGCATCTGTCTGCGGTCCCGTCCCAGCTCTCCTGGCTCCGAGTCCTGCTGCTAATGAAAAGTGACACACACAAAATGGCTGCCCCCATACAGCAGACAATTTTTGAGGATGCTAAAGGAGGCGGCGGCCTCGTCTAGCATGAGCCAGGAGAGCTGGGACGGGACCGCAGACAAGACCGGTGGAGGACGCGGCATAATTGCTGAGGGGTAAGGCCAGGGGGGGGGGGGGGGGGTTGTATTAAAATTCAAATAGGGGAGGCTTACCAACTGCCACCAAGCTATCTTACTAACAGTTGGTGTGCCTCCCCTATTTGAATTTTGAACTGTACTGAAGCCCCGCCCCATCTGTAGCCGCCACAGTTAATATCCCCAATAGCACAGGCTCAGCAACCTATGCAGTATTGTTGGGTGCCTACTGTTTCAGCAACGACGGAATCCGTAGGTCAACAATGTCTAGGTCCACAGTATACAGTATGGTTGACATTAACAAGGTCGACATAAACAAAATTTCGACATGTGCAATACATCAACATGGCAATAGTCAACAAATGAAAGGTCGACATGAATTTTTTTTATTGTTATATCAGGCCCTATCGATTGATTAAAGATTTTTGGGCGATATTCAATCAATCGATTTTTTTGCGCATATCGTACTCATTATGCTCAGGTTTAGCCGTGCATTCGAGAATTTTAGCTCACCACCCATGGGATAGCGAGCTGAAATGCTGGTGAAAAACTACTAAATACCGACCTTTGTGTATGTTGACCTTAGGCTTGTCGACCTTTTGGGGTCGACGTAGACACTATTGACTTATTAATTGTCAAACTAATATACCACACCCAGCAACTATATCGAAAGCTGCAGGCGTCGCAATGGTCAGCTCTACTGACCGTTCGTGCATTGCACCCAAACCCATTGCCCCCCCATATGAAAAAAAAACAATAACACTGGCTCCTACAGTTAACAAAAATCAGACACATTGAGGCAGATGTATTAAGCCTTAACAAGAGATAAATGCAAGGGTGATAAGGAGAGATAAAGGTCCAGCCAATCACCTGCTAACTGACTTTTTTCAAACACAGCCTGTAACATGGCAGTTAGCAGGTGATTGGCTGGACGGTTATCTCTCCTTATCACCCTTGCATTTATCTCTTGTTAAGGCTTAATACATCTGCCCCATTGTCCCTCACATGAAAACAAGACACCAGTGAATCGTGAGATCTCCAGCTCTGGTGGCACACTTGATAACCGCTTGAGGGACACTAGTGGGACACAGCACAGTGGTTGAAGATACTTCATAAATTGGAAACGATGCTACTTACAGATTTTCCATTCCCACCTCACCTGCGAACTCACCTCAGAAATGTGGTCAGAGTCTCTTTAGCAGAGGTCAAAGTTTAGAACCGCCCACAACCATCTCACGCTCCTACTGAACCTCGTGCGGTTCCTTTTGCTTGAACTGTGGTGGAAACCACAGCATTGTACTTGTAGCTATGAATCTCAAAGAGTGCATATCAAATGGAAAGGCCATTACATATACAGTATATACTGTATGAACACAGAGGCAATGTTTGTTGCCTGGTCTAACCATCATTTTAGTCGGAGTGGAAGTCACAGAGCTGAAGGTTGCAGAGAGTTTAGGTGACGGGTGGTAAGCACATTTTTTACTGTAATGTACAATAAATCTATCTGGACCAGGTATTGAGGAGCTTTCATGGCTTTGATAGCTAAAGTCACCTCTTCAGACAGAGTCTCAGAGTTAAATTGTATTTGGGAGGGAGATAGATGCTAGGTTATAGAAGCGGCATTGATTGCATAGTGGTTAGTATTACTGTCTCACATTACCAACATAGTTTTGCATGCTCTGCAACATCTGAAGGGCAGAAACCGGTACAAAATAGGGAAAGGGGCGTGGCCACTGGAAAAGGGGTTGTGGCCACATCCCCTTTTCTATACTTTTAGTGGAGAGTCAGAGACGCAGGAAATCAGTACAAAGACCTTTTTGGCCGGTACAGGCCAAGAGGTACAGTTGGAGGGTATGGTTTTGTTGGATTTCTGCTTGCTCTCGTCCTGGGGTGCAAGCAGAAATCCACAAGTCAGACTTAACAGTGCGTTGGTTTGAATAGCCCCGGGGAGCTCCCTACTGCACTGCTCACAGTGCGATAAATTGAATCGACCCTAAATAGAGTGTCAGAGTGAGGAACAAGAAAGAGAGTGAGAGAGGGGAGGTCAGGAAAAGAGAGGGGACTTCATGAAAAAAAAAAAGGGAATGAAAGTAATAGGGGTGTCAGAGAGAGAGAAAGGGGGAGGAGCAAGAAAGAGGGGGCGGTGCGAGCTGGAGTGAGAGAGAATGTAGGAGGTTGGGAGCGAGAGATGAGAGGGGGAGTAGAGAGCGAGAGGGGGGAGGGAGTAGAGGATGAGCGGGGATTACAGGAGGAGGAGGGGGTAGAGTAGGAGAGTGGTGGGAGACTGTGTGGCTGAGGACTGAGCTGTACCTCTCAATCAAAGCAAGTGTACCTCCGACAGTGGAGGGCTTCCTGCTCCTGCTCACCACATCGCCCTCTACCCGGCACGGTGTCTCCAAGTAAATAGAAACCAGTGGTATCCAAATTTATTTTGCCTAAAATTACACAGCCAATTGGATATGCCCAAAACCACCCACCAATCAGCTCCTATCTATCATTTTGCAAACACAGATTATAATACGGTAGATAGAAGCTGATTGGCTGGTACTTTGGGGCCAATGTACTAAGCCTTGAAAAGTGACAGAGAGCGATAAACTACCAGCCAGTCTGCTCCTAACTGATATTTTCCAAACACAGCCTGTAACAACACTTGAATTGCTCCCTTGGGCGCCATCTAATGGCTGCCGACACGTACAACACTTGAATCCCCCCCATAGGGAGAAATAACAGTTTTAGCCCTTGATTATATAGGACTACAGTAGACGCAGGGTTGGAAGGGTTCATCTGCCTTCAGTAGTATAGTTTACACTGATAAGAAGTCCTCTCCATCTCTTTATCCTTGCGGAGTTTAACGCTGCACACAGGATTACCCAGTAATTAAAATCTTGGCTACTTCGTGCTCTGCCTAAATCATTTTACAATCTTTTTAAGCCCAGAGCTTTGCAAAGAGTAATATTTGGAAAGTCCGGTATTATAAACAGTTTCTGGAATACCATAAGGTCCAGGTACTGTAATAACTCTTTCTAAGCGAGAACAGAGTCTTCCTGCTGCAGAACAAAGTAACGCTGGTGGAGATACAGAGGGAGCGTGGAAGATTAGACTGCAGGGTGGCAGAGGTAGGGTAAGACACTGAGAAAGGGGGATAGGCTGCGAGGGGGGTGTCGGGCACTTAGAAGGGGAGTTTTGCTGTGGGTAGGGAGGGTAAGGCAGCAGGGAAGGAAGGTTAGGCGGGTAGCGAGGGTTAGACAGCAGGGAAGGAAGGTTAGGCGGGTAGGGAGGGTAAGGCAGCAGGGAAGGAAGGTTAGGCAGGTAAGGAGGGTTAGGCAGCAGGGAAGGAAGGTTAGGCAGGTAGGGAGGGTTAGGCAGCAGGGAGTGAAGGGTAGGCAGGTAGGGAGGGTAAGGCAGCAGGGAAGGAAGGTTAGGCGGGTAGGAAGGGTTAGGCAGCAGGGAAGGAAGGTTAGGCAGGTAGGGAGTGTTAGGCAGCAGGGAAGGAAGGTTAGGCAGATAGGGAGGGTAAGGCAGCAGGGAAGGAAGGTTAGGCAGGTAGGGAGGGTTAGGCAGCAGGGAAGGAAGGTTAGGCAGGTAGGGAGTGTCAGGCAGCAGGGAATGAAGGTTAGGCAGGTAGGGAGGGTAAGGCAGCAGGGAAGGAAGGTTAGGCGGGTAGGGAGGGTTAGGCAGCAGGGAAGGAAGGTTAGGTGGGTAGGGAGGGTAAGGCAGCAGTGAAGGAAGGTTAGGCAGGAAGGGAGGGTTAGGCAGCAGGGAAGGAAGGTTAGGGTTATGCACTGAGTGGGAGGGTTAGGGGGGGGGATACACTGCAGAATGGCAGATGTAGGTTTGGAGACTGAGGGTAAGATGTACTACTGTAAGCCTGGGAAGTGATAAACCAGAGAGTGATAAACCACCAACCAATCAGCTCCTAACTGTTATTCTTCAAACACAGCCTGTAACATGGCAGTTACGAGCTGATTGGCTGGAGGTTTATCACTCTCTTTTTTTTATCACTTTTCAAGCACATCTGGCCCTAAGAAGGGCTGATAGCCTGCAGGGGGGGCTCACTTTAAAGGGGGGTTATGCACAAACTGGGTGGTATAGGCTGTATGAGGGGGGTTTCGCTGAGGTTAGGGAGAGTTAGTGTGTGTGTGGAGGGGGGAGTTAGGTATACTTACCGAACCTCTGTCTGGATTCCGTCTATTAGGATTCCAGGATCGGTATTCTGATCTCCGATATCACAGCTGCTGGTCAATATATGTATTATCTTTAAAAGGTACAGATATAGCGCCTGGTGGTCAATCTGATGGGGACGCGCAAACATCTCATATGCTCACACTTCCCCATCAGCACGACAGCGGGGAGCAGATTCCCTACCCATCTCCACTTTAGTGGGGCTGGGGGAGTGGCGGAGGGGGGCTCCAACGGAATGGGGCCTCGCAAACGTCTCAGTAGCGGGACTTGGGAATGGCGATAGAATACAATGTGAGCTTCTCCATCTGTACAGTAAGACGAAAAATAAATGCACATTTCTGAGGTCACCAGATACTTCCCTGTAGTTACTCGGGGCCTGATTCTGAGGGACAAATGTAATAAGGTCTGAGTTGCCGGACGTGCGGAATTTCAGATGAGAATGCTCGTATTTTAAAGCAGTAATCATTTACACGGCAATAACGGAAAGCGCCGGGCGTTCCTTTGGATACGCAACCCGGCCAATGTCTGCCAGAGGCCAATGCCTGCCCCATCTTCGCCCCGGCGCTCGCGTATAAAAGTCAGTTGAGAAATCATTTGATAGTCGGCTCATGCGAGAGGCTGTGTTCTCGTGCACATCGCTACCGGGGTTTGCAAATGCGTCTAGTACATGTTGAGCATATGTTGGCACCTAGACACTGTCTATCATTCAGCTACCTTTATATGCTGCTCCAGCCAATCAGCTCCTGCCATTTTATCAAACACATGAAAGGAGCTGATTGGCTTGAGCATCAATTAACATAAAAGAAGATAACAAGAACATCACTCATTGTTAAATCTGTAGTAACTGCAGTTGTACTGACTACAGCTGTGCAACAGCTAGGTGATCTGGGGAATGTGACAGTTAGTAATGACTACAGCTGTGCACCAGCTAGGTGATCTGGGGAATGTGACAGTTAGTAATGACTACAGCTGTGCACCAGCTAGGTGATCTGGGGAATGTGACAGTTAGTAATGACTACAGCTGTGCACCAGCTAGGTGATCTGGGAAATGTGACAGTTAGTAATGACTACAGCTGTGCACCATCTAGGTGATCTGGGAAATGTGACAGTTAGTAATGACTACAGCTGTGCACCAGCTAGGTGATCTGGGGAATGTGACAGTTAGTAATGACTACAGCTGTGCACCAGCTAGGTGATCTGGGGAATGTGACAGTTAGTAATGACTACAGCTGTGCACCAGCTAGGTGATCTGGGGAATGTGACAGTTAGTAATCACTACAGCTGTGCACCAGCTAGGTGATCTGGGAAATGTGACAGTAAGTAATGACTGCACCTGTGCACCAGCTAGGTGATCTGGGGAATGTGACAGTTAGTAATGACTACAGGCTAGTTAATCTGGGAAATGTGACAGTTAGTAATGACTACGCCTGTGCACCAGCTAGGTGATCTGGGGAATGTGACAGTTAGTAATGACTACAGCTGTGCACCAGCTAGGTGATCTGGGAAATGTGACAGTTAGTAATGACTACAGCTGTGCATCAGCTAGTTGACCTGGGAAATGCGACAGTTAGTAATGACTACGGCTGTGCACCAGCTAGGTGATCTGGGGAATGTGACAGTTAGTAATGACTACAGCTGAGCACCAGCTAGGTGATCTGGGAAATATGACAGTTAGTAATGACTACAGCTGTGCCCCAGCTAGGTGATCTGGGAAATATGACAGTTAGTAATGACTACAGGCTAGTTGATCTGGGAAATGTGACAGTTAGTAATGACTACGCCTGTGCACCAGCTAGGTGATCTGGGGAATGTGACAGTTAGTAATGACTACAGCTGTGCACCAGCTAGGTGATCTGGGAAATGTGACAGTTAGTAATGACTACAGCTGTGCACCAGCTAGGTGATCTGGGAAATGTGACAGTTAGTAATGACTACAGCTGTGCCCCAGCTAGGTGATCTGGGAAATATGACAGTTAGTAATGACTACAGGCTAGTTGATCTGGGAAATGTGACAGTTAGTAATGACTACGCCTGTGCACCAGCTAGGTGATCTGGGGAATGTGACAGTTAGTAATGACTACAGCTGTGCACCAGCTAGGTGATCTGGGAAATGTGACAGTTAGTAATGACTACAGCTGTGCATCAGCTAGTTGACCTGGGAAATGCGACAGTTAGTAATGACTACGGCTGTGCACCAGCTAGGTGATCTGGGGATGTGACAGTTAGTAATGACTACACCTGTGCACCAGCTAGGTGATCTGGGAAATGTGACAGTTAGTAATGACTACACCTGTGAACCAGCTAGGTGATCTGGGAAATGTGACAGTTAGTAATGACTACACCTGTGAACCAGCTAGGTGATTTGGAAAACGTGGACCATTGGTAGATCTCGAGTACCGGTTTGGCCACCCCTGACCTAGAACATACCGTTAGTGAGGGTGGACCTGAGGGGGACATACTGTAGATGACGTAGGACAGGTTACAAGACTAAGAACATTTTTTTTTAATGACCTTCCGCAAGCAGCTGCCAGTCTCTTCATGCTGCCATATACACTGTATTTACACATGCCAGAGACAATTTGGAAGGCCCATGAGATGTCAGGTTCATTAGTTCCTCCGGAAACTTACTGTTTGTCGCTTGACAGGTGGAAACTCGCAGTTACTTTTCTCTTCGTCTGCCCGAGACTCCCAGCAATCAATAAGACGCTTCCAGTCATTTTCGATTGAGTTTTTTTGTTTTTTTTCTGGCTGTTTTTTTTGAGTCCTTTATTAAAAACCTACAGAAATCATTTCGGAATATTATCTTGGAATCTATGTGTGGGTGAGAAGATACTTATTGATTCCAGCATCACTCTACTAGGAGATATGTTTAGACTTTTTAATGCGTACAAACGCCTCTCGTGTGCGGGGGCCCAATTTGCAGACTTAAAACTCTTGTTTAACCCTTTGAGTGGCAAGTGAGTTTGTCAAAATAGTTGTGAAAATTGGCAAGCAAACACACTTATTCTTCATAATAACCTGTAATATTACCATATACTAGGTGTTTTATCGCGCTCTTCACACCATCGTAAGGGGCTCCGCCCCCGAATCTGTAAACGCTTTTATTGCAAAGTTTTTGTGGGTGAGGGTGCCGTGGGTGGGAGAGGGTGCTTGGGGGTGGTATAATGACATTATGCCACACACAATAATGCATTTTAAATATAACGCCACACACCACAATGCCTATTACATATTATGCCACACAACATAATGCCTATGACCTATATTGCCACACACACTGTAATGCCTATGACATATTATGCCACATAAGTGACGCTTACCTATGTGGTCTTTGCCAAAAGTTACAAAAGTTTGTTTCTGTCATCTGGACTGGCTGTCTCTGGCCATGGCAGCCTGGAGCCACTAGGCTGCCTTGTATATCTGGGGGATAGAAGAACACAGTCCCTATAGTGCGCCGGTAATAGCGGCAGTTGAAACCTGTGGGCTTTACAGTGTAGCTGTCTGCAGCCTCAATGTGACGCTCTGCGGGGCGTAAGGGGGCGGAGCTTGCTGCAATCTCGGCACGTGGGGGGGATTCTTGGTGCTGTGTTGTCTGAAGCCTGTCCCTGCTCCTGCTGTACTATATATAACTGCAGGAGAGGAGACCCAGGCAGCGCTGGCCCTGAAGGTGGGCATATTACACATAGCAGCAGGCAGTCCGAGTGAGGGATGGAGGGTGGGGGCGCGTGTCTGTGTCCGGTTCCTGGAGCTGGCCTCGGCACCATGGAAACCTTGCCGTGACCGTCTCTCAGCAGCGCATTCAGTGGTGGTGAGTGGGTGTGGCGGGCGGCTGAGGACAGGACGGCACAGGGAGGGGCGGGCGAGGAGGGGGCGGTACAGGGAGGTTGCTGTCCTCATGCGGATTTTGCCGGTAAGTGGAGGTGGGCTAATGGCGGTTTCTGAGTTAAATGAGTGTTAGTTACGTGAGCCGTCCCCCTGTACAGCACCATTGGGTATCTATTTAGTCCTTGCTCTCCTATATAATAGGCCAGATCTGTATAACACTGGGATTTGATACAATCAAATTAAATACTATTAAGAAAAACCCCTGATGAAGTCTTTTACAGACAAAGGGGGTTATTCTGATTCACTCGGAAAGGCACAATCACTCTCTAATGGACAAAACCATGTGCACTGCAGGTGGGGCAGATGTAACATGTGCAGAGTTAGATTTGGGTGGGGTGTACTTCACACTGATATCTATATTGCAGTGTAAAAATAAAGCATCCAGTATTTACCCTGCACAGAAACAATAAAACTCCCAAATCTGTCTCTCTCTGCACGTGTTACATCTGCCCCACCTGCAGCGCATATGGTTTTGTCCATTAGAGAGTGATTGTGCTTTTCCAATTAAATCAGAATAACACCCGAAATGTGTTGAGTTACCGTGTTTTTTCCACTTATGTGAAATTTCATCTGAACGAGCTATCAATAAACCGTCTGGATGTTTCTCACTGCGCTTCACTTACTATAGACTATTAACAAACTATTGGCTTTCCTCCAAAGGAGGTAGCTGGTGCCTATCCACTATTGTTGTCCGTTTGTTTATTTATTTATTAACAGTTTCTTCTATAGCGCACACATATTTCGCAGCGCTTTACAGAGCATAGTTATGAGTAGAGACAGGATTATATGCATTTGCATATTTGCATATGCATTTGCATATTTTGCCCATTCTCACTGGTTATTGCATATTTTACCTAAAATCTAGTGATGGTGCATATTTTAGGCCCTGCCCCCTTTCCACCCGCGAGTCACAGCACTGCTTTGCCCTGCTGCTGCTGGCCAGGTAGTGGTAGAGTGTGCAGGCTGGGGCAATATGTGCGCAGTGTGGGGAACCTTGGATGTACGCTATGTCTGACACTGCTCTAGGCTGCCAATCCATGTTGATAAAAGTCAGTCGGGTGGATGCCATTACGAAGCTCCTGAACCTTTGCCTGCCCCTGGCCTGGGACTTTACACCAAGAGACAGACTTCTGCAGCAGAGAAATGCCGTGTCACAGTGAGTATGCGACGCAGGGAGGAAACGTTCCACTGCGCCGCCCTCACACGCTATGATGACATTTGATCCATCGGCTCTGGAGAGGAGGGTCCGTGTAGTTGATGTTGTAGCAGCCAGGATGAAAAAAAGTCCTGTTTATAGCACTAGACATCTGCAGGTGCTGTGGACCTATTTTTGAGGTTTATTTGCAACTAATTTTATGCTGATTTTTAAATAAAGAAGTTAAAAATTACTTTTTTTATTATTTAATGTAGCATATTTTAACACTTTTCATGCATATTTTACGTATTTTTCATGCATATTTGCATGCATATTTCAAGCTTTTTATGGTGCATATAATCCTGTCTCTAGTTATGAGCAAAAACACATACCGAATTACAGTACAGGACAGTTTATGACAAGTACATGATTAATATGGATAGTTGCAACAGAGGACAGGACACTGAAGCAATTATCAGGGTGCCAGAGGTTTATATATTCTAAGAAAGGCACATAAGGAGAGAGGGCCCTGCCCGTGAGCTTCTAAAGGGGAAGGTTAGACAGACTGGGGTGACACAGAAGGGGAAGAAGTGAGCATAAACAGGTTAGGATGAGAGATGGTCAGGTTTTATGCAGGAGGGGGGGAATAGGTCGGCATAGTCTTTGATATTTTAAGTCTAAAAAAGCGCTGTGTCATCCAGGAGTAGACAGCAGAGAGACAGTCGGAGATATGAGTGAGGATAGAGGGAGAGAGATCAGGAAAGGAGCGGTAGATTTCAGTATATATATTTCGGGGACAAAGTTTACCACCTACCCAATTTCCTTATAAAATGGAGAAATGTGTGCTTTTCCAAAAAACCGAGAGAACTCAATAACTACCAACATATTTAGAGAGGAAATACAAGAGTCTTCAAGTTAAGTTGAGAAAAGTCCCTATAACTCCCAAGAACGATAATGCAGTAAGTCAGGGAACCACTAGGTGGCAATGTAGATCCCTTTCATTTTCTGTACTACTGTATGTAATTTGTAGACTATTCTCTGGCAGGATCCAGTTATACACTGTGGTATAGTTTGCTATATTTGTAGACCACCCATTCCTCCTACTACAATCCTGCCCTTAACGATATGCCATTTCATTCTCTATTCATATAGCATACATAACACAACAGAAATACTGTATGCCTGAGAGCACCCCCCCCCCCCCCCCCCCCCCCGAGTGTAATAATGCAAGAATTGCTGGTGCTGCATGTTTTGCGACTCATCAGCAACTTGCAGAAGACGATGTAAACCACCGCATGACTTCAGCAAGTTCTAAATCTGTTCTTGTAAATCCTCTGGAATCAAGGAGGAAAAAGTCTAAACAAAAGTTTGGCAAAATGATTGTTCTGAGTAATTACAGCAAATCAGAGAACACAGAAATCTAGAACACCAACCTCATCTTCAAAGTTTTCAATTAGACGTTTGAAGGATTTGAATACGTGGCACAGCCGGATATTAGAATAAGAGCGTAATCATTAAAGCCTGTTTTGGTTCGGTTGATGCAGCCGCAGTCCTGCTGATTTCAGTAGTATTTTATTAATAAGTTCCCAAGGGGAAGCCTTCGAAAATGGAAAAGTAATTCTGGCTTAACCGGTTGTTTGCTACAGTAAATACTAATAGTACTAATACATAAAACATAACCCAGGGTTGCCGACCCTCCCGGAATTTCCGGGAGTCTCCCGAAAATCGGGACCCCCTCCCGGCCCCCCGGAAGGGTGGGCAACCCTCCCGGATTCAGGGGGGTCCCCCGGATCGCGGCATTAAAATGCAGCAATCATCGGGTCTCAGAGGAGGGGGCGGAGCTAAAATGGCACAATCACGTCATTTTAGCCCAGCCCCCTCCACTGAGATCCGTGAATTCAGTGTTTTACCACCATGGGGGCGGGGCTTAACGATGTCACTCTTAAGCCCCGCCCCCTGAGCGGCTGCTGAACCTCTCCTCTCCGGGCTTCTCCCGGAGAGGAGAATAATAAAGTCGGCAACCCTGACATAACCAGGTGTTAGTCTATATGACTTTAGTATAACAACATGGGGCTGTACAATGCTCAATTACCAAGAGATACATTCCATGGGCAAAAGTATGTGGACACCAGAAAATCACACCCATATGTGCTCCAGAAACATGGCAATAAATATGGAGTTGGTCCCTTCTTTACGACTTATATTTGCGGGCACCGAGACAAAGACAGGACAATCGACTGATGTCATGTGACGTTAGTCTTCCGCCCCGGCACACTTCGTCCCACCTGCATTTGCATGGGAACGCCAAGTGTTTTCTTGGGGTGTCCATGAAACGCTGGGCATTCCATATCCCAGCCCCGCCACCACCTCTGTCCGCAACCCCCTCCCCCCCTACCTACCTCCCCGCTGAAAACGTCCTGGCGACAATGTAAATCTCTGAGTCTGCTTGCAGTCGGGGTTTGCACATGCGCACAAATGGGGGAGGGGACGATTTTGGTTCACTGTGAGTGAACCAGAATCGGCCACCTAGTTCAATGATAAAAAGGCCCCATTGTGAGATTTGACACTGATGTTGAATATTAAGGCCTGGTTCGCATACCAATTCATCCTCTAGGTCAGGGGTGACCAAACCGGTCCTCGAGATCTACCAACAGTCCACATTTCCCAGATCACCGAGCTGGTGCACTGCTGTCATTACTAACTGTCACATTTCCCAGATCACCTAGCTGGTGCACAGCTGTAGTCATTACTAACTGTCACATTTCCCATATCACCTAGCTGGTGCACAGCTGTAGCCATTACTAACTGTCACATTTCCCAGATCACCTAGCTGGTGCACAGCTGTAGTCATTACTAACTGTCACATTTCCCAGATCACCTAGCTGGTGCACAGCTGTAGTCATTACTAACTGTCACATTTCCCATATCACCTAGCTGGTGCACAGCTGAAGCCATTACTAACTGTCACATTTCCCAGATCACCTAGCTGGTGCACAGCTGTAGTCATTACTAGCTGTCACATTCCCCAGACCACCTAGCTGGTGCACAGCTGTAGTCATTACTAACTGTCACATTTCCCATATCAACTAGCTGGTGCACAGGTGTAGTCATTACTAACTGTCACATTTCCCAGATCACCTAGCTGGTGCACAGGTGCAGTCATTACTAACTGTCACATTTTCAAACCTGCTGCATTCATTCCTACAATAGATCCACAGGTTGCCTGAGACACATTGTTGGTAGATCCTTAGGACAGATTTGGCCAGCCCCCTGGGCTAGGTGTAGCATTTTTAAATTGTTATATTGCATGCAATCATTCGACCACATCTGGCCAATATATCAAATGATTGTATGCACAAAATGTGTTCCATTCGACGCAATGGCCGAGTTTCGCGGGCATTTTGGGTTTCAGGGTCTTATGTGTTGCTTATAATATTTATGAAATTGCAAGAGCAATTGAATGCAATTGAATGCAATCCATTGGTGGGGGCGGAGGGAACGCTTTTTCAGTGGCATGGGGATGGGGAGAGGGGCTGGAGTGACTGCTGGCGGTGTGGGAGATGGCGGGCAGAGGGCGGCATTGTAGCTGTAGCGCTAGCGGGCGGCGGAGGACAATGGTGGCGGCAGAAGTGTTTAAAACATTGAGCAGACCTCTGATTGGCTGAGATAGCTCAGCCAATCAGAGGGCTGCGCAGTGTTTAAACACTTCTGCTGCCACCACTGACCCCCTCTGCCCGCCTTCTTCTAGCACCCCATGTGCCATCTCAAGATAACATGCGACATTGGGTGCTGTAAATGGTACACTTTTAGCACCACAAGTTGCGATCGGATCTGATCTCACAAGTGTATGGGCAGCATAAGATCAGTGCTCTATGCAGGCTAAATTTAGCAGACCATGGAGTGTAGTTACTAAGTCTTGGAGAGCGATAAAGTGGATGGAGATAAACTACCAACCAAGCAGCTCCTAACTGTCATGTTAAATACTGTGTTAGAAAAATGACAGTTAGGAGATGGTTGGTATTTTATATCCATTTACTTTCTCTCTCTTTAAGACTAAGTAAACAGATCCCCATGTTCTGATGGACTTTTTTTGTTTGTTTTGAAGGTCAACATTTCAAAAGGGTAGGCGTGCATTATGTCAACATGGTCAACACAAGTAAAAAGTCGACCTGGAAAAGGTCGACATAAATTTTTCCTGATTTTATTCTTTTAATACGACTTGTTCATACTTTACCATCCCAGTGGGCATAGAGGGAGAATGCGAAGGGGCACAGTACAATAATATGGTGTCCGTGTTGACCCAAAATTCTTGAAAAACTCATGTCACCCTTTTGCTCTTTTTGACCACAGCGAACTAATGCATGTTGACCTTTTTGATGTGTCGACCTTCTGCCTGTCAACCTATTGACTGTTGACCTAGACACTGTTGATCTATTAATTCACACCCTAGGCTCTCTCTTACTTTTTACTGTATATGCACCACAATGTTGACACAAGAACGTCAACATGTCCACAATGTCGTGGTGAGGCTACCTAGGGTGAGGCTACCTAGGGAAGGTTATGGTCTGGCTATATTGGGAGGCTTAGAGTGAGGCTACGGAGGGAAGGTTATGGTTTGGCTATATTGGTTGGGTTAGGGTGAGGCTACCGAGGAAAGGTTATGGTTTGGCTATGTTAGGAGGCTTAGGGTGAGGCTACGGAGGGTAGGTTATGGTTTGGCTATGTTGAGGGGTTTAGGGTGAGGCTACGGAGGGAATGTTATGGTTTGGCTATGTTGGGAGGCTTAGGGTGAGGCTACGGAGGAAAGGTTATGGTTTGGCTATATTGGTTGGGTTAGAGCAGGGCTGGGCAACACCGGCCCTCCAGATGTTAATGAACTACACATCCCAGGATGCTTTGCTTTAGTTTCAGCATGGCCAAATAGCAAAACTAATGCAAAGCATCCTGGGATGTGTAGTTCACTAACATCTGGAGGGCCGGTGTTGCCCAGCCCTGGGTTAGAGTGAGGCTACCGAGGAAAGATTATGGTTTGGCTATGTTGTGAGGCTTAGGGTGAGGCTACGGAGGGAAGGTTATGGTTTGGCTATGTTGGGTGGGTTAGGGTGAGGTTATGGAGGAAAGGTTATGGTTTGGCTAAGTTGGGAGGCTTAAGGTGAGGCTATGGAGGGAAGGTTATGGTTTGGCTATGTTGAGGGGTTTAGGGTGAGGCTACGGAGGGAAGGTTATGGTTGGGTGGGTTAGGGTGAGGCTACGGAGGGAAGGTTATGGTTTGGTTATGTTGGGAGGCTTAGGGTGAGGCTACGGAGGGAAGGTTATGGTTTGGCTATGTTGGGTGGGTTAGGGTGAGGCCATGGAGGGAAGATTATGGTTTGGCTATGTTGGGTGGATTATGGTGAGGCTTTGGAGGGAAGGATTATGGTCTGGCTATGTTGGGAGGCTTAGGGTGAGGCTACATAGGTAAGGTTATGGTTGGCTATGTTGGGTGGGTTAGGCTATGGTGAAGGGTTTTAGGGTAAGGCACTAGAAGGAGGGTTAGAGTTGGGGTTGGGCATACTTACCAGCATACCGGCACATCAGATGACTTCATTGGAACTGACGATCACATGACTTGAAAAAGTAATCTATAGCACTGTGTATTGCTGACCCATTTTCTTAGTCTTATAATAAGTATGTTAATTTGTTTATTAATTTCCAAGAAGAAGACAGTTTCCAACGAGAATGTCCCAGGTGGAACATATGACATTCGGGAACCTGTTGCGCTCTCCTTAGAACAGACAGTACGCGGTGAAGGTCCCTACACGTGTCGGAACACGCCTCCCCTTCTCCGCGACTACTGAAGTGTAAATTCTTTTTACAAATGAGTCGTTTGCTAATTGCCCACAGTTCATACCACATATCTGTAGCCCAGCACTAATGAGGTGAAAATGTATTTCTCCTTTCAGTTGTTTTCATTTTTTAATTATCGTTATTATTATTATTATTTTTTTTTCGTCTATTGTACGAGATGTACTTCATGATATTTTTAGGAGAGAGAAGTCTTCTAATTAATAATTCATGCTCCAGTATTCCAAAGAGACGCTGATTAAAATGTATGTCTGTCTTCAAAAGGAATAATGCGGGAAATTCATTAAGATTTATAATTACATCTATTGGATAAAATATGAATGTCCCACATACGCAGTAAGTCCTGTGGGTTCCGCTGTCTTTACACCAATCCAGACTGGGCCCACCCAGGTGTTGTGTTGCGTTCTTCGGGTTACAAGTATATATATATATATATATATATATATATATATATAAAACCAATAATCTGAAGAGCGCTCGGTCACTAATTTATAGCGAGTGGTCAATCTTATAGATATTCCTTCATGTGGCGCAGCCTTTCCTCCACGATAGAGGCTATCTCCAACCTCAGAGATTAGGGTACATGCGAAAAAAGGAATGGGAGGAGGCGCGCAAGTGAGTATAAAATATAACAATTTTTACTAGATCATAAAAGCTCACGTACACATAGGTTCAAATAAAACAGCATATTCGTCACCAGCATCCAAGGAATTTCGGTACACCCGGTTTCTCCAGAGTCGGTATAAGAAGCTTTGTGATGCAGCGTGGATATCTGTTAGGCTTCACCGCGGGATCAGACCACCGGTTCACGTACGACAGGAACACCCTCAACGCGTTTCGTCACGCTGGACTTCGTCAGGACGCCTCCTGACGAAGTTCAGCGTGACGAAACGCGTTGAGGGTGTTCCTGTCGTACGTGAACCGGTGGTCTGATCCCGCGGTGAAGCCTAACAGATATCCACGCTGCATCACAAAGCTTCTTATACCGACTCTGGAGAAACCGGGTGTACCGAAATTCCTTGGACGCTGGTGACGAATATGCTGTTTTATTTGAACCTATGTGTACGTGAGCTTTTATGATCTAGTAAAAATTGTTATATTTTATACTCACTTGCGCGCCTCCTCCCATTCCTTTTTTCGCATATATATATATATATATATATATATATATATATATACAGTATTACTTTAACAAATATCATGTTCTTGGATCACTTTAAAGAAACATATTTACATTACATGATAATATTTATACCGCACTTGATCAATCTAGTAGAGGGGAAGTTATCCCGGGGGACAGGATGCCACAATACCGATGCCGGCATCCCGAATAGTGCCAGAAGACTGGTGCTGAAATGATGACATAGATAAGGATGCCAGTGCCGGAATCCCGACTGTTGGCTCCAAGGACTTAAGTATGTGGGCATCGTTAGCGTTATGGCTGGGTGGAGTGAGGATTGGGTTAAGGCACTATTGGGGACATAGGGTTAGGCTATGTGTGGGGGTGGTGGTTAGGGTTAGGCAGCGAAGAGGGAGGGTTATGCACTTAGAAGGGGGGCTAGGGTTAGGCTGCAGGGTGGGGACATTTGGCTTAGGTGGCGAGGTACGAGGGTTAGGCACTAGCTAGGAGAGTAAGAGTTGAGTTGTGGGTGGGGGATGGTTAGGCTGTTGAAAGTTAGGGTTAGGCTACAGGGCAAGAGGGTTAGGTTTTTTCAGCGGGGTACAAGGGTTAGGGTTAGGCTGTTATAAGGGAGGATTAGTGAAGGGTTACTTAAGTGAACCCTATTGGGATTCTCTCTTTTGGAATGCCGGCGCTGGTATTATGATCTTCAGCATCCCCACCACCAGTCATCCCCTTTGCCAATCATCCCCACCACCAGTCATTTCTATGTATCACAGATGTGTGCGGGCCACTGTGTTTTTGCTTATGGTTCTAATTAATCATTGTGTCTTGGTTTTGGTAAAACCACCCTCAAATGTTTCGGTAGAAATTCAGATTTTGTTTCGGTTTAATATCGATTAAAAATATAAAGATAATTATTGATTAAATTTTATATAAAAACAGCTAAAATCATGTCATTTTTTGTAACCAAAAAACCCCAAATTTACAAATACAAATTCTAAACTGCTGGAAGATTCGAACCGGTTCTCAGACTGGTCAGACCTCCGTGGAAAAATCGGACTAGGTATTGGTTTGGATCAACAAAATTTGTGTGGATTTTGATTTCTGGAGAACTGAACCGCACATTTCTACCAATAAGGGGCTTTGACAGAAGCTCGTCCCTATAAAATGTTCCTGGTCACAATCAATTTACTGACCTGTTACTGCGTACATGTATGACTCTACTGTGTGAGCCAGGAGTGCCGGGGAGGGATCCAGAAGATACCCCGCCCTCCCGGTACTTTCTATGTAATGTACCCCATTGGCTACAATGGATTATGAAATATGGAGAAGATGATTTGGGACCCCACCATTGACTCCTGTAATAAGAACTATCAGTACTTGTTTCCTAGCACGGCGCCCCCGATTTTGATCGAAGTGCATCTTATGCAATCGCATGGTATCGCATGCAATATAGCAGCATGCGATGCAATGCGATGCAATGCAATGCGATATTTAATTGCACAAGCACCCTAATGGGTGCTTACAATGTTAAATGCCCCCCCATTGTCAACGCCACCCCCACTATCAACGCCAACCCGAAGCGTGGCGAGCACAGCGAGCCCGCGATGGGCGGCGGTATGTGTCGTCCGACCTTTTCATACCCCCACTATCCACGTTGGCGTGCAGTTGATTTTAGATAGTGTGGCGAGCGCAGCGAGCCACTGAGCCTGAAGCATGGCGAGCGCAGCGAGCCCAACGAGGGGGCGCGGAATACGAGCCCGAAGCATGGCGAGCACACGCGGAATACATGTAAAGTAATCCGTGTCCCCTCGCGGGGGCTCGTATTCCGCGTCCGCTCGCCATGCTTCGGGCTTGTCTTCCCATCAGGGTGCTTGTACAATTAAAAATCGCATCGCATGCCATTTGCTGGCATGCGATTCTATGTGATATTTCATTGTACAAGCACTCCTGTTAATTTAATGGGAATATCGCATTGCATGCATCGCATACCACTAAATACGGTATGCGATGGGCGCCGTGCTAGGAAACAAGTACCGAGCTATCTCCTACTCATGGGATGCAGTGATTCCACACAGTTACTGTTTCCAAAGACAACATTGGTTCTTTAATGATACATTTTCTGTATTTCTGTGTTATAAGACTAACCGGCTACATTGCCTGGTCTGTACTTTGTTACTAATACCCCTTTCACACTTGCAAAAATATCCCGGGTTTTTGCACATAAATGCGCATCAACCCGGGATTTAGCTCAGTGTGAAAGGGTTTTGAAAGAATATTCTGGGATGAACGTCCCGGGAGTTCTACCCAGGTCCTGACCTGGGTAGATTCCGGAATCGACCCGGGATACGGTCAGTGTGAATGATCCCGTACCCGGGATTGTTTAAATGAACTTTAAAAAAAGCTGCTGATTGGAGCTTTCTTGGGCTCACAAATGCTCAAAGCCCTGGAGTCTAATACTACTTTCAGACCGCAAATGCCGTGTCGCACACGGGATTAGGACACGGGTCCCATCCCCAGAGCAACACGGCAATGCGGTCTGAAAGTTCCGACACGGCATATTGCCGAGTCGGTGACGTCACATGGGGCGGTGCTGGGCGGCGGCGCGTCATCGGGGGCTCGGGAGGAGGCAGTACTTGGAGCTGACAGTGCTGCCTCCTCCATACTGTGAACGGGACACGGGTCGCTCGACCCAGGCACCCGTTCACACTGCACTTGACACGGGTCATAGCCGTGTTCAACCCTGGTCATTACCAGGGTTGAACACCCGTGTTGCTGGACCCGTGGTGGCCTTTTCAGACCGCACCGTGACCCGTGTTTAGGCCCCGCGAACACGGCAATAAGCCGTGTTCGGAGTGCGGTCTGAAAGCGGTATAATTCTAATGACATGCATATGTATTTGAAGGGATTTCCCAGGATCAGGGTGAATGGGGCTGTCCCAGGTCGATCCCAGGTCTGAGTGCAGTGTGAAAGGGTCCATTCCCGGGTAGAGTCCCGGGAAGCATCCAGGAACACATTCCCGGGTATGACCCAGCTCTGCGAGTGTGAAAGGGGTATTATG
This sequence comes from Crinia signifera, assembly GCF_055691185.1. NCBI lineage: Eukaryota > Metazoa > Chordata > Amphibia > Anura > Myobatrachidae > Crinia > Crinia signifera. The sequence continues at coordinate 176,777,611 of NC_139223.1, read as the reverse complement.
ATCATCACACCAAGGATTGCAGTCCTTTATTTCTCCTATGGCACCACCCTTCAGTAAAGTGTCATTTTGGACATTGATGGGAAATTGGATATTTCTCAAGTTTGCACTAAGGTTTCCGAGACAGAGGACTTTGTAATGCATATTTGCATGTTTCCATGTAAGAGAGTCTTTAACACTACATCTTATAACAAGCTGCAATTTACCGCCTTGTTCCTAATTATTCTGCTGATGGAGAATCACCAGATCTGCATACAGGGCTATTGTCTGGTGTCATTAGCATATCAGGATAACAAAGCAATCATATTTAAGCCTTTTGACTGATTTCCGTAACATGGCGTTTTCCTGTGAATTGCCTTTGATTATGCATTTATTTTTTTCTTTGATTTACCAATAATAAAGATCCGGCATATTACTTCCGTTACAGAAAAAAACACATGTAATTGTTTATTATCTGTATAGGCTGTGCTTACAGTATATTGATGTTGTCACTACATTTATTGGTCATTTTTTCTTTTTCTACATAGTATAAAGTTCCCGTAGGTTTCGGTAATCTTGAGAACCACTGGACAGATTTTCATGCGGTTTTCACAGTTCTTTGGAGCATTTGTTGAGGAAGGTTTGGGTGTATGAGGCAGTAATCTATGACAAAAGGGAGCCGAGCAGTGACGATTTTAGCAAGTCAAAGTTAAAAAATGGCTGTCAGAGCAGAATTCATTGCGTATTCTGCCCAAATCCGTTTTCTTCCCCAAAAAATAATGTAAGCCCTGTAAGTTTTCTGTTTTTCGCTTTTTAAAGTTCCTATTTCATTTATGTGAAATGCAATTCATTCTCCTCAAAAAAAAATCTTATTAGACCTCGGTTGAAAAGCTCATTGCCGTAAATCCAAAATGGCTCCCATGCGCAGCTAGGATGGGTTGCTAATGATTGCAAAAATAACACCGGGGAACAGTCATTCTGTTGCCAGGGGTTCAAAAGTCGATTTCGATAAATTTTGTGCTCCTGAATATGCCATGCCTTTTTTCAAGTGTCTCTAGTTTTTGAGGTGCGCATATGTCTTATTAGGATGTAGTTTATATGCCGACAGTCATGTTCTCGGCGGTATGGATGCTGACACCAAGTTTCCGACTGACGACATTACCGCCAGCCGGAATCCCAGCACAGAGGGTCTATTCTCCCATAGAGGGGGATGAGTGAAGCGAGTCACCATGTACGCAGCGTGGTGAGCGCAGCAAGGGGCTTAGTTGAACTCTCCTGCTACAGGCATTCCGGCAAATGGATTCTGCTGTTGGGATCCTGAAAGCCGGGTTCCCGATTGTCGGGAAATCATACTTAAACTGTCTTATGCCTATGATAGTGAGGCAATATGAATGTGTAATGTGTCTCATGTGACTAGCAGCTACGTTATTACAAATAAAACAAATTCTTGTTATTGTTGAAAGAAGGTAGTTGTTAAAAAAGAAAACCTAAGTTGATTATGTTGGGTGGGGGAGGGGAGTTTTTCGCTCCCCTCCATGCCAACCGGGGGGACACCTGCTCCAACTTCCGCCCTCCAGTGGCCAGTGCCCTAGGCAAATGCCTAAAGCTGCCTAGTGGTGGCGACGGCCCTGGGCATACCAGTTAGCTGTATTGTTAGGTTGGATAAGAATGATTCTCTACCAGTTGAATGTCCACTCGCTCAGATACAGTGTCTCTCACAGAGAAATCATTATCATTTCTAAGGTTCAGCGATTCCTCATTTTCTTCAAAACTCTTTCACTCCATTCCTATTGAATTAAACCAGCGAAATTACTTACAGGGCTAATTAGCTTTGCACGTGGATCTCTCAGAGACATTTCTATCTCTATTTTTCTTCTAATGCCCCTTTAAGTGAGTGCTCGCTGTTGGCAGTCATATTGACTCGAGATACAATGGCATTTCTTTCTCACCGAGACCAAGTGCCAGGCAGCTCAAGCTGGCCCCTCTTCCTTGCCAGCCTTCTGCATAAAATGCAGATCAGCCGTCTGAAGTGGGGCGAGGGGAAATTTATATGCTAACCCGACTTACCCAATAATGGTCACCTATGGAAAAAACGCAGAAATCTAAAGTGATCCTGCCTTGATGTGACAAATACGTCAGATAAACACTTTATGGGGGAGTTTATCAAATTTCGGAGTACTGACCACTAAGCTTCTGTCATTTTTCAAACCCAGCTTGTAAGATTGCCGTTAGGAGCTGATTAGCTGATACTTATCCCCATCCTTTTTTTTTTTTCAATAATAAATTTTTATTAAGTCTTGCACAAGTACAGAATGCGGAAGGACATTTTTTGCATAGAAACTGAATGTGCAATAACGAGTACTCATGAAAAAGGAAATCTTTCAACGTCAGAGTACATTCTGTGAGAAAACTGGCTATATATCAAGTAAATAAGCAAGACTAGTATTTAATATCAAAGAGGTGAGAGGAGAGAAAGTGGGAATGTAGAAGAGGTAAGAAGAAAGAAAGGGGGAAAAGGGAGGGACCCAAGAGGGACTTGGGAGGGTAGGGGCAGGGGGTGGAGCTCCAGTGTGTGCCGTAGTGTAGTAAGAACACTGCGTAGATCCCAGGGAGGGTTTATGCTCCCATTATGGAACTATTCAGCTGAGGTATGTGGAGGTGTGGAAAGGGCTGATAAGTCTGAAGGTTCATTATAGAAAAGTGATAGTCCCTGTGATTCTCTGTACTCGCTCCATTTGAGCCATTTGATATGGATCGACGAGGCTGAGGATGAGTATTTAACATTAGCTGTCTCGAATAAGAAATGTTTATGAGTAGTGTTAGCGATATGCAGGATTGAAGGTACTACTGGAGATTTCCAATGTTGGCCTATGGCTGCCTTAGTTGAAATCAGAATGTGTCTAAGTATATATAGATCCCCCGGAGCAAGTAGCATATTACGGTGTAGTAACGCCACTATCGGGTCAGGAGGGACGCGTATTCTCAGGACGTCACTGATGAGTGAGAATACTTCAGACCACAGCGGACGTATCAGTACACAGTCCCAGAAAATGTGGTAGACTGAACCAACTCCACCACATCCTCTCCAGCAAAGCTTGGAGACGGCAGGCCAGATCCCATGTAGCCGCTGAGGGGTGAAGTATGCCCTTTGACATAATTTATAAAACATCTCAGAGTGATGTAGACATTTGGACATCTTAAATCCAGAATAGGCAATGGAGTCCCATTCCTCCTCAGTGAAAGTTATGGAATGATCTGCTTCCCATTTTAACTGCGCTGGCAGTTTCCCTTTTTTCAGTTTTTTAATTAAGTAATTGTACCATTTTGATATCCCCCCTCTATGCGTCTGAGAAGACAGATTGGAGAATAGGTATTTAGGGAAGGATGGGCCCACTGAAGCATTTTTAAAAGTCGTGGATAACCAATGACGTACTTGGAGGTATTTGTAGAAATCCTGTTTGGGCAGCCCATACTGCGCCTGCAGAGTGGAGAATTGTATAAGGGCGCCATCGGAGAACAACTGTCTTAGGTATAAAATTCCTGCCTCAATCCAGGAGTCTAGCTTTAAGTTAGGTATGAGCCTGGCTATGGATTTTATTGATAGGTTGGGGCCTGGCAGGGACACATTAACATCATCCGATATAGTTCTATACCAGACCGATAGTGTAGCTCTGATAGCTGCACCCGGGCCAGGCCATGTTGGGGATGCATGTGGAGGGACCCAAAGCAAGTCGCATAGGGGAATTTTTGATGAGAAAGAGTGTTCCATCACCACCCAAGGCTTAGGGGAGTGAATCTCAAACCAATCTCTGGCCTGGCTAAGAATACACGCCATTTGATATCTCTTGATATCTGGATAGGCGGCACCCCCCAAGTCCTTAGGCAGCGAGAGGACCCCCCTGGCTATTTGGGGCCTAGAGCCCTTCCAAATATACTTAGAAAACAAGGTGTTGAATTTACAGATAAGCGACTTGGAAGGGAGTCTAGGGATAGCCCTGAAAAGATACATAAGTTTAGGCAGTAAGATCATCTTAGAGGCTGCGATCCTGCCAAGCCAAGAGATCTCATGTATGGACCATTCTAGAATTAGTTTTTCAAAAGATTTTAGTAATGGAATAAAATTACAGTCGGTTATATTGATGTCTCTAGTCACATGCACCCCCAAGTATTTGATCGACTTCGCTTGCCAGGCATATCGGTATTTGTCTTTTAATAGCGCAGTTACTGCTGGGGGGATATTTAATGGGAGGGCTTCCGTCTTAGAAGTGTTCAATTTATAGAAGGAGACATTGGAATATTCCTCCAGGGTCTTATGGAGAGCGGGAAGGGAACTTGCAGGGTCCAATAAACAAAGGAGTATGTCGTCTGCGAACAAACATATTTTATGGGGAATTCCACTGATAGTCGGTTCTTTAATCTGACTGTTTGATCTAATTTTTTCAGCGAGGGGTTCTATGGCCAGTACAAAGATAAGCGGGGATAGGGGGCAGCCCTGGCGAGTACCGTTGGAAATGTGAAAACTAGAGGAAAGGCAACCGTTTACATAAACCCTCGCAGAAGGGCATGAGTATAAAGCAAATATAACATCCAGGAATCTACCGTTAATACCAAAACGTAACAGGACAGATCTAAGGTAACCCCAGTGGAGCCTGTCAAACGCTTTCTCAGCGTCAAGAGAAAGCAGCAATAGGGGGTCTTGATTCAAATCGCAGTACTCCAAAATGTTGTAAACTCTTCTCGTGTTATCCGGGGCCTGTCTGCCCGGAACGAATCCCACCTGGTCTGCCGCAACAAGGGAGGGGAGTAAAGGTGCCAAACGATTAGCCACTAACTTTGCATACAATTTTAGGTCAGTGTTTAATAAGGCAATAGGGCGGAAATTTTGAACCGATGTAGGGGGTTTACCGGGTTTAGGGATCGCCACAATTCTTGCTTCAAGCATTTCTTTCGGGAAGCCTTTGGATTCTGATGCTTCATTAAAGACGTTCAACAATAGGGGGGCTAGATCTGACTTGAAGCATTTATAAAAGTTAGAAGGATAGCCGTCAGGGCCAGGGGCCTTATCTTTTGGCATTAAATCAATGGCAGCCTCTATTTCAGAGATGGACCAGGGAGAGCACAAGGACAGACAGGTCTCGGAGTCCGACTTCGGGAGATTAATACTATTCAAAAAGGCATCAATGTCAGCTGTCGTTGGTTGGGGGGTGAGCGCGTCAGTGTTAAGATTATATAGCTGCGAATAGTATGCCGCAAAGGTGTCCGCAATATTGAAAGGATCAACAACTCTAGCACCATGAGAATCATATAAAAGACTAACTCTAGCCCTAGCCCTCTGTCCCCTCAGTTTTCTCGCCAAAAGACGGCCCGCTTTATTCCCAAAGGTATAGAAGCGTTGATTCAACTTAGCTATATTCCTTTGCACTTCCTGAAGGGAGAATGTGTTAACCTTGTCCCTAGCTTTAACAAGTAGTTTAAGCAATGCTCTGTCTAGGGGGTTTGCCTTGTGGGCTGACTCCAATCTAGCTAATTCCTCTTCAGCCAAAAGAAGATCTCTTGCCTGGGCCTTTTTTAACCTGGATGCTACTTGTAATGCGGAGCCACGTACAACCGCCTTAAGCGAGCACCAGTGGTTAAACACATTAGTATCCTCTGGTTGGTTGGTGGAGACAAATGAAGACAGGGAATCTTGAATGTATTTACGGGAATCAGGGTGGGATAAGGCAAGTTTGCCCAATTTCCATGGGCCCGGGGGCATTCTATAGGAACCCTGATCCCAAGAGAGCAGTAGAGGGGAGTGATCTGACCATGTAATGGGTAGAATGACGATTTTATGTAGAGAGGCTAGTGTCCACTTGTCAGTTAACACCATGTCAATCCTGGAGTACGTCTGATGTGGGTGTGAAAAGAATGTATAGTCACGGACCCCTGGGTGTCTAGCGCACCATGCATCGTGTAGGTCGTATTCACTGATAATCTGTCTAAATCTATGGAAATGATCCGCTACCTGAGGGCCTCTACTTGAACCAGGTCGAGACCTGTCTACGGCAGGGTCCAAAACCATGTTAAAGTCCCCCAGGATCAGAAGGGCTCCCCTAGCATGTCTCTGTACTGCTGCACAAAGTTTCCTGAAAAACGCCACCTGTCTTGTATTTGGAGCATAGCATGAAACCAGGGTGGTCTCTACCCTATCCAGTAGGCCCACTAAAATAATAAATCTTCCTTCTGGGTCAGAGTGCTGGGAAGTGACTGTAAAAGGACAGTTAGCAGAGAACAATATCGCCACACCTGCTTTTTTAAGGGGACCGTTAGCGGTGTAACACTGGGGGTATCTGTTATCGGAAAATTTGGGAGGGCACGTCTTCTTAAAGTGAGTTTCCTGGATCGCAACTATATGTGCTTTCAATTTGTGGAACGAGGCTAAAGCTACTTTACGTTTCTGTGGGGAATTCAACCCTTTCACATTCAGGGAGAGAATATTAACCATAATCTAGGTCGGGGAGGTATGTTACACTATTGTCATTGGGTTCTACATTGGAGTCACGTTCACACACTGGAGTCCAGAGGTAGGGTGGGAGAAACAGACAAGATATAGTAAGGGGAGACCAAGGAAGAAGAAGCATAAGGACAGCGACTCTAAAGAGAGTCGTAGAGAGGCGCCATAGACGGAGCGCCTCACCCAGGGTTCTAGGAGGGGGTAGTGGCCATCCACCCCACATTAGCCCAAGAATAATGATAGCAACAAGCATCAGTCGGACTGTAGTGTAGTAAACACTATTACCGATAACTATTAATAAAGAATATATGAGAAAAGAAGAATATAAAAAATATAAGAGGGAGAAGACACGGTAAAGAGATACTTACAACTCTACTACTTATGTTGCTAGCGTCTACAAAAAACATGCATCTATTCTCCAGCTCCCACCGTTAGTGGTGATTCTGCTGCACGCATCCCGGCGCACCACCACTACCAGTGGTCAGAAGGGACATCAATGAGAAGCTGAACTAGAAGCCAATCACTTCGCAGTGCCGGAAGGCGCACCAGGATACGCCCAGAGGGAACACACACCACACACATACAATTCAGTGGGAGCAAAAATATGCGTCGATCAAACAAGATATAAAGTATTCTAATTACTAAGAAACCGGTATACTAAGATATATATATAAACGTTACTGGTATGTGTAATATCTCAGAGCAGAAAAAAAAAAAAGGTAAAAAGATATAGAGACCCAACAGGGACAGATAATGTTAACAGGCATATGGCACCTCACCCATGGGGCACTACTCCGCCGTCGACCAGTCCTGCTGGAGCCGGCGGGTCGGAGATGCCCCCGGGGGAGGGCTCAAAATTTTCCATTTGTGCAGAATCTCCAAACCCTCATCAACTGAGGAGATAGCGATGGTGGATCCTTCGCGCATGATCAACAAACGGGTCGGGAAACCCCAGCGATAAAGGATGTTAGCTTTCCTCAAAGCTGCAGTAATAGGTTGTAGGGAGCGCCGTTTGAAAAGAGTCGCCTGTGACAAGTCACCAAACAACTGGTATGATCCCAGAGCCGCGGCAGTCTCAGAAGAAGGCCTAGCAGCCTTCAGTAGTGCTTCTTTAATATGGTAAAAGTGTACCCTCATAAGAACATCTCTAGGTGCCCCTTCAGGAGCGTTCCTAGCCTTTGGAAGTCTGTGGATCCGGTCCAGGAGTAAATCTGAGGACGAGGCCGAAGGCAGGAGTTTTTTAAAGATGTCCATTGCCATGTCATGAAGACTGCTGTTAGAAACATTGTCAGGGATACCCCTAAGCTTGAGATTGTTCCTGCGGGAACGGTCCTCCAAATCCGCCAATTTATCCCGCAACAGTGTGACCTCCCCCTCCAGAGCAGCATGTGAATCGATCAGGTCATTGTGGGAGGCAACCACTTCTCCCATTTTTGTCTCCAGCGCGTCTGTACGTTCTCCCAGATCATCTATAGATCGCTGACACAATTGGAGGGAAGCGCGGATCTCCGCAGATACCTCGTCTTTCATCTGCGTCAGTAGGATTTTCAGAGTGCCAACTGTCAGAGCCTCATCGTCAGGTATTTCCCTCCGAGCAGGGGTCCCCGAAGGGGGGAACAAGACAGGAGCTGGGGCATCCATCAGAGGGGGAGGGGTCGAGGTTGAAGTGGAGGGTGTATCCCCATCCTTTTTATCCCGTTCCGGAACGGTGGGCAAGAATAGTCCGGGTCGGACCTGAGATCAACGGTCAACGATGGTATTGACGGTCAACGATGGGATTGACGGTCAACTATGCCAATGGGGATCGACGATGCATTACCATAATGCACCTGGTCAACACATTGCACATGTTGACAGATGTTGACATTGACACAAAAAATGTCGACCTTTTCCTTGTCAACCGATTGCTCATGCCGACCTTTTGTCAATGCCGGCCTACTGCATGTTGACCTTTTTCACTAGTCGACAATTTTACTAGTGACCATTCTGGGTTGACCTAGACACCATCGACCTAGTAATCCACACCCTTCTAAGTCACATGGGTCAATGTTTTAAAGTAGCAATCATTTAAAGCCAACCTGTTTTTGCCTTTGCAATTGTTGACGCTTTAAATCCATTGCATAATATTATTGGGAACACACCTGTACCTGCAGCTCCCAGGCTGTTACATTAGCACCATAGAGTGATTTGAGGAGCACAGGCAGTAAGTATTCCTGTATTACAGATGTAGAAGGCTTCATCCTTGGCCGGCGCCCGCCAGATCCCTTTCACTGGCGAGCGCCGGCGATAGGTAAAACGGCAGCTGGGCAGCGTCTCCGCTTCAGGGACGGGGCGGCGATGGGGACCGGCGGCGACGGCGGGGGAGGTGGCGGGGACCGGCAGCAGGCTCCATTGCCACGGGGCGCGCGAGTGTCACATGCTCGCACGCCTCTGGCGGTAGCTGGACGCTGGCGATGTAGCCTGCTACATCTGTATGTCTCTTTGTGCAAAGCTTTATACAGAAATGACTTTATACTGCTCAATAAATGCATTCTAATACCATGTTCTCATTGCCGCCCCTGCAAAATCCCAGGTTTTTCTTGCCGGATTTTTGGGGGGCACAGAGCTTCTCAGCTCAAAAGACCCCCTTCACACTGCACCTCAGACCCGGGAATTTCCTGTGTCTGCCCCTTTCACACTGCTTTCCATGGTCTGCCTTCCAACAAGTGTGTGGAATGTAATAGCAGCTTTGATTGGCTGTTTGGAAATTTGTACTAATTACTGTGATTGGCTGTTTAAAAACAGCTTTTATTGGCTGCCTAAAGATTATGTCATTTTAAATAGGGCTTTTTTCACCAGCACACTGCATAGATTTTATCATGGCTATTACAACATTTAATAAAATATTAATAATAAGGACAAGTCATTTATGTTTTTATCTACATATTTTAATCATATGTACATTAAAGTGATTTTCACTATATACGTTATTGTATAGCATATAATGTATACGTACTTGCGTATAATGTATAATGCGTATATTGTATATGTATAATAATTGCTTATAATATATACGTACTTGCGTAGCATATAATGGATCATATCACATGATTACATCCCCCAATGAGCTTGTTTTTTGGCATGATGTGTGAAAAACACGGGTCTGTGCTGTTCACACTGATGTACACCCATGTATTACCCAGGAAAAACCCTGCAAAAAACCCGTGTCTAATTCCCGGGGCATAACACCCGGGAATTTCACAAAGACCCTTTCACACTGAGACAGGACATGGGAATTTTCAGCTTGCCCTGGGAAATACCCGGGTTTTTGCGGCAGTGAGAACGGGGTATAATAGTCACATTGGTCAATTTTATGTTTTACAAAAATACACCCTTTTCGCATTATTTTAGCATTACCTGAATATACTAGGTAATTGGAGAATTTGGAAAATTCTCCTCTTAAGCCATTTATTTTTAGAAACCAGATCACATTTCCTATACTTAGAATGGGAAATGTGGTCTGCCAAAATGTACTTAAAAAATAGAAAATATAAAAAAAAAATATCAGAGGGTGCCCTGTGATAATAACGCTATCTTGAGATAGCGTTATCCAGGCTCCCCCTGGTTCCCAGACTTCTACCCAGCACTCTCTGCCCGCTTGCTGTGCTTGGATCTGGCCTCTGTGATCGGCTATGTGTGTCTGATGGAATCACAGTCTGATTGCTGTCTAAAACAAAAGAAAGATAAAAAAAAAAAGTAATACCTGCACTCATGAACCAGTAATTGGTGATTCGGTGAGGGCAGCTAGTTATCCCATTCCTGTGCTTCTGCCGTAGTAGTAAAGTGATGTTGTAAAGACAGCGGGCGAAATGTAATAGGGTGCGATTTTTTAGACAAAAAAAAATCGCACCAAATCGCACCTTTAAAAATCGCATTTTTTGCCGCGAATTCGCATATGTAATGAGATGCGAATTTGCGGCAAAAAAGTGCGATATGGTGCGATTTCGGGCGATTTTTAAGTCCTGAAAATGTGCGATTTTCAGTCATGAAAATCGGCACATTTTCAGTACAGTGCGCTGTGTTGAAAAAAAAAAATAAGAAAAAAAACGGCGTGCGGTCCCCCTCCTAAGCATAACCATCTCTGCGCCTCTCCAGTCCGTGAGCGGGTACCAGCCTGGAGCAGCGCGTCTGCCGGAGAAGATGCCGGGGTCGTTGCCGGGGACCAGGTGAGTAGGATTTCCTTCCTTAGGTACCCCTTTTGGACTACTTCGGATCCTGGACCCCGGAGACATCAGCCCTGGAGCCCAGGACCCCGGACCAGCCCCGGAACCAGGACCAAGGCCCCGGAACCGGACTCTTCTGCCCTGGAGCCCAGGACCCCGGACCAGCCCCGGAACCAGGACCAAGGCCCCGGAACCGGACTCTTCAGCCCTGGAGCCCTGGACCCCGGACCCAGGATCCAGGGACCGACCTACGGGCTCAAGGTAGGTAAGTATCAGTATGTGTGTGTTATGTATGTATTAAACTTTTATTTTTCAGGGTGTCAGTGTGTTTTATTTAACTATTTTTTGTACTGTAGAACTACAAGTGCCAGCGGGCCCTTTAATGCCCCGCATGCGGGGTAGGCTTGCTGGGACTCATAGTTCTACAGTAGAAGACAATAGTTTTTATTCTTTTTTTTACACTTTGCATCAGCCCGATGCCCACCGCCCAGGGGCATCGGGGACAGCCCCGGACTTTCAGCATGGGCTGGTAAGTCCTGGAGGGGGGGATCCCCTTCATTGGGGGGGTCCCCACTTCCCCAGGACCCCTGCCCATGCTGACCAGCCACGGGGATAATGCTTTGGCCGCGGGACCTTATATAATAAGTGTCCCCCGGCTGTGGCATTACCCTGCTGGCTGGTTGGGTCTGGTGCTGGTTCTTAAAATACGGGGCACCCCTAGTCATTTTGTCCCCCGTATTTTGGGAACCAGCGCTGGACCTTGAGCCTGGTGCTGGTTTCATTAAATCAAGGGAACCCCTATTTGTTTGTCCCTCTGATTTTATGATACCAGCACCGGCTTTTTGAGCCCGGGGCTGGTTATGCTTAGGAGGGGGACCGCACGCCGTTTTTTTTCTTTTTTCGTTTTTTTTTTACTATTTTTTTACAACAGAACCATGCACAGATCTCAATGATCTGTGCATGTTTCTGATAAAATCGCCAGGCAGAACCTGGTCTATTTTTTTTTGCGATTTTTAGTAACCTTTACTAAAAATCGCAACCCATTAAATATGCGAGTTCTATCCTTTTTAATGGGAAAACATCCGGATGCGATTTTTAGTCTAACTAAAAATCGCACCTTTAAAAAATGCGATTTTTGCCGCAAATCGCACCCTGCAAAATATGCGATTTTCGGGAAATGCAAGAAAACGACATATTTTGCGGAAAAAATCGCAAAAAAAAAAAAAAACGCCTCCCATCACATTTCGCCCAGCATCTCACTTTACAGCACCGAGGGTCCCAGCGTTTAACAGTCACATAATAAAAAATAAACTACCCTGGATGATTGCACAGAAATGCCTATATGCCTTTTTCCATAGCAGCTATCGAGTGAATACAGTATCCAGATTTCACCGCTGCAAGAATAATAGATTCCTATTATGTGCAATATTAACATAAAGGTAATGTTTTTCTTAACATCTACCTCAACTTTAAAAAAAGCTATCCTGTCTGCTGTCTCCACCAGCCTACTTTGCCTTGTATTAGACAATTACATGTGTCCTTTCCCTGTAAAACACGGCTTTCATACACTCACCGATAGCTAACCTCCGCAGCTTCACACCAAGATCCCTTTGTTCTGCCTAGAACATTGCTGCCAAAATCCCCAGAGCGATATCGTCTTTTGGGGGAAGATGAGAAAACACTTCCCGCTAAGTTTCAGCAGCAGTCATAATAACGCCACTGGAAGAACAATAACTTCTATGTTAACATCTCGGTGACAACGTGTGCTTGGTGTTTACAGCATTACAACGGTTACTGATACAGCGTTAGCATAAGTGAAGTGAAACAAATTGAATGTAATATGCTGCAAAACAATAGCACCGCCAGACAAGGTGTCAGCGCGGAGCAGGGGGAGAACTGCAGGTTGATCTAAGACGAGGTCCTCAGTTTCCGGAGCCTATGGCCCAGCAGCACCGCCAGACAAGGTGTCAGCGCGGAGCAGGGGGAGAACTGCAGGTTGATTTGAGACGAGGTCCTCAGTTTCCGGAGCCTATGGCCCAGCAGAACCGCCAGACAAGGTGTCAGCGCGTAGCAGGGGGAGAACTGCAGGTTGATCTGAGACGAGGTCCTCAGTTTCCGGGCCTATGGCCCAGCAGCACCGCCAGACAAGGTGTCAGCGCGTAGCAGGGGGAGAACTGCAGGTTGATCTGAGACAAGGTCCTCAGTTTCCGGAGCCTATGACCCAGCAGCACCGCCAGACAAGGTGTCAGCGCGGAGCAGGGGGAGAACTGCAGGTTGATCTGAGACGAGGTCTTCAGTTTCCGGAGCCTATGGCCCAGCAGAACCGCCAGACAAGGTGTCAGCGCGGAGCAGGGGGAGAACTGCAGGTTGATCTGAGACGTGGTCCTCAGTTTCCGGAGCCTATGGCCCAGCAGCACCGCCAGACAAGGTGTCAGCGCGGAGCAGGGGGAGAACTGCAGGTTGATCTGAGACGAGGTCCTCAGTTTCCGGAGCCTATGGCCCAGCAGCACCGCCAGACAAGGTGTCAGCGCGGAGCAGGGGGAGAACTGCAGGTTGATCTGAGACGAGGTCCTTAGTTTCCGGAGCCTATGGCCCAGCAGCACCGCCAGACAAGGTGTCAGCGCAGAGCAGGGGGAGAACTGCAGGTTGATCTGAGACGAGGTCCTCAGTTTCCGGAGCCTATGGCCCAGCAGCACCGCCAGACAAGGTGTCAGTGCGGAGCAGGGGGAGAACTGCAGGTTGATCTGAGACGGGGTCCTCAGTTTCCGGAGCCTATGGCCCAGCAGCACCGCCAGACAAGGTGTCAGCGCGGAGCAGGGGGAGAACTGCAGGTTGATCTGAGACGAGGTCCTCAGTTTCCAGAGCCTATGGCCCAGCAGCACTGACAGACAAGGTGTCAGCGCGGAGCAGGGGGAGAACTGCAGGTTGATCTGAGACGAGGTTCTCAATTTCCGGAGCCTATGGCCCAGCAGCACCGCCAGACAAGGTGTCAGCGCGGAGCAGGGGGAGAACTGCAGGTTGATCTGAGACGAGGTCCTCAGTTTCCGGAGCCTATGGCCCAGCAGCACCGCCAGACAAGGTGTCAGCACGGAGCAGGGGAGAACTGCAGGTTGATCTGAGACGAGATCGAGCCTATGGCCCAGCAGTGGTTTGACAATGACGTGACGCGTTTGGGTTCTTATGCTGTGGGCCCCGCTCTATACTCTTTGGGAGGCATGTGGTCTAGGACAAGGATGGGGAACCTTTGGCCCTCCAGCTGTTGTTGAACTACGCATCCCAGCATGCCCTGCTACATTTTTGCTATGTGACCATGCTAAAACTGTTGCAGAGCATGCTGGGATGTGTAGCTCAACAACATCTGGAGGGCCAAAGGTTCCCAATCTCTGAACTAGGTAGACAGTCAATATGTCGCAGGCAAAAGGTCATTGTGGCAATGGTCCACACATAAAATAGGTTGACATGAGTTTTGCAGAATTTGGGCGGATTTTTTTCTACTATACATGTAAAATCCTGGCCAGTGATGCTTGGCAGTGGTTGAGATGGCAGTTGGTACAACTCTCCTATTTGAATTTTGGACAGGGCTGAAGCCCCTCCCCTGGAGCTGCCACTGGTCTGATGCTGTTTTGGGGTAGCAACAGCCCCTGTTTCTCAAAATGGAAACATGCCGCCACCGTTCCCCGTTATGAATGAGTCTGGGATCTCTGATGGAGATTTCCTGGCCTCTAGGTATCACTGTGGAAGCCGGCTTGCACAGACCATGGCGCTTCAGCTGTAAGCACTATTTGTGATATCGCCGCTGCTGATGTAACAGCTCCGCCCACATCTGAATTGGGCTTATTTTCAAAGAAATAATAATAATATGGAAAACAAGCTTTAGATGCAGATTGCATTTGTGTGTGACAGTCCAGCAGTACAGGGATAATAAACACTACCACAACCGTACCACAGGCAGTGAGAGAACGTGAGCACCTGGCATTAGTAAGCACAGAGAACGCTCATCCTTACTCTGTCTTAAGACCTGACTAGAAGCCGCTGATTTCCCCTTTAATTGTCTTCGCCTCTATGACACAAAATTGTCTCACATCAAACAGTTTTTAAGATCCATGCGGTTTCCGCTCGTTGCTACCAAAATATGTCTGCAGGTAATATGCCTCCAGCAATCACAGCCTCCCCCCTATAATTATACAAGGTGGAAGCGACAAGCCCCTCATCACTATGTGATTGCACTTACTGCTTTGGTGATAAACTGTTTGTGACTGATTTACCTTTTTTGTTTCAATTTATCTAATGCCTGAAACCCAAACTCCAGCTCGTATTTCTATATTTACCCTATGCCTAGGCTCCCATTAAACGTGTCGCCTCTCTTCTTTTGACAGCACAACTCGGGATCTATTTGTGGTCATTTGAGGGAGTGTCGCTTCCTGCGATGGGTGTAGCACCACAACCTGTTTTTGGGGCGGGTGTGGGCTGGACCTGGTGACAGTTTAGACTGCAGCTCCGGCTCCTGCACAGTAACAAGAGCCTGGTGCTGCATGTAAGATTACATTGCAGCACACTGCTTCTGTCACTGAGCAGGATCTGGCAGTTTGGTGCCATTGTCAATGGGTGACACCCAATTGTGGCCCGTCTCCCATGATGATGCACTGATTCATTATATGGGTGAGATGCAGTGGCGGTTTTTACCTATGGGCTGCAGGTAAAATCTGCCACTGTCTCTGCCTAAAGTGAAGCCAGATGCCGTCTGTGAGACTGCTCTGGCTTCACTGTGACTGGCAGTGACTTCCTATTGGAAGTCCGACCTGCCAGTCACTGAAGGCAGTCCTACTGGAAGGTGTTCCCTCTCTCCGGGATGCCTCTCTGTGCCCAAATGCGGGGCAGCCCCCAAAATGGGTTCTGCGCATGCAGAGTACCGTGGACAATACTGCACATGCGCCGGACCTGGAAACCTGATTAAGCCTCCAGGGGCTGCTGCAAAGGCAGTCCATGGAGGCTTGGACCAGCGCATATGAAGTTGGCCCTGTGCAGGGACCAGTGGTCAGGACCGGCAGGTGCGGGGAGCATGGTGGGGGAGGGGTGTGGGGGGGGGGGGGGAATTGCAGCAGCCCCCCTCCTCCAAAAGGGTAATGCTGCCCATACATATGTGCGATTGCATTCGATTCGATCTCGGGTTCAATTTCCCTTGAAGCTCAGCATTCGATAAATCGCATGAAAAAAAGCATTTTAATGCATTTGATTTTGCATTCGATCATGCGATTTATCGAATGCACCATTCGATAAAAAAGAGGAGGGGCCAGGAAGTGACCAGAAATCTTCAAGAATCGCACATCGACATTTAAGGTGCGTACACGGGGGCGATTTTGTGTAATATCGCAGGAAATATGGTTGCTAAGCGACCATATTGCCCGTGATGGGAGTGTGCACCGGCGATATATCGCCGGGTACGCACTCCCGTTTTTACCCCTGTAGTGATCGCTGGTCGCAGGAACATGCTCCTGCGACCAGCTGATTACCACTGCCGGGCTCCCCCAGCAGTTTCTTTTTCATCGGCGACCATCTCTGGTCCCTGATGAAAAGGAGGAACTGAGCAATATATCTCCCCTGTGTGTACGGGGCTTTAGAAAAATCGCATGCGCACAAAACAGCATTCGACCGCATGTACAATTCGAGAAATATTATGTGCAATACATAAGACTGTGAGACGCGACATTCGAGCGGCGTTCCCGCGCATTGTGTCGAATGGTACACATTTTGTGCATACAATCATTCGATTTATTGGCCAGATGCGGTCGAAATCGAAGGATTGTATGCGATATCTCACATATGTATGGGCAGTACTAAACCTTGAAAAGAGATACAATAGAGAGTGTTAAGCCAACACCCAATCAGCTCCTATTTGTCATTTTTCAAACACAGCATGTGACATGGCAGTTAGGAGCTGATTGGCTGAGAGTTTATCACTCTCCATTTTATCACTTTTCAAGCTTAGTACATCTGTCCCTATGTCATTGCTGGACCCTTATTTTCATGTGTACAGCAAAGTAAAACTGCAACATAATTTTGCACCATAACACCATTGCCTCTGTGCTCTGTGGACTCCCATTCGACACTGTGGACACAGGGCCTAATTCAGGAAGCAGGGGAACACATTGTGCTTTATTGGCGTACTCACATCTTCATGGCCACACACGTTTAATCCAGTTCAATACCAGCACCTGATCCACGCTGAACGATTCGTTTCTCAATAGAGTGAAAAAAAAGCCCATCTAATATTCATTTTCCTTATTTCCCTATTTTGACGGGAAACCTCACTTTCTAGGTGGCATCAGAAGAATAATGGAAGCAGCGGTAATTTGTTTAGTGCATGACTTGATTCTGATCTTAAATTTGACACTGAACTCTCCAGAGCGCAATTACCATAATTACACTGTTTTACCGAACAATTAATGCACTAATTATTGAAACAGGTCATACTTTATAACGGCTGTAATTTTCCAAACTAAACTGCAAAGTTAAGTGCACCTGTCATGCAGTTTTGAAAAATCTAACATTAATAATAAAAAGCCTAATTGCAAAGCACAGGAACGGGGATGAACACATTGCTGAAACGACACAAGGCTGCGTTCCTCCTTCTATTGGTCATGAATGACTGTAGGCATTACCCAGAACAGAAGCTCCCGCGACATTGATGTCATGTGACCTTTCAAAGACGATGGGCCAGATTCTCTAACCTTCAAAAGTGATAAAACGGAGAGTGATAAACAGCCAGCCAATCAGCTCATGTCTGACATTTTTCAAACACAGTCTGTGACCTGGCAGGTTGGAGCTGATTGGCTGGCTGTTTATCACTCTCCATTTTATCACTTTTGAAGCTTAGAGAATCTGGCCCCCTGTCCTTAAATCCGGCAGTCTGATGGCTTCATAGGATGTCCCCAGGGGGGTACAAAGAGCATTGTCCAAGATGTATTACGCCTGGATAAGAGATAACATTGAAGGTGATAATGCAGCAGCCACTCGGCCCCCAACTGTCATTTTCAGACCCAGCATGTGACTTGCCAGTTAGGGGCTGATTGGTTGGTGCATTAGCACCATACATTTTTATCTCTTCTCCAGCTTAATACATCTGCCCCAGTGCCCCCTAATTCATATTATATCACATTGTAGTGCTACAGAGTATGGATGCCACACAGTTCCCCCCAGTTCATACCCTCATATCTGGGCCCTGCCTCCACCATGACAAAGTGGCGTGATTCGTAGGTCCCCGGGGGGAGGGGGAATCATATCATTAAGTCCCTCCACCTGGAAGGATATTTACATCTCGCCATTGTGGAGCTGCGGGGTCAGAAAAATGCCACAAAGTGACAAACTGCTGTGCAGAGGTACGTACAGTACAGTATATATTACACACAGCGGCATATGTAATAGATAACAGAACACACAACAGATTGCTGGCTTACTAAAGCGTCTAAAAATAAAAAAGTTGATGTTACACGTAGTAACCAATGAGATTCTTTCTATCATTTCTTAGGATGCAATAGAGAAACGATAGACAGAATCTCATTGGTTGCTACGTGCATCATTAACTCTTTTTATTTTTAGACGCTTTAGTAAGCAAGCAATCTGTTGTGTGCCACCGTGTGTAATTGATACTGCACCGTACGTGTGTGCTGACCTCTGCACAGCAGTTTGTCGCTTTGTGGCGTTACCCTGACCCCGTAGCTCCACAATGGCGAGATGTAAATAATACCCTTTCCGGTGTAATGCGCGATATATGTCACATTGTGCCGGAGCAGTTTCTTTCTTGTCTTTCTTTCAGTTTTTCATTTTTTTTTTCATTACAGCATCTTTTTTTTTATATTTGTAGGGGTGGCATTAGCCTTGGGATCAGATGCTTTACAGAGTGGAAAATATTGCTTTATAATAAAAGGAGGATATTGAATAAAGCCAGCTTTAATACCCTGCCTAACAGAACACCCCGATGAATGTAATTGCATTTTAAGCATCCTGATTAAATTTTTTGATCCCTTATTGCATTTGTTTTGCCTGTGAATCTTTTATGAGTATATATTTATATATATAAATATACATATGAAGAAAAAAAAAAAAAAAAGGAAAATGTCTGGAGATTAAAGGATTAGTCGGTTCTTAAGAAGGAACGGCAGCTGCTAAAGTATCCAAATTTAAGCCGTCATTTGGAGGAAAAACTATTGTACTTCTCAGGGTTAGCGAGAACAGAGAGGTGCTTAGACCCCGGGATATTAAACCGCTTCGATTCTAACTCTCCTCCGTTCCCGGTCTTGAGGCTGAGTCGCTGCTTACAAAGTGTGTCTCCTCCTAATTGCTGCTTCGTATCGATTTGGATTGTTGCAGTCTTGTAATTCTTATTAAAAGAGACACAAAAGGGACTGCGGTCGCATTACATGGGCCTGTCAGTCATTTCTATTGAGACATTTACATGTGTATATGCCTACTGTTTGCCTATTGAACCATAATGGCCATAGAGATAATTAGCGGTTGTGGGCAAGACACGTGGACCACACGCTGAGTGGAAGGGACGACTTTACTTTGGCGACCTAGTTTTTCGATGCGGCGTTAAAGCCATCAGGACGTGTAATAGTTGCTATGTCGTTCTATCTGCACAGGGAAATACACTTTGCAAAATAATTTGCGGCCCCAGAGCCTTGTATCTGTCATCATTGCTTTACTGAAGTACGTTCATCAGCGATAGCAACGGCACAACTAGTAGCGGCGTGTACAAATGCCAGGGAACAGAGGATAATGCAAAGGATAAGGGCCTGAGTCATACTTGTGCATTAATGCAGCCACAAATGCATTTTTTTTAAACTTTCTATAGAAGGGGCCACCGAATCCTTCGCAGCTGCCCCCAACTGTATTTTTCCGACAGTAGTTAGGACATACACATGGATATCATCAGTTGTAGGTTGCATTGCACAGTTAGAGTAACAATCCTTGTTAACAGTCCAATGACTAATACTGTAATCCCAGCCTATCACCTGGCCAGCTAGTCTAGCATTAGGAGTATTTTACATGACTTCAGAAACTATTCTTAAAGGCAGCTCACAGGTGCAACTAATCAACTTGGCAGTAGTTGGTTCCTGAGCTCAATCAAAACCTGGACTGGATCCATGTTTAACTACTGTGCCTAAACAGGGAAATTCTATTAACCCTGTCATGACACCTGTCGAATTCCCCCAGAACAGTCCCAACACAACCGCGTGTATCTGCAAATGAATCCGTAATAGTAATCGTGATTTAGTCACTGTACGTGCGTATTACGGCAGTGACTCATGCATGGACCACTGATAATCGCTCACTTGCAAAAACATACAGCTATCAATAATATATATTTGAGCATATACAGTAGCTGTATCTGTAGTAAAATAGCATACACCATCACAATGGTTCGGTGTATCAAGGGGACAAGACTCTTCCTTTGGTGGAAACAGAAGCAGTCCATTATATAACTTAAGGGTTTTGCCAGCAATAGTCCCAGGAATCTCTCTGTACACAGGAAAAGTGAATGAAGGCAAGCATATGGTCACAGACTGAGATTTATATAGCGAAAGGCCCTGTGTACCCAGCAGTTCAAGTTTTGAGAGGTGAGAAGCAGTGGCGGCATTGTGGTTGGGGACATCCGATGCGGTCAAGAGTCCATCCGATGCGGTCAAGAGTCCCCCTGCATGCATCTTCATAAAGGGTGCGTGATTTTGTGGGTAGGGGGTGTAACATCTCAAAAACCATGCTGATATCACTTAACGCGTCTCCTGCACCCCCACACTCCTACTGCGGGGGACTTGACCGCTTTCCAGGGGTCCGGAGTGCCACTTGGTTTTCAGGAGCCTTCTGGCCATTCCGGAAGAGTAAGCAAGTGTGGGTTAGACTAAGCTGATAAGCAGGGCCATCTTAACAGACTTCCAGGCCCTGGGCCCCTACACACCCATTCACAGGAACCAATTAAAACAACTCATAACATGCCCTCCTCCTGTCCTGCGCTGTCCCTCCACCTCCATTCACTGTTTGGCTGTAGGCTGGGAGGCCGGTGCCAGAATACACCTATGAGTTTATATCGCAATCAGAGCAGCCGGTGAGCATTCTCCACCTGCTTCTCAGGAAGCCCCTCGGCCAAGCCCTCCCTGGAATCGTGGAGCCCTAGGCAGCTGCCCCATGTGCCTATACATTACGATGGCCCTGCTGATAAGTGTAGATATGATTGACATACTGTAGTTTGCCTTTTCTTACAACCCATTGGATACCCGTTTTGCCTAGGACGTAATGCTCAGCTTTGCCAATCCTCCTACAATACAGGCACGTCTGTTTAAAATGACCTTTACAATAGAATGAAGCATAAATATGAACACACAATATTGAAGACGGTTTTAGAAGAGTGTTTTGGGAGAAACTGCTGCTTTATGGGTTTAATACAAAGCATGGTTCTAAGCGGTAGAAAGCTGGAGATATTGGTACAGGGGATCACGTTACCTTTTCATCTGCGTGATATTGCCGAGTATCAATATATACAAATCTAACTCTCTTTTAAATCTCTTACTTTTTATGTATTACTAGTTATTTATATAGCGCACACATATTCCGCAGCGCTGTACAGAGAATATTTGAACATTCCCTACCACATGTACACGCACACTCATGCCCCTTTCAGACCGCACTTTTTAACCGGTATTTTGCCATTTTTTAACCGTTTCAGAACGGTAATATGTGCGGTCTGAAAGGTGCAGAGTGATTTTACCGTTTCCAAAATACCGGTTTTTGGAAACGGTAAAAAAGCAGGGTCCTACCCATTTCAGACCCGTTTTTTTAACTCTCTGAACGGGTCTGAAATGGTACCCAGGCAGCAGTGAACACTATTGGTCCCCAGCGCAGTGCATATTTAATGAGCCGGCCGATCATTACATATGTGCATATGTAATCAGCCACTCATTACATATGCACATATGTAATGAGTGGCCGGCTCATTAAATATGCACAGCACTGGATCGGAGCATGCCCTTAACTCCTTCAATGCCAAGAGATTGGTACAGGAGAGGGGCGGGCAGCACCGAGAGACCTGCCCTGGGGAAAGGGGTCTGCCTGCAGCTCCACATGGACTCGTCAGACCGCACTGGCAAGACCCTGTATTTGAAAAGTTTCCAAAAACGGGTCTGCCAGGTAAAAAAAACAGCCAATCCCGGGATTCCCAGGATCTTTGATTTGCCTCCTGACGCCAGGCTGGGAACCGCTTAGAAGCAGCCCTTAAGCAGGCGGGGCTAGGTGGGCAAGGCAGCGGCTGCGCAGGGTGACCTCTAACCTCACGCTGCTCAGCTGCACAAACTGTTTGCACCTGAGCCGAGCGCTGCTGGTGCGAAGAGCTGCCTGGCAGAAAGGGATCAAATGCGCATTTCAATCCCGAAATCCCGGGATAGGAGGCTCCAATGCTTGGATTCAAATTCCACCGATACCAGTATTGGCCAGCAGGAGCGGCAGGCGTGCCAAAATCGCCCCAAAAATTTCAGCCGTGCAATTTTCCGGAGATCCACCCTCTAGTGCTCAGACCTTACTACACACTGCGCTGCTTCTGGCCGGGAGGAGGGGGCTGGCCAGAGTTTGCTGCACATGGGCCTCCACCTTTAAAAAAAAAAAAACTAGCTGTCACCTCTGTGTGAAATCATGATGTCACATGTTCTTGGTGCAGGGCTAGCATAGGGTACACTTTTGCCCTGCTCTTATACTGGTTTACTCCATTCATTGTACTTGTCTCTAGCTCATGTGGGGAGTCTGAATAGGACACCCCGGTGCCCAGCTGCTGCCCCCAGCCTCCTATTGCCTTACCTCACGTAATGGCCCCTGGGAAAGTGGGCAAGTCCCCTGCATACTCTCCAAAGCCCTCGCAGACCCCCCCGGAGTCCAGAAGTCTGTGGGGAGGGGACGGGACTAAAATTATGCAAATTGACTAATTTTAGTCCCCCCCTCCCTATGGACCGGACTTTGTGTGGATTGGGGGCGAGGCTTTGTGACGTCAGCCTTGTCCCCGCCCCCTGACGTGCAGCATTGGGTCTCCCCTCTGGGCTTCTCCTGGAGAGGCAACTTTAAAAGTCAGTAAGTATGCCGTGACATCATGTCGACACTGGCGGCAAGGGTGCAGAATTACCCCGGTGTGGCACAAGCTCATCCCAGGAAGCAGGGGGGGGGGGGGGACAGGCAGGCTGCTGGAAGGAAGAGCACAGTTTGCAGTCCATTGCACGTTGTCATCCAGTTGTAAATGACTCGCATTGATTTCTAATTAAGCGGCTACATCCATGTGTTCTCAGTTGCACCACTTATGAGAGGTGAATGTCATTTCCATGAGAGAGAAACATCACAGTGCGGAAGCATAACATTTTGTGCTTAAACTTGCAATAATGTTGGCTACATATATAGGTCAGAGAAGTAATTAGAATTACTTACACACGGCAAAGCAGATGTAAAAAAGATCCCCATAACATTTATTTTCTGCAAGTATTTTAACCATTTCCTTTCCAGCGAGCTAAATAACGTTCAACAATTCTGGTAGCCGAGGAATAAAACACACAGGACAGGAGACACGGAGAAGGCCAAAGAGGAGAAGTACAGATGGGGGGGTTACAGGGGTACAGCATGACAAATTTACATCCTGCCCCTTTCCCTGACTGTACGTTACCTCAACATGAAGCACTGCAGGAGGCGGAGTCACATTGACACAATGCGACACACAGTTTTGCGTACACGTTCCACATCTGTGTGTGTGTGTGTGTGTGTGTGTGGGTGTAGCTTTATACCAGATTCTGTGTCGTATTCCATTTAGAGAGGCATTTCACTATCAGTAGAAAAAGAAAAGGTTGCTCTACCAGAGAGCAGTAAGGGCGCCTGTAGTATGTGGTGTTTCTCCAAGCGGCTGCTGGGGTACAGGGGAAGTCACTCCTTGCGTGTTTTTTACAAGTGATTGTAAAACAAAAAGAGGATCGAGAGAGCAGCGCTAGGTATACAGTGAAAGAATTGACCAGTTTGCAATGAAAAATTATTTTATATAGCAAATAAAAATGTATATAAACATGTACATACAATCACATATAATATGACATAATAGAAAAAGGTTATAAAAAGGTAATAAAAGAATTCTCACTCTTAGATTGGATCGAAATCTGTAGGGGCCAATGCCCAATTGGATGTCAGTCCGAATGGAAAGTGCACTTAGCCATTAATCTTTCTGCTGTGTTGGGAAAACAGGAATCAGGGGTATTGTTGGGGGGAAGTCCACCGGTCCTCTCTATTGGTGCGGATGGATGTTGATGCCGCTGGAGGAGTCGATGGAGGGATATCCGTACTGTGACCCTCAGGAGTTCCTCTGTCAGTTTTGTGGAAGGCTTCGTTTGGCTCAATGCCCGGTTTGAACACCTCCTATTTGTGGTGAAAAGTCACTGTTGATATGATAAAGGAGGGTGGGCGTCTGTTCTCCGATCTGGACTTGATTTGGGGGGGGGGGCAGGACTCTCTGACAGGTGGCTGGGATGGTGGTATGCTCACCTGGAGGGATACACTGCCAATAACCCCAGTCGCTTGTGATGGAGACGGCCAAGCTCTTAATGAAGGGACACTATTCTCAAACAGGTTTGCGGGAGATGGCGTGGGTCACCTGGAGTTTAGTGTGCTGTGGGAGATCCTGGAGGGAGAGTCAAAATGAAAAGTTCCCAGTTTTAGGCAGAAGTGGACTGAGAGTAGTTGGAGGTCCAATCAGGTAAGAGTGAGAGGCTGCAACTAACGCGTTTCGCCACTAGCTTGTGGCCTTTGAAAAAGCCACAAGCTAGTGGCGAAACGCGTTAGGTGCAGCCTCTCACTCTTACCTGATTGGACCTCCAACTACTCTCAGTCCACTTCTGCCTAAAACTGGGAACTTTTCATTTTGACTCTCCCTCCAGGATCTCCCACAGCACACTAAACTCCAGGTGAGCCACGCCATCTCCTGCCACCTGTTTGAGAATAGTGTCCCTTCATTAAGAGCTTGGCCGTCTCCATCACAAGCGACTGGTGTTATTGGCAGTGTATCCCTCCAGGTGAGCATACCACCATCCCAGCCACCTGTCAGAGAGTCCTGCCCCCCCCCCCCCCCCCCAAAAATCAAGTCCAGATCGGAGAACAGACGCCCACCCTCCTTTATCATATCAACAGTGACTTTTCACCACAAATAGGAGGTGTTCAAACCGGGCATTGAGCCAAACGAAGCCTTCCACAAAACTGACAGAGAAACTCCTGAGGGTCACAGTACGGATATCCCTCCATCGACTCCTCCAGCGGCATCAACATTCATCCGCACCAATAGAGAGGACCGGTGGACTTCCCCCCAACAATACCCCTGATTCCTGTTTTCCCAACACAGCAGAAAGATTAATGGCTAAGTGCACTTTCCATTCGGACTGACATCCAATTGGGCATTGGCCCCTACAGATTTCGATCCAATCTAAGAGTGAGAATTCTTTTATTACCTTTTTATAACCTTTTTTATTATGTCATATTATATGTGATTGTATGTACATGTTTATATTCATTTTTATTTGCTATATAAAATAATTTTTCATTGCAAACTGGTCAATTCTTTCACTGTATACCTAGCGCTGCTCTCTCGATCCTCTATTTCACTATCAGTGCCAGATTATGCCTTCGGGGGGCCTGGGGCACTTTAGACAGGGGGGTCCCCTTACATTTGTCATTACTGCCCGCAAACTGCATGAGAGAATATTACACTGTCAAAACACACAGTAAAGGCAGTATAAACTTGGTCAATGGGTAACTGCAGGGGGATATATATATATATATATATATATATATACACACACACACATACATATGTAACACATGAAAAGCCTGTGTTTGTCCCTCTGCACCTTACTCTGTAGGACTGTAGGAGACCTCACAGTCCCAGTGTTGTCTCTAATTAAAAACCCTCCCATGACTAGGCTGCTGCTGCTGTCGTCCATGGGACTGGGAAGCATGTAATGAGCTCCACCAAGCAGAGCTCAGCACAAACCTCTCAGCCTCCGCCCTCTTGTTCAAAGTGCCATGTGACTTATTCAACTCCTAGTAATGCAGTCAGTGTGCCTTGGCATCCAATGCTCAACACCAGTAATCATTGTCACATTGGCAGATAGGTGAAGCTGCAGCACTACCCCACTCCCATGCACAAAACCTTTATCTAAAAAAAAATATATATATATATATGTATGTATATATATATTTTTAAATACATGCCAACCACAGGGGGCCCCTAGCTATAGGAGGGCCCAGGGGTACTGACCCCCTTTGCCCCCCCCTTTAATCCAGCCCTGTTCACTATAATATCCCAAGACCCCCTTCTTCAGGCCCCCTATCAGAGCTTCATTATAAGCAAGTCTGTGTCCGAGCCTACAAAACAGCTAGAAAAACATGATTTCCCCCATGTAAGTTAGTTCATTAATGCAGCACCAAAAACAAAACAAATTAAAAAATAAATTGATTCGCTTACTGACTTGAAGACAGGTTGGATTTGTGTCACATGTCACGGTCCCTCTATATTATGTAACATCCCGACATCTACGTGTCATGACCTTTTGTCCTTTAGACTTTCAGCTGAAGTATTTCCTGAGCCCAAAGGGTGGAATTGCTCTTTGATATGAATGATTTGGACAACCATTGGAGGTCACTTGCCCATCACAAATGCCAGTTCATACGCGCCCCTGGCCCTTGCACAAATTATTAAGACGTAAGCCATCAATCATCCTTTTGCTCCATGAAGCACATACATGATGTTACGTCTATAGTCTGCCATAAGGGTAATCTTACAGTATGTGTTCT
Source organism: Crinia signifera (assembly GCF_055691185.1). Taxonomy (NCBI): domain Eukaryota; kingdom Metazoa; phylum Chordata; class Amphibia; order Anura; family Myobatrachidae; genus Crinia; species Crinia signifera. Next base: position 176,751,088 of record NC_139223.1, on the reverse strand, counting down.
AACAGCAGGGAGCACACGCAGAGCATAGACATTGGGCAAGCTCATTGACAAACCGGCATGTAACATTATTACACACATGTAAAGTTGATGAGAGTAGGGTACATTAATTACGCCTGGTGAAGTGATAAAGTGGAAGGTGATAATGCAGCAACCAATCAGCTCCAAAATATGTTACAGGCTGGGTTTGAAAAATGACAGCTGGGTACTGATTGGCTGCTGCATTATCACCTTCCACTTTATCACTTCACCAGGCATAATACATCTACCCCAGAATCAGAGATGCAGGCAGATCATAGTGCGTGGCTGCGATTACTCACGCATTCTCAAGTGCCAACATATGCAAATGCCAGTGTAAGCCATATTGGGCTACCCTCCCAGAATGGACGGGAGGCAACCGAAAATCAGGTGGCAACTCGCAAGTACCTCACATCCTGCCTGGTCCCTTGTACACCCCCCCCCCCTCCCCCGGCATAGGTGCCGATTTATGTTTTTGCTGGAGGGTGCTCAAGCCAAAAGTATAGAGGAGTGGCTTCATGGGGAAGGGGTGTGGCCACAAAATAATACCAATCTATATTACGAGCACAGTTGTCTCCAATATTCAAATTACGGGAACAGAGTTACAAATACATAAATGCCCCCACAGTGCAGGTACATAAATGCCCCCACAGTGCAGGTACATAAATGCCCCCCCAGTGCAGGTACATAAATGCCCCCACAGTGCAGGTACATAAATGCCCCCACAGTGTAGGTACATAAATGCCCCCACAGTGCAGGTACATAAATGCCCCCACAGTGCAGGTACATAAATGCCCCCACAGTGCAGGTACATAAATGCCCCCACAGTGCAGGTACATAAATGCCCCCACAGTGTAGGTACATAAATGCCCCCACAGTGCAGGTACATAAATGCCCCCACAGTGCAGGTACATAAATGCCCCCACAGTGTAGGTACATAAATGCCCCCACAGTGCAGGTACATAAATGCCCCCACAGTGCAGGTACATAAATGCCCCCACAGTGCAGGTACATAAATGCCCCCACAGTGCAGGTACATAAATGCCCCCACAGTGCAGGTACTCCGCGGACAGAAAACACTCTTCCCGGCATACTATTTCCCAGGTGGCGGGTCTGGCGATGTGGGTGCTGCAGCCTCAAACTAGCAAGTTAATCTGGTGGCCCAGCAGCGGGACTCGGTCCCGTGGGTGCTCATCAATTTCCGTGGGTGCTTGGGCCCTTGAGCACCCACAGAATCGTCACCTATGCCCCTTGGCCATCAGTACAAATTCCAGAAATCGCGTCGGGGAGGGCCAAAATATTTTGCATGGGGGCAGGCCTCCATGACATTATACCGTAGTCTGTCCCCATCCCCAAATATCGATTTTGACTGCTGCAGTTTACATTATCGCAAACGTGTCTAACGTGCCAGCAGTAACAGTCTTCTAGGCTTTTCGAACATGCGGAGGAGCACAAAAATACCCCAACCGCGCAAACATCGGCGCTGCAATTGCTCTCAATACATAGGGCTAGAACCAATTTCGATGGTGCGACCAATGGTGACGTTTAAGGATGCATTAATTGGCCCGTGGGTCAGTAACCTTTTCGTCACTTCAAGTTGTGTAATGTACTAGATCCAACTTTTTGGAAATTCTACTTTGGTAGTGTCTATGTAACATCAGCTCAGCACGGACGGTGTAATGGTTAGCATTACTGCCTCACAGTGCTGAGGTCATGGGTTCTATCCCCACCATGTGTTATATATACGGGGCAGTACGGATGGTGTAATGGTTACATTACTGCCCCACCATGTGTTATATATACGGGGCAGTACGGCTGGTGTAATGGTTAGCATTACTGCCTCACAGCGCTGAGGTCATGGGTTCAATCCTCACCATGTGTTATATATACGGGGCAGTACGGATGGTGTAATGGTTAGCATTACTGCCTCACAGCACTGAGGTCATGGGTTCTATTCCCACCATGTGTTATATATACGGGGCAGTACGGATGGTGTAATGGTTAGCATTACTGCTTCACAGCACTGAGGTCATGGGTTCTATCCCCACCATGTGTTATATATACGGGGCAGTACGGACGTGTAATGGTTAGCATTACTGCCTCACAGCGCTGAGGTCATGGGTTCTATCCCCACCATGTGTTATATATATGGGTTCTATCCTCACCATGTGTTATATATACGGGGCAGTACGGATGGTGTAACGGTTAGTATTATTGCCTCACAGTGCTGAGCTCATGGGTTCTATCCCACCATGTGTTATATATAGGGGGCAGTACGGATGGTGTAATGGTTAGTATTACTGCCTCACAGTGCTGAGGTCATGGGTTCTATCCCACCATGTGTTATATATAGGGGGCAGTACGGATGGTGTAATGGTTACATTACTGCCTCACAGTGCTGAGGTCATGGGTTCTATTCCCACCATGTGTTATATATACGGAGCAGCACGGATGGTGTAATGGTTAGCATTACCGCCTCACAGCACTGAGGTCATGGGTTAGATTCCCACCATGTGTTATATATACGGGGCAGTACGGATGGTGTAATGGTTAGCATTACTGCCTCACAGCACTGAGGTCATGGGTTCTATCCTCACCATGTGTTATATATATGGGGCAGTACGGATGGTGTAACGGTTAGTATTACTGCCTCACAGTGCTGAGGTCATGGGTTCTATCCCCACCATGTGTTATATATACGGGGCAGTACGGACGGTGTAATGGTTAGCATTACTGCCTCACAGCACTGAGGTCATGGGTTCTATCCCCACCATGTGTTATATATACGGGGCAGTACGGACGGTGTAATGGTTAGCATTACTGCCTCACAGTGCTGAGGTCATGGGTTCAATTCCCACCGTGGCCCTAACTGTGCGGAGTTTAAATAATACTAATAATATTTTCTGTCCATTTCTTGTTAATTTACATCACCCCTGCGTACCGCGTGCGTAACCTTCCTGGTGCGTAACCACCCTTGCGTACCGCGTGCGTAACCTTCCTGGTGCCATAGAAATAAATAAAAGATCACGCAAAATCTCTGCATCTCGGTTACATGTTTCTACAAATGAGACAAATTTAAGCATCTATTCACACGTTCGTTTTTCCGATCTCTCTGGTAATTCCAACAACATTTCTGAAATTTTTTTTTTGCAAATGTCTGCACAAAAAAAGGTTAAACTTTTGAGAAGCCTATTAAACGTTATGCAAAGATAAGCGCGGAAGCGGTGTAGGGGGCTAATGGGTTCTGGTTATTTTTTGACAGCCTTACTCGCACTTGGGAAAATGGCAGAATGCATTGTGACAGTGGTTGCCCTGGTTACAAATTTGACTGTCACTTACACTGTATTGTAACAATGTACCAGGGCAAATATATTTCTATTGCATGTGGTGTAATGAGATTTTTTTTCCTCCCTTCGCAGTTAATAGCCTTTCTTCTATTTGTTTACCGATTCTTAGCTTTATGAATGTGGACAGGAGAGAGTAAGCTATTTAGTCTGAGGGAGGGACGGTGAGTGCTGGCAGACAGACATAAACATGCCTCCTTCTAAGGACAGCGAGGATATTAACTCCTTTGTCTTACTTCTCTGCACAGTGATGGGAACGTATCAGCATGTGATACTACTGCGTTAGAGAAGTGCATACCCTCCAACATGACCCATTCCATTAGGTACAAAATGCTCTGTTCCTGGACTTCCCTGCCAGTGACAGTTACTGCACCAGGAAGTGATGGATAGGATTAGGTATTAGGGGGAGGTTTAGGGTTCGGCACCAGGAAGTGATGGATAGGATTAGGGATTAGGGGGAGGTTTAGGGTTAGGCACCAGGAAGTGATGGATAGGATTAGGTATTAGGGGGAGGTTTAGGGTTAGGCACCAGGAAGTGATGGATATGATCAAGTATTAGGGGGAGGTTTAGGGTTAGGCACCAGGAAGTGATGGATAGGATTAGGTATTAGGGGGAGGGTTAGGGTTAGGCACCAGGAAGTGATGGATAGGATTAGGTATTAGGGGGAGGGTTAGGCACCAGGAAGTGATGGATAGGATTAGGTATTAGGGGGAGGGTTAGGGTTAGGCACCAGGAAGTGATGGATAGGATTAGGTATTAGGGGGAGGGTTAGGCACCAGGAAGTGATGGATAGGATTAGGTATGAGGGGGAGGTTAGGGTTAGGCACCAGGAAGTGATGGATAGGATTAGGTATGAGGGGGAGGTTAGGGTTAGGCACCAGGAAGTGATGGATAGGATTAGGTATTAGGGGGAGGTTTAGGGTTAGGCACCAGGAAGTGATGGATAGGATTAGGTATTAGGGGGAGGGTTCCGCACCAGGAAGTGATGGATAGGATTAGGTATTAGGGGGAGGTTTAGGGTTAGTCACCAGGAAGTGATGGATAGGATTAGGTATTAGGGGGAGGGTTAGGCACCAGGAAGTGATGGATAGGATTAGGTATTAGGGGGAGGTTTAGGGTTAGGCACCAGGAAGTGATGGATAGGATCAGGTATTAGGGGGAGGTTTAGGGTTAGGCACCAGGAAGTGATGGATAGGATTAGGTATTAGGGGGAGGGTTAGGCACCAGGAAGTGATGGATAGGATTAGGTATTAGGGGGAGGGTTAGGCACCAGGAAGTGATGGATAGGATTAGGTATTAGGGGGAGGTTTAGGGTTAGGCACCAGGAAGTGATGGATAGGATTAGGTATTAGGGGGAGGGTTAGGCACCAGGAAGTGATGGATAGGATTAGGTATTAGGGGGAGGGTTAGGCGCCAGGAAGTGATGGATAGGATTAGGTATTAGGGGGAGGGTTAGGGTTAGGCACCAGGAAGTGATGGATAGGATTAGGTATTAGGGGGAGGGTTAGGCACCAGGAAGTGATGGATAGGATTAGGTATTAGGGGGAGGGTTAGGCACCAGGAAGTGATGGATAGGATTAGGTATTAGGGGGAGGGTTAGGGTTAGGCACCAGGAAGTGATGGATAGGATTAGGTATTAGGGGGAGGTTTAGGGTTAGGCACCAGGAAGTGATGGATAGGATTAGGTATTAGGGGAGGTTAGGGTTAGGCACCAGGAAGTGATGGATAGGATTAGGTATTAGGGGGAGGGTTAGGCACCAGGAAGTGATGGATAGGATTAGGTATTAGGGGGAGGGTTAGGCACTAGGAAGTGATGGATAGGATTAGGTATTAGGGGGAGGTTTAGGGTTAGGCACCAGGAAGTGATGGATAGGATTAGGTATTAGGGGGAGGGTTAGGCACCAGGAAGTGATGGATAGGATTAGGTATTAGGGGGAGGTTTAGGGTTAGGCACCAGGAAGTGATGGATAGGATTATGTATTAGGGGGAGGTTTAGGGTTAGGCACCAGGAAGTGATGGATAGGATTAGGTATTAGGGGGAGGTTTAGGGTTAGGCACCAGGAAGTGATGGATAGGATCAGGTATTAGGGGGAGGTTTAGGGTTAGGCACCAGGAAGTGATTGATAGGATTAGGTATTAGGGGGAGGGTTAGGGTTAGGCACCAGGAAGTGATGGATAGGATTAGGTATTAGGGGGAGGTTTAGGGTTAGGCACCAGGAAGTGATGGATAGGATCAGGTATTAGGGGGAGGTTAGGGTTAGGCACCAGGAAGTGATGGATAGGATTAGGTATGAGGGGGAGGTTTAGGGTTAGGCACCAGGAAGTGATGGATAGGATTAGGTATTAGGGGGAGGGTTAGGCACCAGGAAGTGATGGATAGGATTAGGTATGAGGGGGAGGTTAGGGTTAGGCACCAGGAAGTGATGGATAGGATTAGGTATGAGGGGGAGGTTAGGGTTAGGCACCAGGAAGTGATGGATAGGATTAGGTATTAGGGGGAGGTTTAGGGTTAGGCACCAGGAAGTGATGGATAGGATTAGGTATTAGGGGGAGGGTTCGGCACCAGGAAGTGATGGATAGGATTAGGTATTAGGGGGAGGTTTAGGGTTAGGCACCAGGAAGTGATGGATAGGATTAGGTATTAGGGGGAGGGTTAGGCACCAGGAAGTGATGGATAGGATTAGGTATTAGGGGGAGGTTTAGGGTTAGGCACCAGGAAGTGATGGATAGGATCAGGTATTAGGGGGAGGTTTAGGGTTAGGCACCAGGAAGTGATGGATAGGATTAGGTATTAGGGGGAGGGTTAGGCACCAGGAAGTGATGGATAGGATTAGGTATTAGGGGGAGGGTTAGGCACCAGGAAGTGATGGATAGGATTAGGTATTAGGGGGAGGTTTAGGGTTAGGCACCAGGAAGTGATGGATAGGATTAGGTATTAGGGGGAGGGTTAGGCACCAGGAAGTGATGGATAGGATTAGGTATTAGGGGGAGGGTTAGGCGCCAGGAAGTGATGGATAGGATTAGGTATTAGGGGGAGGGTTAGGGTTAGGCACCAGGAAGTGATGGATAGGATTAGGTATTAGGGGGAGGGTTAGGCACCAGGAAGTGATGGATAGGATTAGGTATTAGGGGGAGGGTTAGGGTTAGGCACCAGGAAGTGATGGATAGGATTAGGTATTAGGGGGAGGGTTAGGCACCAGGAAGTGATGGATAGGATTAGGTATTAGGGGGAGGGTTAGGCACCAATAAGTGATGGATAGGATTAGGTATTAGGGGGAGGTTTAGGGTTAGGCACCAGGAAGTGATGGATAGGATTAGGTATTAGGGGAGGTTAGGGTTAGGCCAGGGTTGCCGACTTATAAATGCTCCTCTCCGGGAGAAGCCCGGAGAGGAGACTTTCCTTACCCGATCGGGGGGCGGGGCTTGACTGTGACGTCATTAAGCCCCGCCCACATTACGAGAAACAGGCAAAATGACTGATCTCTATGGAGGGGGCGGGGCTTAAATGACGTGATTGTGCCATTTTAGCCCCTCCCCCTCCTCTGAGACCCGCGGATTGCGGCATTTAAATGCCGCGATTCGGGGGGCTCAGGGGGTCCACCAGATTCCGGGAGGGTTGCCCACCCTTCCGGGGGGCCGGGAGAAGGACACGATTTTCGGGAGACTCCCGGGAATTTCGGGAGGGTCGGCAACCCTGGGTTAGGCACCAGGAAGTGATGGATAGGATTAGGTATTAGGGGGAGGGTTAGGCACCAGGAAGTGATCGATAGGATTAGGTATTAGGGGGAGGGTTAGGCACTAGGAAGTGATGGATAGGATTAGGTATTAGGGGGAGGTTTAGGGTTAGGCACCAGGAAGTGATGGATAGGATTAGGTATTAGGGGGAGGGTTAGGCACCAGGAAGTGATGGATAGGATTAGGTATTAGGGGGAGGTTTAGGGTTAGGCACCAGGAAGTGATGGATAGGATTAGGTATTAGGGGGAGGTTTAGGGTTAGGCACCAGGAAGTGATGGATAGGATTAGGTATTAGGGGAAGGTTAGGGTTCGGCGCCAGGAAGTGATGGATAGGATTAGGTATTAGGGGGAGGTTTAGGGTTCGGCACCAGGAAGTGATGGATAGGATTAGGGATTGGGGGAGGGTTAGGGTTCGGCACCAGGAAGTGATGGATAGGATTAGGTATTAGGGGGAGGTTTAGGGTTCGGCACCAGGAAGTGATGGATAGGATTAGGTATTAGGGGGAGGTTTAGGGTTAGGCACCAGGAAGTGATGGATAGGATTAGGTATTAGGGGAAGGTTAGGGTTCGGCGGCAGGAAGTGATGGATAGGATTAGGTATTAGGGGGAGGGTTAGGCACCTGGAAGTGATGGATAGGATTAGGTAGTAGGGGGAGGATTAGGGTTCGGCACCAGGAAGTGATGGATAGGATTAGGTATTAGGGGGAGGTTTAGGGTTAGGCACCAGGAAGTGATGGATAGGATTAGGTATTAGGGGAGGTTAGGGTTAGGCACCAGGAAGTGATGGATAGGATTAGGTATTAGGGGGAGGATTAGGGTTCGGCACCAGGAAGTGATGGATAGGATTAGGTATTAGGGGGAGGATTAGGGTTCGGCACCAGGAAGTGATGGATAGGATTAGGTATTAGGGGAGGTTAGGGTTAGGCACCAGGAAGTGATGGATAGGATTAGGTATTAGGGGGAGGGTTAGGCACCAGGAAGTGATGGATAGGATTAGGTATTAGGGGGAGGGTTAGGGTTCGGCACCAGGAAGTGATGGATAGGATTAGGTATTAGGGGGAGGTTTAGGGTTAGGCACCAGGAAGTGATGGATAGGATTAGGTATTAGGGGGAGGTTTAGGGTTAGGCACCAGGAAGTGATGGATAGGATTAGGTATTAGGGGGAGGTTTAGGGTTCGGCACCAGGAAGTGATGGATAGGATTAGGTATTAGGGGGAGGGTTAGGCACCAGGAAGTGATGGATAGGATTAGGTATTAGGGGGAGGGTTAGGCACCAGGAAGTGATGGATAGGATTAGGGATTGGGGGAGGGTTAGGGTTCGGCACCAGGAAGTGATGGATAGGATTAGGTATTAGGGGGAGGTTTAGGGTTCGGCACCAGGAAGTGATGGATAGGATTAGGTATTAGGGGGAGGTTTAGGGTTCGGCACCAGGAAGTGATGGATAGGATTAGGGATTGGGGGAGGGTTAGGGTTCGGCACCAGGAAGTGATGGATAGGATTAGGTATTAGGGGGAGGTTTAGGGTTCGGCACCAGGAAGTGATGGATAGGATTAGGTATTAGGGGGAGGGTTAGGGTTAGGCACCAGGAAGTGATGGATAGGATTACGTATTAGGGGGAGGGTTAGGCACCAGGAAGTGATGGATAGGATTAGGTATTAGGGGGAGGTTTAGGGTTCGGCACCAGGAAGTGATGGATAGGATTAGGGATTAGGGGGAGGTTTAGGGTTCGGCACCAGGAAGTGATGGATAGGATTAGGTATTAGGGGGAGGTTTAGGGTTCGGCACCAGGAAGTGATGGATAGGATTAGGGATTGGGGGAGGGTTAGGGTTAGGCACCAGGAAGTGATGGATAGGATTAGGTATTAGGGGAGGTTAGGGTTCGGCACCAGGAAGTGATGGATAGGATTAGGTATTAGGGGGAGGTTTAGGTTTCGGCACCAGGAAGTGATGGATAAAGATTAGGTATTAGGGGGAGGCTTAGGGTTAGGCACCAGGAAGTGATGGATAGGATTACGTATTAGGGGGAGGGTTAGGCACCAGGAAGTGATGGATAGGATTAGGTATTAGGGGGAGGGTTAGGCACCAGGAAGTGATGGATAGGATTAGGTATTAGGGGGAGGTTTAGGGTTAGGCACCAGGAAGTGATGGATAGGATTAGGTATTAGGGGGAGGGTTAGGGTTCGGCACCAGGAAGTGATGGATAGGATTAGGTATTAGGGGGAGGTTTAGGGTTCGGCACCAGGAAGTGATGGATATGATTAGGTATTAGGGGGAGGTTTAGGGTTAGGCACCAGGAAGTGATGGATAGGATTAGGTATTAGGGGGAGGGTTAGGCACCAGGAAGTGATGGATAGGATTAGGTATTAGGGGGAGGTTTAGGGTTCGGCACCAGGAAGTGATGGATAGGATTAGGGGGAGGTTTAGGGTTCGGCACCAGGAAGTGATGGATAGGATTAGGTATTAGGGGGAGGTTTAGGGTTAGGCACCAGGAAGTGATGGATAGGATTAGGTATTAGGTGGAGGATTAGGGTTCGGCACCAGGAAGTGATGGATAGGATTAGGTATTAGGGGGAGGGTTAGGGTTAGGCACCAGGAAGTGATGGATAGGATTAGGTATTAGGGGGAGGTTTAGGGTTAGGTACCAGGAAGTTATGGATAGGATTAGGTATTAGGGGAAGGTTTAGGGTTCGGCACCAGGAAGTGATGGATAGGATTAGGTATTAGGGGAGGTTAGGGTTAGGCACCAGGAAGTGATGGATAGGATTAGGTATTAGGGGGAGGGTTAGGCACCAGGAAGTGATCGATAGGATTAGGTATTAGGGGGAGGGTTAGGCACTAGGAAGTGATGGATAGGATTAGGTATTAGGGGGAGGTTTAGGGTTAGGCACCAGGAAGTGATGGATAGGATTAGGTATTAGGGGAAGGTTAGGGTTCGGCGCCAGGAAGTGATGGATAGGATTAGGTATTAGGGGGAGGTTTAGGGTTCGGCACCAGGAAGTGATGGATAGGATTAGGTATTAGGGGGAGGGTTAGGCACCAGGAAGTGATGGATAGGATTAGGTATTAGGGGGAGGTTTAGGGTTAGGCACCAGGAAGTGATGGATAGGATTAGGTATTAGGGGGAGGTTTAGGGTTAGGCACCAGGAAGTGATGGATAGGATTAGGTATTAGGGGAAGGTTAGGGTTCGGCGCCAGGAAGTGATGGATAGGATTAGGTATTAGGGGGAGGTTTAGGGTTCGGCACCAGGAAGTGATGGATAGGATTAGGGATTGGGGGAGGTTTAGGGTTCGGCACCAGGAAGTGATGGATAGGATTAGGTATTAGGGGGAGGTTTAGGGTTCGGCACCAGGAAGTGATGGATAGGATTAGGTATTAGGGGGAGGGTTAGGCACCAGGAAGTGATGGATAGGATTAGGTAGTAGGGGGAGGATTAGGGTTCGGCACTAGGAAGTGATGGATAGGATTAGGTATTAGGGGGAGGTTTAGGGTTAGGCACCAGGAAGTGATGGATAGGATTAGGTATTAGGGGAGGTTAGGGTTAGGCACCAGGAAGTGATGGATAGGATTAGGTATTAGGGGGAGGATTAGGGTTCGGCACCAGGAAGTGATGGATAGGATTAGGTATTAGGGGGAGGATTAGGGTTCGGCACCAGGAAGTGATGGATAGGATTAGGTATTAGGGGAGGTTAGGGTTAGGCACCAGGAAGTGATGGATAGGATTAGGTATTAGGGGGAGGGTTAGGCACCAGGAAGTGATGGATAGGATTAGGTATTAGGGGGAGGGTTAGGGTTCGGCACCAGGAAGTGATGGATAGGATTAGGTATTAGGGGGAGGTTTAGGGTTAGGCACCAGGAAGTGATGGATAGGATTAGGTATTAGGGGGAGGTTTAGGGTTAGGCACCAGGAAGTGATGGATAGGATTAGGTATTAGGGGGAGGTTTAGGGTTCGGCACCAGGAAGTGATGGATAGGATTAGGTATTAGGGGGAGGGTTAGGCACCAGGAAGTGATGGATAGGATTAGGTATTAGGGGGAGGGTTAGGCACCAGGAAGTGATGGATAGGATTAGGGATTGGGGGAGGGTTAGGGTTCGGCACCAGGAAGTGATGGATAGGATTAGGTATTAGGGGGAGGTTTAGGGTTCGGCACCAGGAAGTGATGGATAGGATTAGGTATTAGGGGGAGGTTTAGGGTTCGGCACCAGGAAGTGATGGATAGGATTAGGGATTGGGGGAGGGTTAGGGTTCGGCACCAGGAAGTGATGGATAGGATTAGGTATTAGGGGGAGGTTTAGGGTTCGGCACCAGGAAGTGATGGATAGGATTAGGTATTAGGGGGAGGGTTAGGATTAGGCACCAGGAAGTGATGGATAGGATTACGTATTAGGGGGAGGGTTAGGCACCAGGAAGTGATGGATAGGATTAGGTATTAGGGGGAGGTTTAGGGTTCGGCACCAGGAAGTGATGGATAGGATTAGGGATTAGGGGGAGGTTTAGGGTTCGGCACCAGGAAGTGATGGATAGGATTAGGTATTAGGGGGAGGTTTAGGGTTCGGCACCAGGAAGTGATGGATAGGATTAGGGATTGGGGGAGGGTTAGGGTTAGGCACCAGGAAGTGATGGATAGGATTAGGTATTAGGGGAGGTTAGGGTTCGGCACCAGGAAGTGATGGATAGGATTAGGTATTAGGGGGAGGTTTAGGTTTCGGCACCAGGAAGTGATGGATAAAGATTAGGTATTAGGGGGAGGCTTAGGGTTAGGCACCAGGAAGTGATGGATAGGATTACGTATTAGGGGGAGGGTTAGGCACCAGGAAGTGATGGATAGGATTAGGTATTAGGGGGAGGGTTAGGCACCAGGAAGTGATGGATAGGATTAGGTATTAGGGGGAGGTTTAGGGTTAGGCACCAGGAAGTGATGGATAGGATTAGGTATTAGGGGGAGGGTTAGGGTTCGGCACCAGGAAGTGATGGATAGGATTAGGTATTAGGGGGAGGTTTAGGGTTCGGCACCAGGAAGTGATGGATAGGATTAGGTATTAGGGGGAGGTTTAGGGTTAGGCACCAGGAAGTGATGGATAGGATTAGGTATTAGGGGGAGGGTTAGGCACCAGGAAGTGATGGATAGGATTAGGTATTAGGGGGAGGTTTAGGGTTCGGCACCAGGAAGTGATGGATAGGATTAGGGGGAGGTTTAGGGTTCGGCACCAGGAAGTGATGGATAGGATTAGGTATTAGGGGGAGGTTTAGGGTTAGGCACCAGGAAGTGATGGATAGGATTAGGTATTAGGTGGAGGGTTAGGGTTCGGCACCAGGAAGTGATGGATAGGATTAGGTATTAGGGGGAGGGTTAGGGTTAGGCACCAGGAAGTGATGGATAGGATTAGGTATTAGGGGGAGGTTTAGGGTTAGGCACCAGGAAGTGATGGATAGGATTAGGTATTAGGGGAAGGTTTAGGGTTCGGCACCAGGAAGTGATGGATAGGATTAGGTATTAGGGGGAGGTTTAGGGTTAGGCACCAGGAAGTGATGGATAGGATTAGGGGGAGGTTTAGGGTTCGGCACCAGGAAGTGATGGATAGGATTAGGTATTAGGGGGAGGGTTAGGGTTAGGCACCAGGAAGTGATGGATAGGATTAGGTATTAGGGGGAGGTTTAGGGTTAGGCACCAGGAAGTGATGGATAGGATTAGGTATTAGGGGGAGGTTTAGGGTTCGGCACCAGGAAGTGATGGATAGGATTAGGTATTAGGGGGAGGGTTAGGCACCAGGAAGTGATGGATAGGATTAGGTATTAGGGGGAGGGTTAGGCACCAGGAAGTGATGGATAGGATTAGGGATTGGGGGAGGGTTAGGGTTCGGCACCAGGAAGTGATGGATAGGATTAGGTATTAGGGGGAGGTTTAGGGTTCGGCACCAGGAAGTGATGGATAGGATTAGGTATTAGGGGGAGGTTTAGGGTTCGGCACCAGGAAGTGATGGATAGGATTAGGGATTGGGGGAGGGTTAGGGTTCGGCACCAGGAAGTGATGGATAGGATTAGGTATTAGGGGGAGGTTTAGGGTTCGGCACCAGGAAGTGATGGATAGGATTAGGTATTAGGGGGAGGGTTAGGGTTAGGCACCAGGAAGTGATGGATAGGATTACGTATTAGGGGGAGGGTTAGGCACCAGGAAGTGATGGATAGGATTAGGTATTAGGGGGAGGTTTAGGGTTCGGCACCAGGAAGTGATGGATAGGATTAGGGATTAGGGGGAGGTTTAGGGTTCGGCACCAGGAAGTGATGGATAGGATTAGGTATTAGGGGGAGGTTTAGGGTTCGGCACCAGGAAGTGATGGATAGGATTAGGGATTGGGGGAGGGTTAGGGTTAGGCACCAGGAAGTGATGGATAGGATTAGGTATTAGGGGAGGTTAGGGTTCGGCACCAGGAAGTGATGGATAGGATTAGGTATTAGGGGGAGGTTTAGGTTTCGGCACCAGGAAGTGATGGATAAAGATTAGGTATTAGGGGGAGGCTTAGGGTTAGGCACCAGGAAGTGATGGATAGGATTACGTATTAGGGGGAGGGTTAGGCACCAGGAAGTGATGGATAGGATTAGGTATTAGGGGGAGGGTTAGGCACCAGGAAGTGATGGATAGGATTAGGTATTAGGGGGAGGTTTAGGGTTAGGCACCAGGAAGTGATGGATAGGATTAGGTATTAGGGGGAGGGTTAGGGTTCGGCACCAGGAAGTGATGGATAGGATTAGGTATTAGGGGGAGGTTTAGGGTTCGGCACCAGGAAGTGATGGATAGGATTAGGTATTAGGGGGAGGTTTAGGGTTAGGCACCAGGAAGTGATGGATAGGATTAGGTATTAGGGGGAGGGTTAGGCACCAGGAAGTGATGGATAGGATTAGGTATTAGGGGGAGGTTTAGGGTTCGGCACCAGGAAGTGATGGATAGGATTAGGGGGAGGTTTAGGGTTCGGCACCAGGAAGTGATGGATAGGATTAGGTATTAGGGGGAGGTTTAGGGTTAGGCACCAGGAAGTGATGGATAGGATTAGGTATTAGGTGGAGGGTTAGGGTTCGGCACCAGGAAGTGATGGATAGGATTAGGTATTAGGGGGAGGGTTAGGGTTAGGCACCAGGAAGTGATGGATAGGATTAGGTATTAGGGGGAGGTTTAGGGTTAGGCACCAGGAAGTGATGGATAGGATTAGGTATTAGGGGAAGGTTTAGGGTTCGGCACCAGGAAGTGATGGATAGGATTAGGTATTAGGGGGAGGTTTAGGGTTAGGCACCAGGAAGTGATGGATAGGATTAGGGGAGGTTTAGGGTTCGGCACCAGGAAGTGATGGATAGGATTAGGTATTAGGGGGAGGGTTAGGGTTAGGCACCAGGAAGTGATGGATAGGATTACGTATTAGGGGGAGGGTTAGGGTTAGGCACCAGGAAGTGATGGATAGGATTAGGTATTAGGGGGAGGCTAGGGTTCGGCAACAGGAAGTGATGGATAGGATTAGGTATTAGGGGGAGGGTTAGGCACCAGGAAGTGATCGATAGGATTAGGTATTAGGGGGAGGGTTAGGCACCAGGAAGTGATGGATAGGATTAGATATTAGGGGGAGGGTTAGGGTTAGGCACCAGGAAGTGATGGATAGGATTAGGTATTACGGGGAGGTTTAGGGTTAGGCACCAGGAAGTGATGGATAGAATTAGGGATTGGGAGAGGGTTAGGGTTCGGCACCAGGAAGTGATGGATAGGATTAGGTATTAGGGGAGGTTAGGGTTTGGCACCAGGAAGTGATGGATAGGATTAGGTATTAGGGGGAGGGTTAGGGTTAGGCACCAGGAAGTGATGGATAGGATTAGGTATTAGGGGAGGTTAGGGTTAGGCACCAGGAAGTGATGGATAGGATTAGGTATTAGGGGAGGTTAGGGTTAGGCACCAGGAAGTGATGGATAGGATTAGGTATTAGGGGGAGGTTTAGGGTTAGGCACCAGGAAGTGATGGATAGGATTAGGTATTAGGGGGAGGTGTAGGGTTCGGCACCAGGAAGTGATGGATAGGATTAGGTATTAGGGGGAGGTTTAGGGTTCGGCACCAGGAAGTGATGGATAGGATTAGGTATTAGGGGGAGGGTTAGGCACCAGGAAGTGATGGATAGGATTAGGTATTAGGGGGGAGGTTTAGGGTTAGACACCAGGAAGTGATGGATAGGATTAGGGATTAGAGGGAGGTTTAGGGTTCGGCACAAGGAAGTGATGGATAGGATTAGGTATTAGGGGGAGGGTTAGGGTTAGGCACCAGGAGGTGATGGATAGGATTAGGAATTAGGGGGAGGGTTAGGGTTCGGCTATGACCGGGGAGATTAGGAGATTTAAAATGATATTTTCAAACAAAATAGTGTCACTAAAACCCCTCAGTATAGTTATAGTCTATTCATTTCAGTCTATGATAATAACAGTTATAGGAGCTGCTGATTTCCAGCATTGCCCGGCTGTGTATGACTTCCACCACAGGCACCAGTAATGCAATTCTCCCATCTCCCAGTGTTCCAGGCAGCATGAGTAATGGTCAGATACTGGCTTAGCTTTCCCGAGCCATATCGCTGATTAATGTATCTCTCAGGTACCAAGTGCTACAAAACATATAAAGCTATTAGAGAGTACCACAATAAAGTGTAGCATCCAATGGAACAAAATGCAGAGTTTAATGTGGTGTCACAAGAGAGATATTCACGCAGCACAGAGACAGTGAGAGGAGCAGGATTAAGAGGGATTTTCAAACCGGACGAGAAATCGTTGCCTTCATCATATCCAGTCCTTTCCTAAGCAGCAGTTTCATAACTCAAGGGGCAGGTGTACAAAAATGCAAGCGCCGTGACCCCTGGTCTGTGTGAAATCGACTGTGGGAAATTCATTCCATTAAGATATAATGTACAGTGTAAAGAAACCCCAAACAGTGGATTTAAATCTGCCACAAACTGGCTACGAGTTTCCACCGCCCTTTATCCTTTGTGGTGGTACTTAAGGGCATTCCTCCCAACTATCCTGAGTACAGATCCCTTTTACCCAAGGCCCCATCCACTCCCTCTTAGCCCCATCCCTTTTTGTGCCAGCCACGCCTTCAGCACGCCAGTTCCCGATATAAACATATGGGAGGTATGCTCAGGGGTAGACAACCAAGGGAACAACCCAGTAAGTTCTTAAAAGAGAATATTTATTATTCACCAGAGTAGTAAAGTAATACTTTTTTTGCCTTGGGAAGGACCCCAGAGGGGGTTGAAGCATGTTGGCGGGGACCAGCAATGGTGGTGCCACAGTCTTACGGCGAAACGCGTAGGTCATGGCCTGTGTGACGCTACTATGAGACCTGGTGATGGAGCAAGTTGAGAGCATCAGCACTTCCGCGTTAGCCGCCTGTGTCAGGGAGCCTGCTCGACTGAGGGAGGACCGTGAGTGCCACCCTGCGTGGCGTCGCTGACTGCTGTTGTTGCCAGTGATTATTGTGCTTGAACCATGTGGTAGTGAGCCCACACTAGATGATCAACTTGGTACGTGCACGATACAGTGGAAAAGTCTTTTTAACTGTTTGAAAAATGTATTTTAAAATAAATGATTATTGCACTATTGGATGCAATGTAGATTGGTATATATATATATATATATATATATATATATATATATATATATATAAATAACCCTGTGTATTGAAATGAGCTGTGAATTTGTTCCCATATGGAGAATTTGTCTTCGTTTCCGTATAAATCTGTTACCGCTTGCAAGATGAGAAAGACGTGTGAGATGTTCTATAAGTTGGAGATAGGAAGCTGTGGAACATATTATTTCTAGCCTGTATCTGTCATTCACGTACATTGTGTTCCAAACACAGACTATATATGTAATGCACAGCAGAAAGCGATAAAATCCACCAAATAAATTGTTAGCCCTGTCTAGCGGCATCACAGGTATAACCTGCGCTATATTTCTGATGGCAGTCAGTGGTACGCTGTTCCGCCACCGCTTTTTTTGTATGATTTTGTCATTTTCCTAACTAGATCTGAGAATAGGAAGAAATCAGTGAAACCATTTCAGAAAAGAATAAAATACATTACTGGTGGAGCATAAATGGTGCTCCACCTCCCAACTGTCCTTTTTCAAACACAGGACAGTTGGGAGCTGATTGGCTGGAGCACCGTTTCTTATATACAACACGATTTATCTTTCACAACGAGTTTTATCATTTGTTGATAAATGAGCCCATTAATATCTACAAAAGTAGGTGCACATATTTTTTCCAGCATCTGTAGAAATTAAGGGATGACGATATGACCCCTAGATGACTTGTTGTACCGTGTTCCTGACTACCCATTCTTGTTTAATAGAACACAAACACCAGGTATAACAATAGTCACCATTATGATTCCAGTAGGGCCCCGAGACCATAGTAGTCTCTGCAATAAAAGTATAGGGGCCCCAGTATTTAAGCAGGTACTTCCTGGAGCGCTTGTGTAGAAGGAATCTTTTATGCTACTTAGTCTGGTTGAATATTGATTATTTTATGCATAAATGCTTTTTGGAAAGTACTCGGGATGAAAGGAACGTAGATATAGCATTGACATACCTAGGGGTCTGACTTAATGTAGAAGTGGACTAACTTCTAGAACGCAAGATCATGGTGGTTCTTTGACAGAGCCAGATCAAGATTTTTGGAGTAAAATGTAAAGCTCAGATGACTTGCGTGGAGCCTTCTAGACGTTGGGCAACGAGCGGCGAATACCGACCTGGCCCAGTTGCTGTTTTGGCCCTTAAACAAACATCTAAAAAGGCCTCATTATTATGCATAGTGTATAATTGAATGTGGAAGACACAGCGGCGAATAAGCTTTGTACTGTATGATTGACGGTTTGGTCAGGTCCCATGTGTTTCCTGTTCTATCCATCATATATGATGGGGGCTTGGGTTACGGTATCCCCTGCTCTCCCTTTAATCTGGCTATGCAGGTAGGCATGCTACAGTACCATTTCCGGCCGAGGAGAACCGCTGTAAAATGAGAAATGGCAATAGTGGTGACTCATCGCTGTGTGGTTAGGGTTGGCATTGCCCCTTTAAGACAGGCGCAGGATTTATGGAAGCCTTGTCCTGGGAAGGTTAGCATAGTGAAATTGATTCTGCGGATGAATAAACACTTGGAAATGGGCCACACACAGGGGGCTGACATGGAAGGGGGATTAAGGTCTATGCATTGGCTGTATTCTGAAATACGCTAAGCAAATGGTATCAGTGTTTACAGTGAGCGTTGGGCAAATACAAGGGTAAAGCAACAGCAGCCGCTGATAACACATTGAAATGAGCAGCTGTAACGTCTTCCGTAAGCCCAGCAGAATATATAACGCGTCCCCGGTGCAAAGTAATGTTTTGTGGATTATATGAGTGGCTCAGTTTAAATGAAAAATAAATATGAGATATAAATATAAGATGAGTGTCACGTCTGTACTGACTGTGGTACTAAGTTTAGGAAACTAAAGTCTTGTCTTTGTTGGACTACAACTCCTAAAATGCTTTCAGTAGTGGTATCTCCCAACCATTCTGATTTCATCAGGCACATCCCATGTCAAGGCTCTGTCCCACTGTCTTAAATGAAAAGGTGAGGCTCTGGGCACTGGGGCAGACTTCCATTTCACAGCAGATGCCAGCAGAGAAGACCAGGCTCTAGGCTCTGGGGAAGACTTCCATGTTACAGCTGTCAGCAAAGAAGACCAGGTTCTAGACTTGGACCCTGGGGTAGACTTCCATTTAACAGATGCCAGTAGAGAAGGTCAAACTCTAAGCTCTAGGACAGACTTCCATCTCACAGATGCCAGCAGAGAAGGCCAGGCTCTAGGCTCTAGGGCAGATTTCCATCTCACAGATGCCAGCAGAGAAGGCCAGGCTCTAATCTCCGGGGCAGACTTCTATCTCACAGATGCCAGCAGAGAAGGCCAGGCTCTAGGCTCTGGGGCAGACTTCCATCTCACAGATGCCAGCAGAGAAGGCCAGGCTTTAGGCTCTGGGGCAGATTTCCATCTCACAGATGCCAGCAGAGAAGGCCAGGCTCTGGGCTCTGGGGCAGACTCCATCTTACAGCTGTCAGCAGAGAAGACCAAGTTTTAGACTTTGGGCCCTGGGAGCAGACTTCCATCTCACATATGCCAGCAAAGAAGACCAGAGAAGACCAAGTTCTAGACTTTGGGCCCTGGGAGCAGACTTCCATCTCACAGATGCCAGCAGAGAAGACCAAGTTCTAGACTTTGGGCCCTGGGAGCAGACTTCTATCTCACAAATAGTATGACAGCAGAGAAGAGCAGGCTTTAAGTTGTTGGCAGAATTCCATCTCTTAGTTGTCAGCAGAGAAGGTCAGGCTGTAGGCTCCAGCGTCCATGGTGTGATAGAGATCTTCATGTAGTCTTGGATCTTCATTGCAGCCGTTTGGAGATGATCTAATAACTTTCTTCCAATTTAGTGGGAGAGATTAAAAGTAGAAGTGAAAGAGATTATAAAGGGACAGAGGGAAATCAAAAGATAAGGGGGGAATGAGAAGGCCCCGGGGAGGGGGGATTGAGAACTAGAGAGACCAGAAGTGTAAAAGAAAATACGGGAAAGGGTCTGAGACAGATGAGGCAAAGAATAAAGAGAGATAGGGAGTGAGGGGGTGACATATGGCAGGGGTGCAACAGATTGAGGATGGGTGAGAGAGGATGCTAGCAACTCGATGTCAATTGTAAGAAAATATTTACCTTGTGTATTATCTACTGTAGACTTTCACCGTAATAATAACATTATATATAAATATAAACGATGGTTGCTTTTTTTAAAATTAAAATGCAGCTGTGATCAGGCGCCTTACGGCAACTCGAACTGCGCTCAGGCTCCATGTCTGATATCATAACACCTTCTGCAGAGAGATGGCAATATGGCGGTGGCGCGGGGTTAATATGCTGGACGCACACCAAGCTTACAGCTTAGATGGATAGTGGACTCATTTTGAAAATGTAGATGCGAGTTCTGTAGATGAATGATACAGATAATCTCTGCAGATAAAAGATTAAGATATACACAGCCGCTTAAGAGAGCATTTTAATTTTTGCTCACCCCTAAGACATTCCTAATACAGTGTTTATTCTCTTCTGCTGAAAACCATTTCCTGACTCTAAAAGGATAATTATCCCTGTAGGTGAATCTCTTCTACCCGAGGAGAAGAGAATAAACAGAATGTGTAATGAAGCAGACTGTTTTATCATTAGAGAAACTCCTTCTGTGGATTTCAGCACCCAGCGCTGCCTCTGAAGCCTGTTGCAGAGAAGCTGGCATCCAGGCTGTGTACGGAATACATTGTACTATAGTCCCCATCTGTTTGTTAAGCGGCCACCTCCAAGGTGTAATCTTGGCAGCGGCAATGTTCAAACGACATGCCAATCACAGTGCAAGTTATGTTTGTTTGGGTTTTTTCACCACACTTAGGGGGTGATTCAGTTTGGCTCAATAAGAAGTGTAAATTTGCGGCTTACCGAGCACTTAAACGCTGGTCTCCGGGCGAGCGAACCCCCACTAAACCCCCCCCCCCCCTTCCCTACTTCCCTCCCCTTTTCATAACAGTTTTGCTTTTGACCTTTTATTCTCCTGTACTCTGTATTCTTCATGCCTACATTATCCTGTTGAGCAATGTTGTTTCTCTGTCTTATTTATATTGTTGTATATTACGGATCCATAGGTAGACGTGTTCTTGCATCTGTATATCCGTCACCCTCTTCCTATCTGTCTTTGTTGTTTTTGATCTGTCAAAACCCTTAATTAAAAAATTCAAGTAATAGAATAAGAATGACCTACACTATGGCCCTTATTCAGATCTGATCGCAGTACAGATTTGTTCTCAAAATGGGCAAAACCATGCTGCACCGCAGGTGGGGCAGATGTAACGTGTGCAGAGAGAGAAAGAGTTAAATTTGGGTGGAGTGTGCTGAAACTGAAATCTAAATTGCAGTGTAAAAATAATGCAGCCAGTGTTTACCCAGCATAGAAACAAAATAACTCACACAAATCTAACTCTACATGTTACATCTGCCCCACCTGCAGTGCAGCAGGGTTTTGCCCATTTTAAGAACAAATTTGTGCTGCGATCAGATCTGAATAAGGGCCTATTTCCATTGTCCCATGGTCTTGCAGCAGTGTAAGCATAGGCAAATGCAGGGGTTTCTGGTTGCCTGGAAACCCCCCTCCTCTTGGCAAGTGCCTTAAATTGTGACAACAATAGCACTGATATATAATATGATCAGCAGAGCTGCCACCACATCATGCAGTGTTAGGGACAGAGCAGAGATGCTGCACATGCCCAGTGTACCAGCTTCTTCTACTACATTTACTGCCCTCTAACATTGCAATGGACCAGAGAGCAGCTGGCAGGAGGAAGAGACAGGAGCCTTACCATGAAGTGGGAGATTGTGAGTTTAGAAAGTGCAGTACTGATTATATTTGTATATTTATATATTATGATATGTTTAAACATTTCCTGACCCTTATCTTATTTAAATGTTAAAAACAGCCTATACAGCTGTACTTTTACCGCTCCCCCATTCTCCCGTACTCACTGGGAGTTTTTGGATTATATTTGGAAACCCCCTCTAAAAGCCTGCATTTGCCACTGGTAAGGGTTTATACGCGACCACTGTACGGATCCTATAGATAAACATTTTATTTTGGAAGAGGATTCGCAACATCTGAATATTCTGGAATCCTCTAGAGGACTCAGCGTAACACTTTGCAGAAACCATTAGCGATTTACATCTGAAATCCAGTTATGGTTCCACTAATCTACATTAGGCCCAGATGACAAATGAGTGTAAAGCTCCGCGTGTAATAAAGCTAAATCAAACCTGTCGGTAATTAAATTCACCGTACCCCTAGATAAAGTTTTCAGTGTCGTAGCCATGGCAATCCCAAATGAGCAATGACATTGCAGCCAGGGTCTTCCAGATTCGCACTGACATCTGTGAACAGAAAGTAGTTCTGGGGTAACTAGTTTATAACAGAGTCTTCCAGCAAGGGAACCGGGACGTTACGGAGCGATGCTTGGAACAGAGTCTTCCTAATGTTGAGAGATGATACTATTTTTCTTATTGCCTCGGGCAAGCATAGATCGTAAGCTCTTGCACGCCTGCATTATTCCTGTGCTGCTTAAATAGATTCTACCTGCCACATAAGCAGCTGTTTCAAAGACCGGAACGTGCTAAGAATTTGTTTTCGCTGCCCTAGCAAGCTTCACCCACAACTTCCATTGTACCATTATTACCAGCCTTGGGAAGGAGCAGCCCAGATGGTAGGAACATAGACGAATTGTGTCTATCCGCTTCCCACTGACACACTCAGTGGAGCTCTGTTGTACATCTACCCCGGGGGGGCTACAGAACAAGTATTGGCAGATGGTACAGGTGACAGGACCAACTTCATAATATTGGGACAATGCCTTAGTGGCACGAGGCTTCCTAATGATTGTAATTCATCTTTGTATTGTGCTTGTGTGTACACACAGGGCAACATGCAGGTGGAACCGAGGGGAGCTTGCAACCGTTAAATGGAATCAAGGGGTCTTAAGGTCTGATGTTGGTGTGCAACAAAGAACAATTGTTTTTCTTCCGTTTAAAAAAATGATCCTGAAATTGCCGCCGGGCGTCGTGTGTACAGCAGGATTCTCATCCCACATGTGTAATATGTTGGTATCTGTATTTCCAAGTTGTTTATTGCAAGTATCCTCTAATGCACAGGTTCTCAAAGTCGGACCCCACAAATTGCATGTTTTGCAGGTCTCCTTAAAGAATCGCAAGTGAAATAATTAGCTCCACCTGTGGATCTTTTAAAATGTGTCAGTCAGTACTGAGTGCACCTGTCGGGTGACCTGGAAAACTTGAACTGTTTGGGGTCCTGAGGACCGAGTTTGAGAACCACTGCTCTACTGTACAGCTAGTTACCCCCTCTCAGTCCCAATTATCCCCCACCCCCTTCCCCAGTACTTTTAACCTCCTGCTCTACTTCCCTCCCATTTGTTCTCCTTTCCCTTCTGTTTCCTCTTCTCGGGGCTCGCAACACCGCCATGGGTGTAACTGTAGTGGGTGCACGGAGTGCAATTGCTATAGGTCCAAGGGGGGCCATGACCAAGGGTATACATTTGCATACCTATGTCACCGATTTCCTTGCTAAGCATGACATATATGACATAACATTTAGTTAGAGGAGTGTGTAATAGATTTGGTGGGTGAGAGGGCACTGTAATCGGGCACAGTAGGAACTAGAGGGCACTGTAATTTATTTTAATTTGATCTGCTCATTGTAATGTGGAAGGCACTATAATATTACATAACAAGAATAATGGACACTGTATTTAATGTGAATTGGGGGTTAACTAGGGCACTACTATGGGGCATAAAATTTACTATGGCACTACTGTGGTTCAGAAAATTAATTAGGGCACTAGAAAGGGGCATAATACTAACTAGGGCACTACTATGGTTCATAAAATGAATAAAGGCACTACTATGGGGCATAAAATTAAATATGGCACTACTATGGTTCAGAAAATGAATTAGGGCACTACTATGGGCCATAATATTAACTATGGCACTGCTGTGGTTCAGAATAAATTAAGGCACTACTAAGGGGCATAATACTAACTAGGGCATTACTATGGTTCACAATATTAGCTAAGGCACTAATGGCACTAATGGGGTTCATAAAATAAATTAGGGCACTACTATGGGGCATAATATTAACTATGGCACTACTATGGTCCAGAAAATAAATTAGGGCACTACTATGGGGCATAATATTAACTATGGCACTACTGTGGTTCAGAAAATATATGAGGGCACTACTTTTGGCATAATATTAACTTTGGCACTACTGTTTTTCAGAAAATAAATTAGCGCACTACAAATGGACATAATACTATAACTATAGCACTACTGTGGTTCAGAAAATAAATGAAGGCACTACTAAGGGGCATAATACTATCTATGGCACTACTATGGGCAATAATATTAACTATGGCACTACTACTTTTGGGCATAAAATAAAAAAGTACTGCAGAGACACCTTTCAAGAATCATTGGGAAAGAGCCCCTTTAATAGGGCCCACATAGTTCTGGTTCATGTCCACCGGGATGGTGTGGAAAGTAAGAACAAGTCCTTTTTAAAAAAAAACCTCACGTCGACCTTTTTCATGTGTCAACATATTGACTGTCGACCAATAGTAGTCAACCTTTTGATTCTCAAACTAGACACTGCATCAGGGGCGTAACTATAGCACCGCAGCCCCCACCACCGCGGGGGGGCGCTGTGCATGTGGGGGCGCCGGGGGCTGCGGTGCTATAGTTAAACCCCCCCTCAATCCCCCGCAGACTTACCTATCGCGCTGGTCCCGGCGGCTCCGTTCTTCTGCTGAGGACCACCACAAAATGGCCGCCCCCATATAGCACACAGTTCTCTGAAACTGTCTGCTGTATGGGGGCGGCCGTTTTCTGGTGGTCCTCAGCAGAAGAACGGAGCCGCTGGGACCAGCGCGATAGGTAAGGCTGTGGGGGATTGAGGGGGGTTTGCATGGGCGGCGGGGCGGCGGGGTAGGGGTGCTCGGCGGGGCAGCGGGGTAGGGGTGCTCGGCGGGGCGGCAACGGGGGGGGCGCCCCCCCCTAACGGCGGGGGGGCGCCCAAAACGTAGCTACGCCACTGCACTGCATGCACCGGTATTAACTCTGGGTGCAGTGCCTTTGCTGCTCTGTGGCATCTGCCTGGACTGTCTGGCACCATTGTTTAGTAAATACCCTTGCCGTTTCGCATAATGCACTTAATTTGCTACCGAGTGTCAAAACCTTAGCGTTGCGCTGTGCGGCATAATGCGGAATAGAAGCTCCCAGCAGGCCGCTTAGATAATACATTCCTATATTGTAGACCATTCATGTTGATGTCAGGAATCCTTACCTCATGGTGTCTCCGCGCTTATTACAATTAGTGCGATCATTTATTTTTATTACCCAATTGTGTTTCTTATGTGAAGTAATGCGCACATCAATTAACGTACAGCACTTGTAATTCATTCCAACATGACTTGATGCCTCAGTCGGAGGTACCGCAGCCTCTAATAGAGCATCATTAATTTCAGCTTGTTTTATTCTGGTATAATTATAAAAGAAGAGACTGTTACGTTGGTATTTGGCAATAGTTAATATAGGGGCGGCGTGGAATGTATGCCTTCCATGCTAGCAATGTAGACAAGGTCGCTTACAGATGTCTGTACATCTTACATTAAGGGGCCTTGCTCTGACTGGTCTCCTTCCCTGTCTGCATTAATAGAGTCCCCTATTAATATGAGGTTGACACTTGCTCTGTTGCAGTTCATTATGTTCTGTTTCATTTCATACTTGGCAAGAAAGACAATAAGCGCAACACTTCCATCCGCGCTGCAGGAATTAAGGCACCGCTGTTTGCATCAATGTATTTTCTACAGTCCCCCCCAACAGGAGGACAATTCAAAGGCAGACTTTTGTTCCCATTCAAATGGTCCTGTTCAGGGACAATGTGACACAGTGATCTTGTCTGCCGTCACCACCACTAGGGTGTGTCTGATGCACGGTAACGTAGCATATCGCTCACCGTCTGTCGCTTGTTTGTAAACCAATTAGATGGCACTTTACAACGCAACCGTATAGATTGCAGGCCCATTGGGATTTTATCAGACTACGCTTCTACAACACCCTCCCTGGAATAAGTTACATTTAGGAGGAAATGTACAGATGTAGTGCCGCTCATTCAGCATTCAGCTGGCGGCTGCCGATAGAATCGCCAGCCTCTGCCAACCACCGGAAGGGGGAATGCGCGTACGTTCCGACGGAGCTCTCCGCCACCTCCCTGCCGGTCCCTGCCACCTCCCCGCACCCCCCCCCCCTCAACCCTTGAAGCGGAGATGGGCAGGGTTTCCGCTCCCCACTGCTGAGTGACTGAGACGTGCATGTGAGACGCTCACGCTTCCCAGTCAGATGGAGCACCTCTGAGTCCTAGAGATGCATGAGAGGACTCCATCTGTAGCAAAACTCCATCTGTAGCAAAACTTCTAAAGAGTGGAGAAGCTACCCATAACAGTCAATCATTATATTTTAACAAATAAAACTCTCTGCCTCCCACTTGTTCTCCAGTCCCTCTCTGCCTCCCACTTCTTCTCCAGTCCCTCTCTGCCTCCCACTTCTTCTCCAGTCCCTCTCTGCCTCCCACTTCTTCTCCAGTCCCTCTCTGCCTCCCACCTGTTCTCCAGTCACTCTCTGCCTCCCATTTGTTCTCCAGCCACTCTCTGCCTCCCACTTGTTCTCCAGACCCTCTCTGCCTCCCATTTGTTCTCCAGTCACTCTCTGCCTCCCACCTGTTCTCCAGTCACTCTCTGCGTCCCACTTGTTCTCCAGTCCCTCTCTGCCTCCCACTTCTTCTCCAGTCCCTCTCTGCCTCCCACTTGTTCTCCAGTCCCTCTCTGCCTCCCACTTGTTCTCCAGTCCCTCTCTGCCTCCCACTTGTTCTCCAGCCCCTCTCTGCCTCCCACCTGTTCTCCAGTCACTCTCTGCCTCCCACTTGTTCTCCAGTCACTCTCTGCCTCCCACTTGTTCTCCAGTCCCTCTCTGCCTCCCATTTGTTCTCCAGTCACTCTCTGCCTCCCACCTGTTCTCCAGTCACTCTCTGCCTCCCACCTGTTCTCCAGTTACTCTCTGCCTCCCACTTGTTCTCCAGTCACTCTCTGCCTCCCACTTGTTCTCCAGTCCCTCTCTGCCTCCCACTTGTTCTCCAGCCCCTCTCTGCCTCCCACCTGTTCTCCAGTCACTCTCTGCCTCCCACTTGTTCTCCAGTCCCTCTCTGCCTCCCACTTGTTCTCCAGTCCCTCTCTGCCTCCCACCTGTTCTCCAGTCACTCTCTGCCTCTCACTTGTTCTCCAGTCACTCTCTGCCTCTCACTTGTTCTCCAGTCACTCTCTGCCTCCCACCTGTTCTCCAGTCACTCTCTGCCTCCCACTTCTTCTCCAGTCCCTCTCTGCCTCCCACTTCTTATCCAGTCCCTCTCTGCCTCCAACTTGTTCTCCAGTCCCTCTCTGCCTCCCACTTCTTCTCCAGTCCCACTCTGCCTCCCACTTGTTCTCCAGTCCCTCTCTGCCTCCCACTTCTTCTCCAGTCCCTCTCTGCCTCCCACTTCTTCTCCAGTCCCTCTCTGCCTCCCACTTGTTCTCCAGTCACTCTCTGCCTCCCACCTGTTCTCCAGTCACTCTCTGCCTCCCACCTGTTCTCCAGTCACTCTCTGCCTCCCATTTGTTCTCCAGTTACTCTCTGCCTCCCACTTGTTCTCCAGTCCCTCTCTGCCTCCCATTTGTTCTCCAGTCACTCTCTGCGTCCCATCTGTTCTCCAGTCACTCTCTGCCTCCCACTTGTTCTCCAGCCCCTCTCTGCCTCCCACTTGTTCTCCAGTCCCTCTCTGCCTCCCATTTGTTCTCCAGTCACTCTCTGCCTCCCACCTGTTCTCCAGTCACTCTCTGCCTCCCACCTGTTCTCCAGTCACTCTCTGCCTCCCACCTGTTCTCCAGTTACTCTCTGCCTCCCACTTGTCTTCCAGTCACTCTCTGCCTCCCACTTGTTCTCCAGTCCCTCTCTGCCTCCCACTTGTTCTCCAGCCCCTCTCTGCCTCCCACCTGTTCTCCAGTCACTCTCTGCCTCCCACTTGTTCTCCAGTCACTCTCTGCCTCCCACTTGTTCTCCAGCCCCTCTCTGCCTCCCACCTGTTCTCCAGTCACTCTCTGCCTCCCACTTGTTCTCCAGTCACTCTCTGCCTCCCACTTGTTCTCCAGTCCCTCTCTGCCTCCCATTTGTTCTCCAGTCACTCTCTGCCTCCCACCTGTTCTCCAGTCACTCTCTGCCTCCCACCTGTTCTCCAGTTACTCTCTGCCTCCCACTTGTTCTCCAGTCACTCTCTGCCTCCCACTTGTTCTCCAGTCCCTCTCTGCCTCCCACTTGTTCTCCAGCCCCTCTCTGCCTCCCACCTGTTCTCCAGTCACTCTCTGCCTCCCACTTGTTCTCCAGTCCCTCTCTGCCTCCCACTTGTTCTCCAGTCCCTCTCTGCCTCCCACCTGTTCTCCAGTCACTCTCTGCCTCTCACTTGTTCTCCAGTCACTCTCTGCCTCTCACTTGTTCTCCAGTCACTCTCTGCCTCCCACCTGTTCTCCAGTCACTCTCTGCCTCTCACTTGTTCTCCAGTCACTCTCTGCCTCCCACCTGTTTTCCAGTCACTCTCTGCCTCCCACTTTTACTCCAGTCACTCTCTGACTCCCACTCACTCTCTGCCTCCCACTTTTACTCCAGTCACTCTCTGCCTCCCACTTGTTCTTCAGTCACTCTCTGCCTCCCACTCACTCTCTGCCTCCCACCTGTTCTCCAGTCACTCTCTGCCTCCCATTTGTTCTCCAGTTACTCTCTGCCTCCCACTTGTTCTCCAGTCCCTCTCTGCCTCCCATTTGTTCTCCAGTCACTCTCTGCGTCCCATCTGTTCTCCAGTCACTCTCTGCCTCCCACTTGTTCTCCAGCCCCTCTCTGCCTCCCACTTGTTCTCCAGTCCCTCTCTGCCTCCCATTTGTTCTCCAGTCACTCTCTGCCTCCCACCTGTTCTCCAGTCACTCTCTGCCTCCCACCTGTTCTCCAGTCACTCTCTGCCTCCCACCTGTTCTCCAGTCACTCTCTGCCTCCCACCTGTTCTCCAGTTACTCTCTGCCTCCCACTTGTCTTCCAGTCACTCTCTGCCTCCCACTTGTTCTCCAGTCCCTCTCTGCCTCCCACTTGTTCTCCAGCCCCTCTCTGCCTCCCACCTGTTCTCCAGTCACTCTCTGCCTCCCACTTGTTCTCCAGTCACTCTCTGCCTCCCACTTGTTCTCCAGCCCCTCTCTGCCTCCCACCTGTTCTCCAGTCACTCTCTGCCTCCCACTTGTTCTCCAGTCACTCTCTGCCTCTCACTTGTTCTCCAGTCCCTCTCTGCCTCCCATTTGTTCTCCAGTCACTCTCTGCCTCCCACCTGTTCTCCAGTCACTCTCTGCCTCCCACCTGTTCTCCAGTTACTCTCTGCCTCCCACTTGTTCTCCAGTCACTCTCTGCCTCCCACTTGTTCTCCAGTCCCTCTCTGCCTCCCACTTGTTCTCCAGCCCCTCTCTGCCTCCCACCTGTTCTCCAGTCACTCTCTGCCTCCCACTTGTTCTCCAGTCCCTCTCTGCCTCCCACTTGTTCTCCAGTCCCTCTCTGCCTCCCACCTGTTCTCCAGTCACTCTCTGCCTCTCACTTGTTCTCCAGTCACTCTCTGCCTCTCACTTGTTCTCCAGTCACTCTCTGCCTCCCACCTGTTCTCCCGTCACTCTCTGCCTCTCACTTGTTCTCCAGTCACTCTCTGCCTCCCACCTGTTTTCCAGTCACTCTCTGCCTCCCACTTTTACTCCAGTCACTCTCTGACTCCCACTCACTCTCTGCCTCCCACTTTTACTCCAGTCACTCTCTGCCTCCCACTTGTTCTTCAGTCACTCTCTGCCTCCCACTCACTCTCTGCCTCCCACTTTTACTCCAGTCACTCTCTGCCTCCCACTTTTACTCCAGTCTCTCTCTCTCTCTCTCTGCCTCCCACTTGTTCTCCAGTCACTCTCTGCCTCCTGCTGTCACCTACTGCTTTTTCATGTCACTCACTGCCTCCTGCTTTCATCCTCTTCTCTAACTTGCCACCATGGCCCTTATTCAGATCTGATGGCAGTACAAATTTGTTCTCAAAATGGGCAAAACCATGTGCACTGCAGGTGGGGCAGATGTAACATGTGCAGAGAGAGTGACATTTGGGTGGGGTGTGTTGAAACTGAAATCTAAATTGCAGTGTCAAAATAATGCAGCCAGTATTTACCCTGCACAGAAACAAAATAACTCACACAAATCTAACTCTCTCTATACATGTTACATTTGCCCCACCTGCAGTGCACATGTTTTTTCCCATTTTGAGAACAAATTTGTACTGCAATCAGATCTGAATAAGGGCCCATGTGCCTTCTGCTGTCACACACTAGCAGCCTCAGCATCCTTATCACCCACTACCCTCCCCTGTGTGCCTTGCCACCCCCACTCTGTTATAAATATATGTTAAAATTTTCTTGTTTTTAATCTTAATAAAAAGGGGATGCAGTTACAATCCCGGTGGTCGGGATCCCGTCGTTCAGAATCCCGACGCCGGAATCCCGACCGCCGAAATGCCGACACATTCTCCCTCCGTGGGTGTCCACGACACCCCTGGAGGGAGAATAAATTAGTGTGCCGAGCGTAGCGAGGCACCGGGCCCACTGCGTGGCGAGCGCAGCGTGCCCGCAAGGGGGGGGGGGCGATCCACATCCCCCCCTTGTCGGCATTTCGGCTGTCGGCATTCCGGCGTCGGGATTCTGAACGCCGGGATCCCGACCACCGGGATTCAATACTGAATCCATAAAAAGTCCTTCATTCTCAGGGATTTTCTTATTTTCTGGGGATTATCTGATTTATTATGTGACCTATTTATTAATCCAGAATAGCAGCCATTGCCTCATAATTAAGATAACTTTCACTTTCAGTGGCTATTTATCAAAGTCTGAATGCACTGATGCAAATCAGAGGGATTTTCTAAGATCAGCTAGGTATTGAAGTTCCCATAATTTCCAATGGTGACTGCAGTCTTAGCCAATTCATCAAGCTGCAATATTACTGGATATTAGAAGTGCAATGCAGGGCAGCAGGAGATTTATGATTGAAATGAGAGCCTACTGCAGACTGTGGGAGGGTAGGCAACGAATGACAACCGGTAAAGTGGCAACAATAAGGACCTGAATGTCCCTAGGCCCCGATGTGGTGGTATAATATAAGCATCGTACTGAGACATAAATACAGCATGTGAAGCATTTGTCTATATGACAGATAATGAAATTAAAAATGACACAAAAACCTCTGAGCTCGCGTCTAGGCTGAGAGAATTCCCATATCTATAACTAATTTGCCAGATCTGGATGTGGATGTGTAAATATCACTAAACCCAGATGTCGTCCCAGATATTTCTCCCATTATCACAGCCTCCTAGCTAATGGCCCGCGTAATTCCAGCTTCATGTTGTCAGACGAGAGCCTGTTATACCTGGAAATGCGGCTTCTGCCTCCATGCGCTTTGTAGTGTGGTCACTGAGCTGAAATGTAGAAGGTTAAATCTCTCATTTTGATTATTACAGCACAATGCCCTCACTGTCCTCCCCTAATACAAACCTGACATTTCAGATGTGCGCTGCCCAGCTCCCAGGAATCTAGTGTGCATAGAAACGTGGATGACATCAAAGGCTGACTAGCCATGAAAAGCTAACTGTACCACAGTGGGGTGATGTTCAAGGGTCCGAGGGTTATAGCTGTTTAACCAGTGCCCTGTGTTAGTATTGCATATCTTATTATCTACTCCTGATAATGTGCACAGCAGTCGTCACATAGTGGTAACATCACTTGGTTTATCCATAGAACTGAATTTTGGAATAGAATACGGGGAGGGATGCGGTCATTTGGTCTACAGCATTATTGTCGACATGGGAAAAGGTCGACATGGGAAAAGGTCGAAAGGTCATTAGTTCGACAGGTCGTTAGTTCGACAGGTCATTAGTTAGACATTATCTAGGTCGACGGTCAAAAGGTCGACATTGAGTTTTTCACAGTTTTTTCTAGCCAACATGTGCCGACAGGCAGTATTTCATGTCCTACCATCCACTAGGGCGTGTTGGGAGAATAAAATAGTGCCCGACGCATCGCCAGCGCAGTGAGAGATGCGAGGGGATGTGGTGCACTTTAAACTGTGTCCGTGTTGACTGTGTTGACATTCAGGTAAAAAACAGTGAAAAACCCCATGTCGACCTTTTGACTGTTGACCTAGACAATGTCGAACTAATAAGCTGTCGAACTAATGACATTTCGACCTAGGACCATGTCGACCTTTTCACATATCGACCTACACCCATGTCGACCTAATGGTGTCGACCTAATGACTGTCAACCATAATGCTGTAGAGACCAAATGATCCCAATCCTACGGGGAAAGGGGATGTGTATATCGGCTTTCAGCGGGTCACAGGCTTGTTTGGTGCAGACATATTTTCCTAAAACTTTACAACCGCCAGCCCCTGCCACAAAGCCAGAACCATTTTTTCGTCCCAGTGTTTCTCTAAGGCACAGGTTCTCAAAGTCGGCCCTCAGGACCCCACACAGTTCCATATATTGTTAGTGCCCTATTGTACACATCTTAGCTGGGTGAGATAATTATTTAAGTATATTTTACAAAAATATGCGACAAACATGGATATGACATAGAAAAGACTTTGTGGGCTTCTGATTGGACAACCAGGAATGAGTCATGTGTCATATAATATAGATTGATTTGGGGTGTTAGCTCAAAGGTCAGTTGTTAAATTAACTCATTGATTTTCCTGTTCCAGTCTACGCTGCAGAACAGATCTACCAGTGTATTTGTCTCTCTAGGGCTTACCTGGATAAATGCGCTCTACTGGGAGGAGGTCCCAGGTGTATTAAAGGGCAGGTCAACAGGAGGGGGGAGGGGGTGGCGATAAAGAGTTCAAAGAGAGGTGGAACAATATCCTACTGTGTCATTACAGATCCTGGTCCTCATTTAGGCCGTTATTCTGGTTGGTGCGGTAATATCCGCGTGCGTTCGTGCGACCATCGAATGATGGGGGAGGTTCCCTGAGATGGAGGAGGCGTATTCCATGAAAAATACACGTGCGGTCCGTTCGGCCAGCTTCTTACCGCGTACGGACGGAGTTGGCGATCCGTATGGAAGGCGGGGTTTCGCACGCACGGTCCTGGCCGCATATTCGGATCCGGCCGCACCGATCAGAATAAGGCCCTTAGTTATTATAATTATTGTTGTTTATTTATATGGCGCCACAAGGATTCCGCAGTGCCTGGCAATACATAGATTAGCGAAACACAATTATATAACGACTTATAGTACAAGTTAATTTAGGACAAGTACATGGTAAATAAAGACAGTTCATCAGGGGACAGGACACTGACGCAATTATCAGGGTGGGGGATCACGGACAGTGTAATGGTTAGAATTACTGCTGCACAGAGCTGAGGTCATGGGTTTGATTCCCACCATGGCTCTAAAGCTGGGTACACATATGTACAATCGTTGGGCCGTTCTTCCGTTCTGCGGACGAACGGCCGTTCGATTGTATATATATGTACGCAGTCCCGATCCCTTCGTTGCGATCGATAAACGGCCAAAAACGCTCTTGGCCGTCCACGGTCGGTCGGTCGAAGGTTCTTTGCTGCTTAATATTCTTCCGACAGGACGGCTCCATATCGAAAGAAAAGTGACATGTGTACGCACGTTCGATCGATATGCAGCCCGTTCCTGCGATCATTCCTCCCAAAATCGTGCAAATAGCCAGATCGGGAGAGTGTGTACGGTGGTACAATCTTTTTCTTGCGATTGTTTGGACGGGAGTACATCGGACGTCGCAAGTAAAATTGTACATATGTGTACGCGCAGATCGGTCGTATGTTTTGGACGGTCGAACGTGTATTCGGTCGATCGAACGGTCGCAAGAAAAATGAAATTGTACATATGTGTACCCAGCTTTACTGTGTGGAGTTTGTATATTCTCCCCGTGCTTGCGTGGGTTTACTCCGGGTGCTCCGGTTTCCTCCCACAATCCAAAAATAGACTGGTAGGCTAATTGGCTCCCAACAAAATTAACCCTAGAATGTCTGTGTGTGCGTGTACATGTGTTAGGGAATATAGATTGTAAGCTCCACTGGGGCAGGGACTGATGTGAATGTTCAACTATTCTCTGTTCAGCGCTGCGGAATATGTATGTGCTATATAAGAAACTGGTAATAAAGAAATAATATCTTCTAAGAGAAGCACACGAGGAGAGAGGGCCCTGCTTGTGAGAGCTTACATTCTAAAAGTTAAGGTTTGCCTCATTTATTGTAGGTCATTAACCTTATCTGTGTATAACACAGTTTGTGCCTGATTATTGACAACACTATATTAACATATTTCACAGCGGAGACGTTCGGTTTTGCCGACATAATACATTGAAGGTCGTTTAATAATATCTTGCAAAGGTGCAAATCTGTATTAAAATCATTGCAACCAATCAAATATTTGCTTTAAATATCACCTGTGCTAGAGAAAGTGGCTATTGGATGCTTAATCTATGGGGACAGGAGAGGGATCCTTTGTATTTTTTTTCAATTTGAAGCCTGTAGGCAATTTACAGATGGTGCTAGCATTTGGGCAGAAGCTTATGAGCACCATGAGAACCCGTCTGGACTGTATGTATATAACTGTAAAGCAGTTTTTGCAGGTTTTACCACATTATGAGATTCCGCCATGGTCTGGCTAAACTACAGGGGTACAGGAGAAACCCCCAGTAGGTCCCACTGACTGCAGGCTTACCTCCAAACTGTGCAATTGTATTATACATTATACATACTGTATATTTACTTTTACTCTATAGTGTTCCCGCTAGGCTGTTTTAGCGGGGCGCTGCGCCCTGTCTGATTTTTAAAGGGCAAAATGCGCCCTGCCCCTCTAGCAGCGCCCCGCTAAAATAGCCTGGTGCCTGCCCGACTGCTTGCACGGGGAAGCCCAGCCTTAGACGGCGATGCCCGGCGCTTCTCCGGCATCACGGCACCTTCGCCCTGTAGTGACGGCATCTTCGGCGGGGCCGGACCCGCCCCCTGTACTGACGGCGGCTGGGCCCACCCCCATTAGTGACGTCTGCATCTTGGCCCGCCCACTTTAGTGAGGTCGGCGGCCCGGCCCGCCCCCTTTAGTGACGTTGGTGGTCCGGGCACAGCCCGTTTGTGACGTCGCGGCCCGGGACAACCCACAAGTGTGTGACGTCGGCGGCCCCGGACCGCCCCCGCGCATTGCCCGACAAAATTCCTAGAGTGAACACTACTCTATAGTCTACAGTTCATTGCTGTTATTAATCCTGTAGATTATCGGCATGCCCTAGCAGTATTTATTAATCTATATTTCAAAGCCTTCCTACTCCTCACCTTTTTGAGGTGAAGTACCGCCAGGGGCCACTAGAGGCCACTTGAGGGACCAAGTTACCCCTTAACAGAAAGTGAAAGCAAAATGATCTGTTTCAAACTTGCTGGATATGGAGTGATGGAGCTGTGAGGACAGAGATTGGAGGTAGGGATTGCCATAGTTGCCTTTGCCATGATGGTTGCCATCCATGGCAATAGTGCAACTGGCCTTCGATAGTGTCATACTATGCAATGCTTTGACTGATTGGCCTGTGGGCCAATAAAAACACTGGTGTGGCCCATTTGGGGGAAAAAAGATAAACGAATACTGTAGTTTTGATGGAGGGAAATCTGCTTCTCCTCTATTAATGGCAAAACTATTCAACATCGGCCATAAACCATCGATGATTTCAAATCATCAATGGTCGATGGTCATCCATAATTGAAGGTAGGAGTAGGTAGACTTATGCTGGGTACACACCAGGACGACTAGGGCCCGATCCCCTCAATCTAGATCCAATTCCGACCAATTGGATGTAGATTGTAGGTAGATTGGGCCCTTTTTTTCCCTGTTATGGTCCGATCCCGATCCGATGCGCGGCCCCGCGCATCAGTCGGTCGGGTCGCCATCGGATTGGACCCGCTCACGGTGCACATCGTGAGCGGGTCGTGCCCCCCCGCGTCACCGATGTGCATCACACACTAGAACGATTTTTGGGCCGATTGACCGATTTCCGATAAATCGGCCGGGGGGGGGGGGGGGCTACAGAGCAGGGCTGCTGGTGGGAGCAGGGGGTCTGGGGACGCTGCGGGGGACACAGGCGGCATAGAGCCGGGCAGAGGGAGCCGGGAGCTGTCAGTGCTAGAAAAAAAAGCCTATACAATGAATGGGCAGCCTGTGATTGGCTGAGCGCTCTCTCAGCCAATTGCTGACTGGCTGAGAGAGCGCTCAGTCAATCACAGGCCGCCCATTCATTGTATGGGCTTTTTTTTTTTATTCAGTACTGACAGCTCCCGGCTCCCCCTGCCCGGCTCTATGCCGCCTGTGTCCCCCGCAGCGTCCCCAGCCCCCCCTGCTCCCTCCACCGCCGCGCCGCCCCACTAGGTCCCAAGTCGGGTGGTCTGACGTGCAGCAGGTCCGACCACCCGAAGCAGATCCGATGCGCACGGGACCGCGCATCGGATCTGAGGGGACATTAAAACTAAAAACATTAAAACATTAAAACTAGACTGATCTGGCCGAAATCTGACCAAAATCGGCTAGTGTATGGGGGCCTTTACATGCTGCACGAAAGATCAGAAGATTTAACTAAAGATCCATAGGAACGCACACGGGATCTTAAGAAAAATCTTTGGTAAAGAATCAAGATGTGCGCTTGCCTGAAATCTTTTGTCCAGGACGGACAAAAGATTTCAAGGCGCACATCTTACGATCACAGATCTTTCTAGTGTGTGGGCACCTTAAGCCATCAATTTGACGGTCTTTTAACAGTACAGTCAGTGGCGTAACTACCGAGGGTGCAGGGGGTGCAGCTGCTATGGGGCCCGAGCTGTATTAAGGGCCTGCTGCTCCCCCTGCGCCCTGTCACACCACCATGCCCGGCCGACTATTACGCAGCTTCCGCTTAGAGAGAGTGCCACAATGTGAAGGCTGCCGCCGGGATTAAGCTTCAGTTACCTCAGAGGTAGCTAGCCAGAGTTGAAGCATACCTCCCAACAGTCCCGATTTTATCGGGACAGTCCCGATTGTCAGGGCCTGTCCCGATGTCCCACCCGCGGGCGGCAGTGTCCCCCGGTGTGGGGGGGCTGTTGGGAGTCCCCCCGTCAGCTGCTAAACAGCGGGGAATAAACGCTGTGCGC
The DNA here is from genome assembly GCF_055691185.1 of Crinia signifera. Classification (NCBI taxonomy): domain Eukaryota; kingdom Metazoa; phylum Chordata; class Amphibia; order Anura; family Myobatrachidae; genus Crinia; species Crinia signifera. The sequence continues at coordinate 176,714,009 of NC_139223.1, read as the reverse complement.
ATGCGCACAGCGTCTATTCCTGCAGCCAGGGGACTGGGGGCATGGTTAGAGGCTCACAGAGCCTCTGGGTCATGCCCCCATAGCGGCAAAATGGGGGCGTGGCCTCGCGGAAGAGCCGCAAGCATAGGCCACGCCCCCAAATTAGGCCCCATCAGTCACCTGCAGTCAGTGGACAGGTCCCACTGAGCACTGGAGTCCTGTCCGTGCTGCTGCTGTCATGGTATTATGGCAAAACTCCAAATCCTGTTTCATCCCCACGTCCCTGCCTTTTCACACCTAATATTTCATCCCCACAGTGACAGGAGGGGTTTATTGAGACAACACAAGTGCTTGTAGCACTTAATAATTAAATGTACTAATTTTAATAATTATTACAGTATTCCATTTATGTTTTTTTTATGTCTCTCTCCCCCCTCTCCCCGCTGGAGGGGCCCTTTCAGTATTTTGCTAAGTATGGGGCCCATGAAGTTCTAGTTACGCCTCTGCGTACAGTATATATTAAGAGAGCACTGGCCCCTCGCACAAGGGGCAGGGGGCAGTAGTGAGTACATGGCCTATAGACAGGGGTCAGTGCAACACTGTCACTCTGCCATGGATAAATCTGCAGCTGATAATCTTCACTAAACTCTGCGCCAGATGAGATATCTGATAACCCATCGGGGTTATTTATCCTACTGTAAGCCTCTTTACTAAGCTATAATATTACAATTTCCAATCATATGTTTCCTGGAAATTTTGAGGCTCCCTGATTAAATTAATATATAATAAGACGGCAAAACAGCTTAGGCATGATCTGGTAAGTAATAAAGAAATAACCTTGTTTTTTTTTATTATTATTATTAACATTAAACTGCGGCAGCTTTAATTTACCTTACACAGAAAGTAATATTACGGCTCTCTAGCAATTGGAATATTAATGCGCTTGATTAAATATAAAACTGTTTATTGGAGCAGCGAGTGTTTTTTTTTTTTTTTATTAACCGCTTGGGTTTTTTTTTTTTTTAATTCATAATTCTGGGTGATGAGAAAAGATTGTGGCAGACAAATTGATTCGACATATTAAATATTAACTACAATTTGCCATTAATGTCATGTTTAGAGATGTATTCGGAACATGTTTAGAGTCGTTCGGTGTCACTCCTTCATATTTTATGAGCCACATCTGGGGTGGAACGTCTATATAGGTTAATAAAATGTTTACAGTAGCGTGTGCAGCGTTCATCCTGATTTCCTACCCTATTAGCATTCAGGGGATCTGTCTTTATTAAATATTAATACATTTGGCATTGTTATTGTGATATTGTTATGAGTATGTTGGGAACTTGTATAATTCAGTGTAACAAGCAGTCTCCTGGTAAACTAACAGTATTGTGAGAGTTTACTGTCTGAGGTGTAAGCTGTACTAACTTATGCATCAGACAGACTTAAAGGATACAGGATACTTAACATGGTTTTGTTGTTCACAATGCGATAATAAAAGTTTAAAAGCTATTTCCTAACTGTTCCACCGGGGGCACTAGTGCACTTGGTTGTGCTGTTTATATTTAGAATGTGACGGCAGATAAGAACCACTTGGCCCATCTAGTCTGCCCCATGTACACGCTATGGTTTGTATTTTGCCGGGACTGCATAAAGTCGACATGGACATGGTGTACACTCAAAAAGTCGACACAAGTTTTTTCTGTATATGTTGACATATGTTGTCATGCATACCGTATAAGTGTACCGCGGCCCCTCGCCATGCTTCGGGCATGGTGCCTAACTGCGCTCGCACACTACAGGTTGAGTATCCCTTGTCCGAAATGCTCGGGACCACAAGCATTTTGGATAAGGTATTTTTTTTTCATACATGCAGTACCTGGTCCCCTGGTGGTGCCCCGACATCCACAGTGTCCTTGGCGACCACAGCATCCTTCAGGATCCTCTTCAGCGGCATCTCTGGTCCCAGCAGGCCTCTGGAGGGCGGTACTGAGCCGCCGAGGTACCATAGAGAGTAAGGATGCCAATCCCGGGGCATTTTTTCAATCCCAGGATCCCTAATAATAAAAAACGCCCTGGCCGCCCACTATTTACTAACATTTGCGGAGGTTGCTGAGTGGGCGTCCGGGCTGATTGGGTGGCCTGCAACCGGGAGCCAGGTATTCTGAGTGTGCGGGAGGGAGGGCTGCTGGCTGGGTTGCCGCCAGGTTGGTTGGCTGGGTGGCGGGCGGACGGCTGAGGTGGGCTATGCGGCTGTGCCCTGCGCATCGTGACCTCTGACCTCGTCATGCTGTGTAGGCCGCACGCCGGGTATGGGAGAAGCCGGCCAGCATCTGAGCGATGCTCAAATGCTGCCTGGAATTAGACTACGCATGCGCAGTCTAATCCCAAAATCCCGCAATCCCGGGATTGGCCACCCTAATAAAGAGGTACCAGAAAGCAGGGAGCGGGGAGCAGGTGAGTCTGGGATCCTCCCTCTCCGCTCCCCCATCCCGCCCATGGCGTGAATCAACGCTCCCCCCCCCCCCCCGCGCACGCCGCCCGCTCTCTGCTGGGTGGGATTTCAGTGCGGCACTACCCGCGCTCTGGGGTAGGTGCGGGCGCCCGCCGCAGTATCGCCCGCAAACCCCCCCTGTTCTTCAGTGTCGTCCGCACCCTTCCCTGGGCGGCGGGCGGTGCAGGGGTGTTTTGCCTGGGGCGGGCGGGGGGCATGCACCGGTCCTGGGTCCCAGAGGTGCATTGCGTGAGTGTGCGGGCGCGCGGTTGACGTCACCGGGGCGCCCGCACATTTGCGCAATGAACCCCTGTGACCGGAGATGTGTCTGAAGATGACCCCAGAGACTGCCGGGAATATCAGGGGACAAGGTTAGTATGAAAAGAAATGGGCTGGGGTGGGGGGGGGGGGGGCATATTCTATATAGGTACCAGCCCCTCTGATTACCAATTGCTGCTGGAGGTTTTGGCCATTGTATCTCCTGTTGCAGCCTCTTGGGAACATCACTTAATGACAGTTACAATTACAGAACAAGAGGCTTACGTTAGCCGACATGTTACGAAACAATGCACGGAACATCTTTTTGTTTTCATATGCTTTCAAAAGCGTTTCTGGCACCGCCGCTGCCGTCTCATTACCCTCCGCATGTTTAAAAATTAGAAAAAGTCTTAATTAACAACTTTGATGGCGGCAGAAGTGAAAGGGAACAGAGATAGCGAGGCGTGTGCCAACGCGCTTCCTGCCACCAGCAGCTTACAGACTTCATTGTCAGCACTTGGCAGAAGCCTGCCTGTTTGGCATCCTCTATTACACTTAATGTTCTACTTCTCACCTTTCATTGTGTAAGAATCTGTTGAATGGAGAGCGGATGGGTAGGAGGGGGGCGCGGTTATGGGTTCGTAGCTTGTGGCACAGAAATGAGTCATTATAGGAGTTTTCTATGACAGGGGAAAAAAAAAGGTTCATGTCTGATCCACCGTATATTATAGTTCTGCATAAATGCGGAACCTTAGACAAGGAAGACCAGAGTTACGCCTGTGTACATGATCGATTAACTAGTTAAAGGCTCATCCAAAAAGCTGGCTTCTGCAATGTACTTTCACTTTGAGCTGTGACAGTTTTGACTTTCACTTTGAGCTGTGACAGTTTTAGCCCACAAACACTCCACCCCACCCCCACTACCTATCTGCTCCTACCTCCAATCTCTGTCTTCACAGCTCCCTCCATCCATAGCCAGCAAGTTTGAATCAGATCAGTGTCCCTGGAAAAATTGCTTTCACTTTCTGTTGTGCACCCATTTAGCACACAAAAGAGTAATTTGGTCGGTCCAATGGCTTCTAGTGGTCACTGGCGGTACTTCACCTCATAGAGGTGAGGAGTAGTTAACCTTTTATATATGAAGTTGAACTTTATAAAACACTTTACTTATTATAACCTGCTTATTTTTCTTTTGTCTCTTTGCTACAGAGATCCTGAATGGTGGGGTGTACCTAGATCGGAATGACTTTCTTTGTTACGCGGACACCATAAATTGGCAGGACATTGTCCGCAATCCCAACGCTACTTTGTTCCCGATGAACAGGAATCCAAATTGTGAGTATTGATTGCCTAGTAACAAAAACAGTTTGGTAACTTCATTTGGTGTTGACTAATTACAACAACAGCGTTCGTCCTTTAGGAAAAGTAGCCTGTCGAGAACCCAAAGCACATATTTTTGTACTTGTGTAATACCACGGCGCCCCTTACGTAGTTAGCGTAGCGTCCCTGTCAGAATCAGCATAGTGTTCCCACGGCCAGCAGTCAGCGTATCTGTCAGATTCGGCGTAGTGTTCCCGCAGCCAGCGTAGTCAGCGTGTCTGTCAGATTCGGCGTAGTGTTCCCGCGGCCAGCGTAGTCAGCGTCCCTGTCCGATTCGGCGTAGTGTTCCCGCGGCCAGCGTATAGGCGTGTACTTTGTTAAGTTGCTTTTTTCTTCTTTATTAACTAAAATCCAGTTAACAGTTAACACATGTCGTCATTACTGTCTCAGATGTATGATATGGCAGGTGTGAATGTGTTCCTGAAACACCCCCACTATCTACGCCAGCCCGAAGCATGGAGAGCGCAGAGAGCCCCGCGAGGTTACGCATTACTCGTCCTCCTGACCTGTTCATACCCCCACTATCCACGTCGGCATGGAGTTGATGTTATAAAGTAGGACGTGGAATACATGTAAAGTAATCCGCGTCCCCTCGCGGGGCTCGCTGCGCTTGACACGCTTCGGGCTCGGTGGCTCACTGCGCTCGCCACACTTTATAACATCAACTCCTCGCCGACGTGGATAGTGGGGGTATGAAAAGGTTGGGAGGATTTTCCAGTGTGTGTAGTCTGTGCGTCGCCCAGGACTCTGCATCTGCGATAGATACAGGGGGACCAGGGCTGGTGCTGACATCACACGCCTTCCTTTAAAATGCGTCTTCTCTGACACTCTCAGAAATCATCCGGTTACCACCCCTAAACGCCAGCTTAATTTCAGCCAACCCCCCAAAAAAAGGTCACCACAAGCCTGAGACCTTGACCTAATCATTTTGTGTATAAATTCTCTATGCGTCCGCCATTGCAGGACTATTGCGGCACATGCACGGTGAGAACTAGAGCGTACATCTTTGAATCAGGCCCTTGAGGTGCCCATACACTAGTAAGGTTAATCTTCAGATCTGGCTGGTTGGAACAAAAACATGGTTATGGATGAGTGACAGTTTGTTAGTTTTACAGAATTTCCAAGCAGACGGTCAACTGTCATTTGCTTTCATCCATAACCAGGTTTTTGTTCCAACCAGACAGATCTGCAGATAAATCTGTGTGTGTATGGCCACCTTTAGTCGTGAGACTTAAGGCAGCAGCTTATTTTGTTTTACCTATGTTGTTAGAACAAATTTTGTTTTAAGTTATTGTGGCTAAGGCGCAGAATTATTGGCACTTGCTACAACTCACCCTCTACTTCAGCTCTGGTTCTTTCGGCCTGATTCGGACCTGTCCGTTAGCCTGTGTATATTCACTGCCTATCAAGCAGGTAAACGGTGCCTCACCGAATGCGTAATCCCCCCCCCCCCCTCGCCGAGTGAATCCACACACTACATCATGCGAGTGGATGTAGTGGCTATGCTGTCACTGTAGGCATGGCATGTAACCCTTCCTGTGGAAATACTGAATTAGCCCCTCCCCCAATGTGTGACATCATTGCTTGTAACCTTTACATACAGTAGCTGATAACTGTTCCTGATTTCCAGCCACAGTCCCTGGCAGCCGTCATTGCTGGAAGTGTCACTGATGGATAGTCTAACTGCTTACATAGCTGCCTACGGTGGTGTCATTAGTTCCGTCCCTTCGTGTGAATTCACCAAACAGCAGCATGCCTCTTAACTAACATAATACAGCCATGGCGCTCAGATTTATCCATCTGTGAAGCAGCAGCTCTGCGGCAATCGTGCTGCTGTGTAATTCCGTGCACTTATCTTGCACTTGTTTTATAATATCACATGCTATGCTGAAATGCAGTATACAGTACATGTAGTTTGCCAGTGTTTTAGGCAGTGTTTTAGGCAGGTGTCAGTGGCGTAGCTATACGTTTTATGCCCCCTGACAAAACAGTTTCTTCCCCCCCTTATGCTTGTTGCTAGGGGTTTCATGATGGTTGCTAGGGGTTTCATGCTTGTTGCCAGGGTTTAATGCTTGTTGCCAGGTTTTTCATGCTCAGGGTTTATGTTTGTTGCCAGGGATTTCATGCTCGTCGCTAGGAATTTCATGCTTGGTGTCAGGGGTTTTATGCTCATTGCCAGGGTTTTCATACTTAGGGTTTATGCTCGTTGCCAGGGATTACAAGCTTGTTCCTATGGATTTCATGCTCATTGCCAGGGTTTTCATGCTCAGGGTTTATGCTTGTTGCCTGGGATTTCATGCTCGTTGCCAGGGATTTCATGCTTGGTGTCAGGGGTTTCATGCTCATTGCCAGGGTTTTCATACTTAGGGTTTATGCTCGTTGCCAGGGATTTCAAGCTTGTTCCTATGGATTTCATGCTCGTTGCCAGCGTTTTCATGCTCAGGTTTTATGCTTGTTGCCAGTGATATCATGCTCCTTGTCATGGATTTCATGTTCCTTTCTAGGGATTTCGTGCTCATTGTCAGGGGTTACATGCTGATTGCCAGTGATTCCATGCTCATTGCCTGTGTTTTCATTTGCGCCGGTAGCTCAAGCGTTTCCTGAATTCCAACACTGCCTTGTAACAATATATGCACTGTGCCTCCCTGAAAGACATTAGAGGTCCAATAGGATCCCTAGCACCTGTCTCCCCCTAGGAGGCACCCATTTTTGGAGGGACAGTTTCAGAAGATTTTCATACGAATGGCCAGATCGCATGGAATCTACACAGGCACCGGCACCCACAAGCCACCTCTTGGTCTGTGGGGGCTAATTCTACACCACTGCCAGCACCATACATGTGGTCCGACTGTACCGCACAAAGGCGCAAAACGAATTTGGACACGGGCAGTGTGGGTTTTAGTGAGTGTTCCCTGGAGGTAACGGGGGAGGCTAGGCATATATGGGGGGCACGTCGCAAGAGACTGTACTTACATAGATAAACTGAGCCTGCCCTAGGCCTACATGAAGTGTCCCAAAGAGGGACCAAGATGGATTTCCACAGGGGCAAAGTGCTACAAGTGAGGGACTCCGGTAGAAGAAATGTTCTGTGGCATTAGCCTAGAGAGGATGACGAGGCCGCGGCCATAGCAACAGATTCAGGTGCGGCTTCAGCGCCATATGACTCAGACCAACCATATGACTCAGACCAACCTGAGACCCGCGGATTGCGGCGTTTAAATGCCGACGTCGGGGGAAGGCGGCCGCGATCGGGGGCGCAGTGGGGGTCCCCCTGACTCCGGGAGGGTTGCCTGTGCAACCCTGTGCTTATTACAGTATGTCCCCTTCATGGGTGCCTACGCTATCTATAAAACAAAGGGCTCCCTGCATTGAATTAAGAAAGCATTTGCACATATTGGGATATGTATTGGCCATTGTGTCATCTAATGGGAACAAGAAGATAATCAAAAGCTTAGGTCCAAGAAATAAAGGTAAACTGTGTTCCTCAGATGAGTTTCTCAGACACTGTTCATAAGCTGGAGCCACTGTCATAAAATAAGAAACAAACAATTGTTAATATGGGGGTGTCTTCAGGGCGTAATCTGTGGCCTGTTCCGTGATGTGGTGCGTAAGAGGTTCCAGAGGCAGAACTAATTAGAGAAGATTCCCCAGCTGGATACGTTTGTGTCATTAAGCCATTATCTCTGCTCTTGTTCACGTACAATTTCTTTAATAGAGCGAAAGGACTCTTAGATATTGCTCTTCCCGTGGAGCCTTTATTGTCCCCGTCAGCTGACAATGACCCTTAAAGGTTGTTGTTATAACTAATAAGAGAGTGTAATGACTCTTAGGCTGGGATAATAACGCTGGGAGCGAGGTACTTCTGCAAGAGTGCGCCAAACATCTGCACAGTCTCAGGGTGATATTAGCAAAGCAGCAAGGTAACGTAAACAAGGGATGCAGTGGGCAGGTCGACAGTAATAATAAGGTCAACAATCTAAAGGTCCACCATTACTGGTCAACAAACCATATGGCGAGACATGAAAAGGGTTGACATGGTCAAAGGGTGGACACAAGCAGTAGGTTGGCATGGAAAAGGTTGACATGAAAAAAGTCGCCGTATGTTTTTCACGTGTCTTTTCCAAAGGTGTTATTCCATACTTTGCCATCCAAGTGGACATAGGGGTATATTCAATTACTTTTTGGATCCATTCCGACATTCTTTTGCCAGAATGGTTCAGACACTATCTATTCAATGCAACGGGCAACTCTGAATGTCGGATTTGGGCGCTGATTGATGCTCACCCGGCAGGCACTGGGTGAGTGCGTCGTCGGTAGGTGGAGGTGTGCGGCCGGAGCCAGGACAGCTAGGGGATACAGGCAGGAGGGTGAGCGTGGCGGGATGGTGTGGGAGGCAGACGGGAGGGCGGTGCCCACACACCCGGCACCGTCCTCCCTGCCATAATCCGACATCTTTTCATGACAGATTAAGATTGCCAGAAACGGGGCCAAAACTTGTCGGATTTGTCCGCGTTTCCGTCAAATGCAGGTGGATTTGCGGCTGTTCCCCCAATCCACCTCTCTGACCTATTGGAAAAAAGCAGCCAGCATTGAATAGGTTGGGACCCCTAAATCAGTAGGAAACTGATATCTTTTCGACAAGACGGCGGGTTCGGCTGTAATGGAATATACCCCATAGAGTTAGAATCAAATAGTGTGCCCAAAACATACTGTAGCGAAAGCGGTACACTTTATACGGTGTCCATGTCGACCTACTGTATGTCAACTATGGGCAAAGCATCATGAAAAAAATCATCTCATCCTGTTGTTTGTTTTGACCTTTTGATAATGTCGAGCTTTGTCATCTGTCGACCTATGTCCTGTCCACCAATAGAGGTTGGACTGTCGACCTTGTTATTGTCAACCATATGACCCATACCCTGTAAAAAACCGACACACATACCTCCCAACTTAAGGGGCGGGGTTAAGGATGGGTGGGTATAGCCTTGGGTAGAGGGAGTGTTGCCTAGTGCCGTGACCTCAATACCCATTTTTATTGGCTAATGAAAGAAACCCCCAAAGTGTATTGGTTTCTTTATTTTCATCTCTCTGTTTCCATGTCGGATACACAGAGTTCTCCACAGTAGGGAAATGTAATATTTTGAATATAAGAACCACGATTTCCCTGTCACGCTGCAGCTTTTTTGGCTTATAAAATGCTGAACTCGGGCTTTAGAATGTGTTTTTATGGAAAATGTAGCGTTTGAAATCGTCCGTGTAACGTCGTCATTAGGGATGTGCTGATCAACATATGCGCCAATAATGCAACAGATGGAGCGCCAAAGCGTACCCATTCCTGTGTAATTACCATGTTGCGGCATGATTGATAAAATATTCCGTGCTCTCATTTCCATATACTGTACTGTAAAATAAAAACCTCCCACTCCTCGCTGAGCTTAATTAGCAATAGCGGTATATGCTATCACTTGCCTCCCCTTAACATATATATATATGTGTATATACAGGTTGAATATACCTTATCTAAGATGCTCAGGATCAGAAGTACTTTGGATAATGGATTATTCCGTGTTTCAATCATGTTGCATAAACACATCAAACACATGAAAGGCACACACATATATTTTATTTGAGCATGAAACACAGTTTGTGGACTATCTCAGGCACTTGATATGAATGCTAAGCAATCATTTTCTTGCACATACACTGTATTTAGTATCAATTAAATATCATGTCCTCAGTAGTGCCAGATACATATCATGTCCCGAGTAGTGCCAGTTTCATATCATATCCACAGTAGTGCCAGTTACAGATGTCCCCAGTAGTGCAGTTACATATCATGTCCTCAGAAGTGCCAGTTACATATCATGTCCCCAGTAGTGCTGTTACATATCATGTCCCCAGTAGTGCCAGGTACATATCATGTCCCCAGTAGTGCCAGTTACAGATGTCCCCAGTAGTGCAGTTACATATCATGTCCTCAGTAGTGCCAGTTACATATCATGTCCCCAGTAGTGCCAGTTACATATCATGTCCCCAGTAGTGCTGTTACATATCATGTCCCCAGTAGTGCCAGTTACATATCATGTCCCCAGTAGTGCTGTTACATATCATGTCCCCAGTAGTGCCAGTTACATATCATGTCCCCAGTAGTGCCAGATACATATCATGTCCCCAGTAGTGCCAGTTACATATCATGTCCTCAGTAGTGCCAGTTACATATCATGTCCCCAGTAGTGCCAGTTACATATCATGTCCCCAGTAGTGCCAGTTACATATCATGTCCCCAGTAGTGCTGTTACATATCATGTCCCCAGTAGTGCCAGGTACATATCATGTCCCCAGTAGTGCCAGTTACAGATGTCCCCAGTAGTGCAGTTACATATCATGTCCTCAGTAGTGCCAGTTACATATCATGTCCCCAGTAGTGCCAGTTACATATCATGTCCCCAGTAGTGCTGTTACATATCATGTCCCCAGTAGTGCCAGTTACATATCATGTCCCCAGTAGTGCTGTTACATATCATGTCCCCAGTAGTGCCAGTTACATATCATGTCCCCAGTAGTGCCAGATACATATCATGTCCCGAGTAGTGCCAGTTTCATATCATATCCACAGTAGTGCCAGTTACAGATGTCCCCAGTAGTGCTGTTACATATCCTGTCCCCAGTAGTGCCAGTTACATATCATGTCCTCAGTAGTGCCAGTTACATATCATGTCCCCAGTAGTGCCAGTTACATATCATGTCCCCAGTAGTGCTGTTACATATCATGTCCCCAGTAGTGCCAGTTACATTTCATGTCCCCAGTAGTGCTGTTACATATCCTGTCCCCAGTAGTGCCAGTTACATATCATGTCCCCAGTAGTGCCAGTTACATATTATGTCCCCAGTAGTGCCAGTTACATATCATGTCCCCAGTAGTGCTGTTACATATCATGTCCCCAGTAGTGCCAGTTACAGATGTCCCCAGTAGTGCCAGTTACAGATGTCCCCAGTAGTGCTGTTACATATCCTGTCCCCAGTAGTGCTTGTTACATATCATGTCCTTAGTAGTGCCACTTACATATCATGTCCTCAGTAGTGCCACTTACATATCATGTCCTCAGTAGTGCCAGTTACAGGTGTCCCCAGTAGTGCCAGTTACAGATGTCCCCAGTAGTGCTGTTACATATCCTGTCCCCAGTAGTGCCTGTTACATATCATGTCCCCAGTAGTGCCTGTTACATATCATGTCCCCAGTAGTGCCAGTTACAGATGTCCCCAGTAGTGCTGTTACATATCATGTCCTCAGTAGTGCCAGTTACATATCATGTCCCCAGTAGTGCTGTTACATATCATGTCCTCAGTAGTGACTGTTACATATCATGTCCCCAGTAGTGCCTGTTACATATCATGTCCCCAGTAGTGCCAGTTACAGATGTCCCCAGTAGTGCCAGTTACATATTATGTCCTCAGAATTGCCAGTTACGTATCATGTCCCCAGTAGTGCCAGTTACAGATGTCCCCAGTAGTGCCAGTTGCATATCATGTCCACAGAATTGCCAGTTACATATCATGTCCCCAGTAGTGCCAGTTCTAGATGTCCCCAGTAGTGCCAGTTCTAGATGTCCCCAGTAGTGCCAGTTCTAGATGTCCCCAGTAGTACCAGTTATAGATGTCTCCAGTAGTGCTTGTTACATATCATGTCCCCAGTAGTACCAGTTATAGATGTCCCCAGTAGTGCCAGTTATAGATGTCCCCAGTAATGTCAGTTATAGATGTCCCCAGTAGAGCCAGTTATAAATGTCCCCATTAGTGCCAGTTATAGATGTCCCCAGTAGTGCCAGTTACAGATGTCCCCCGTAGTGCCAGTTACATATCATTTCCTCAGAATTGCCAGTTACATATCATGTCCCCAGTAGTGCCAGTTCTAGATGTCCCCAGTAGTGCCAGTTCTAGATGTCCCCAGTAGTGCCAGTTCTAGATGTCCCCAGTAGTGCCAGTTATAGATGTCTCCAGTAGTGCCAGTTATAGATGTCCCCAGTAGTGCCAGTTATAGATGTCTCCAGTAGTGCCAGTTATAGATGTCCCCAGTAGTGCTTGTTACATATCATGTCCCCAGTAGTACCAGTTATAGATGTCCCCAGTAGTGCCAGTTATAGATGTCCCCAGTAGTGCCAGTTATAGATGTCCCCAGTAGTGCCAGTTATAAATGTCCCCATTAGTGCCAGTTATAGATGTCCCCAGTAGTGCCAGTTACAGATGTCCCCCGTAGTGCCAGTTACATATCATGTCCACAGAATTGCCAGTTGCATATCACATATTCTGGATACCATAGTTTTGGAATAATTTGGATAACGGATATCATATTTTCGTCAGGACATGTGATAAAGCATTGAAACGTTGGCGTCCATTGGTGTCTGTCTATGTCCTTTATTACTGAGTGCCGCCAGAGTTCTAGTATGTGTGGTATGCTGCCGTGTCGGGTGACATATCGCAGAAGGCACCTGGACCGCCACTATCTTGTGCAGTGAGTGCCAGATTCTCCATTATCTATCTATCTATCTATCTATATGTATATATGTATATGGCAGGGTTGCCGACCCTCCCGGAATTTCCGGGAGTCTCCCGAAAATCGGGACCCCCTCCCGGCCCCCCGGAAGGGTGGGCAACCCTCCCGGATTCAGGGGGGACCCCCGCTGTCCCCCGGATCGCGGCATTAAAATGCCGCAATCCTCTGGGCTCAGAGGAGGGGGCGGAGCTAAAACGTCACAATCGCGTCATTTTAGCCCCGCCCCCTCCACGGAAATCTGTTAATTCCTTGTTTTACCAGCATGGGGGCGGGGCTTAGTGATGTCACTCGTAAGCCCCGCCCCCTGAGCGGCTGGTGAAACTCTCCTCTCCGGGCTTCTCCCGGAGAGGAGAAACTTAAAGTCGGCAACCCTGGTATATGGGATAGGATCAGGCTGCAGGGCGGGGGTTAGACTGCGGGTGGTGTTAGCATTAGGCTGCAGAGAGGAGAACTTAGGTTTTAACAACTAGAGGGGGCTAGGTTGTGGTGAGAGGGGTTAGATCGCGGGGTGCCAGGGTGCAGTCGATAGGTTTAGGCACTAGTGTTGAGGGTTAGGACGAGGCTGCAGGGAGGGAGGTTTAGGCTGCTACAATGAAGAGTTACGGTGGGCAGGTGAAAGTGCCATAAGTATATTTACCTAACACCTGTCAGAATTCCTTCTTTCGGGAAGCTGGCGTTGGTATTCTGGCCATCGGCATCCTGTCCATCGCTCATCAATATGTATACCCTCTAACCAACCTCAGGGGTCACCCCGGGCGATGCCTCCCAGCCTCCAGCTTTTTACATGAACCTCCTGATGTTTGCAATACTGAAATGAGGTAGCTACATTGGGAGATGATTCCTGGCACTTGTACTGTTTATTAGAGGATCTGCTGGCGCAGGTGCGCGGCGTACGCATACGGTATATATAAGGCGATGCAGATGGTAATCACACAGCTCAAAAAAGAGTAAAACATGATATTAGGTCTAATTTATTATCGGCAAATGCTTGTCACATTATAGCGGGAACATCTTCGACAAACTGTTCACTCGTCAAATGTCTGTTTGCTGTAGAGCCCACAGGTTTTCAGATCCAATTAGTCACAGAAAAGCGGGGAACAGGCGGGGAGCGGATCCCTTCCATTTGTCTTGTCTGCGGAAGGTTGATGATGTTATACAGGGGGATAATAGGTGATTCACAGCTAGAAAATGTCCACTGATTTGTCTGGAACGAGGGTCTAATAATCTGAAAGGTCCCCTGTCTGCCCTAACAACCCTCTCGCTGCGCGTTCTCTGTCCCCCCGGACGCAGTGATGGCGCTGCGCTTATAAATCTCAGGCTGCTATTTATTACACCGAACACCGACTGTTCATTTATCCCATTGTAACGGGTAACATAAAACACGATGGCTGAGGAGATCTACAGAGCCCACGACATATATCATCCTCACTTGACGCGACTCCTGGCCCCTATATTCCCCGGTTACTGCCGTACTATAAGCGTTTTATTTCAGGCATGACAGAGCACACCAACTAGGCCCAAAGTGTGCCCATTGCTGCAGCATTCATGAGACAGCAGCTTAAACAGGTGTCAAACTTACTTCATGTGAGGGAAGGCCATCGATGGTTCAATGATTGTATGGTCGATGTAGAATACTTTTGCCATCAACAGGGGTGAACCAGACGATTTCCCTACACCGATGGCACAGCATAAATGAATAGGTCCCACCCCCCCCAGCATAGCTCAGCCCCTGACACCCATAAAGCCCCACCTGCAGGTACTGATTGGTCCACAGGTCAGTTAGTCAAAGAAAAGGGGTAACCATTGATTTGGTAAAGCCATCGATGGTAATCCAATGTATAGTATGCTGCCATTAATGGTGACCTGCAATACCAGTATTGATGTCAATCATCGATGGCGACCACACCGATGGTCATTCATACTTCATACCACACTGGCCAGAGAGACACTACTACTGCTGCTTAGTGACTGTCTTTCAGGAATATACAGTAGGTAGTCAGCAAGATGGCTGCCTCCATGTCTGTAGACAGAAATAGTAATTGTAATGATAAGTTAGATGGGTTTAGTATTGAAGCTGGACATGTAGCTTTAATTTACATCTGAACAATAATTTATACAGCACAAAATTATTCCACAGTCATTCATGTCAGTCACCTCACCCGCAGAGCTTGCAATCTTTATTCCCGAGCACGTAGACAAGCACACTTACAGGTACACTAGTGTTAATTGTTTTCTCAGAAGTCGGTTATCCTGCCAACATGTTTTTGGATTGTGGTCGAAGTAGTGTTCATTCTAGCACCCGCCATCTTTGAAAACCCATGCAGTTCCTGTTCCCTGCCTGGGGTGTTGCTGTCTGCTGTGGTGTTTCTAGCACAGGTCTGGTTTGCATATCAGTGCTGATATACAGACCACACTGTGCTAGAAGCTAGAGGAACTGCATGGGTTTTCAAAGATAGCGGGTGCTAGAATGAACACTAGTGAAAGGAGACTGGAGTACCTGGAGGAAACCCACCCAAGCACTGGGACAAACTTTTTCCTGTAGAGGGATTCAATCAGATCCCTCCCAGCATCCACATGTGCAGATGGAAACCCAGACTTCCGGGGCAATTATTATTGGGAGAGCTGTCCTTTGTGGTACTGTATGTTAGTACATATGCGATTAAAATCGTTGAGGTAATAAACGAAATGTACCGCGCAAGGTTGGCTGACATCAGTCAATAGGGAGTTTATATAAAGCTGATCCAGCAACCCGGCATTTTAACTCGGGCAGCCATCAGGGTCGATGTGACCCGTCATCCATGCACGCCATAGGAAGCGTTGGCATTTGGAAACAATCGTATCTCCAAGCGCCAGCTCGGGACCCATCGGCCGAGATGTCACCAACCCGTCAAAAAGACTGGTCGGGCAGCCAGTCTGAAAGGGATCTCAGCGGGGTCACACCTGGGAAGGTCCCATGTACACAATTCCGGGTGCGACCCGGAATAACGATGTAAAAGGGGTACAATGAATCATAAGACAGGAAGGAGTTAGGGGCCACAGGTGAGGGCTACGAGGGCCACCTGTTGCCCATCATTGATGTTAAAATTATTGGGTACTTGTATATTATCACTGCGCCCGATTTCATCTAAACCGCATACAGTATCGCATACGATATCATATATGATTTGCGGCCGATTCGATCCACGCTGCAATTTAGCGGCTGATTATTGACCGATTTTTGGCCGATTTTCCGCGATTTCCTGCCGATTTGCATGCTGTTCCATCCTTGCACACCCCCACTATCCAAGTCAGCCCGAAGCGTGACGAGCGGACGCGGTACGCGTCCTCCCGACCTGTTCATACCCCCACTATCCATGTCGGCGTGGAGTTTATTCTATAAAGCGCAGCGAGCCACCGAGCCCGAAGCGTGGCGAGCGGACACGGAAAACAATCCTGAAGCGTGGCAAGCGCAGCGAGCCCTGCGAGGGGACGCGGAATACACGTCAAGTAATCCGTGTCACCTCGCTGGGCTCGCCACGCTTCAGGATCGTTTTACGCATCCCCGAAGCGGGAAGAGTGGACGTGGAAAACAATCCCGAAGCGGGGCGAGTGGACGTGGAAAACAAGCCCGAAGCGTGGCGAGTGCAGGGAGTCCCGCGAGGGGATGCAGAATACACGTCAAGTAATACGCTTTGGGCACGGTGGCTCTCTGCGCTCGTCACGCTTTATAAAATCAATTCCACGCCGACGTGGATAGTGGGGGTATGAACAGGTCGGGAAGACGCGTACCGCCGCGCTCGCCACGCTTCGGGCTGACTTGGATAGTGGGGGTGTGCAAGGATGATATAGCATGAAAATCGGCAGGAAATCGCAGAAAATTGGCCGCTAAATCGCATCCGTTTTTTGCATGCGATTTGTGGTTGATTTTCGTCCGATTTCGCGGGCGCCGTGATAATACACAAGTACCAATTATCGAAAACTTTAAAGGTTCTAAAATACCTACCACACAGTATTCTGGAATCAGGATCCGGTCATTCCTGGTGGTTATCTGGTTTTCCGCTATAGTATATGGACCAGTTGCAGGAAAATGTTACAACACTCACCTACAGCAAAAATGATTTATATTCCCCTACATAGCGCAACAACCGGCATCTTCCAAACAAACCTGACAATAAAGATCAGATGTAATTGAATTAATATACTATTTCTAGTTAAGGTCGATGGAGAAATATCAATTGCTCTTTGGATGCCCTTGTGACCAACTATAATGTGCAGATGACGGCAATTCCTCAGAGGGCATTTATAGTTAGACAATCACACTGCTCACAATTGTCTGACTTCTGTAATACTGTATATACATAGAAATGTTATAATGTATATTCATACAAATGTTATAATGTATATTTCTTTCTTTAATTTATACATCACAATGGCGGCTTAGTCCCTATCTGCCCCTACCTCCAATCTCTGTCCTCACAGCTCCCTCTGTCCATAAACAGGAAGTTTGAAACAGATCATTCTGCTTTCACTTTCTGTTAGGAGTAAATTGGTCAATGGAGTGGCCTCTAGTGGTCACTGGTGGTACTGCATCTCAGAGGTGAGCACTATTTAGCCTTTTGTAACGTGGGGTATGTGGTCCCTGGGTCGACAATGTCTAGGCTGTCAGTCACTAGGTTGACACCTGGAAATGGTCAACATAAGATAACATACCATAAGTCGACACTGACAGAAGGTCAATACAAGCAGGGCTGCCACTAAGAATTTAGGGCCCGCCCCCTCATTCCCCCCACCTCCCTCCCTCCCACCAGCAGGTCTCAAAGCACAGGCTTCTTCAATGCAGCACGCCAGCGACCAATTAAAATGCAGAAACGGCTGGCAAGCCAATCAGACCTCGTGTACCGGCAGCAGCTTTGATTGGCTAACGGTACACGAGCTCTGATTGGCTCAAAAGCCAGTCCAGCATTTTAATTGGCCGTCAGCGTCGTGCATTGAAGTAGCTTGTGCTTCGTTCAGTGCACCGAGCGCAGTGCAGACAGCCAGGACAGCGGAGGCAGTCAGGGGGGGGGGGGTGTTGCAGTGGGCAAAATGAGCTGCCCCGGGCCCTTCCAGAGGCCGGAGAGCCAGGGACAGCTGTACCCACAGCACCCCCTTATCGGTGGCCCTGAGCACAAGCTTAAGGTCGACATGGACAGGATCAATACCCACAAGGCTGACACGTGTTTTTCTAATTTTTTGGTTTAGACCAACTTGGTTCATACTTGACTATCCAAGTGGGCATAGTGAGAATATAGCAGTGTGACGAGCACAGCGAGCCATGAGAGGGGACACTTATATGGTGTCCATGTCGACATATGTCGACAATATGTGAAAACGTTTGTTGACCTTGTGAGTGTTAACCTTAAGCTTGTGTCGACCTTCTGGCAATGTATGGTATGTTGACCATTTTCAGGTGTTGACAGGGGCAAGGTCGACATGGTTTTAGGTCGACATTGTGTTAGGTCAACATGGGTTGTATCGACAGGCCGCAAGGTCGACATGGTTTTTTTCACTGGTTTTTTTACCCGAATGTTGACACAGTCGACATGGACACAGTTGGAAGTGAACTGCAGCCCCTCCCATCGCTTGCTTCGCTCGCAATGCTTCGGGCGCGGTGCCTCGCTGCGCTCGGCAACTATTTTATTCTCCCACCACGCCCTAGTGCAGGGCTGGGCAACACCGGCCCTCCAGATGTTGATGAACTACACATCCCAGCATGCCTTGCATCAGTTTCAGCATGGCCACATAGCAAAACTAATGCAAAGCATCCTGGGATGTGTAGTTCATTAACATCTGGAGGGCCGGTGTTGCCCAGCTCTGCCCTAGTGGATGGTAGGGCATGAAATACCGCCTGTCGGCTCAAAAAACAGTGAAAAAACCCATGTTGACCTCGCGACCTGTCGACATAACCCATGTTGACCTAACGCTATGTTGACCTAAAACCATGTCAACCTTTTCCCCTGTCGACCTAGACACCTGTCGACCTTCAACCATGTCAACCTAGAACCCTGTCGACCTTCGTGCCTGTCCACCCAACGGTGGCGACCTAAAGACTGTCGACCTAAGTGTGGTCGATAATACGACCGCAAGTCCTTCATGGTCAGTGATGCAGCCGCAGCTTGTTAATATACCCCCAAATATCTCAGCCCTTACCCGGATGGAATGATCCCTGATTACTGTACAATGATGTGATACAGATAGGAAAAGTGGCATCTCCAGGACACTTTCCTCGTTATCTTTGACAAAAGCAAACCTAATGCTCCGCACTCCACTTTGAATTACAGTAATTGTATTTGCTATCTTTTCCTTCCGAAAGAAAACCCCAAAATAATTAACGATTCTCTTCCTTTTAAATTGTATTTATCGCTCCCAAAATCTGTTTCTTCCTAAACCTTCGGAAGCGAGGCGGCCGCCATTACAGGCAGCTAATAGCAGAAGGCGATGTGTAAGATTAAACCCCGTGAATAACTAAACTATCTGGAGAAAGCTTATTCTAAAGCAGAACTAACCCCAACCGCTTGCAAAATTGCAAAGTAACAGCAATAACGCGGACATGTCTGTCACAGCTGGGGAAGGCATTACATCAAGGCTGAATGTCGGTCATTCTGGACCCAATTCCACTTAATTATGTCCTTTGCAGGCAATGTACTTTTCTGTGTGTACCAGAGAGATTCGGTAACAGCGCTTTGCGCTGTGCTTGCCTCATGCCTTCGCAGAGGCGTGAGGGGAACCAAAATTGGCCAAATCTCGGGCAAATTAAATTTGGTGTTCTTGCGAACGACAGCAGTGGCCAAACGTGAGAGGCAGGGAAGGACTCGTAACAAAGGGACAGGAATAAAACTCAGGATTTGTTCTGCTGTGCGAGCCGGCGCGGCTGAGTCAAGGGAATGAGCTATTATGGCCGGTGGGGACATTGAGGATAGAGAGAAGTACGGTGCCTCCAATCAGGAGAGAGGCGCCAAATGACTGGTGTCAGCATACACCGCTGTACAAATCGCCTTTGTACTTCAGCTTCCTGCCCACACAGGATGTTCGTGTGTCATTTCTCAGACTTGTTTTTTTTTTATTATTATTGGAGATTAAATCCAGAAATATTGTAATGTGCATTAATTCCGTAAAACTTTCATTAGGATTGTAATTACAGTATAAGTAGGCATTTCTTAGGCATGAGATATGTCCCAAACAGGCTTATCTGTTCCGTCATTACCATTTATAATCTGTCTCCTCGCAGAACTGCCGGGATCGCTTCTGTTGCAGGAGAATAGAAGGAATGGAAAAGTTCTGTAAGCATTCTAGTGGGTGGAAACGAAAACGGATAGCAACCAATCAGATTTATCTATTAATTATCTATTGCCTCTTAGAAAATGATAGACAGTATTTAATTCGTTTCTATGGGCAACGTCACCTGTTTTCAGTGTTAAAAAGCTTTTGTTATGTACCCCTAAAGCAGGCTTGCCTACCCTCCTGGAATGGCTGGGAGCCTCCCGAAAATCGGGTCCTTCTCCTGGCTCCCCGGGAAGGTGGGCAAGTCTCCCGCTTTCTAGTGATTGCCCACGCTCCCCCTTTTCCCACTGGTTTAATTACCATAAATCGCAGTGAGGGGGCGGGCTTAAATTACACGATCGCGGCATTTGGCAGTATTTAAGCCCTACCCCCTCTCCGCGGCCCGTGAATCACGGCGGTTTTTCCCGCCATTGGGGGCAGGGCCAAGTGATGTCAGCCTTGTCCCCACCCCCCTGACGTGTTGCCACTCCGGGCTTCTCCCGGAGAGGTGAAATCAAAAGTAGGCAAGTATGCCCTAAAGATATATACACACTTGCCAATGCCGGCCTTGTGTGTGTGGGGGGAGGCAGCAACAGAGGGGGAGGGGAGCGGGAGCCATGCTGCATGGACCTTGTTAGTGATACACTTTCTCGCCATGCTGGCCATGCCCCCAAAATGTGACGTGCCATTGTAGCTCCACCCATATCCCGCCACTTTCTTATCCCTTCAGCAGCCCCACCCCCCTGCCTGAAGGAACTGGTTGCCCTCTCCCAGAGAGGACAGCCATAAAGTAGGCAACCCTGCTGTACATGTACAGATAATGGAGGGGGTCATTAATGATCTGATGGAGCACTCATTGTTTGTCGGCAATAGCACACATACTGGTCGATATATAGTGAATGATATCTCTCAGATGGGCACTAATTCCCAGTACGCACTGTTCGATGTTTCTATTCGCTTTTGCTTATACTGTATAAGCAAAATCGAATCAAAATCGAAAGGACATCAAGCGTTTTTCAGCTGCATTCGATGCCGATTGGATCCCGATGCGCAGCATCAAAATCGAATAGAAAAATAGACAGTCAGGACTATAAAGCATAGATCTGTATAATATAGTCCACATCAAATGCATTCTGCTTGCCATTCAATTCAATCCCGATTCGATACCTATGTGATCCCAATCGAAACAGGATTGAATCGCAAGCAAAGTCACACCGTGTGAACTCCCGTTAGGTCCGCTTACATATGGAGACTTGGAATGTGCGCAGAAGGCAGACTGCAGCGAAGGCGGTATGTTTGTAATTGCAAACACGGGAAACCGGACACAGGTACATCTGCGCACCATGTTACTGGGGGTGGTTGGGGCAGGGTTACTGATGGTGATGACAACAGTCACCGATGTTTTTTTTTTTCTAGGTACCTAGTTTCAAATGATTAGTTTGCAAGCAAAACATAAGCTTAAAAATAAGGGTGAAGCGTAGATCTACCCATAGCTGACCATGGCCCATGAATTTCTAGTATACTGCCAACAGCACCAAGAGTAGGGGGGGTACGGTCATTAGGTCTGCAACAACTAGTTCGACAAGCATTGGGTTGACACCACTATGTCGACATCCAACAAGGTCGACATGGGTTAAGGTCGACATTGGGTCAATGTCGACATGGATCTATGTCGACATGACAATAGGTCGACACAAGCATTAGGTCAACATGGGCTAGGTAGACAGTCAAAAGGTCGACATGGGGGTTTTCACTGTTTTTTGAGCCGACATGTGCCCACAGGCGGTATTTCGTGCCCTGCCATCCACTAGGGCAGGCATGTCCAATGTTGGCCCTCCAGATGTTGTGAAACTACACATTCCAGCATGCTTTGCCACAATTTTGCTATTAGAGAATGCTAAAACTATTGCAAAGCATGCTGGGATGTGTAGTTTCAAAACATCTGGAGGGCCAACGTTGGACATGCCTGCACTAGGGCGTGGTGGGAGAATAAAATAGTGTGCCGAAGCATTGCGAGTGAAGCGAGTGGATGCGGTCCACATTCGGGTAAAAAAACAGTGAAAACCCCATGTCGACCTTTCGACTGTCGACCTAGCCTATGTCGACCTAATACAGGGCTGGGCAACACCGGCCCTCCAGATGTTAATGAACTACACATCCCAGAATGCTTTGCATTAGTTTTGCTATGTGGCCATGCTGAAACTAATGCAAGGCATGCTGGGATGTGTAGTTCCTCAACATCTGGAGGGCCGGTGTTGCCCAGCCCTGACCTAATGCGTGTGTCGACCTAATGTCATGTCGACCTAGACCCATGTCGACATTGACCCATGTCGACCTTAACCCATGTCGACCTTGCTGCATGTTGACCCAATTCTTGTTGTCCCAATGCTACCGACCTAGTTGGTTGTAGACCAAAAGATCCACACCGAGTAGGGGGGGGGGGGTGGGGGGGAGGTACAAATTACCTGTGCTTGTTGGAGGGGTAGCAATAATCTCCTCCGTTTGCATGATGTGATTGTCCTTTTGATTGCCCCCCCCGATCTACCTCTAGCTGAGGGATGCAGAGCGCGCCTGTGCAGTGTCTCGCATATTTTTTTTTCTTTTAGTATGGGATGTGGCCACTCCACCACGATTGGGCCACATCCCTACAGTACCCATGACTGGCCCTGCTCTCTGCAGTCCTGGTAACTCCTACATTTGGGGGGGGTGATCTCCCTCAGCCCAGGACAGTAGGCAACTGTTCTATGAATCGTGTCATCGCTGGCTATATTGCATTATTCTCCTCCTTGTCTGCTAGCAAAAGTGAACTATGGCCCTTATTCTGGTTGACTCGCTCAGATGCAAATTCGCATCCTTGCGAGTCACCCTAAACCCGCCTTTGCGAATAGTTAGCCGGCGCCACCAATTCGCAAGCAGGATTCCTTTGCAAGGCTTGCGAACGGATGTTTTACATGAACATCCCTTCGCATGCCAGTGGGAACCTCCCCATCTTTCACTGGTCGCTGACCATCGAACGATTGTGAAGGCGCATGCACAAAACCGCGTGAACGAGCGGCCGCTGCGAATGAACCAGAATAAGGGGCCATATTTATGTATTTTTGCTCTACTTTCAGTCAAACGGTAAAAAAGAAAAGTAATTCTATATCATAAAAAAAAAAAAACGCTGTATCTCGGCTGATTTTCCACATCAGTGTTGCATGGCCGAGCGCACTGGCTGATAGGAAGCCATTGTGTGAGGCCTCATGAGGTAATACAGTGATGTGAGTAACACGGTTTGATAATTAACCTTCTAACTGTGCGAGAGATCAGGAGATAAGTGCCGAGGAGGGAAAAAGATAGAGAATAATTCCTTTATTTTTCCTCAGCACAAAAGCGGCGGCAATGAATCCGTAGAATTATAATGGGGGAATGTAATACAAGGACAGGCAGAGTATCGCCTGCAGGCCCAGACGTGGCAGCTCCCGCGCACAATGCTATCTCCCAGTCCGGCAATGCTCACACACCATTATATCACTAAAATGATATTTTTATTCTACCGGTCGGTGAGGATTCGCTTATTTTAAACTTTGTCGCTATTATTTTATTCTCCTAAAAAGAAGGATATTTTATTTGGTGGAAAATGTACAGCGTGTACGGACCCAGTATCCGTATACCTAATGGAAGATGGGGGTGATTCAATGGGGGGGGGATTCAGGCCTGTTCGCTAGGCTGCGTATGTTTACAGCATAGTAAACAGTTAAAGCCCCCCCCACTACGCGAATCCTCGTATGCAATGTGTACGACGCTTATGTATCCACTCGCATGAGGCCGAATGGAAGAGAAATTATTCGATGGTCGCTAGCCATCGAATGATTTGTGCAGCCTTCGGTCTGAAGAGTAGGTCAATACTTTTCATATACCGATGATCTCCGATTTCGGGGCGGGTGCTGACGTCATCATAGATATGCCTGCTTTCCCAAGGTGACGACCATGAATTGCTGGGCATTCCCCGTTGCCGAGCGCAGCCCTCCCTGGCTTGAGCAAACGGCTTTGGTGAGTTTCACTCATACGGGGTTTACGTATGCGCAGATGGCAAACATTGGGGAAGGGGCTGTATTCGGACCTGAACAAATGGGTCTGAATTGGCCCCTTTACCCAGTATCCATATATCTCACAGACAATGGGCGGGATGCTCTAAGCTCCGCCATTAGTTACTACAGGCGTTATCAAAAACCCCGGAGACAGTACACAGCCAGCGGGTAGACACAGAGGGACCCGATTCCTGACCGCAGACTACTCCTCCGCTACCGGAGACAGTACACATCCAGCGACCAGACACAGAGGGGCCCGATTCCTGACCACACACTACTCCTCTGCTACCGGAGACAGTACACAGCCAGCGACCAGACACAGAGGGGCCCGATTCCTGACCACACACTACTCCTCCGCTACCGGAGACAGTACACAGCCAGCGGGCAGACACAGAGGGACCCGATTCCTGACCGCACACTACTCCGCTACCGGAGACAGTACACAGCCACAGACCAGACACAGAGGGACCCGATTCCTGACCGCACACTACTCCTCCGCTACCGGAGACAGTACACAGCCAGCGGGCAGACACAGAGGGGCCCGATTCCTGACCACACACTACTCCTCCGCTACCGGAGACAGTACACAGCCAGCGGCCAGACACAGAGGGACCCGATTCCTGACCACACACTACTCCTCTGCTACCGGAGACAGCACACAGCCAGCGGGCAGACACAGAGGGACCCGATTCCTGACCGCACACTACTCCTCCGCTACCGGAGACAGTACACAGCCAGCGGCCAGACACAGAGGGACCCGATTCCTGACCGCACACTACTCCGCTACCGGAGACAGTACACAGCCACAGACCAGACACAGAGGGACCCGATTCCTGACCGCACACTACTCCTCCGCTACCGGAGACAGTACACAGCCAGCGGGCAGACACAGAGGGGCCCGATTCCTGACCACACACTACTCCTCCGCTACCGGAGACAGTACACAGCCAGCGGGCAGACACAGAGGAACCCGATTCCTGACCGCACACTACTCCGCTACCGGAGACAGTACACAGCCAGCGGGCAGACACAGAGGAACCCGATTCCTGACCGCACACTACTCCGCTACCGGAGACAGTACACAGCCAGCGGGCAGACACAGAGGGGCCCGATTCCTGACCGCACACTACTCCTCCGCTACCGGAGACAGCACACAGCCAGCGGCCAGACACAGAGGGGCCCGATTCCTGACCGCACACTACTCCTCCACTACCGGAGACAGTACACAGCCAGCGGCCAGACACAGAGGGACCCGATTCCTGACCACACACTACTCCTCTGCTACCGGAGACAGTACACAGCCAGCGACCAGACACAGAGGGGCCCGATTCCTGACCACACACTACTCCTCCGCTACCGGAGACAGCACACAGCCAGCGGGCAGACACAGAGGGACCCGATTCCTGACCGCACACTACTCCTCCGCTACCGGAGACAGTACACAGCCAGCGGCCAGACACAGAGGGACCCGATTCCTGACCGCACACTACTCCTCCGCTACCGGAGACAGTACACAGCCAGCGGCCAGACACAGAGGGGCCCGATTCCTGACCGCACACTACTCCTCCTCTACTAGAGACAGTACACAGCCAGCGGCCAGACACAGAGGGGCCCGATTCCTGATCGCACACTACTCCTCCGCTACCAGAGACAGTACACAGCCAGCGGCCAGACACAGAGAGGCCCGATTCCTGACCGCACACTAGTCCTCTGCTACCAGAGACAGTACACAGCCAGCGGCCAGACACAGAGGGACCTGATTCCTGACCACACACTACTCCTCCGGTATCGGACAGTACACAGCCAGCGGCCAGACACAGAGGGGCCCGATTCCTGACCGCACACTACTCCTCTGCTACCGGAGACAGCACACAGCCAGCGGGCAGACACAGAGGGACCCGATTCCTGACCGCACACTACTCCTCCGCTACCGGAGACAGTACACAGCCAGCGGCCAGACACAGAGGGACCCGATTCCTGACCGCACACTACTCCTCCGCTACCGGAGACAGTACACAGCCAGCGGCCAGACACAGAGGGGCCCGATTCCTGACCGCACACTACTCCTCCTCTACTAGAGACAGTACACAGCCAGCGGCCAGACACAGAGGGGCCCGATTCCTGATCGCACACTACTCCTCCGCTACCAGAGACAGTACACAGCCAGCGGCCAGACACAGAGAGGCCCGATTCCTGACCGCACACTAGTCCTCTGCTACCAGAGACAGTACACAGCCAGCGGCCAGACACAGAGGGACCCGATTCCTGACCACACACTACTCCTCCGGTATCGGACAGTACACAGCCAGCGGCCAGACACAGAGGGGCCCGATTCCTGACCGCACACTACTCCTCTGCTACCGGAGACAGCACACAGCCAGCGGCCAGACACAGAGGGACCCGATTCCTGACCGCACACTACTCCTCCCCTGCTGGAGACAGCACACAGCTAGTGGCCAGACACAGAGGGACCCGATTCCTGACCGCACACTGCTCCTCCGCTACCAGAGACAGTACACAGCCAGCAGCCAGACACAGATGGACCCGATTCCTGACCGCACACTACTCCTCCGCTACCGGAGACAGTACACAGCCAGCGGCCAGACACAGAGGGACCCGATTCCTGACCTCACACTACCGGAGACAGTACACAGCCAGCGGGCAGACACAGAGGGACCCGATTCCTAACCGCACACTACTTCTCCACTACCAGAGACAGTACACAGCCAGCGGCCAGACACAGAGGGACCCGATTCCTGACCGCACACTACTCCTCCGCTACCGGAGACAGTACATAGCCAGCGGCCAGACACAGAGGGACCAGATTCCTGACCGCACACTACTCCTCCACTACCGGAGACAGTACACAGCCAGGGCCAGACACAGAGGGACCTGATTCCTGACCGCACACTACTCCTGCGCTACCAGAGACAGTACATAGCCAGCGGCCACACACAGAGGGACCCGATTCCTGACCGCACACTACTCCTGCGCTACCAGAGACAGTACATAGCCAGCGGCCAGACACAGAGGGACCAGATTCCTGACCGCACGCTACTCCTCCGCTACCGGAGAAAGTACACAGCCAGCGGGCAGACACAGAGGGGCCTGATTCCTGACCGCACACTACTCCTCCGCTACCGGAGAAAGTACACAGCCAGCGGCCAGACACAGAGGGACCTGATTCCTGACTGCACACTACTCCTCCACTGCTGGAGACAGTACACAGCCAGCGGCCAGACACAGAGGGACCCGATTCCTGACCGCACACTACTCCTCGGCTACTCCTTAATATACAGTAAGGACACACATACCGCTCACTTCCACTCCACTCATAAGTACTGTGGATATTTCACATTGAGAGGAGGGGGTCCTCATAAATGAAAAGTACAATTAAGGGGTACGGGAGAGAAAAGGGGGAGAATCGCAGCAGGTATCTTCCTTACATTGCAGGGACGCATAATATATGTGGCGTTTGTGTGATAAATCGGCCCCACAGACAGGGGAATATGGTGTATGCTGCAGAAAGACACCAGTACAGACTGAAGGTTGTATTAAATTTACACAACAAATGGGATTGTTGTCTTACGCTTGTTGGTCTACCTCCATGCTGCCTGTCCCCTCTCCAATCTATCCCTGACGCGCATCCTCTCCCCACTGGACAGCATCTGCCTCTCTCTCCACTGTGCAACCTTCTTCCCTGGCTACACATGACACACCAGATCTTATAAAGCCTACATCACCTCTCCCTCCCCCGCTGTCCCCACTCCCTCTAGGGATGGCCATCGACCATCGATGGTTCGAAATCATTGATGGTTCATGGCTGATGAAGAGTACTTTTGCCATCGATGGGGAAGAACCAGATGGTTTCCCTCCATCGATGGAACAGCAAAACAATGTTTTTTTTTTTTTTTTTCAAAGTGCCGGGACACGGAGCATAGCTCTGCCCCCTGACACCCGCGAAGCCCCACCCCGTATTTTGATTGGCCCACATTGATCGATAACCATCGATATGTAAAAATATCGATGGTCAGCCATTGCATAGTTTACCACTATCGATGGCCAGTTGCAGAACTGCCATCGATGACAACCATCGATGACAATGACAACGACGGCCATCCCTAATTCCCTGCCAGTGACTCAGTTTGGAATGGCAGTGGGTGTGGCTTATCTCTTTGAATTTTGAACTGTGCTGCTACCCCCCCCCCCCCCCACACACACACACCTTTCCGCATCTCTTGTTTTGCTGCAATGTTTGTATAAATATCTATATTCCTGTGATGATAACAGTGGTGCTTTGTATACTGCTTCCTGTAGTTATGTTACCTCCTCTACAGCGCTGCGTACACCTTGTGAGGTCTTCCAAATAAAAGATCATTAGAAAATAATGGTCCATATAACAAAGCATTTTCAGTGACATTGTGGCTTTACCAAATCCATTCACTGCTTTTCTCATTCGCCACCTGGCCAAACCACAGGGATCCAGGCCCGGGGCCCAATTTTTATTTTGAAAAAAAAAAACAGATTGTGAGAGCTGAATGCACAGCCCAGATTTCCTGTAACCAAATACAATGGTGCAATATAAAGCGGCCTTGTTCCTTCACTTACAGGCAGTCAGTTTGTATTGGCAACCTATCAGTACTGCATCCGGCCATGCCATTGGCTGTGATCACTGTGTGTATATAAATAATATTAGTAATAGTGCTGGGCAACGATGAATTGCGATGAATCACATTTCTAGGCCCATAAGTACCACTTACCTACATTCTCATTGCCAGGGGTTCCATGCTTGTTGCCAGGGGGATTACATGCTTTTTGCCAAGTGGGATTACTCGCTCGTTGCCATAGGGGGTTACATGCTCGTTGCCCAGGGAGAGTTAATTGCTTGCTGCCCGGGGAGTTAATCTTTTTATTGGGGGGGTTTATCGGTGCAATTGGGCCGCACAGTCTCTGACAGCATTAGAGCCCCTGCCCCTCCAAAGATGTCTGCCACAGAGGAGACAGATGCTAGAGGTGCAGGAGTACTTCTAGCGTGTCTTTTCAGTGGCGGCGGCCATTTTTTCAGAGGGGCGCATGGTCTCTGTAATGCTGTCAGAGACGATGCGACAACGGGGCGCTGCTCCCCCCACCCCCGCCTCCACTCCCCCCTTTAACGGTGTTAAAAAAAAATGAACGCTGTTATAGGGCTGCGCCGTGAACGGTATAATACCACGTTATTGTGCCAAGCATTAATTAGTGATAATAATAATGTGTTGAATAATGATAATAATTGTTATGTTTTTAGGTAGTGCCAGTGCTACATCTAGATCTGTCCTTTGTACCAAATACACTCATTCTGGAACACACCTATCCAAAATAGTATCCCTGCCCTTCTGAAGAGCTGCGACTGTTGTTTTTCCAGGCAGTCATTCCTAATCCCCTTTGTTATAAATCAATTTACACTCATTAAGATTGTGCATCGTCCTCCAGTAGCTTCCTAATAATAATTATCATTATTACTGATTAAAGTTGTGTTATTTGTGCCAGATGGAGCCTCCTAAACACCTCTTCTCCCCCTCCCCTTCTACCCTACCCTTTTAGACAGAAATGATTTTGCATTATGTTGCTGTGATGAGTTTATGATCAGAATAAGCAGATGGCTCAGCGACAGTGAAGTCTGCATGATAGGATCCCTTCAACACCACCCAAGAGTGGTACCTGCCGACTACGCCAATCTATCAGCTTGCAGAGCAAAGCAACGGGAATCCTTATAGCGACACAAGTATTGCTTTGTTTCATCATATTGAAGGCAAACAATATCCAATCAGCCATAACATTAAAACCACTGAGAGGTCAAGAGAATAACACTGATTATCTGGAGACCATGGCACCCGACAAGGGGTGGAATATATTAGGCAGAAAGTGAACAAGTGTAAGGATTTGGGTGACTTTGACAAGAGCCAATCACTAGGTTACTGCAGGCCACAAGGTTAATTGAGGTCACACTCATAGACTTCTATGGAGATTTTTCCCCATAGAAGTCTATGGGCTCCACTTAGTCTATGTGTATGTTGTTTCCTAATTGGCTGGTGGGTCCTGTGGACACCCACCATTTGTGAAAGGGAATCCATGTGTACATTCTCTTACGTCTCATGGCTTGTCATCCACATTAAAGGGGTGTTGGGCATAGACTTCATCCCTGGCCTTTGGGTTCCCAGTTATTGTGGGGACCTACTCCCCCAGGAAACCCAGGACAGTGTTGACTAATTGGTAGGACAACTAGTATAAATGTATCCCCCAGCTCTGGCATTCCCTCCTTGGCTAGTGGAGCATGATGCTGGTTTTAAAAATATGAGGGAACCCTGCTTCCTTTTCCCCTGTATATTTGGAACCAGGACCTGCCCTAAAGGTGATCTATTTGAAAGGGGCATTTTGAGCCGATGTGTTTGCATGAATCTTGGTAAATTTCCATGTTGTATTGTTGGCTAGGGAAAGTCCTTCAGAGTTTGGCCGATGGTCTACGAGTTTGGCCGATGGTCTACGAGTTTGGCCGATGGTCTTCTCATACATGTCTGTACTACCGTGAGTTTCATTTCCATTTGAGCAAACTCTATAAAAAAATGAATGAGCTTTATCTCTTACTTTGTTGTTCTCAGGTGGGAAATGTCCGAAAGCTTGTCCGGAACACTGCTGGGGGCCATCAGAGAACCAGTGCCAAAGACGTGAGTACTGTGGTAACTCTCTCTGTCTCCTTGCTCATGTTGCTATAGAAAACAGTGTATTATCCGTAGACAAATGCCCATCTACCACCACATTAACCACCGCCCACAGCTTATTGGAGGTATTCCTTGGCCTGACACCCTTACTGCTTATCATACTGTACATGTTGACAGGTGAAGGATCAAAAACCTCTCCATGGTAGAAACTGCAGGTGTGTGTGTGTGTGTGTGTGTGGGGGGGGGGGGGGGGCGGATTCTTTTTGTTTATTCTGGGCGTGCCCACAAATCTATGGGTGCACCGCATGTCAAATTCGTCCATGTCCATGGAAAATAAAAGACAGCCCTGACTGACTTTTATCTGCGAATGGGTAAAAAAATCTTGTGCTGTCTTCCATATGCTTTCATAGAGTGAAAGACTGTCAGCACTCTAATTGGGTGACAATTCCAGTATTCCACCAATCAGCACGCTGACAGCCATTTACTGTCTTGCTTTAGGCTGGGAGGTAAGTAAAGAATGATGCACTCTTATTGGTAGATAGCATCAGCCAACCACCAACCAGCATGTTGACAGCTATTCACTGGCCAGCTGCAGGCTGGGAGGCAGGTAAAGAATGCTGCACTCTGATTGGTGATAGCTCAAACCATCTACCAATCAGCATGCTTGACAGCCTTTCACTGTCTGACTGCAGGCTTGAACGCAGGTAGCGAATGCTGGCTGATCTGATTGAGTGTAATTCACAATCAAAGTGGCCATGCTGTAATCTCTACCTGGTTCCCGGGCAGCCCAGGAAACAGACACCTTCTGGCCAAGCCTAACTCTTCCCAAAGGCCCCTAGACGTGTGAGGCCCTGGGCTGCTGCCCAGTGTTCCCATATAAAAAGATGGCCCTGGTACTAAACCTAGGAAGGTGATTAAGTGCAGAAAGATCAAGTGCCAACCAATCAGCTCTTAACTATCATGCTACAGTATGTGAAAAATGACAGTTATGAGCCGATTGGTTGTGACTTTATCTCTCACCAAAGTTTAGTATATCTGGCCCAAAATGTTCAACACCTGAATAGACAGCAATAAACATACAACGAGTCTGACTGTGTACTATTGCCTTCCTTGTCATGTGAATACCCAAAATGACCAATACCAACCAAACAGACCCATCATTTTATTTGAACAATGTCAGGAGCTGATTGGTTGGCACTAGGGGCCTGATTCAGGTTGGCTTGCTAGGCAGCGTTCATTTGATGCCCAAGGAGCTCCCTAACGCCTCCCCACCAACCTATCCGCTCTGCACAAGCTCTGAGTCTCTCATCCACACTCATCGCTAGATCCCATTGACAATTGCAGGATGTTCTTCGGACAGCACTCATCCTATGGAATGTCCTTCCATGCACCATAAGACTCTCCTCTAGCCTCCAAACTTTCAAGCGTTCCCTGAAAACGCACCTCTTCAGGCAAGTCTATCATATTCCGGAACCCCACACAACCTCCAGTAGCATTTACATATCCAATTGCATCCCATCAGGACTGTCTTGTAATCTGGTGGGACTGCCATGCTATAGATTTCTATTATCCCTATAGATTGTAAACTTGCGAGCAGGGCCCTCCTACCTCTATGTCGGTCTGCTACTACCCAGTTTATTAAATGATTCAAATTGATTGTCATCTTAACTCGTAGTCATTGATTGATTCATTGTAATCAATGACTACACAAATGTACCTCCCGGCTAGGTGGCGCTGGAGCGGTAGCTGTGGCCCCTCGCCCCCAGACTACAGTGCCCCGGGCGAGGGCCCTGACAGCCCGCCCCCTGAGCTGTCCACATTTGATGTTTGATGTGTTTGTTACCTACTGGTTCTTCATGCCATACTGAAACGAATGCCAGTAAGGTGTCATATATATAGATTTTAAAAAGCAACAAACGTTTTTTCCGGTCATTGCCCTAAATCTCGGCCGGTGCTCAGACTTTATTCAAATAACAACTCGGACTGTCTCACAGACCTCTGCCGTGCTGATTACTCACTCGTCTGGAAAGTTTGGAGGTGCCATGTACATAGGTTCACAGCGTACACGCACGTGATCCGCAGAATATTCCGGATCATTGCATTACTGGATGTTGCCGGTATTAAGGACGACAGGTTTATGAAGTTCAAACAGAATTTCATGAGCCCGTAGCTATGTATAATTATTTTGTTCTCTCCTTATACGTATGCGAATCCTGTCCTCCCAATAAAAATAAATCTGCAATCAGAAGAGATTTACACTTTGTGCCGCAGAGAATTTCCCCCTGTAATAAATCTAAGGATACTGCGCAGATCAGATCCTGTGAGACTATGGCAGACGCCTTTGTCATTTGTTCAATGGTATGAATGCGGAGGTTACAGTTAGTGGTATAGAGACGGAACCCCTGCATTTATACATTATCATTAACATTTTCCTGTGCCAGGGAACTTGAAGTCTAGAAAGGTACTGTAGATAGATATGAGATTTGAGGATTGGTTTGGACAGGTGTGTAAAGGTGCCCATACACTAGTAAGATTTATCTTCAGATCTGGCTGGTTGGAACAAAAACATGGTTATGGACGAGTGACAGTTTGGCAGTTTTCCAGCATTTCCAAGCAAATGGTCAACTGTCATTTGCTCTCATCCATAACCAGGTTTTTGTTCCAACCAAACAGATCTGCAGATAAATATGTGTGTGTGTATGGCCACCTTAAGGGTTGTTTCGACGGGGATGGGATGGATTATTGTTCCCAGGGCCGCCGAGAGGGAGGGGGGGAGGGTACATTTTACCTGGGCCCGGGCCTATCAGGGGGGCCCGGGCCAGGGGACACAAAGACACACTTTAAAAAAAAAAAAAAACTTTTTTAAGACAGCGGTTTAGCGGGGGTGCGGGTCAGCAGCGGCAGCCTGTGTCACACTTACTGTGTGCAGATCTGCAGTCTGGCATCCAGCTGCGGAGCGTCTGCAGAGAAACTGTGTCTGCTGCAGAGCACAGCTCTTGAGACGCAAGATGGGAAGGTCAGAAGGTCAGGTCACGTGCAAGGACGCACGGCATGTGACAGGGGAAGATGAAGTGCAGGCTGGAGCCAGAGGAGCTCCTGAAACTGGCTGCCTCCTGGTCATGCCCTGTAAGTACATTTTTTTCTGCCCTGCCTCTTAATACTTAATTATTCTCCATATCTATCTATCTATCTATCTATCTATCTATCTATCTATCTATCTATCTATCACTATAGATCTATCTATCTATCTCTATAGATCTATCTATCTATATATAGATAGATATATATCTAGATATATATCTATATGTATCTATATATATAGATATATAGCTTTTTTTTTTTTGACATTCATGAAAATCATTTATTAACAATATAAAAGGTGACTTTCTCCATAGCAACCAAATAGATTCCATCATTTTTCAAGCACACTTTAGAAAAACATATTGAATGTCTCTGCTGGTCATCATCACTGTTTCTGCAGTTGCCTATAGAGCGGCTTCCATAAATGTGCCACATAGTGGTGGAGTCAGTGATGTCTAACTAGCTTTCTTCAGATGTGAGTTTAGGAGCCCATACACGCTCCATTTTTCCTGTCCCTTTTGTACTTTTAAAGTACACATCGCATCACATGCCTGGTGCATGCATTGTGCATGCAATGCGATGCAATGCGATGTAAACCAAGTACAAAAAGTATGTGCAGCACATACTTTTGTACTGTACTATGTGATGCGCGGGAGTGCGCATCGCATAGTACTAAACGGACGGCAGAAGAACGGAGCGTCTATGGACTCCTTAACTCTGAACGGTCTTCTCCAAAGCATAAATATACACTCAAAAAGACATTCACTTTCCCATATAAATACCCCCA